>NC_142537.1:0-659166 GCF_056151865.1 Erythranthe guttata | reverse complement strand
CCTCTTTTTCTGGAGGCTTTCGGATGTTTTCTTTTGTTCTATAGGATTAATTCGTGTCTTGTCTTCCTCCGGAGGAGCAAATTGTGGTTTTTTATGCAACTTCTATACGTAGCCCGAGTACTTGAAATCGGCAATTAGTACCGTTTTTACATGTTTTTTTTTTTCGGTGAAAATTAGTGCATGAAAAAATGTAATGCCTATAATACCCTCTTATCAGTAAAAAGTTTTCCAATTGAAATTTATGCGGGTGATTTTCATGGCCATGCTCAGTGGCGAGTTCAGAAATTTGTTACAGGGTGGGCTCAAATGTTTTAGGATTTTTTTTTGACAAAATTTGAAAATAGGAGAAGAAAAAAAAGGAGGAAAAAAAAAAGGAGCTTTTTTTGGATTAATTTGAATATTGGGTGGGCTAATTAATAAAAAAAAATGGGGTTTTTTTACATTAATTTGAATCTTTGGTTGGGTGGGTAATTAATAAAAAAATTGGGGCTTTTCTTACATAAATTTGGATTTTGGGTGAGCTAATTAATAAAAGTTGGGTGGGCTGAATAGATATATAGGTGTAAAATAGGGTTAAAATTATAAATTGAGGGGGGTTTGGTCCATGGTTGCCCAAGGGTGGAGTCGACGCTAGCCATGCTATTGAAGTGCATTGAATTGTTATGTATCGATGGATTTTGTAGATGCTCGGTGAATTTCATCGGGTGATTTTGAACCATAGATATTTACATAATAATTCAAACTCACGTGTATATGTGCTTAGTGGATGATTAATTGTATAGATCTATACGGTTTAAAATCACCTGATGAATTTCACCCGGTGTAATATCTCGTAGATCGAAATAAAGTTTTTGGTCTTCGGACAGTTTGACCATCAAAATCAACTCTCTGAAATTGATTTATTTTTTTTTCGGGTAAAAAACAATTAACTTTGTACAATTCTCTGCATATATACTTTCTAGGTTGTCACGCATGATCAGTAGCAGTGCCTTAGAATGCGACTTCCATTTTTCATGCTTCATTTTTTCATTTTCCAATTAAAAATAAAATTGATCAGTTGAATATATAAATAACCATACCATACATATTATATTGTGTATTTATACATTTATTTACAATTTGATGTCTAATAAATATCCATGATGTGCCTAATTGGGTTTTTGGCCCTTAAAGGCTCAAATCAACCCAATTAATATTAAAAGCCCAATTATTATCCACTACTAAAATCTCATAGGATGTTACCCTCACTGTTTTGGTAATTAAATATCAATATTGTAAATATAGATCTACTTTTAGTGGGTGTTTGACTAAACTTATGTTAAACAACTGATAAGCTCGTACGTCTGATAAGATGTTTTAAGAGCTTTACATCTTATTTTTAGAATTAATTTTTGGATAATAAACGTATTTTCTATTTTTACTCATTATAAGATCTTAAATAAAACAGGTATGATACAGGTAATTCAAAAAAAAAAATCTTATTTTATCTCCAACAACTTATTTAAAAATAATTAAGATTTTTTTTTAAATTTACCAAACACTCTAGAAGAGCTCATACGTTCTAAAACATCTTATAAGCTCAGCCAAACGTCCTCTAAATCATACACATAAAAGTCTTTAGAGAGTGGATAGTTATCAATTAATGGATCTTAATTTTGATTTTGTGTTTTACCTTATACTACTTATAATACGAGTAGATTAATAGATTAAAAGGGGATTAAGAAATGGAAATGCATATATTAGGGAGCAAATGAAAGTAGTGAGCAAGTATTAACTGAAAACAGATGGGTGATAGATACGGATCTCTGAACTCATTCATGCACGAAACTTGAAACGGCAAAACTTACATCTCTCTGTCTCACTTCTGACACGCTTCGTGGTGGTCCGCACGTGGGACTGCTGTCTCCCCTCACCCACACTGCCCCTATTCCCAGTTTCTTACATGCATGGGTTTTAGTGCAGATCCAAATACTTCTCCTCCATTCATCTCAACTTCCATTAAAAATCAATTCATTTTCTATTTATTCTCAAATAAAAATAAAAAAATTATTTTTTATTTTTACAATTTCTTATAAATTAAATGAATTATTTTTTGTAGTGTGGTATTATAGTGACTGAATCCATATTAAAAAAACAATTGGGCCACCGTGATATTTAATGAGTGCAAGCAAACCTTCTTATCTGTATCCATCGAGTACAAACCTCTTGAGAGCGATTGGTTAGGCCACGTGGCCCATACCCAATCTATGCTCGCCACGTGTCAGGCCCAATCCCTATCAAACGCCCGGGGCCCGTGGGGGCCCACTGGCCCGTGTTGTACGCCTCTGCTGGTGGGCTTTCGGACGTGTGACTTCTGCTTTGACTGAAGGTTCTAGTACCCAACCCCAAGTGGGTGGATATCCTTTTGTTTCAGATTTAATTAATTAATTAATTGCGCACACATTTTTCCTAATTTAATAAAATTGATTTGTTAATGATTTAATTGATTGAATTTTCTGATTGTCGGGAGGATCGTAATTAGTTATTTTTTCATGATTTTTATGGATGTTCTACCTGATGTATTTTACTCGGTGTAACACTCTATAAACTCGTATTCAGTAATGAATAGTCATATTCAGCAGTATGGCCAATGAAAATTGACAAAAACCTTTCCAATATATATATTTATTATTTTATTTTTATTTTAATTTATTTATGTGGGAAGAAATTGGTTGAGCCATAAGTACTGCACATATCAGCATTTATAGCCAAACTACTCAATGTGGACTGGGGCAACCTTTTATTACACAACTCCAATACCAAATAGTGCGTCTCAATTTTAATTGTTCATGCTTAATCTATTGTCACATCACTAAACCCCAAAAATAGAAAATATATATATATATATATATATATATATATATATATATATATAGAGAGAGAGAGAGAGAGAGAGAGAGAGAGAGAGTTTTCTTGATTAAAATTATGTGTCCTATACTTGCAAATATTTGTAATAGGACTATTTACTACTCACTGATTCATCCATCTTTTAATATGTACTGAATCGTATAAGCTAAGCCCTTGTTTAGATGTCAAGATAAGATTAAATAATTTAAGGAATGTAATTTAGAAATTGCATTTAATATTATAATTTTAAAGTTGATTTTATGACAATGACAAAAGGTTAAAATCAACATTAATCTTGAATTGTTGATAATAATAATAGAGTTTATTAAGTAAACCTGCCACGCCTCTAGCATGCAAATCTTTAATTGTTTAATATTAATATATACTAATATTATATACTCCACGTATTTTACGCTAATTAATTATTAATCAGCTCCTTAATCCAACGCATGTAATTATATGATCAAGTGTGAAACCACAGAGAAGTGAACACATGTAAACACAGTAGTTGTCATCAGAAAGAATATATCTTTGTCTGAAGTTTATGCTGTATCCAAGAAGTAAAATACAGTATTTGGTGAACAGTTAATCTTTTTTAAGGACAAAAATGTCAACATCGATTTTGTGTCCCAATTTTAGGCTCAAAAGTCATTGCATGGTGGAGTAATTAACACCCTTCTAACAAGTATTTTGACTTTTATCTTATTCCTATTGCCCGGAAATGTGTCGGTTTTATCGGTCAATCGACCGCACGTTCGTCCCACTTTTTTTGGCTGATAGTCGATAATCAACCGACTCATATAGTCGGACCGGTAATTTTATACGATTCATATATAAACGGGTCGAATGTTTTCAAATCATAATATACAGAAATCGAATATTCCGTTCCAACTATTCACCCCCTAAGCTACTAGTGTTGTAATCTCTTTGATTAGCATCCAATTTTCTTGATAGTTCTTAATTTAATCAGCATGATGCAAAAAAAAAAACAGATAAAATGTGTTCTTGTAAGAAAACTTAAGCATGTCTCCATTATTCTTCCTAAGAACCTTATATACAAAAAAAAAAAAAAAAAAAAAAAAAAAAATATTAATGCCATAAAACAAATTAAGCACTAATTAAAACACGTGACACAAGATTAAATCCCACCATTTTTCTACCAAATTCGAGCTCAAAATTGCCACAACCACGTGCCTAATTGATCTTGAATAGGAAATCCCAAATTACAAGAATTTGGCTGCAAATCATCAAAAAATTCTTCCACTTCAAGTTTAGGCAAGCAAGAAGTAGCAGGCTGAAGAAGAAGAAGACCCGCCATTCTTAAGCTTTCATCCTTCTGTGAAAATTCAGACACAGACAAATTATCTGTCTCAAAAACATCCGAAGAATAATTGTCCGAATCAAAAACATCCGAAGTTGCAGCAGCAGCTTCGATATCTCCACATAAAAATGGAGTCTTTTCTTCAAAATTATCACACTCTTCTTTCACAACCACCTTCTCCCTCAGCAAATTCACCTACAAAAATGGAGTCTTTCCTTAAAAAAAATGATTTTCTTCTTAACAAAAATGATTATTTTCAATTTGAATTACCTCATCTTTTAATTTTTGGTTCTGGGCAAAAACGGCGTCGTATTCCTGTTTGAGTTTGTCGTAATTAGCTTTTAAGGAGGAGTGTTCTTTCTCGAGTATCTTGGTTTTGTAACGGGCGCGTCGATTTTGGAACCAGATTGCAACTTGCCTCGGCTGCAAGCCAACTTCTTTAGCTAGCTGAATTTTTCTGTCCGGTTCGAGTTTGTTTTCAAGATCGAAACTTTTTTCAAGAAACCGGACTTGATCCGGTTTAAGCCGTCTCTTCTTCTCCGATTGGTGGAAGCTTCCGTCCAATTCTTCGTTACTATTATTATTATTGTTATTATTATCTCGGAATTCTTCGAAGTTAACCATGGATGCAGAGCCTGCAAAAAAAAAAAACAGAGTAGACAGAAGAGAATTAAAAATGTTACAAATTAGGTCAAAATTGTTTCTTGTTCGAGGGTAAAAATGGAATTACCATGAAAGGAAGGGGAAGAATTTGAAGCCCAGATAGAACCCTCCATTGATTTTTTTAAAAAAAAAATAATTCTGAAAAAAGATTGGATTTTTATTTTAATGGGAGAAAAACAAAAGGGAAATATTTTCGGACAATTTTTAGTGAGAAGAAAGGGTGAGGGGCTTGTGTCGAAAGAAAGTTGTTTGAAGCATAATGTGGGAAGTGTAAGAAGAACTAGGGCTAAAACCCATCACTCACCAGAGATAGAGAGAGATAAATAGCTAGAGAGAGAAAGAGAGAGAGTGGTGAATTTGAGAGAAGAAGAAAAGCTATGGGGAGAAGATGGCTGCATATATGAAGGGTGTTTTGGAAACTTGATGGGGGAGAAATGGAGATTATTATAAGTTGCAGGTTTCTTGTTGGGCTGGGAAACTTATATAGAAATGAAATGGCATTACAGATTTACCCCTCTTCTTCTCAAATGAGAAATGAAATAACAATATAAAGATTTATTCGGCATCCATGAGTGTAATTTGTAAGATCAAAATACTCTAAAACTCGTGTTAAATCAATTTATGCAGTGTAATAGGGTCTGTTTGGATGGAAGGATTTGGATTACGGATTTTAAATCTTAATAACAAATCACTTGTACTTGTTTGGTTTGAGGTTTCGTTGTTTTTTGAAACAATTGTGGTGGATTTCAAATGACGAGACATGTTAAATCCTTCTCCATATTTTTCCCCAAATCAAATCGTCCAATCAATTGGACCCAAAGTCGTTTTACATTCCTCAGTTACTTGCTGACGGGCACGGAGTTGATGATTTTTTTTTTTTCTGAATTGAACTTTTGACGTGAAATATGTTTAGTTTGGAACAATGAGGACCAAAAGTGGAATTAGACTGAACATGACAATCGACTTAGATTGCAGAGCCTGTACTGAGGGGAAGCCAGAAATGCCATCGCTTAGGGCCCCATTTTAATTTGGGCCCCCAAAATTAAATAAAAGAAAGCCTAATATATATTTAGATAATTTTTTTTTAATAGAAAAGAATATTGCAAACAAAAATTTATAAGATCGGGGCCTCGAATTTTAATCTCGCCTAAGGCCCTGAAAACCCTAGGGCCGGCTCTGTTAGATTGTACATGACATAATAGTTAATTGTCATTTTGATTTTAAATATGATTAGGTGTTAAAGAACAATTATGAAAACAAATTAACAAGATTTAGGGGGGAAAACATAGCCCCATTCAATTTGATTTTAAAAGACCTTAATGAGAACAAATTAAATGAACTACATTAGTTACAAAAAGGTTGTAAGCTAAATCGAGCAAAAATAAGTTTGGAAAGTAGAACTTTTCCTTTTGGGACAATTAATTGTTGACTATCAAATTAGTGAAAGTTGCGATTTGTGATGTGCATTTGAGCTTCTCCATAACAAATGGTGGTCTTAAATGATTATCAAATTATGGGTTTATGAAATACATTCATGCTTATATAGTTTAGCAAAAAAAAAAAAAACACGAGTCTTGAATCATCTCATAAATTACTTACAATCACTCGAAAACGCATATAAACATCGTCAAAGTGATTCGGACTCGGATCGATGACACTGTACTTTTTTGCTCAACCAACTAGGCAATTGCTCCTGATTCGTTAAAATTATTAGGGCAAAGTACAGTTTACGTCCCTGAACTATGGGGTTGTACCAGTTTGCCCCATTGTTCTATAAAACGTCTCAAATACCCCCCTCTATTTAAATTTTGTTTGTAAAAGTTGACGTGGCACTTTGACTTTATGATTTCTAGCTATTTTTTCCACCTTTGGACATTTTTTAACTACTTTGCCCCTCTATTCAATTATATATATATATATATATATATATATATATATATATATATATATATATATATATATATATATATATATATATATATATATATATATATATATATATATATATTACAACTTTTTTCACTAATTTTTTTTTGCTTATTTTGTCAAAGTATTTTTTGCTCCATATTTTTTGGTTTCTTTTCTCGTATTTCCGTTTTTCTTCTCCTTATTTAACCACTAAAAGGCCACTGTTTTTTTCTTCTAAAATTTATTAAAATGTCGAGTAATAACTCAAATATACAAAATTCTAGTATTTCGTGGTACAAGACATCTTATAATGCACGAAAATCACCCCAAAAGTTATGCATTTAATTGAGGGCTTAAACAAAAAAATGCACAAAATTGAAAAAAAAAAGACAATCAACAAACATATTGAATCCAAATATTAAACACAATTAAGAAAATCATGTAAACTATAAATTCACTTCAATCACAAATTCATAACAAAATCGACAAATATGACCCATATTAATTATATAATTATTAAGTTTCTTATAACAACCCCCAAGGGCAGAGAAGTAATTGCATATTTAAATTAAAGGTGTTAATAATTTAATGGTTGACCATAAACTCGAGGGGGGTATTTGGGATGTTTTGTAGTTCAGGGGGCAAACTGGTACGACCCTTATAGTTCAGGGGTTCAAACTGTACTTTGCCTAAATTATTATTTTATTAGTTTTTAATCTTTATTTCAGAAGTAGGGCTTCGGCCTGCTGATTTATTTAACGTTGTTGAACTATTGCTTGTGGACTTTTCCTTAATGAAGGCCCATTTAGCAGAAGCCTATTCTTACTTACAAATTTATGTGAATATATTTTATTCTAATGTATGATCCACTATAAATATTAATTTGATTTGTAGCCTAATAATCATACATTGGTCCAACAATTATCTTTTCATTTTTTTTATATATATATTTTTTAAGTGGAGCTACTGTATATTTATAATTAAGTTAAAAATATTAATTCCCAATTATTAGTTAACCCTATGCACTAACAACTGTTTGTAATATAGATTGTGATCGAAGTTATTAAATTAAAAAAAAAAACTAAAATTAAATTAAATATTAAATATATTAGTGGATTTAAATCCATGAATTACTGGTAGGATTTTGGAGCATAAAGATAAACATATATCAAAACCAACCATGGCAAATTCTATTCAAACATGACTTGTTGGTCATAAATATTTTGTGAAGTTTTTAAATGATCACTCTTTCTCTAAATATTGAAAAATGAAGTGAAATTCAGTCTTGAAAAGTTAGGTAGACAACCGGATTTCAATTAATTTTGTATGAAATACGCTAGGTATATCTTACCTAAATTTTTAATTAGGAAAGAAGAAATTAAATCTAAATTAATGCCCATGATTTCTTACATCACGCAATATTATTTATATAAAATATTAGAGTCTTAGATTGAAATTCATTACATTATGGTCAACACGTTCATACTTTTAATATAGAAAAACAATTCCACTGCCACAAAAATATATGTAGTTTCTGATAAACATGGCTACAATTTTATTTTTTTTCTAATTAGTGACGCAACGTTTAGTTATTGCTTATGAAACTTAGGATAAGCATCGGAATAATATTTTAATATGTGTCGAGGATTCGAATTTGAATCAGTTGACACAAATTCACTTGCTTCAATCGTTTGGTCATCACTTATAGGACACTCGTCAAAAGTGACGTATGTGGGTAAGAAATGGACTAGCTTCCTTCAAGCGACGGAAACTTTATTGACTTCATTTGCACACAGTTTCTAATTTCTTTACTATAAATAAAATAATTACATGAAACAATAAAAAAAAAAAAAAAAAAAGAAAAAAAAAAGAAAAAAGAAAACTATTTGCAATGAATAAGAAATAACTTGGTCATCTTTCAAAGTTTAAAAGAATTAATATGATAAATCAATTAAAAAATATCAAATTAAGACTCCTAAATTGATGGAACAACTACTACGTTTACATACACTATTGTTATATTCATTGATGTATTTAATTGCTTTACTTAAAGAAATTAATTAAAGAATTGGCCTAACATAGTAAAATTATCAAAACAAGCATTTAATTATCTGAAATATTAAATGTCGTTTCAATTCTACTAATACCATTTTGACCTAGACGTGATTTTGATCATTTTCTACTTTGAATTTGGCAAAATTCAAAAGACGGAAATTGTATTACTTTGAGTTAGCTTTCTAATCCAACTTGAATCAGCTAGATTGGATGTCGGGTGATAAAGTTACACACGAATGAGTTACATTTTAAATTTTACATAATTTAAAGCATCAAAGTTGTGAGCAATTCATTGATTCATGCGTAACTTTCTCAACCGACATCCAATCTTGGCGATTCTAGTTAGATTAGAAATCTAACTCAAAGAACTACAAATTCCATGTTCTGAATTTTGCCCAGTTTAAACTAAAAAATGGTCAAAATCACATTTGAAGTCAAAACAACACTATTAAAACTGAAACGACATTTATCACATCCTTTTAATTATAATCCAATGAAAATTGTAAGTCAAATTAGAATTTTCTTGTTACTCAAATAAAAAACAAAAATCGTCAAATATCTACTCAATTTTTTTATTTAAAATCTTATAATGAATAAAAATAACTTATAAGCTCATTATCAAATCACTTCAAAAAATAATTCTAAAAATAAGAAATAACAGCTTATCAACAGTTAAAACAACTTATTTAACGTAAGAGCTTATGAAATATTTAAAATAAGTTCAGTCAAACGAACTTCTAGTCGTAAATAATCTACGAAAAAAGGGAAAAAAAGAATATACCCTTTGAAGGGCTTGTTGCCTGTAACGCGGCGGCGTCCATGGAAACACTAACGTGGTTGGTTTTATATTTCGATTTATTATTATTATTTTTTTATTTTTGTATGTTTTTGGTAAAAAGAAAAATAATTTCCTCAATTTCAAACAAATAACAGAAAGCGAGAGGATGTGGGACCCATTAGACACTTAATAAACGACTGTTATTGGCTGGATCCAACAATATACTGTTACAAAATTTATGATATGCAAATAATAATAAATAAAAAAGAAAAATCAATTAACTAATTGTATTTTCAATTTTATCCAATAATACTTCTTGTTAGACTATTATGGGCAAGAAGAACCTTTGATGTGTATGGTCGTCCAACTTTATATTGTACTTAGTTTATTTGTCCAAGAAATTGGGATAAACAAATGTATCGGTTGCATAGACTATTTTGAATTCATAACTTAAAACAACCATATTGTAAGAGAATTAAAAATAAAAAAAAAACACTAACCTATTTATTTAATGGTAATTTACGGTATGCCCCTAAGATAAGGTCAAATTACAAAAAAAAAATCCCTTATATTCAGGTAATTACAATCACCCATTAATTATGAATTTTCTTACATGTCCACCATTATGGTGCCAAATTCAACACAATCTTCTAGATTTCGTGGAATATTCTTTAGTTTATACTCTTTTTGTGCAAAAATGCAATTTTTGATTCACCACAATCCGATATTTACAAGCCAAGAGACACATCTTATGATCATCTTGTTTCAAAATGTAGAGCTCGAATGGGTAAAACGGGTACAAATTTGAGAATATTCTACATAATCTTGAAGGTTCTACTAAATTTGACACCGCAAGGTTGGATGTGTAATAGGATTCATAGTTTGGGGGAGGTAATTGTAATAACCTAAACATGAGGGAGTTTTTTCATAATTTGAGCTTACCTGAAGGGTTGACCCATAATTTACCATTTATTTAATTTTTAAAATAGGATCCTAGGTGGCCAACCTAATTAAAAACAAGTTAGGATTAGTGAGCCAGTCAACTTTTGGGTTTAAAAAATAATAATTAATCAGTCACACTAACGTCTAACCTATTTATTTAGTAGCAATTTAAAATCAATTTAATTATTTAATGTCTTATGTATATTATTTTATTAATGAATTAAGAAAACAGTGTGCTGGGTTACTGTCTGATTTAAATCTTGTTGTTGCATGTTGGGACTCATTCAATATGATTATTCAATTCAGCTGTTTAATTGTCATTTTCGAAATACTCTGACTTTCCAATACTATAGCGTGGCATATTTCTAAGGGCATGGAAATTATTAAAATATTTAATTTATTAATTATTTAAATAAATAAATCATTGGACATCAATTCAGCAAATTTCTTCCCTACTTAAAATTGAAGGCTGCAACTATATATCATGTGGGAGAGGATAATGTGGCAATTTAATTTTAAAATATCAATTCTCTTTTATTACATCATTAAAAGATGAAGGTTATTTTAGTCATTTTTATGTATTGTTTTAATAAAATCGAGCATCATTTATTAAAAAATTAGGAACCGATGGAGTACTAAACAATTTACTGTTTGATGTACTTATAATCGTACCCCTTAAAATCTATTGGTTGGTTTAAGTTTCAACGTGTTTCATGCAATAATTACGAAAAAAATAAAAATGTCGAATTAAATAGTATTTGGAATTAATAACGTGTACCAATCGGCCAACTTGAGGTATGATAACAGCAATTTTAAAGTCCTCGTAATATCGTAATCACAACCACCCGTTGACATTATAGTTTTAGGAGGGTGTTGTAATTATCAATACCTTGAAGGACCTTAAAATTATTATAGTAAACGTCAGGGGGTTGTTGTAATTTACCTTTTTTTCAATCATGAATATTGTTCAACCCGTGAAACTATATATAAACACTATCATCACTTGATTGCCTATCTACATGAAAGCAATTCAATATTTGGAAGGAAAAAGAAAACCTTTACTAAAAAAATCTAAGAAATAGTTATTTAGTTTAATCAAAAAGAGCGAAAAAAATATCAGTAAAAAGAATCGAACTCAGTTCGTTAGACATCGATCGTCCTCGTACTTTCTTTTTTGCAAGTGACGGGCGGTTTATTTTGTCGTTTAAAGATGGATTAGATTTCATAGTTGCTTGACCTATCCATCACCATTCCTTTATCAAAGCCTAAAAAGTCTTTATTTTCAAGCCAACTTGATTTTAAAAGAGTCCACTTTAATAAAATCAGATTCCAATCATGTAATCTTTTCACTAATGCCCTACAACAATGACAAGTGAATATAAACATACATATATTCTCAATTTAATTTTATCTTCATTTTTTAAAAAAAATTTCCATAAGAATATACACAAATTGTTTGGATAAATAAAAAGCAAATTGCTATTAATTATCTTCATATAGATTCCTCTGTTACAAGTCGCAATTCAATCCAAAGGATCATGTGTGGCACATAATTTAAAGAACCAATTCCTTAAATATAGGGTTTTTTTTTTAATTATACATATATTTTTTTTGCATTGTCAAATTAAATGTCACCTAAAAATAAAGAAAACATAAATAAATAAAATTGACCGAAAGAATTTGAGCTTTCACACTGATTGATCTTCTTTTAGTAATTTGGTCAAACAACACTAAGGTATTGTAATCACTTTTTTATTTTTGCTAGTATTAGTTGGTTCAATGGATTTGATCCATACACTCTCTTTTTAAGTTAATAATCTTCCTTAAATAACAATTTATTCTGGTCTCGATTTGATAAAAGTATACTAAATATTAGTTCGACAATTTAATATTTCGTTAAATTAATAGAATTTTGCTAGTTCTGACTGCTTTAATTTATAAACTGTTTAACTATAATATAATTTTGTCGAACCAAAGTTGTAATATAATTTGCTAGATAGAATTTTTTTTATCTTTATATTTTTATCATAAAAAAGATGCTAACATGAATAAAAGCTTTCATTTCTATGTTTAGCCAAAATCCAAAAAAAATAAAATGGAATTTCAGACAAGAATACATTGCTACCAAATTATGGTCTCCCTACTCGAAGAATAAATTTGAAACATACTTATTAATTACAACACTTTTGTAAAAGCATCTCATGCATGTTTTTCTCTCTTTGGAAAAGATAAAAGTTGTATACACTCTATAGTCTAATTCTATAATGTAACTTCTAGATCGATTAATTTTCTGGTTGAAATAAAGAAATATTAGAAGAAAAAAATTAATTAAATAAAACATTAAACAAGATCCTCTGTTCCAGAATGATATTTAATTTCAACATTTTTCAAGGTAAAAGTAACATTTAATGTTATCTATTTGTAGTGATCTCTTTTTTATTCAATTATTTAGTAGTTAATGTCTAAAAATTTACTATTTGCTCCATTAAATATTTGTAAGAAATTCAAATAATATGTATAGATTATACTAAAAAAATATAATAAATACTAAAATACACTTATCATCCATTGTTTTCAACAAATTAATTAAGTGACAAGGAATAAAATTGATAAAATGCAGTTAATACTTCATAGGAATTCTGAAATGATAAATAATTTAAGACGAAAAAAACAGTCTAAAAAGACAAATAATATGGAAGGAAATATTTAAAAGATTGTGTGCAAAATTAGATATGCATAATTATTTTCTGGTAGCTATTAACTAACGGTATAATTATTGAAAATATTAATGCACTTTCTAGATATGCATATATTGTACAATGTATAAAGATAAATAAACCGGCAAATACATGAATAATTAGATACCGACGAATATTATTTACTATGATGCATGCATATATACTACAAGTTTTACTAAAAGTTGGTGCAAGTTTTACTAAAAGTTAAATACGTAGCTCTAAAATATTTTCTTATTAATCTTGTTCACATATTTTCACAAAATATCCAACAATAACACATTATAGTAAATGCAAAAGAACTCATTAAAAATATATATACACATTAAAGGGGTATTGAATAATTACATTAAAGAATCTGTGCTTTCTTTTTAGGGTTAAATACAAAAACAACCCTTTACTATGGACTTTGTATCATATACCCCCCTTACTACACATAAATACAAAAACCCCCCTCACCTTACATTTTTGCCAAAATATGACAAAAATACCCCTACTCAAGCATATATATATATATATATTATATTTTTTTTGAGCCATTTCCCACTATATATTCTTTTACCATTTTCAGTCAATTTTACGTGAGAAATTTTAGTATTTATATTTTTTTCTCCAAAACATCTAATTGTTTGGATTTTTTTAATTTTCTAAATAAAACTTTTTATTTTTGTCATTTTGAGTTTCTTAATTTTTTTTTTCTTAAATGTCTTCCAGTATTCAAATATCCTAAGATTATTATTGTTGAGGATTTGAAATACCGGAAGACATTTAAGAAAAAAATGAAGAAATTCAAAAAGACAAAAATAAAAGGTTTTATTCAGAAAATTTTAAAAAAAAATCTAAGTAATTAAATGTTTTGAAGAAAAATATAAAAAAATTCCAACAAAAATTAATCGAAAATGTTAAAAAATATAGTGGAAAATGGCTCAAACAAACCCTTATATTTATAGGCTTATCAGGGATATTTTCGTCAGATTTAGGAAAAAATATAACAGCAGGGGTTTTTTTGTATTTATGTGTAGTACAGGGAGGTATATGATACAAAACCCATAGTACATGGGTGTTTTTGTATTTAACCCTTCTTTTTATATATTATTAAAAAAAGGGACTAACTAGCAATATATATTGTCAAAAGGGGCCTATAGCCGAGTATATAAATCCATATAGATATATATTCTTGGTCCCTTCTTTCTCCTCATATATCATATTACTCAATCACCTGTGATCACTTCTTCTTCATCTCTCCCTCTTATATAATATATATAATATATATATAATAATTATACTCTGTCACAGAGAGATTCTCGGTCAAACTATTTCAGAGTGAATTGATATAATTTTGAACAAGAGGGATCGGAGAAATAATTAATAATTAAAAATGGTATCTATGTTATTTCTTGCATTTTCTTCGATTTTTTTATTTTTTTATATATAAACATCTGATATATAGATACATATTATATACACTTTTTTTTTTTTTTTTTTGTGATTCAGGAAATGGAGAAGCAGTTGAGTAGTACATGGGAGGGTTATGTTGATTGGAGGGGTAAACCTTCTCTCAGAGCCAAACATGGCGGCATGCTCGCTGCCTCCTTCGTTTTGGGTATTCTCTCTCTCTCTAGAATTTCTCTCTCTCTCTCTAGAATCTCTCTATCTGATGTTATTTATTTATTTAATGATTTTTTAAATTTATTTTGGGAATAACGGAAAATAGTTGTGGAGATATTTGAGAATCTGGCGTATCTGGCAAATGCAAGCAACTTGGTGTTGTACCTAACGGAGTACATGCACTTCACGCCGTCGGAATCTGCTAACGCCGTCACTAATTTTATGGGCACCGCCTTCCTTCTGGCCCTCCTCGGTGGCTTCTTATCCGACGCCTTCTTCACCACTTATCAAATCTACCTTAGTAGCGCCGTTATTCAATTCCTGGTAATTTTTCTCCCTCTTTTTTTTTTTTTTCCAAATTACGGCCACCCTGAAGTATGAGTAAATTACGAAAAAAATCCCTTTTATTTAAATAATTACAACCTCCCCTTCTTTTTAAATATATCTACATAAAATTTATGTAATTCGGTCTCAAAAAATATCGTATATTCAGTCCAGTAAACAATATAAAATATTGGCGTACTGAAAATTCGGTTCGATTTTACCGATTTAACATCCTTAAATTACCCCTGGAAGAGTTTTTCCGTAAGATAATACATAGTTGAGGGGTGAGGGTGACTATCATTATTCAAATAAGAAGGAGGTTTTCGTAATTTGACCATAAATGAGGGGTCGGCTTTAATTTGGCCTTCTTTTTTACAATTACCTATATATATATTTATTTATTTGTATATTATTTTTGGCTTATCTGTTATGTGAAAAGAAAAGAGAAAACAAATAAGGGCAAAACAGAAATTATTGGGAAACGTGATGAAATTAGTATATAAAATATATATTATATATAGACATTTAACTAGTGATAATTGTTATATTTTTACTTAATTTAGTGTGGGCGAGTATTCTTTTATGAAATTTATTTATTTCTTGTGATGTGTGAAACTAATATTTATATTTTGAATTAAAATTATTATATTCTGACACCACTAAGCCCACTTGCTAGTTTTCCTTTTCTTACAAGTTGGTTTTGCTGGTTCGCCACAATTTAGGTGCACGAGAATTCCTTTGTTTCTATCTTTTATTTTCTTTTGTCCCTTTCAATTTTATTTATATATTTATTTATTTTATTATATATATATATATATTCAAAGTGAAGAAAACAACAAAGTTTGTGATTTACTATATATATACGCATGTCGACAAGTAATACTGTTGGAAACATTAATTGCATCCTCATCAACTATATTATTTTTTAAATAATAATAATAATAATAATAATAATAATAATAATAATAATAATAATAATTGTAAATATTGTGAATTACTTAATTATAGGTAATATTTTTCTTTAATTTTATTTTATAACATTTACACTCATACAAAAAACGTGGAAAGTATCCGTTATTGACGTAGTCGATCGATATCTGCGTTTTGTCGTAAACGTAATTTGTTGATTTTTCTTTCCGTCATCTAAATATTCGAATTTTGTTCGATCGTAAGTTATCCGTTGTTGACGTCGCTTATCGATTTTTACGCTTTGTCGTACGCCTAATTTGTCGAATTATATTTCGTTTCTTTAAATATTCGATTATTTTCCGAGTACATCTAAATGAAATTTAATTTGAACATGAATGAAAATAACATGTATTTAATTAGTGGATGAATCATACTTTGTCATTAGCATTAAACACATGCAACGCATCTAGGTACATTAAGATTTTATTTGGGACCCATATTTAATCTAATTTAATTATTTTTCTTGGGTGTGACGTGTCACACTAAAATAAAAGCAAACTTCATTTCCTCGAAAATATTTTTGTTTTCCCATAATTAATGTTTTTATTTATTTATTTTGGCTTTTGTTTTTTTTTGGTCTCATTATTATGATATGCAGTAGAACCTCATGTTTCAACCAATAGCTTATCACCACTAGTTGCTAAAAAAACTTTGCCTTCCCTTTCTGCCACGTAACTTCAAAATGTTTCTAGAAGAATGCACATAATTAATACGCAATTAAATTTATAATTATCTTCTAATTACTCTTTATTACAACAGGGATTAGTAATACTCACAGTGCAAGCACAATCAGGTTCACTAAAACCACCCAAGTGTGACCAAAATATGCCATGTCATCAAGTACATGGTGGACAAGCTGCAATGTTGTTCATTGGCCTTTATCTAGTTGCCCTAGGAGTTGGAGGGATTAAGGGATCTTTACCGACGCACGGAGCCGAGCAATTTGACGGAAATACCCCTCAAGGAAGAAAGCAACGTTCGACTTTCTTCAACTATTTCGTCTTTTCCCTTGCGTGCGGCGCCCTAATTGCCGTCACATTCGTCGTTTGGGTTGAAGACAACAAGGGTTGGCAATGGGGTTTCGGAATCTCCACATTGACGATATTGTTGTCGATTCCGATCTTTCTAGGAGGTTCTAGATTTTACAAGAACAAGATTCCTCTTGGAAGTCCACTTACAACCATATCTAAGGTATAATTTATGTTCTTTTTTTAAGTAAGTTAATTAAGATGAAAGATTGGGTTTATTGCATTCAGCACCCCTGTTTTTTCTAATTCTTAAAAATGTCCCTATGATTCAATTTTTTTTAGCAAAAACTCACTGTTTAGGGGGTTTTGTGTTAAAAATATGTATTATAAGGGTGTTTTTGCAAATAAAAACACGAAGAAGTTTTGATTAGCAATTTCATATAACACAGGGGTACTGAATGCAATAAACTCTTACTATTTTTTGTGTATACTAATCTGTGTTGATGAACGCATAGGTTTTGATAGCTTCATTACTAAACACATGCATGGCAAGGAGCTCGAGCAACGCAATTGCAAGCATGTCGACGAGCCCTACACCAAACGAAGACGAAATCACTACGCGAAACACACCCAAAAACAACACACCATCGACATCAGAAAATCAAGAATTACAAGATACGACAATATCATCCGAATCGCCATCGCAAAGCCTTAAATTTCTCAACCGATCGGTGATAAACAAGCCCGCATTCGACGTACTCAAATGCTCGGTCCAACAATTGGAGGAAGTGAAAATCGTCATAAAAATCCTCCCAATTTTTGCGTGCACCATAATCCTCAACGCTTGTCTAGCTCAACTCTCGACTTTCTCGGTCCAACAAGCCGCCACAATGGACACTAAACTCGGAGCCCTAAAAGTCCCGCCAGCTTCACTCCCCGTTTTCCCGGTCGTTTTCATCATGATCATCGCCCCGTTGTACGACCACGTGATAATCCCGTTTGCCCGTAGGGCAACGAAATCCGAAACGGGAGTGACTCATCTCCAAAGAATCGGAGTAGGGTTGGTTTTGTCCATATTAGCAATGGCGGTAGCTGCATTGGTCGAAATCAAGCGGAAGAGGGTGGCGACCGAAACGGGCCGGGTCGGGTCGGAGGGCCCGTTGCCCATTTCGTTTTTGTGGATCGGGTTTCAATACTTGTTTCTCGGGTCGGCGGATCTTTTTAGCCTAGCCGGTTTGCTAGAGTTTTTCTTCACGGAGGCTCCGTTTAGCATGAGGTCGTTGGCTACTTCGCTATCGTGGGCCTCGTTGGCTATGGGGTACTATTTGAGCACGGTTATCGTGTCGGTGGTTAACGGTGTTACGGGTGTTTCGAAGCACAAGGCGTGGCTTTCGGGAAGCAACTTGAATGATTACCACTTGGAGAGATTCTATTGGCTGATGTGCTTGTTGAGTGGATTGAACTTCTTGCATTATCTTTTCTGGGCTAGAAAGTACAAGTACAGATCCACGGCGACTAATTAATTAGTAGTGTTTTTCTTTTCTTTTCTTTTTTTCGGCTTAATTAGTTAATGATGCTAGTTTTTTTAAGATTAGGGTTCTTGTTTTGTAAGATCGTGTTTCATGATTTAAGTTCTGATATACGAGTTATAATCTGGTTAGTACTGTTGAGATTTTATTTTTGTTTTGTGATTGCACGTAGATGAACAATCTATTAAATTAACAAATATTCTTGGTTAAGAGGCTAGAGCAAACATTTCACTTGAGTGTACGTGAATTAATTATTTAATCAATGAATTTTCAACAAGGGGATGTAGCTCAGATGGTAGAGCGCTCGCTTAGCATGCGAGAGGTACGGGGATCGATACCCCGCATCTCCATTTTTTTGCGATTTTCAATCACGACTTATGCCCAGAAACGCGAGATTATCTGTATGAATTTTACAACAGTTCATAAAAATGTAAAAGCGTTTTTCTTTTCTACACACTCCACTTAATCATCTTGTAGCAAAAAATGTAATAGCAAAACGTTATGTTTTTTTAAAGCAAAACGTTATGTTTTTTTAAATAATTCAGTCGTGTAATATACAGATACAAAATTGAGAAAAATATTAATTAATATTTTCAAAAAAAAAAAGGGAATATACTAAATATGAAAGTATTAAAAAGAGCAAACAAAAGAATCACTAATTACTCTATGCTTTTCTTTTTTGTAGAAAATGATATACATAATCAATCACATTCTATTCACAATTTCCCTACTAATACTAAATTACTATATATGCAGCTTTATCCAAACGGAATGACACGGTACACCCTGGTGCACCACGAACAGCATATAATAACCCGGCGGCGCAATATTAGCCGTCGGCGGCGCATTAACCGTAACCTTATACGCAAAGGGAGCAATCTGCTGCTCCGCACTAACGTACAACACCAATAGCCTCTGGTTCATCGCGAACGAGTGCGTCGTAAAAGACGGCGCCACCATCGTCACGAGGTACTCCCCTGGAACAAGCTGGAACCCACCCAAGCTGAAACTGATTGTGAATTGCTGCCCGTACGCCACCGCGTTGTCCTCCGTCCCGTCGATCGACAGGATCGACGGCCGGAGATGGGCGTACTCCGTCCCCAGGTAGGGGGGCGAGTACGCCTCGAGGCTCAGGTCCGTGGGGTACTTCTCCGCTGTGAAGTTGTACTTCACGTGCGGGTTGCTCCCGCCCACTAATATCCTGCCATCTGGCAATAGTATGGCGGCTGAGTGGTACATCCTCGGCTTTGTTGAGGGGCTCAGCGCGCTGAATCTTTTAGCCGGGTCCGGTTCGTCCGGGTAGTACATAACCGGACTCAGTACCGGTTCGTCCCCGCATTCCCACCCGGCTGACCCTCTCGCCGCCCCGTTGACTATGATGACGTCACCCGTGGGTAGGAGCAGCATATCGGGCATGACCCGACGAAGCGGCATGTCTTCCATAACCCAAACCGGCTCCGGATCCGTGACCCGGATTCTCCCGCATGATTTCGAAGCTGCCATGAACCTACCCCTCAGAGCTTTCAGGTACGCGCCGCCGCGAGCGCCGCCGCATATCAGGATCTCCACGGTGGGGTAGGAAGAATTCCCCAGCTTCAACGGGAGCATGACGGAGGATCCCGTCGCCGGGTAGTTTCTCTTCTCGCCGGGAATCTCGGGATATTCTCTAACGATCCTGTCGTTCTTGTAATCTAGTAAGAGAGAGCGGCGGTTGGCGAAGACGAATAGGTTTCCGTCGGGTAATAAATGCAAGAACGGGTAGAGATTGTTTTCTTCTTTCGGGTCGGTTGTTTCTTTCAACAGAGGGAATGGAAAAACGCGGTTGTCGTTGTTGGGGAAGAATTCGTAGCTGTAAGCCCTTCTTCCGCCGACGACGATGACTCGGTCGTCGGGGAGGATGTGGTCGGAGCCGTACCATCTCTGCACCGTTAGATTTAACGGCAGCTCGACCCAATCGCAGGTGTCGTCGTTACACGGCGTGAAGGTTCGGATCTTCTTGTACCCGTCGTGGTATCCGCCGGTTTGGACTAGGGTTCCGAGGGAGTTGACGGCGCCGGAGGAGCACCAGACGTCGGTCTGGACCATGAGCGGGCGGTAGGTGTTTGAATCGACGTCGTACAGGAGGGAGTGCGCCGTGCAGTCGTGCTTGGCGGCTCTCGGGTCGAACCGGCATTTTCCGGCGGGTAGGGATAGGTTCGAGGATCCGAAATCGGCGCGGTCGAATATTACGATCTTGTTGTTGTGGAGGAGCTGCATGTGCATGGCGGAGACGCCGACGGATTCCTGGAGGAGGGACCACTCTCCGACTCCGGGTGTGGCGGCGGAGTACCGTGGGGTTGTCGGTAGGGAGATTGTTGATGAGAGGAGGAGCTCCGACGAGAATTTCGGTTTGATAATTATTGATCGATCCGGCGGCGGCGCGTGGCTGTAGTGTGGGTGGTGCTGGTTGTGCCGGCCGGGCTCTGAGTTCGGAGTGGAGAAGAGAGAGAAGGTGATTACCAGAAAGAAGAGGAAAGATTGTTTCTTGATCAACGCCATTGAAGAAGGTAGGGTTTCTTGAAATTAATTTTAATTTCTTACAGAAAATAATATTTTTCAGGGAGAGTTTTTATATTTTGAAAAGTTGGGATCAATTCAGATCAAACCGCCAAAAATATAACTATTACCTAATATATATACAAAATTATATATATACATTTTTTATATTAAATTTAAATTTACCAAAGTGATGATGAAGAAGAAAGATTAATAAGGAAGAAATTAAAAAAGAATGGCACCACTAATTAATTAATTAATTAATCCAAAACAGAAAGTTGAGGCACTGATTGAGCGAAGATTAATGCACTCTTCCAGCATTGCCTGTGTTGTAATATGAGGTTGCAAGTTTCAACCATTTCATTGTGCTTACTAAAAAAAATATGTGTAATTATGAATTATGGATGGGGTTAAAATTGGAAATAAAATTTTCAATTTTTGCGCATTTTGATCTAATTGTTTTCCCATTTTCGAACAATATTTGTTACTCCGGTTGTGAAAGTTATGATTTTGCCAATATTTTGATGATTGAAATTGAAATGTACACGAGATTCTGATTTTCCAATCGGATTTTAATTTTCGAAACTATTTCTAAAATTTTATTTTCAATTTTTGATACAAAAAAAATTATTTGGATTTCCAAAGTTTCGTTATTTGTAATTTTTTTTGGGTAACATAATTGAAATTAGTATTTCACTACTTACAAAAATTGTTTTTTTATTTATTAAAATGTCAATTAAGATTTGATCCCTACGGTTTTCACCTCTAATTTTGGCCCACGAAGTTTGTTATATATAAATTAAAGCCCATGTAAGTTGGTAGTCCAATTATTAATACTTGGGCCACACATTTTTCTCACGTCATGCAATTATTCATTGCACCTAAACATTTAGGAAGACTTGATTTTAATTAGATATTAATTTTGTGACATGTCTTAATTAAATATAACTGGAATCACTTTCGAAAGATGCTAACTAGGTTTAGAATATTAATTAATTCGGAGCCATATGGGAAGGGACACCTTGCTTCTTTCTCACTCCAACCTAATTTCGTTTGGTAAATGAGCAACTAGACCTCCACCCAAATGTGTCTCCTTCGAACGTCGAAAAGATGACTCTATGTCGGAGTTTTTGACCGACAACGATGATTGAATTAATTATAATATGAATAAAGAGAGAATAAAAACGATTTGGAACCATAGTATAAAATGTGTAGTTGGTCTATATTCAATCTTAAAATGTTTTTCAATTGTGTGATTACATTTGTTTACATATTTACATGGACATTTTCTATCGTACGTACAATTCTCTAATTTGTCGGAGATTTAATCTTGATTGTATGATTGTCGCTTGTGATCATCAGTTCGCCACCTACCATACCTCTCGATAATGTATATGTACACATTGAGACAACCTCTAAGCCCATATTTAATATTTCTTGGGTCTCTGAGCCCAACGCTTCTGCTCATCAGACTTACTTTCGTTAATCTGAAGTCTAAATCTAAGAGTTCAATTCGAGATCTACCGGTTCGGTCTAAACTTGCCGAACTGACCTCTCACGGATATATTTCATCGATTGTAATTTTTTTTTTTAAATGTAGTTTTTACTGAATATCTTGAAAAATAAACGCCTTTAGTGAGTTTTTCAGGTAATAAGTTAAATTAGTAATTTATTAATCAATCCATGAAATGAACGTGGAAAAGAATAAATGTGATAACTACTTGCTATATATGGCAATGTTACTCACAAAACATAATAAACATCTAAATATGGTATACTTATGTGTTATTTATGAATCATCATTGTCCCTTTTCACTATGTTTTCAACCAATGAGCTACGTTACACGTGCACTTTACCCATTCTTTTTATCTTCTTTTATATATTTTGCACAAAACAAAACATATTATTCAAAATTGTTAATAAGACAAAAATGACAATATTAATAATAATAATAATTGAGAAATCAAATTAATGAGGAGGATATATAATTTAAACATTATAAACTTAAAAGTTAAAAGGGTCTTTGTTTTTCTTTTCACATTTTTAGCTTAAATATTGATTTTTTTATTAATCGATTAAATATTAGATGATATAATTGTCTTAATTTATTTTTAAATAAAATAAATTACAAAATTCAACTCGTAACGCATCAGCCAGACAATCATTAACCATTTATTAATTACAAGATGCATGTATATGCAATCATATTCTACTAGTTTTTTATTGGCTTACAATAATTAATTAGCATTAATAATCTTAATATTATTATAAATATATAGATATCTTTATAGTTGATATCAAACAATTTAAAAAAATGTTGGAACGTATCAAACTATAATAATTGGTATATAAAAAAAGAATTTAATCGTATTAAAGAATATGTATTTATTTTCTACACACATAAAAATAAGAAAAAGAAAAAAGAAAACAAAGATGAAGATGCATGAACAAAGGCCAATAAAAATATCCAGACGCACTCACGCGCGTGTGGGGATCAATACACCAAAGATATGACACGTCATTTCACTGATTGGTCCCGCCTCTTATTCTCTCTCTTGCCCGAGCTGCCCACATTTTCCACTTTCCCACTCCTTGAAAATTGACGCTATCCTCCCTCAGAAGTATAACTCTTTCCACGTTGGTCCCTCTTCTTTTTCCGGATCTCGTTTTGGTCCCAATTGTTTTTTTTATAGAGGATATATTAGGTAGTCGTGCAAAAAAGCTTTAGAAAATATGCCATAAATTTTTATTTTCTTATAATTTGTAAATAAATAATTTTTACTTATTTCTCTTAAAACTATTATTTTGAAACTTGACAATCTAAAAATAAAAAAAAAACTTTTGAAGCAGTGTGTCATTGAATATTTGTGGCGAAATTATTTTTATCTAGTTTCATTTTTTATTTACATCTTATTTTAAATTAGTAAAATCTTAAACCACAAAATTCATCAACTCCTCATTGATACTTTCGTTTTCAAAATAACTGTCGTTTAACATTGCGGCACTGGTATTAAATTTTCTTAATAAATGCCAATTTTTTTAGGAGCATATTCCAACTAATTCTTTAATTATTTTTTTCCACTTGTGAGAAATTAATATTTGATATAATTTATGAGTAATAAAGATAAATATGAAAAAAAATAAAAAAAATCTAAAACTTGCTTCAAGTAAAAAAACATTTTTCCTTTTGTTTTGTGGGGGTCAGGGCCCCCTTTTCCCTTTTGCATGTGGGTTACAGCTGAAGGTTATTTTTGGGAAATCAAATCTTCCTGCCCGTGTTCTTCGGGCAGACCCTCATTTGCTTTATTAGTCTTAGATTCTATATATATAAAAAAAAAAGTAAGAACTGATAATTCATACATTTTAAAAATACTTTTTCTTCTACATATATATAAATTACACAGAGACACACAATATATATATATATATATATATATATATATATATATATATATATATATAAATTGTGGATGATTCAATAAATAATGTGCGAATTCTTTTTTTTCTTGAGCATTGAACTGGTCAGCATAATTTGTGTCTTCTGCTGATGTATACATAAGTTTTGAACTGGGATTTTCTTTTATCAGCATTATTAATTTATTTATTTATTTAATTTACATATATAATAAAATAATAATAATAATTATTATTTGGTTTCCCACCTTTGCTTGTTGCGCACAGTGGCAAGGGGCAAAGTTTTCTTCTTTGAAGGTCAAGCATGTGATCTGCTCCTCCTTCATAAATCATCTCTCACTGTAATTCTCAGCTCATCTTTTTCAACTAGGTTTTCATATTATCATATTTTTATTTCTGATTTTTAAGATTTAAAAAAAAAAATAATAAAAATTTGTTCTTGGAGTTGAAGAAATATTCTGCAATCATTTCTGCTATCTGGGTTGTGGTGATCTTTCAAGAATTCTACCCCCAATTTCTTCTTCTTTCTTGATTTTTCAAAAATAAAAATCGGTTCTTGAAGGGAAAGAAACGATTTTTATAGTTGTATTTGACTTATTTTCTGAAATGGGTTTGGGTTATTTCAGGTGATTCTGTTGGGATTTTAATTTGAGTGAAATTAGGACCCTAGTTTTTTTTTTTTTTTTTTTAAGGTACGAGGAAAATTAGGCTTTGGATGATTTGTTGTCTGAGAAATTACTAATAAATATGGGATTAGTTGTTGATGATGATGGATTAAAAGTAGAAGATTCTTTTGGTGTACAAAAAAACCCAAAGGGGATGATGAGCAAGAAAAAAGATGCTGTGGAGGAAGAAACAACAGGTTGTTGGATTAAATTAAGGTTTATTGGGAGCTGTATTTCATCAAGATCTAAAGTGGATAACTCTATTAGTGGCATCACTAATCATGGTAATTAATCTTTTCCCCGCTTTTGTTAATGGTATGGTGTGTTCGATCGAAGTTATTTGCTTTTGTATGCCGTTTTGTTTATCGAATCAATATGGAAATTTTAATAGGTAGAAATTAATTTCGTCGTAAAAAAAATATATATTTTGAGAGTTGGGATTCTATTAGCAGCAATGTAGGTGGAGGCATTGAGTTTCTTTTGGCTTTTAAAGTATTTGTTGAAGTGTAGCTAAGTTATATAATGTATAGACAAAAAAAATTAAATACATTTTTTGTGTCAATTTAGATTTATATCACTATCTTCTTCGTTCCGTTAGTAGAAAAAATTGCGTGTGACGACTTACGAACAAAGACTAAGAAATAAACGAGGCTTTATGGCTTATATTTTTTTATGTTGGTTTCTAATTTATTTGAAAAACAATGCATAAAACGAGCTCGTTGGTTCGAAAATGTACCCTAGTTTATTTGCTGCGTTATGTTAAGATATTTGTCTCGATTTTTCAGGTATACTATGATAATGTTTGAGCCCACTTTCTATTATTGCATTTTTATTTTTTATTTTACAGAAAGTAAACTTACGAACGATACGAGCAAAGATCAACCGATTGTACCCGTAATACCCTCCACCACCACAAGCAATGCAGAGAGCAATTCTTCGAGCTCGAAATTCGAAGAAGAACTCAAAGTATCTTCTCGTCTTAGGAAGTTTACGTTCAACGATCTTAAATTGGCAACAAGAAATTTCAGACCGGAATCTCTTTTAGGCGAAGGTGGATTCGGTTGTGTCTTTAAAGGATGGATCGAAGAAAACGGGACAGCACCCGTTAAACCTGGTACTGGTCTTACAGTTGCCGTCAAAACCCTCAATCACGATGGTCTTCAGGGTCACAAAGAATGGCTGGTTCGATTTTTTATTTTTTTTAGTATTTTGATTTTTTTTAATAATTCTTGAATTATTATATTTAAAATTGACAGGCTGAAGTGAATTTTTTGGGTGACCTGGTTCATCCTAATTTGGTTAAATTAGTCGGCTACTGTATTGAAGACGATCAGAGATTGCTCGTCTACGAATTCATGCCTAGAGGAAGCTTGGAGAACCATCTTTTCAGAAGTACGTAAATATGAAATATATTCGACTCTTTTTTTTATATATATAATTTTTTTTAATTATTATTATTAATAAATTGTAGGATCGTTGCCACTTCCGTGGTCGATAAGGATGAAAATAGCACTAGGTGCTGCAAAGGGGCTCGCTTTTCTACACGAGGAAGCGGAAAGACCGGTTATATATCGTGATTTTAAGACATCGAACATCTTGTTAGATGCGGTAAGTATACTCAAACACTTTGTCCCTACGTATGTATTTATTTATTTTATTGGATTATATGTAATGTTTTTTTTTTTTTCAAATTTGGCTGCCTAATTTCTAGGAATACAATGCCAAACTTTCCGATTTTGGACTTGCTAAAGACGCACCCGATGAAGGCAAAACTCATGTATCTACGCGCGTGATGGGGACTTACGGTTATGCGGCCCCAGAGTATGTTATGACAGGTAAAAAAAAAAATATTTCCAATTTTTAAAAAAATCCAATTTCACCTTCTTGATTTTAAAAATGTTCTCAAAATTATCTCTAACTAAAGATTAGTGACTCCAAATTTCACAAGAAAATATTTTGAATTTATTGCATTCAGCACCACTGTATTACAATTATTAGCAAAAATTCCCCATCATGCATTTTTTTAGCACACAACCCCCTAAGTGAAGCATTTTTGTGGGGTAATTTGCTAATATTTATAACATGGGAAGTTTTTTAACAGTTAGAGTAAACACGGGATGTGGAATGCAATTAACCCAAAATCTCTGATTCGATTTTTTTTTTTGGTGTATTTGTTTCTTCACAGGACATCTGACATCCAAAAGCGACGTATATAGCTTCGGAGTCGTACTCCTCGAAATGCTCACGGGCCGAAGATCGATGGACAAGAACCGGGCCCAGGGAGAGCACAACCTCGTAGAGTGGGCCCGGCCCCAGCTCGGGGAGAGGAGGCGTTTCTACCGTATCATAGACCCTCGCCTAGAGGGCCATTTCTCCATCAAAGGTGCCCAAAAGGCCGCCCAGCTGGCGGCCCGGTGCCTTAGTCGGGACCCAAAAGTTAGGCCTCTCATGAGCCAGGTCGTCGAAACTTTGAAGCCTCTACCGAACCTCAAGGACATGGCTAGCTCGTCTTACTATTTCCAAACCTTGCAAACGGACCGGGCCGGGTCCGGCCCGAATGGGAAAAACGGGATCCGAACAAACGGGTCGTTTTCGAGAAACCATCATCATCCGAGGAGCCTATCTATACCCAACGGAGGTGGGTCCCACGCCGCGTCACCGTATCATCATGAGGTGGCGGCTCGTGATTCGCCGAAAACGAAAGGTAAACCGTAGAGGATTCGGGTGGGTCCCGTGTTGTTCTCTTTCTTACCGCTGTTTTTGTTGTAAGATAAACATGACACGATTTTTACGATTTTAGAAGCGTGGTTTTAAAGTTTTTAGTCTTTTGATGAAAATAGGGTGTTTTCGAGTTTTTAGATGACATGTGTGAAATGTGTGTAATAGATTTGTCGGCATATACCTTCCGAATCAGGAGAAAGGTTAGTATAATCGAGAATAATACAACGGTCAAATCTTGATTGACACGAACAACTTTCGATTTATTCCATGTTATATATATATATATATATATATATATATATATATATATATATATATATATATATATATATATATATATATTCACACGGAAATTACACACACCCATCGTAAATAAACGATAAATCTTTATTGAATTCTTAGCTGAACCAAACAATACCGATGTGGTTCAAGTGTTGATCTCACAAATCATTTTCAAAAAGGAGTTTTCGACTCTCGTTACATGCTGAATTAGCAATTCACAGCATTATTTTTCGTTAAAAAAAAACAAAGGCCTCGTCGCATTAAGGGCTCAAAATTTGGTAAAAACGAAACCAATCGCATTGATACGAATCTACGTTTATTGCTGACAACATTTTTTTACCAAGAAAAAATTTCGGGTTTTTTCACGGCTTGAGAGCAACAGCAAGTCCGATTTTAGCGGTCTTGTCTATAGCTCTGGTGTCAACTTCACCTGAAATAGTGACGAGAGATTTTGGACGCCATTGATGCTGTATTAGAGCGCTCGCCTTTCCGTAGTTGTTTAGACGAGCTTTGACGGATGTCAGATGATCGAGCGAGTGCTGTGTTCCAATTGTGAGTGTGTTTTCGTTGCTCGTAAAACTGTGGGTCAACTCTGCTCCTACTGCAGTATTGGTCAACGGGCTGACTGTGTGGAAGTATGATGCTGTCAAGCTTTGACCTTTATCGTTCCTGTAAAAAAAACAAATAAATAAATAAAAGGGCAATCATCAAGAATATGAAAATTCACGCTATTTCTCCCTTTCAGCTAGCAATTAAGCCTCGTTTTCTTATCAAAAAAAAAAAAGCCTCGTTTTCTAGGATTTTCGAAGTTATAAAATGGAAGTTACTTACAGAATGAAGGAAGCAATTAGGTCGGTAGTGGTAAAACTAACTCCGGCATTGTATTTAGTAAAATTTCCAGTAGCAGTGTCGAACGAAACATCGGTCCCAAACGCAACCTTGTGACTCCCAGCTACACCGGAGAAGTTGACTATTGGTTTTGCAGTCAACCCAAGGCTAGTACTAATTGCAGCGTATTCGTGAAAATATTGAAGTTCCACCTGTAAGCAAAACTAAATACCGTAAAGTACACCGACTACAGTAATACAATAATTCATTCGGCATAATGCAAAATAATCATAGAAAAAGGCTATAAATTCACGAAATATTAAAAACGAATAACCTTGCCAGATTTCTGGTCGGGAGCAGCAAAGCTAATGATAGCCTTCACTCCGGGAGCAGGCTCGTCCACAGTGATGGTTGTGCAAACCTATATTACCATACAACTGATTGTTAAATGGCCATGTAATTAACCGATCTACATAAATTTGTAAAAAATCAAGAAAAATAAAATAAAATAATTAATAGCGAAGATTGGACTAATTACAAAAGAACTAGCTAACTTTCGTACATTAACAAAAATTAAGAGAAGCATAAAATAATTACTGAAAAAAAAATTAAAATTAAAGTATACATATTACGATTTTTTTTTTTGTGATGTTAAAAAATTAGGGAAACAATTCCTAGATGAACTATTTTTTGACTAATTATGGATAAAACATCTTCTACTATACATTTGAGTGTTAAAAAAATCTTAAAAATATTTCTACATTTCAGCCAAATTTTACAAAAAAGTGTGTGCTATATAGTATACGATTTTTTGTGATTTTTGCTCGAATGTTAAAAAATTAGTGAAACAATTTTAGATGAACAATTTCTTGATTACTTATGGATAAACAATCTTTTATACTATGTATTTGAGTGTTAATAACAGTTAAAAAAAATATTTTCAAATTTCAAAGAATTTAAGCAAAAAGCGTGAGCTATATAGTACACGATTTTTTGTGATTTTTGCTCGAATGTTAGAAAATTAGTGAAACAATTTTTAGATGAACAATTTATTGATTACTTATGGATAAACGTCTTTTATACTATGTATTTGAGTGTTAATAACAACTAAAAAAATATTTTCAAATTTCAACGATTTTAAGCAAAAAACGTGTGCATAGTATACGATTTTTTGTGATTTTTGCTCGAATGTTAGAAAATTAGTGAAACAATTTTTAGATGAACAATTTATTGATTACTTATGGATAAACGTCTTTTATACTATGTATTTGAGTGTTAATAACAACTAAAAAAATATTTTCAAATTTCAACGATTTTAAGCAAAAAACGTGTGCAAGTATACGATTTTTTGTGATTTTTGCTCGAATGTTAGAAAATTAGTGAAACAATTTTTAGATGAACAATTTATTGATTACTTATGGATAAACGTCTTTTATACTATGTATTTGAGTGTTAATAACAACTAAAAAAATATTTTCAAATTTCAACGATTTTAAGCAAAAAACGTGTGCATAGTATACGATTTTTTGTGATTTTTGCTCGAATGCTAGAAAATTAGTGAAACAATTTTTAGATGAACAATTTCTAGATTACTTATGGATAAACATCTTTTATACTATGTATTTGAGTGTTAATAACAACTAAAAAAATATTTTCAAATTTCAACGATTTTAAGCAAAAAACGTGTGCGTATACGATTTTTTGTGATTTTTGCTCGAATGCTAGAAAATTAGTGAAACAATTTTTAGATGAACAATTTCTTGATTACTTATGGATAAACGTCTTATACTATGTATTTAAGTGTTAATAACGGCTAAAATAATATTTTCAAATTTCAACGATTTTAAGCAAAAAACGTGTGCTATATAGTATACGATTTTTTGTGATTTTTGCTTTAATGTTAGAAAACTAGTGAAACAACTTTTAGATGAACAATTTCTTGATTACTTATGGATAAACGTCTTTTATACTATGTATTTGAGTGTTAATAACGGCTAAAAGAAATTCAAATTTCAACGATTTTAAGCAAAAAAGTGTGCTACAATTTTTTGTGGTTTTTGCTCGAATGTTAGAAAATTAGTGAAACAATTTTTAGATGAACAATTTCTTGATTACTTATGGATAAACAGCTTTTATACTATGTATTTGAGTGTTAATAACGGCTAAAAAAATATTTTCAAATTTCAACGATTTTTAGCAAAAAAGTGTGCTATAGTATACAATTTTTCGTCATTTTGCTCGAGTTGTTAAAAATATAGCGAAACAACTTTTTAATGAATGAGTTATTAATTACTTATGGAAAAACTACAAAATGGTTCAAAATAAAAGTAAGAAGCACGATTGAGGAAAAAAAAAAAGGACTCACATTGGAGTTAGTATCCACTTTCAAATCAGTTGTGATGTTTTTGTTCTTGAGCTGTGTATTGACATCGCCTAAAATTAATTCGCCTTTCTTAGTCCCCGTGGATGTAATAGCCTGTATATTCAAAACCGATAGACTAATCAGATATCTTCATATTACAATTTACACGAATAGATTATGTTATGACCGCAACAACGATCTAAACGACAATGAATCTGTTCATTAAAGTCTGTAATAAAATCCAGTATCTTAAAAGAACAGCACACTTTCATACCGTTCTAAATAGTCGAAAACCGAGAACAAGAAGATTAGGTATTTAACAAAAATACGAGTGACGAACTAACTACACTGAAAATCGATCATTTCTGCAACTGCATACATAAACATTGCCTCATCCGAGACCACATTTTCCTTTTACATTTCTTTACGAAAGCTGGACGTTTTTTTTTGTCTGAATCGAAAGATCACATGAATAAAATTTCAATATATCTTGGATAAACACACATATCTGATCTCTTTCCACTAAAATACTGAATTAAACTAAAAAAAAAACCTTCTAAATTAGTGTAACGACAGATTAACAAAGTGAGAAAGCGAAAATTGAAAGTCACAAATGGGTTATTTTGTCAAACAACGACTTAATCAAGGCTATTTATCAATTATAACTAAATGGAGGGACTATCTACTAATGATTCGTCACAAGCACAACTCACTCAGTAACATTTGTTTCATCAATCAAATTAAATCGAGACCCTGAAAATTTATCTTGCATAAAATAAAACAATGGCCGATCCAACATTCTAATGATTACCACGAAAACAATTTCTAAAAAATAAAATAAAATAAAATAAAATAACAGAGTAATTTAATACTAACCAATCCATTTGAACTGTAAGTAGTGAGAGTGAATTTGTGGTCGCCCTGATAATCCTTGTAGAGAAGATCTGGAAACGCGGAAACGGATCAATGTTATTCCGATCAAATCACACGAATCAACACAATTTTTTTAATTTAAAAAAAAAATAATGAAGAAATTAAGAAAACTTGCCTCTGGCTCGCTTGCCAATGTCAGGGTATAAGCCTGGACCTTTCACGAAAACCATTTCTTCCTTGGAGAAGAAACTAGAGAGAGAAAGTGAAAATTTTCTAGAGAGAGAGAGAGAAGAAGGAGATGGTGGTGTTGGCTTTTGTCAGCTAGGGCCTTTTACTCTTCTGATCCTAATTTATTGCGTTGAACTTTCTCTATAATTGTTTCTTATAAGTATTATATAAAACAGCTGAAATTATTTTTCTAATTTTGTTTTTAAACAATTTGAACTTTCTAAGGCTGTCTGTAAATTTTTATTTTCGGGTCGAAAATCGAACCGATCGAGTTGAAAAAACTAACTATAATTACACTACGAAAAAAAACTTTAAAAAGTAAAAAAATTGGATTTGGAAATTGTAAAAAAAAAAAAAAACAATAATAATAATAATAATAATAATAATAATAATAATAATAATATGTCTAATTGGGTCAGCTCAATAATCCTACAATTTATCTACTTATTGGGCCATGAACCCGATTTAGAAGACCATTACTACGAAAGCCTAATTACCTTCAAATAAGGTTTGAGCCCAACAAATTAACCTCAGCCCAATCGACAAGGTATAAATAACGATTTAATTTGTTTATTAAAGGGACTTCCTATTATCTGAGCAAGCTACAATTTGTATTCTCTCAATTACTTCTACTATCCGCACGTCTGACTTGAGCGTCGGAGGGGTTTCTGCCGGATCAAGTCTGGTCTAGTTCACGTGTTATCTGTTCGCAGGTATCTCATGACCATCTAGCTCGTGAGCCAGTGATCCACTTTTCTCTCCCAACTCATCATACTTCAATTACTTAATGATCTAATTTCTAGCATCATCAAATAATAATAATAATAATAATAATAATAATAATTATTATTATTATTATTATTATTATTATTATTATTATTATTATTATTATTATTATTATTATTATTATTATTATTATTATTATTATTATTATTATTATAATTATAATTTAGATAATTGGGCTTGTCATAGGATGGGTCATATTCTCACAACACAGTCAGTCACAAATACAATAAAATGGCCCAAGTTTTTGTTTTTCTTTTATAATAGCTTGGCCCATATTGTTGTTACTATATAAAGACTGATAATTTAATAAAAAGCAAATGCTTAAAATAGAAGAAAAGTAAAAACTCGGATAAGACCATTTAGAAAATGCCACGTTATGCTGCTACAATGGAACCTAGGCAGCTATACCTAACCTAACCTAGTAGTCGCCTCGTGGGACAAGTGTTCCTATCAAAAAATTGGACCATTTTTTTGTTTTTTGTTTTTCATTTTCGAAGTCTCACTTTCACCAATAAATATTTTAATTAGTATCTTCATTTTTTTTCTTAATTTGTAGCCATTAATGAAAGATAATCGGAATAGTTGATCCAACGGATTAGTTCGTGTTGGAGATGAATCGAGAGGAAAGCTTGCATAACGCCATGCACGAGAGAATCTCGTTAAGCTGGCCGGCAAATTTGTTAAGGCGCTATAATATATTAGGTAACGACAGTGGATTATTGACTCATTCGTACGTGCAAGTTGGCTGATGGAAGAGAGTATAAAAGACATCTTTTTATAAAAACAAAGAGATACGTACACTAGTCTGTAACCGAAAACTTAGAGAGAGTAACGAGAAAAAGAGAAGTTCTAACTGCCATTATTAAAGGTTTGAAGCTTTTTATGTAGATTTTTAATGTGAGTGTGTTAACTTGTAATCTGATCAATAATGTAGGGTTGCTTCTCAATCCGAATCAAGTTAATTCTCCAAGTGTCTTCGTTTAAATTAATCGTATTGACAAAGAAATCAAATTAATTTATAGTATGAGGTCGGTGACAGTTTCACCATTATTTGCGCTGTCCAAATTTCAATTATTAGGATAATTTTAAAGTGTTTAGACAAAAACAAGCTAAAAATGAAGTTTATTTAATACTTAATTTGTTCCAACCATAAGTATTAAATAAGAATGATTAAAATAAATATATATATTTAATTACCATATATCATTTCTTACATGAATATTACTACGGTTAAATTTGTAATTCGTACATGCAAGAGATAAAAAGAAAAAAAAAAAAGCCTGAATTGATGACTACACAATAGTAGATCTTGAAAAGATGAGCAAGAGAAAGGGGAAAAAGTTTTTTCAGAATGACAGTGACATGTACGGATTGTGAAAGCTGGATCCCTTTTGACGAACGTAGAAGTTAAAATAATATTAAATCACTTTGCCGCGAAATGAATTTATCGCCTTTTTACTTTGCTTGATATTTTCGGGAATCACCCTCCAGATATTTCTCCTGTTTATTCTCTCCTTAATTATTGATCACAAAAAATTCCTTCATTTTTTATTTATTTATTTATTTATGTATTATATATATATAGGGGAAGAAGAAATTGGGGAATTTTATGATAATTATATACCTACCACCACCACCACCACCGGCCACCGGAAAGCCTCTGACAAGGTGTTGAAGAAAAATGTCTGCAGTTGCTACGGAGCTACTCTTCCACCACCGCGTCCACCGGATTTCTCCCAAATTAATCCCCAAATTCCACTTGATTTCGAGAAAGTCTCCGACGTTTAACCTTATCTGCGATACCACCACCACCGACCGCCGCTTCGTCGGCGCTGGCCTCTGCTCCCGCTACTATAAGCCTGTCAAGGCTGTCAGCTCCGCCGGCGCTGCCGTGCTTGAAACATCGGAGTCTTCGACCATCACATTCAGCGAAACTTTCCAATTGGAACGAGTGGAGAAGGTGCATTTTTATCTTTTTTTGTTGATACACGCATGGTGTATTTGTAAGTTTGTGGATTTATCTGCTGATTGTATCTGCATTTTGTGCATTCTGTAATGTGTTTGGTAAAACTTATATGCCTAAGCGTGTTCCTTGATGAGATCAATTGGGAAGTAAATGTGAAATGGTGAAATTGAGTATTTGTAAAAGAAAAAAATAATTTTTAATTTTTAATTTTTTATGTTACTCGCGGTCTTCTGAAGCATGTCGAAACTAAAATACCGTCGCAATGTGAGTAAAAAAACCCCAATGGCTCAACCTGTTGAGTACTGCTGAGTTAAATCACTTTCGTAATTTCAAGTACTTAACTTGATTACTGTGATGATTATTTCTTATTCCTGCTATTCGTTGATTTAGGCATCTAACAAAGTATATGTATGCTTCGAGTGAATATTACTAGTATGAATTCCGTTGGTTTTTGGAATGACAGGTGGAAGGAAAAATAACAATCAAATTGGACAAGGGGGAAACTGAAGAGTGTTGGCAGCTAATTGTGGGATGTAGTATACCTGGAAAGTGGATTCTTCACTGGGGAGTTAATTACGTTACCGATGTCGGCAGGTAACTTTTTTTATCTTTGTGGCATTAATTCACAATTTCAAGATTTTGTATCCAGAGATGAATTTTCTTAGACGCCATTGTTTGTTGATTGCGTTGTTATTTACAATAATTTCCCTGAGATAGTTCACGAAGCCTTCGTAAATAATTTTTTGTAATCTAATTATTGTAGTGAATGGGATCAACCTCCTCTGGATATGAGGCCTCCAGGTTCTATTCCCGTTAAGGTAAATAATCGAAAATATTGATTCTCATGATTGATGCGTGTGAATTTGTTATTGTCGTTTTTCTATCCATCCAATATTCTTACATATGGTTGGTATTGATTACCTTACAGGATTATGCAATTGAGACTCCCTTAGAAAGCAAATCTGAATTGCCAGAAGGGGAAGCATTTTCTGAAGTTGCGATCGTATTCGATACAAAGAGTTCAATTGCATCTATAAATTTTGTATTAAAGGTATTTTCTGTTGTGTGGCTATTGATGATTAAGTTTCTTCGTTCATTTTAGTTCATCCTTGTTTCTTACATGCTTTCTTTCTTAACTGTTTAGGACGAGGAAACCGGGCGTTGGTATCAGCACAGAGGAAGAGATTTCAAAGTGCCTCTTATTGAACACCCCCAAATCGATGTCAAAGCCGGAGAAGGTAAAAACGGCTTGATTATTATGTAAATGTTAAAAGAGTTCTCTCTTTTTTAGATACCACGCCTAATATATTTCGAATCTTGATTTTTTTTTGCTCGACAGTTGAGTAACTTGTCTCTTATGGCAGGTGATGTGGCACAGCTAACCACCGTACTTGTTAAGCCCGAAGCAGCTGAATCTAAAGGGGATGATATTGGGGGGGTTCGTTTGCAAAGGGGACCTCTTCAAAGTTTTTATGAAGAATTCTCGGTTGTTAAAGAAACTGTTAACTCTAACTCAATATCTGTGTCTGTTAAGCACACTGAGGAGAAAGACAAATGTGTTTTGTATATAGAAACTGATTTACCAGGAGATGTAGTTGTTCACTGGGGTGTTTGCAGAGATGAAAGTAAAAAATGGGAAATCCCGGTCGAACCTTATCCACCTGGAACAATCGTGTTCAAGAACAAGGCATTGAGGACTCTGCTACAGGTATGCATATTAAAAGTTCTTTTTTTTTTTTTTTTTTTTTTTTTTTTTGTAAATCTCGATGATTTATTTGCAGCGAAAAAATGACGGAGATGGATCTGGTGGGTCATTTACGTTGGGTGAAGGGCTTTTGGGATTTGTTTTTGTGCTGAAGCTGAACGAGAATGCATGGTTAAACTGCAAAGGAAGCGATTTTTACATACCCTTACCAAGAACAGTGGTCCCAGACAAGCTTTCTGTCTCCCCATTGATTTCCGAAAATGCTCCCGAATCAAATCAAACATCTTCCACATACACAGACGGAATCATAAGCGAGATAAGGAGTTTAGTGACTGATATTTCCTCCGAAAAGACTCGACAGACAAAAAACAAAAAAGTACGTGAGAGCATTCTCCAAGAAATCGAGAAGCTCGCAGCAGAAGCATACAGTATTTTTAGAAGTTCTATACCAACAGTTCCGAAAATTGATCTAGCGGAAGATGAGGTTTTGGAACCCCCTGTAAAAGTATGTTCAGGAACTGGTTCAGGAAATGAAATCGTATGTCAGGGGTTTAATTGGGAGTCTCATAAATCGGGAAATTGGTATATAGAGCTCCAAGAGAAAGCATCAAAATTATCTGAACTCGGTTTCACTGTGATCTGGTTACCTCCACCAACTGACTCCGTGTCGCCCGAAGGTTACATGCCGAGCGATTTGTATAACTTAAACTCAAGGTATTCTATCTATAAGTTATCTTAATTCTGTGTAATGGGTAATTCATCGATAAAGCTTGAGTTGTTTCTGTTCATGAATGCTGGTTAGGTATGGAAGCATTGATCAGTTAAAGGTGCTTGTGAAGAAACTGCATGAAGTAGGTATAATGGTTCTTGGAGATGCTGTCTTAAATCACCGATGCGCGCAGTTTCAGAATCAAAATGGTGTGTGGAACATCTTCGGTGGTCGTTTGAACTGGGATGACCGTGCAATTGTTGCAGACGATCCGCATTTCCAGGTTCGGAAAATCCTTCACTTGAAAGTCATCTTAGATAAAAAATTTCAAAATATTGTATTAAATATCATCAAAAGGCGACACTTTTTAAATTCAATTTCTGACCATATATAGATAGGGAATCTCCTTGAACTCTTCGAAAGTTGTTTGAAGTGTGATCTCTTCAGTTGCAGATGCCAAATTTTGTTAATTTTTTTTTTTAATTTTTTTTTTTAAATGAAGTCTATCGACTTAATTATGCTGCAACCATTGGAAGCTATTTCTGATAGTTTACTTACAGGGAAGGGGAAATAAGAGCAGCGGAGATAACTTCCATGCAGCTCCAAATATTGATCACTCTCAAGAATTCGTGAGAAAGGATATCAGAGAATGGATGAACTGGCTGAGGTTAGTCGAGTAGTGTTGAAATTCGCATTTTATTAATAGCGAAAGCTGCATCTTGGTATTTCACAGCCAATTATTTTTTTCACTTTATTTAATTTGCATATAATTATTATATTATGTGCTTTACTACTAGGGAAGAGATTGGTTATGATGGATGGAGGCTCGATTTTGTACGAGGGTTTTGGGGTGGATACGTAAAAGACTACATGGAATCAACCGAGCCTTACTTTGCTGTGGGCGAGTATTGGGATTCTCTAAGCTACACATACGGTGAAATGGATCACAACCAAGATGCACACAGGCAGAGAATTGTCGATTGGATTAATGCTACCAATGGAACTGCAGGTGCATTTGATGTCACCACCAAAGGAATTCTTCACTCTGTAAGCATCATTCCTTTCTCTCGTTTTCAAGGCCGATTTTTTTTCTTTTTTGAACAAAAATAAAATAAAATAAAAAATAAATAATGTTCTTGCCTAATGTATAGACACTCGAAAGATGCGAATATTGGCGATTATCGGATGGGGAAGGAAAACCTCCGGGTGTAATGGGATGGTGGCCTTCGAGAGCTGTTACTTTTATCGAGAATCACGATACTGGTTCGACTCAGGTACGGACCTCGTCTGTTTTGAAATAATTGAATTTTCTCTGAGCTGGTTTACACTACGAAACTGATTCGAGTACATATACGGTATACCATTCTTGTATTTTTTTATTTTAATTTATTTTTTCCATTTTCCTTCTGATTTGAAGGGTCATTGGAGATTCCCATCTGGAAAAGAAATGCAAGGCTATGCCTATATTCTAACTCACCCTGGAACACCATCAGTTTTTTACGATCACATCTTTTCCGATTATCAAAACGAAATATCAGCACTCATCTCTGTCAGAAAACGGAACACAATCAACTGCCGCAGCAGAGTAAGATTTGATTTTTTTTTGTTTTGTTTTTTTTGCATAATAGTTATAGAAATCAGTTATATATATTTTATTTTTTGATATAGGTTACGATAATCAAGGCGGAGAGAGATGTGTATGCAGCAATTGTTGACGAAAAATTGATTATGAAAATTGGACCCGGTCACTATGAGCCCACAACGGGTGCGGAAAATTGGTCTGTAGCGGTTGAAGGCAGAGATTATAAGGTCTGGGAGTTAACACAAAAATAGACATTTTATCGAAGAATTACTCCATCGAGAGACGAAAAAATCATTTCTCGCAAATTTATTGGATGTCCGATCCTCGATTTTGTTGCTTCGTTATCTATCCTCAGGCTCCTACATATTTATCCCAATCTACGAGAGTTGTAATCACTGGATGGGATTAGCCTGTAAGCAACTTGTATGTATCATTTTGTAAGTGAGAGTTGTAATAAGTGCTGTATAAGCTGCTAAATGTACCTTCAAGAACCAGACTCCTGTATATTTTTTCAGATGTTTAAGTAATATTTTATGAGAAATGTCATGAAAATAAACTAGCTTTGATGCTAATTGTTGATCAATGTCGATTTAGTACGTAATACCAGGACACGAATTTCGTATTATGTTTAAGGATTAAGATGCAGTTACATAATTTCAAACAAAATAACACATTGAATCATCGTACTATATAAAATATATATACATTGAATAACATTTCACCGTAGATTCTCTAAAAAAACGAGATTTCACTGTAGATTCGACAAGGATATAACAAAATACATAGTATATAAGTATGCGCATGGCGGCATGGGCGGATCTACTATAGATCTAGGGTGTGCAGCTGCACACCCTTGAAATTAAAAAAAAAAAAATATTCCAAATATATATATCTTATATTATATTATATGTGATAATTAAACAAAAGTAATTGGTAGTTCACCTGGTAAGTAGCTTCAATTTTGTATGAAATGTCATAGGTTCCAGCCGCAATCTTAAAATTTCGATTTTCCTACATATTAATATTATTTTATGTTGGTATTGTTATTATTAAAATAAAATTGGGGGCGCTGCCCCCAAACCCCCGTAAATTTTCGCACACCCTTGGCTAAATTCCTGGATCCGCCACTGAGTATGCGTGACTGCGTGAGATGTAGTGAATTATGAATATTTACGGAGCATAGCATCTCATAAACTCGGTTCCCTCTCTGAACTCTAGAAAATCATATAAATTTAATGTCTAAAGGTTAAATTTGTTAAATTCCAAACTCTCGATGATCCAAATAAGTCGAAAATTATTCATTTTGTATATTCTTGAAAAAATAATCGAAATTTTTGAGTATCATTTAGCTACCACATTAAAGAATTTGGTGAAAAAAATCAATACAGGAGAGTCGAACTAGACGACCACGTGGATGTAGCACCGACAAATATTTCGTAAATATATTTATGAAATTATTTTGTAAATCAAATTACACATTATCTTATAATATTTTTTTAAAATAAATATATATATATATATATTTCTTAAAATAATTAAATATGAACAAATCATTAGCCACATCACCTTAATCATTGGCAGACTTGGATCACCGGCAAAACACTTGAGAAAAAATAAAAGAATAAAAGTATTTTATTTAATTTAATTTTTTGTTAATTAGCCTCAAATGAAAATTAGTGGCCATAAGCCAATTGCTATTTGTAAGCAAAATGCTAAAGGCCAGGTATATGCTATTTGAATGTGTTTATGGTTCAACATCCTTCCCGCCATATATTTCGCAACACAAACTTTTTCAAGTGTTCTAAACCTACTATTTTTAACTCCCCCATTTTATTATAAATACCTTTCACCAATCTCTCATTAAAACATTGTGCTTTCTCCTCACAACCTAAATAAAAACAAATACAAATAAGAGGCGAATCACTGGTCTGCGCTTTCCAGTGATTCGCTGCACACAACGAAATAAAAAAGGAGAAAAAAAATTATAAAAAAAAATAAAAATCGAAAAATTTCGACTTAGTGAGTTCGATATGGCGCTCACTAATAACAAGCTATCGTTGCTCTTCTTCTGCATCGCGCTAGCACTCGCGGTGACACTGCCTAGAGCGCATGCACAAAACGCTACAATGGACGAGTATTTGCAGAAAAAGGCCGAGGAAGCGTACCAGGAGTCCCTTCAGGCATACAATCCCCACCCCGAGGAATTGACCGAGGAATTCAACGAACTCGTTGGCGAGTAAGTCAATTTACACTATATATCCTTTTCTTGGTTGCAGCACACATCCATATGTATGCGTGTGTGATTACATGTTGATCTGCAGTCAGACAGATATACACTGTATCTGATATATTTCACCTGATGTAACAAAAAATGCAGGACCCTGATAGGCCAGAACGCCACAAGGAGGCAACTCAAACAAACCGGCGAATGCATGGCGACCAACCCCATCGACCGGTGCTGGAGGTGCGACCGCAATTGGGCCAAGAACCGCAAGAAGCTGGCCGACTGCGCCCGCGGCTTCGGCCACCAAACCACCGGAGGCAAGAAGGGTAGATACTACCTAGTCACCGACCCGTCAGACAACGACATGGACCACCCCAAGCCCGGAACCCTCCGCCACGCTGTCATCCAAACCGAGCCGTTGTGGATCATCTTCGCCCATAGCATGGTCATTAGGCTCAAGCAAGAGCTCATCTTCACAAGCGACAAGACCGTCGACGGAAGAGGAGTGCAAGTCCACATCGCCTACGGAGCCGGCCTCACGCTACAATTCGTCCACAATGTCATCATCCACAACATATGGATCCACAACATCATACCAAGAAACGGCGGTTTGATTAGGGACGCAATCAACCACCTCGGGTTCCGCACGCAGAGCGACGGTGATGCAATCAGTATCTACAGCTCGAACAGGATTTGGATCGACCACGTGTCGCTGTCGCGTGCCACCGACGGGCTCATTGACATCATCGAGGGGTCCACCGCCATCACCATCTCCAACTGCAAATTGAACCACCACAACGACGTAAATTACTTATTTTCATTACATCATTTTATTTATTCTACTATTTTTATTTTCGTTCATGCATGACGACGTAACGGCGCAGGTTATGCTCTTGGGTGCGCACGACGCACAATCAAGAGACGCGATCATGCAAGTGACGGTCGCATTCAATAGGTTCGGGATCGGGTTGATCCAGAGAATGCCGAGGTGCCGATGGGGTTTCTTTCACGTCGTCAACAACGATTACCAACATTGGGAATTGTACGCCATCGGAGGAAGCGCCCACCCCACCATCATCAGCCAGGGCAACCGTTTCAGGGCCGCCGATTACCAATACACCAAGGAGGTAATATTAGATTCTGATTTCCGATCCGATTTCAATTTTCTTAAAAAAATAGTTTCCGAATTCCTTCAACTATCGTTTATATATATATAGGTGACGAAGAGGGATTACGCGACAAAAGACGAGTGGATGAAGTGGCAATGGAGATCGGAAGGAGATTTGTTCATGAACGGAGCATTCTTTACGGAATCGGGGCCGGCGATCAAACACGTCAGAAGTCCGTTGAACGGCCGGAATATGATCAAGTTCAAGCATGGTTCATTCGTCGGTAGGCTCACGCGCTCTGCTGGTGCCATCAAGTGCCGTCCTGGCAAACTCTGTTAATTTAATCCATTTTTCTTTTTTCTTTTTTAAATTCTAGAAAATTGTTTTTTTTTTTTTTGCTTTTTCGTAACTTGAATAAATTCTTTTTAAACCATTTGGTTTCATTAAATTAATATGGAGGGGAATATGAAGAGAAGAAAGTGTAAAGAATGAAGAAAGGATCCTCCTACGAAATTAATTATTTATATTTTATTTTTTTATAATAAGAAGCCAATTTTTGTTTCTTAATTCATGTAAGCTGTAAATTGTTTTGTTTGAGAGAGTTCTTTTAGTATTCATTAAATTAAAATAATTCTGAATTCAACTATGCTTCTTGTTCTTATTAATTACTGTTTCTTATTTAATTTGTCCGACAATTTCCTTATTTATTTATCGGGCCACAAATATTCCCATAATTAAATTAATCAAGCTTAAAAAAAAGTTAATTATTATATAAAATTACACTCAAACTATTTATAAATTGCAATTATTTTCTTTGTATTTTTATTTAGGGAGAGGGTCTAATATATAATCACATTTAATTGTGGACTTCAATTTATTTTGCTGGGGTTCGTTAAGTACAAAGTTTGTCACACGAACATTTTAGTAGCTCATGCTATGTACTTATTATTTACTCAGTAGAACTTAAAACTACACTACGAATATCTGCATGAGCTAACTAATAATATTTAATTCAAAATTATATTAGGTAGAAATTAATGAAATTTATGATTTTTGCTGACTTCGATCAATTCTCTTTTTTGAAAATAATATTTTCATTCTGAATTCGAATTTTCCCTTTTTTAATTAAAATTAGAATATATATGAAATTTCGAATCCTGGCCAAATTTTAATTAAAATAATTTTAATACTATCAATATTATCATGAATTTTATATTATATATGAATATAAAATAAAAAAGAAAATTGGATCCACTTATTACGGTTAAATATTCCAATTTCCAATTTTTATTACAATTATTCTCGATTTTATGAAATTTGTTGGAACAAAATTAAAATTAGGTTATCGATTTCTAGAAAAAGTCAAAATTTTATGAAAAGTGCAAAAATTCAATTTTGATTTCTACATACCAACTATAGAGAGAAGGCATGAGGTACGAGGTAATGACAACCTGACACGTGTAGATATTTCTTACAAATGGCAATCCCATATTTCTTCATGCAGATTCAACCCGAAAAAAGAGGAACCCTCAAATTCAGATCTTCAATCTCAAGACCTAACAAAAAAAAAAAAAACTGATCACCACCAGATCCACCACAGCTGCAGAAGAAGAAGGAACCCTCAAATTCAGATCTTCAATCTCAAGACCTAACAAAAAAAAGTAATTAATTACCTTTTTTTTTTTCTGGTCGCGTTTAATTTACAGTAGTAATTGCAGAAGAAAATGGCGACGGCGCAAGAATCGAGAATGGAAAAAAACGAAAGCTTTGATTCATATTTTGAGATGGTTCAATCAAGAAAGAAGCTACCTCCTTCATTACAGGATTCTCTTACTTCTTCTTTTGCAAAAATCCAGGTTTCTTCCTTCCCACAAGTCCCCGGTGGCAAAGGTAATCTCTCTCTCTCTCTCTCTCTCTCTCTCTCTCTCTCTCTCTCTCTCTCTCTCTCTCTCTCTCTCTCTCTCTCTCTCTCTCATCGTAATATAAATAATAATAATAATATATAAAATAAAATATATATGCAGTTATCGAGATTCTGGCAAGTACGCCGGTGGGTGATGCAGTGAGAATCTTATCAGAATCGAATATTCTGTCTGCTCCGGTGATCAACCCGGATTCCAAAGATACATTGGACTGGCGAAAAAGATACCTAGGAATCTTAGATTATTCCGCTATTATACTTTGGGTGCTGCAGAATGCAGAAATGGCGGCAGCTGCTTTATCCGCCACGTCAGCAGCTGCTGCCGGGGTTACCACGGGTGCCGCTGGTGCGCTCGGTGCACTAGCGCTCGGTGCCACGGGCCCACTTGCGGTTGCCGGACTCGCTGCCGCCGCCGTTGGGGCGGCGGTGGCCGGTGGTGTGGTTATTGATAGGGGAATGGGGAAAGATGCCCCGACTGCGGCGGATAAGCTAGGCGAAGACTTTTACAAGGTTATCCTTCACGAGGAGCCTTTTAAGTCAACCACGGTAAATTCGACTATTTTTCGTTTGTTCAACAACTCGTGACACTGGCAACTTAGGGGTGGAAATCGGACGGACATGTTTGGAATTAATTAGCACTCGAAAAAAATCCAATTTTTTTTGGAGGTGAAAAGCTAATTTCGCTTCCGTCCAAAAAAAAAATCGGAAAATTGGTTAGGAATTTAGGAAATTGGAGTGAAAATGATAATCCGGGTATACCAAAATCAGCCGAATCTAAAAATTCCGTTCCAATTTCCACCCCTAGATAGCTCATGATTTTTTTTCTCGATTGGTGGGAATTAAGTTGTATGTTTGAGCTTTAATTCGTATTTTTTGTTTGACTAAAAGGTGGGGTCGATAGTGAAGTCATACCGGTGGGCCCCATTTGTACCGGTGGCTCCGGATAGTTCAATGCTTAGTGTGATGCTACTACTATCAAAGTACAGGCTCCGGAATGTTCCGGTAATCGAAACCGGAAATCCGTCAATGAAAAACTTCATAACGCAGTCGGCGGTCATACAAGGTCTTCAAAGATGCAAAGGAAGGGACTGGTTCGACACTATCTCCGCCCATCCTTTAACCGATCTTGGACTTCCTTTCATGTCTTCGGATCAGGTAATTATTCATAACTTCAGGGGGCTCAATGTAATTTCTCAAAATGTAAGGGTTTTTTAGTAAATTGATTTTATCTCCGGGAGGTGGTTGTAATTTACCGTATTTTTCAAATTTAAGGTTTTTGCCTTTTTTTTTTTTTGAATTAAGTTTGTCCGAATTAATTAGGTTGTATGTGTTCAAGACAATGAATTGATTCTAGAAGCATTTGCGAAAATGAAAGACAAACAAATCGGTGGCCTCCCGGTTATCGATGGAGCGACGAGGAATATTCTTGGGAATATAAGTATAAGGGATGTTAGATTCTTATTGCTCAAGCCTGAACTCTTCTCAAATTTCAGGTATATATATATAAATAAATTTCTAAATATATACTCTAGTGCATTGTGACTTGCATGCATTTTAGAAGGTTCTAGAAGGTTCATATCGAATGTTGGAATGCAGGGAGCTCACAGTGAAGGATTTTATCGCGACGGTTTCTGCAGAGACGAACGACATTTGGAGGACCGTGGCACCAATAACGTGCAAACAAGATGCGACACTTGGCAGCATTATAGACACACTGGCTTCGAGATCGGTGCACAGGATCTACGTTGTTTCTTCGGGTGAGAATAGCAAGGCTGTGATTGGTGTGATTACGCTTAGGGATGTGATCTCGTGTTTTATACACGAGCCGCCGAAGTTCTTCGATAATTACTTTGGGTTTGCTGCTCAAGAACTATTAAATCAGTGATTTATGTATTATAAATAAGGTTTTGAATTTTTATTGTAGTATATTTTTCCTCTTTTAAGTGATTAGGATTTTGCCTGTAATAAATTGTGTTGCAATAAAAGCCATGGGAGTAGAAATATATACGGAATAAAATAAAAGGTACAACCATGGAATTCTTTTTTGTTTGGATAGTTACAATATTTATCTTCCTCAATTATAATTTTTTTTATACATCTATCCCTGTGATGTTAAATTTAGTGGAATCTTCTAGATTATATATAATATTTTTTAATTTGTATCCATTTTATTCTATTCGAGCTTCACATTTTGAAGTAAAATGATCATTAGATGTATTTTTTTGCTTGCATATATCAGATTGTAGTCCATCAGAAACTGCATTTTCTTTTATAAAATAAGTACAAAATTAAAGAACATTTCATGGGATTTTGAAGATTATTTCGCTATTAAATGCTACTATTGTATTAAATTAGTAGCACCCACCCGTTAGAGGTTAATTTAATAGGATTGATTAAAAAGGAAAAAAACAATTTTATCCTTAAAATTATATCATATTATTTTAAACTAAGTGCTTTTATAGAAAATTTATATATAATAACTAAATTTAATAAATTTAATAGAAGATCTAATTAAAAAACCGAATATGCTACTAACTAAATAATTAATTAGCCAATAGAGAATTAATTCAGTCTCATCTAATCTAATATAATCTAATATAGATCAATAAAATAAAAATAGTAATCAGGAACGACGTCGCACGACCATAATAGCTAGGTACGAAGCCAACAAGGCAATAACTCCGGGCGAACAGGGCTGTAGTCGCCGGACTCCAGTAACGCCGACGTCTTCTCCGGCGGTTCGCCGTAAGCGCGGCTGTGAATCTCCACGACACGGAAGTTAAATTCAACGCCGTTAATACAGCTCGGGTACATGGGCTCAACGGTTTCCCACGCTATAGAAAGCACGATTTCGGCCAAGTGGCGGCGCTCGTTGCTGGTCAGGGGCCAGTCTTTGAATTCGCCGGCGATGACGTCACGCGCCTTTCCAGGGTCGTTGAATAATTGGCGGCAGTCGACGGAGATGGATTTCTTCTCCTTAGGAAGACCGACGTGACGGAGAAACTTCTGAAATATGCAAGGCGGTCGGAAAATCCAATCGTGGAAAGAAGATTCGAGAGTGAATTTGAAGTTGACGGCCAGCTGGCCGATTTGTGACGACGGCGGCGAGGAGTAGGAGGAGGAGGAGAAGCTGCTGCTCCGCCTTGGCTTTTTCTCGTACAAGCGGTCCACGTCTAATAAGTACAATGATTTGCTGCAGGAACAAGAACTGGAATATTCCTCCATGTCCAAAGATTTATAGAGAGAGAGAGAGATCAAGAGAGAGAAAGTAGTGAAGAGAGGAAGGTAGGGGAGAGTAGTATTTAACTATTTATAAGATTGTGGTTACTTGTTAATTAATTAATTAATCCTTAGTTTAGTAGAATCATAATACTTCTTCATCTAGGACTAGGAGGATTAATTTATTAATTAATTTAGGGTTTTATTCAATTCTTCCTTTTTTTTTTTTAACTAGTTCACCGCGTGTAATTTAGGAAAATGTATAATAATTTTTGGGGTAAATTACAACCAACCCCTAAGGTATGGTTAAATTACGAAAATCTACCTCTTGTTTTGGTAATTACAATCACCCCTCAGCTATAAAATTTAGTGGAATCTTCTAGATTATATGAAATATTATCACTTTTGTACCCGTTTTATCCTATTCGAACTCCACATTTTGAAGCAAGATGATCATAATATGTGTTTTTTGGCTTGTATATATATCAGATTGTGATACATCAGAAACTGTATTTTTACACAAAATGGGTACAAACTAGAGCACATTCCACGAAATCTAGATGATTATGTTGAATTTGACACCATAAAGGAGGAGGTGTAAGAAAAAAAATCATAGTTGAGGGGATAGATGTAATTATCCAAACAAGATAATTTTTTTCGTAAATTGACCGTACCTCAGGGATGGTTGTAATTTACCCTAACTTTTAATACAACAAAAACTAAATTGATATATATATATATATAATAATATAAATACATATTTTGGAAAATCAAATTTGAAATACATTATTATGTTAAAAAAAAATTGCAAATTGTATATGTGTATTAATTGATCTTTTTGAATCCGAATTTAGAAAATCTGAATGAGAAAAAAATTGTTCCTAACTATTATTATGTATATTATTTTTTTGCTTCATATGATGCCTTTTCCGGACAGAATAATTGCCGGCAATCGACGGAGAAACTGTGGAAACGAAGTACCCTAGCGCGTGGAATATAAACTTGCGTAAATATTGAAATTTAATTGATCACAATACCTAAATAATTAGTTCCAATGAAATCCTAAATATTTAAAATATTATAGTAACAATTAATTTGGAGTCGAATATATCTAATCCAAAAATCATTAAAGAAAGAAAACAAAATGGAAAAAAGCTGAAATTTGTATATTAATTTCCAGGAATACGACAATCTACATTTTAATGTTTGAGAAGAAGAAAAAAAAAATTAAAAAACAATTAGACTACTATATATCGATCAAACTCGCCGGCGCCGGTCAAACATTGATATCTAAGAACTTAACTGAAGAGCGGGGACAAGGAACATTCTGGGTCTCAGCGGCACCCAGCAGCACCGTCGCCGGCGGCGGTACATTGCCGGAAGAGTGCCTGTGTTTCTCGATCACACGGAAGCTGACGTAAACATGCTCAGTATCGATTGGGGAGATGGGTCGGACGACAACTGCTGCTTTGGAAACTGCGATTCCGGCCAACTCGTGCCGCTCCTCGGGACTCAGTGGCCAATCTGCGATTTCGCCGGCGATGGTGTCGCGTAGTCTTTCTGTAGTCAAGAATTGGCGGTGATCGAAGGAGATTGAGTTCTGCTTCGGTTCACCGTCGAATCGCCGGACAAACTGGGGGTCGGGGTACATAACCCAGTCGCAGTAAATGGCTTTGAAAGTGAGTTTGATGTTGACGGTGAGAACATGGGACCACGGCCGCGAGATTGAGAAGGAGGCGGCGCGTGGGGTTTTATGGGTCTCCACCATAACTAAGATCAATGATTTGCTGCAGGAGGGATATGCCATTTTCAAAGGTTGGAGGAAGTTCTAGAGAGAGAAAGAGAAATGAATTAAAGAAAATTTTCAGAGCAAAGTGATGATATAGGAGAGTACGTAGAAATTTTTTTTTTTTTTTTTATACGTAGAAATTAATATATATATATATATATATATATATATATATATATATATATACGATTTTTTTTTATTATTATTTTTTTTTTATTAATTGTTCAGTTGGTGAATTTAGTTATAATAACTGATAAAGCTGCAACAAGAATTCAAGAAAGTATTTGTGATTTTGCTGTATAGTATATAATATCAAGATTAAGGTTTTTCTACCAGTTAATAAAGTCAACTTAAATGAGCATAACAAATTTCTAATCATAAATAGTTAATAGAATATTTACTTACAATTTTTTTAACTCAATTTAAATGAGTAACAAATTTCTAATTATAAATAGTTAATATAATAATTTCTTACAATTTATTTATTTTATCCAAAAAAATAAAAAAGAAGTGAAGTAAAAAGACAAGTTCAAGCAAATAATTATTAAAAGTTGATTTTAATTTTAATTAATTTGAGAAAAGAGTAGGATCTTATTTTTAATTAATTTGGGAAGATTGATTCTAGAAGCGTGCATTCGCGAAAATGAAAGACAAACAAATCGGTGGCCTCTCGGTTATATCGATGGAGCGACGAGGAATATATTCTGGGGAATATAAGCATAAGGGATGTTAGATTCTTATTGCTGTTATTGTTTCGGAGAAACTGTGCATATATACGAAGTACCCTAGCTAGCGCGTAATGGAGTCGTGAAAAATGGATTTGAAAGAGAATTACAAGTTGGCTGCGAGGATTTGCGACGATGAGGAGGCGAGCTGAGGTGGCGGCAGCCGAGGTTTCTCATCGTGAACGTGTGTGGGTTTTTGTCGGGACCGTCCATAACTAACTAAGTACGATGATTTGTCGCATGAAACATAGTATTTCAAATCGAAAGATTTCAAGAAGAAGATGAAGTTGATGAACATAGGAATACGTAATTTTTTTTAATTGAGTTGTAAATTGAACTTCTTAATTCGACGAAATTGGCTCGATCAAATTAAAACGATTTGTCAATACAATTTCAACAATAACGATTTAGTAATGGACAAGTTCGTATTAATTTAACGTGATCAAATTTATACATGCATGAACGCAAATTGAAGAAATTAATAAACATCACCATAAACTTGCATGTATATATATTGAAATTCAATTGATCAATCACAATACCTAATAATTGGTTCCAATGAAATCCAAGAAAATTCATTAAGAACTAATTTGGAATCAAATATATCTAATCAAAAAATCATTAAAGAAAAAAAAAACTTAAGAGAGAGAAAATCAAAGTAAATCGAGAATGAATCTTGGAAGACAAGAAATCAAACTCGCCGACACCGGTCAATATTGACTGACATCGTAGAACCTAACAGCAGAGCGGGGACAAGGAAAATTCTCCGGCGGCGGGGCTTCGCCGGAAGAGTGCATGTGGTTCTCGACCACACGGAAGTTGACGCAAACGCGGTCAGTATCGCGTGGGGAGATGGATCCGACGACAACCGCTGCTCTAGAAACAGCGATTCCGACCAACTCGTGAATCTCCGGGGGACTCAGTGGCCAATCTGCGATTCCGCCGGCGATGGTGTGACGTAATCTTTCTGGCCTCAAGAATTGGAGGTAATCGAAGGAGATTGAGTAACGCTTCAGTTCACTCTCGACTTGCTGGACAAACTCTTGCACGGAGGTATTGGGGCGTGCAATCCAATCGCTGCGAACGCATTCGAAAGTGAGTCTGATGTTGACGGTGAGAACATGGGGGGACGATGGCGGCGAGGAGGTGGCGGCGCGTAGGGTTGTTTTTGTCTCGCGCATAAGCATGATCAATGATTTGTTGCAGGTGTTTACGGGATATGCCATTTTCAAAGATCGGAGCAAGTTTTTTAGAGAGAGAAAATTGAAGATGAATTATATTAAAGAAAATCTTCAGAGCAAAGTGATGATGGAGAGTACGTAGAAATTAATATTATGGGGAAGTATGCAATACCCCTCATTTGGAAAATATTTTGATTTAAACCTAATTGACTTTAAAAACTTTTTTCATAACCCAAATCTCAATTTAAATTAGTGAGACTCTCCTTATCAGATATGATAAGACTAAAATACCCATATGTGTTAGGGTTTTAATTTTATTCCTCATTCTTTGTATGTATCACTCTCACGTTCACACACACTCTCTCTCACGTTTACTCTCTCTGTTCTCTTTCTTCTTCTTCTTTTTTTTTTCTTTGCAGAGCACAACCGCCGCCTCTATCCATCGAGATTTATACCAGTGTCGTCGTTCTCCTTTGAGATTTCCACCAGCATCGTCGCCCTCCTCCCTTCTTTTCATACCATCGCCATTATCCACTCACCCAACCACCGATCACAGCCGCCGCCTAGGGTTCTGCCGTCAAACCTCCCCAAAAACTCATGTTGTCGTATATGTATGGATATGTGGGTCTGTGGGTGTGTTTTGTATGTGTGTGTGAAATATTGCGACTAAAGAGTATGTGTGAAATGTATCTCTGTGTGTGTGTTTTGTATCTGTGTGTGTGTTTTGTATTTGTGTGTGTGTGTGTGTGTTTTGTATATGTGTATGTGTGAAACTGTTTCTTCTTAACTTTGTATGTGGGTCTAGGGGTGTGCGCGGGCCATAAACCCGCGGGTTCTATCAAAACCCGCCCTCGTCCCGTCAAACAACGGTTCTTGATTTTGAAGAACCAAACTTGTGGGTTTTTAACGGGTTTACGATAGACGGGTCCATGGCGGGTTTGTAGTAGGACCCAACCTTTACGGGTCGAAACCCGTTATCGTCTAAACTATTTTTTTTTATATATAATTTATAAGTTTTACGGGAGAATAATTAGAAACTAAAATGAATAACCTAAAATTTTAAATTGAAACCAAACATAAATAATGTAAATGTCAAGAGTAAATAAAAATTAATATAAAACTAAAAATAACTAATTCATAACTTAAAAGACAAAATTTAAATAAAATAAATATAGTTTTTTCAAGCATAACCAACGCTATTCAGCTCCATTCAACACCATTTTCTTCCCTTTTTTTTTTGCCGTGTGTTGACCGTTGTATATATATGCTTTTTTTCCTACATTTTCTTAGAGATTTTCATAATATTTATAGCTATTACTTCCACAATTATAGTTTAGTTGATTTATGTATTTGATACACTAGAGATACTTTATTTATTCATTAATATTATTAATTTATTATACTATATAATGTAAACAAAACGACGTCGTTTTGTATGGCGGGGCGGGACGGGTTTCACGGGTATTAAAAAAAATGGAACCCGTCTAAGACCCGAACCCACGGTTCTTCACCATTTTAGGACCCAATCCTATGGATGGATCTATCCGTCCAGTCCCAACGGGGCGGTTTTTCACGGGTTTGACGGGTGTAGCGGGTTGATGGGTCCGACTTGCTCACCCCTATGTGGGTCTCTATGTGTGTGTGAAATGTATCTGTGTCTGTGTGTGTTTTGTATCTGTGTGTGTGTGTTTTGTATGTGTATGCACTACAATAAAAAGTCCCTATTAGGACACGGTTAAGTGTCCCAAGAACGTACATATTGGGACATTTGGAATTAAAGAGACACTTACTTCAAGTGTCGCATGTATGTGTGTCGCATAAAGTTTGGGACACTTAAAGTGTCTCGATATAGTGGTTTATCGGGACACTGAAAAACGTCGTGACATGATTTGAAGACAATTATAAGTGTCCTATAAAGAATATATTGGGACATTTAGAAGTATCAATATAGGATTTTGGACACAACTAAGTGTCCTGTAAAGAAAATATTGGGACATCTAGAACTATCACTACATAAATTGGGACAAAACTAAGGTTCTGATTGGTTCATGGATTTCAAAATAAAGAAAATGAAAATGCAAAGGAAAATGAAATCAAGAACTTTTGAAATTCTTATTATGATTGGTTCCTAAGAAAAATAGCGATGAAAATGAATATGTAGAAAATTACTTTCCTTTGTTTTGTTTGTTTCCAGAAAAAGAATGAGTAAGCTTTAAAATGACATTAAATTATTATTCAAAACTAAATTAAATAATAAAAAATGAAAATAATCTCCAATATGCAGATCACCTCACACCACCCTACCACCTAATCAAATTATCTTCTATCAAATTGGAGAGAGAAGAGAGGGTAGAGAGAGAAGATTTGACAGGAGGAGAGAGAGAAGACATTAGGAAGGAGAGAGAGAGAGGGGGGAGAGAGAAGACTTCAGAGAGAGAGGGGGGAGAGAGAAGACTTCAGAGAGAGAGAGAGGAGAGAGAAGGAAGGAGAAGAGAGGGAGGAGAGAGGGGAGAAAAGGGAGAGAAGAGAGCTCAATAAACATGGCCGATCGGAAATGCTCAAGCGATGAAAAGAGGTTGGTTGGCGGTGGTGGAGAGGTCGCCGGCGGCAGTGACTGCAGGTGTTGTGTCGGCGGAGGTCGGCGTTGAGTCGGCTGTAGTGATTGCAGGTGTTGTGGCGGCGAAGGTCGGAGTTGAGTCGGCGGTGGAGGTCAGTGCTGTTGAGTCGGCGGTGAAGGTCAGCGTGGAGAGGCGGCGGCGGCGGAATTCGGAGTGGCAACGGAGGTCGGCGGCGGAAGATTGATGGTGGTGGAGGCGGCAGCAAACATGGTCTTCTGGTAGATATTTGGGTGCTGGGATGTGTGGTGTTGGAGATGGTCGCCGGATCTCCGGCGAGGAGGTGGTGGAAGGCTGAGCTGTTGACGATGTTGGAAAATCGACGGTGGTGGTGATGGTGGTAGAAGTGGCGGCGCGTAAACGATGGCGAAGAGTTGAACAAAAAGTAATGTAGAAAATAAGATGAGGTCCGATTGTTTCTTTTCCCCAGCTTTCCTCATTTTTTTGGGGGAAAATGGTTTTTCCTGATTTTTAGCTAAAAAAGTTTTCCTCTTTTACTCCCAATTACTTTACACAGTATTTTACCTTTAAACCAAACAGGAAAATTAAATTACTGTAGGAGACTTGAAAATAGTAATATAAACATTTTAGAGACACTTATATGTATCACAAATTTTATCCAATGCAGTTAATAGTATTCCAAAAAATTGAAAATTACGACAATTAAATTGTTTTAAGCTCTTGTAGATAAATATTAGTAAGTATTGATATCAAAATAATCATACAATGACAAGGCATACAATTTAATAAAATAAATAAATTACAAAAAATTCTTGAATAAATCAAGTAAAATCCAAATTTAATTGAACAAATTAAGCCAACAACGGTAGTTCCATGCGATTTAAAAAAGAAATGTCATCTAATATCCATAGTATTTGGATACTACTAACACAATGTCCTTTTCTAGCAATTGGAATAATGAACCAATATGTGCCCAACCAATCTGTAACTTGCTTTATGACTTCGTATTTTCCTGAATCAGTTGGTTTCATTCTCATGGCTTCATGACTTGATACTCACCTGCTTTCTCTGTGTACAATAAACAATATTTGAAATGAAAACTTAACCAACAAAGTAAATAACGTAAAACAATACGTAAGCTAGATTTCAATGGCAAACACATACCTGAGCTATGTAACCCACAACTTATACAAGAGTCCTAGGATAACTTGTTTCATTCTTTGAGGTTTTGCTCTTTCCCCTGTGAGTTTAGCTTTTCTCCATATCCATCTTTGAACACATGTTAGAACATCACACAAATCTTTAACTAGAGCATAAAACTGTACTAAAAAACCTAAAAGACTGAAATATTTCGAAAGAAATTGACTTAATAGAACATGTGATTAATTACCTTGCATATTTTGCCGCCCGACAATATTTTTCTTGTTATGAGTATGACATGCCTTCAATATCATATTTCTCAATCATGTCCATAATATGATGCCAACACTAATTAAAAATCTTCAGGAGCAGGAAAAGATTTGATCTCTACATATAGGAAGAATAATTCAATGCATAAAAGATGGGAAATAAGGAAACTCAGTAAAAAGACATTTGTAGATTGTTTATACGATAGTTAATTCCAGTACCTGCATACAACCATACACACAATATATAGAGAATAAAATATACACTATGATTAAAAAAACAATGCAGAAAAACATTTGAAGAGAAAAGAACAATACCACAGTTTCTGTCTTTTTCCCAGACAAATGAATCAACACTCTTTGTTTCTTCCCTTCATTTGACTCCTTCAATTAAGTACACTCTTCACTGAAAGCTGAAAAAGAATGATATTACGATGTAAAAACTAAATTTTAAACTATTTAACCAAATTCTTAAATGCTAAATTTGCAAGTACTTATTATTACATACTAGTTGCAAGTATTAGAAAGGCATCTATTTGCTGTGTTATGTTCCAATGTTCTGCTGGTAATTCTCCCTTATGAATATCCTAAACACAATAATATTATCATAAGAAAAAGGATTAAAGAAGAACTATTCTAAACACAATAAAAGGATTTCACCTCTCTTAAGATTTTTCACTGAAAGCTTATGGAAGGTTAATTCTCCACGTTCAAGATTCCGATTCTTATATCAGTACTGTGATTTATGAGACGAAAAAAAAAAGATCAAAGTTGTTGAATGTAGCTCGAGGAAGGCTTATATCAAACTAGGAAGCTCTGGCTTAGTTTAGTGCGCAAGTAAAGGACTCCAATTTCACATGCGACAACGCACATGTAGCATTCATATATACGATTTCCTAGAGAAGATAAAGAGAAAGGAAACATAGAGAACCATAAGGGGATTCATCTCTAGAGGATATTTCATACAATAACAGGGGACCTGTAACAAATCACTCCTTGTACCAAACGATACGAAAACTTCCTTCAGGGAGTTTCCAACATCGTCATCATGTAGTGAACATTACAATAATTTCTCATACAAATTAAACAATCAATGCACAATTCAAAATAGCAGAAGACAAAGTTAATAGTAAATCCAGATAACTTGTGAGCACAAGCGACTCAAAAATTTATAAGATTCTTATTCAAGCCCTCTGTTTCTAATTTTCATTCCCATTCCCAAACTTCAATTCCCTGAAATCAGGAACACTCTGAAATACCAGATAATATTTCCGTTTATCAATTTTTTTACAATCCTAAATACCTGATTCGAGAAAGTGTGTTGGCGTCCGAGCAAGTGATGGCACCATCCGGACTCGAAAACGCCCGTCCATGAGCCGAAGACCGACGCTCGCTAATAGCGCATATGATTAAATGTGACCCTTTTCAGGCCAATGAACCGGAAACACAAATTAGGGCTTCGAAAATAAAATAAAAAATTGGAAAAGTGAAAGAATAAAAGAGGCAAAATGGGGGAAAAAATTCATACCTTTGATATTGATGGGGAGAAAGATGTTGATTCTAAAACGAAAGAGAAGAGTACGCGAGGGAAGAAGAATCGGGAGAAATATGGGGAAAAGATGGAGAGTGAAGTATTGGGAGTGGGCAAAATGAAAATTAGGAAGAAAGTCGAACGTCAAGAGGCAAAATTTCAACTTTTTATTTTTATTAATTAATAAATAATATTGTTTGTTTTAAATGTCCCAATAAGTTTTGCTATTGGGATATAAATTAGATAATGTCCTATTATGTTGTTTTTCAGACGTTTTTACTAAAATGTCCCAAACAAAGTGTCCTAATATCACTATTTTGTTGTAGTGATGTGTGAAACTGTTTCTTCTTAACTTTGTATGTGGGTCTCAGTGTGTGTGTGAAATATATATGTATGTGTGTGTTTTGTATATGTGTATGTGTGAAATATTGTTTTGTGTGTGTGTGTTTTATTTATGTATTTTTTTATTTTTATTTTTCAGATATGTATTACAGTTTCATATTTGAACAGCAGCAGTAATATGACTATAGTCATATTCGAATATGACTATTGTTGAATATGATTGTAGTCATATTCGAATATGTTTCATTTTATCGTTTCATGTTGACTTGTAATAACATGATTCAAATTGTGATCTTATTGCATTGTAATTTTTTTTTTGCGTTATTGATATGTTAGTGTAAGTTTCAATGTGTTTGTTGTGGCTGAATTGAATACACATAATATTATATGAATTGCATTTAAAGAATAGTGCAGATTCATTCAGCAGAATTATTCACATAGTAGTCACATTCTCATGTTTTTTTGTAGTGCTGCACATCATGTCGTCAACCTTGATGATTCTGTTGAAGTATGGAGGGTCGTTTGGGGTGAAGATATGCCAGGGTGATTTTGTGTATGAAGACCTCGTCAACTCCCATCCCCCTCTCTCGTTATTTTTCTATCTTTATTTATGTATTTTTCGATTTTTTTTCCCAGATCTGAACAGCAGTAGTAACATTAATATTGTCATATTCGAATATGACTATATCATATTTATGTATTTTTCGATTTCTCCTTATTTTTTCTTTTTTTTTAGATCTGAAAATTGTATTTTCAGATCTGAACAGTAGCAGTAACATGACTATTGTCATATTCGAATATGACTATAGTCATATTTATGTATTGTTTGAATATGATTGTAGTCATATTCGAATATAACTATTGTTGAATACGACAGTAGTCATATTCGAATATGTTCTATTTTCTCGTTTTGAAGTTGACTTCTAATAACTAGATTCAAATTGTGATTTTTTTGTGTGGATGTTTTTTTGCTTGTATATATCAAATTGTAGCGCATTAGAAACTGTGATTTTTCCACAACACAAGTACAAATTTATAGAACATTTCATGGAAATTTGAAGATTATATTGAAATTTGACAGCATAATGGACGTGTAAAAAGATTCATAGTTGATGGGTAATTGTAATATTATGTTTTTTTGTCATTTAACATACTTCAGGGTGATTGTAATTTATGCTAAAATAAAATAATATTAGATTAGAGGCTAGTTCGATCACTGCTATAAGGTGCTACTGACTAAATAATAGGGGCTAATAACATGTCCGGTTGACAAGATCTACATTTTTTCAAACCCGCTGCTAAAATCAAATCCGCTATTAAATGCTATTATTGCATTAAATTAGTAGCAACCATCCCCTAGAGATTAATTTAATAAGGGATGATTAAAAAGGAAAAAGACAATTTTATCCTTAAAATCATATCATATTATTTTAAACTAAGTGCTTTTATAGACAATTCGTATATAATAACTAAATTTAATAAATTTAATAGAAGATCTAATTTGAAAAACCGAACATGCTACTAAGTACTAACTAAATAATTAATTAGCCAAGAGGGAATTAATCCAATCTAATCCAATATAGATCAATAAAATAAAACAATATTTATTGTTTTTCTTTTTTCAAACACAAGCTAAAAATAGTAATAAGGAACGACGTTGTACGCGGATAATAGCTAGGCACGAAGCCAACAAGGCAATAACACCGGGCGAACAGGGCTGTAGTCGCCGGACTCCAGTAACGCCGACGTCTTCTCCGGCGGTTCGCCGTAAGCGCGCCTGTGAATCTCCACGACACGGAAGTTAAAGTCAACGCCGTTAATACAGCTCGGGTACATGGGCTCAACGGTTTCCCACGCTATAGAAAGCACGATTTCGGCCAAGTGTCGGCGCTCGTTGCTGGTCAGGGGCCAGTCTTTGAACTCGCCGGCGATGACGTCACGCACCTTTCCAGGGTCGTTGAATAATTGGCGGCAGTCGACGGAGATGGATTTCTTCTCCTTAGGAAGACCGACGTGACGGAGAAACTTCTGAAATATGCAAGGGGGTCGGAAAATCCAATCGTGGAAAGAAGATTCGAGAGTGAATTTGAAGTTGACGGCCAGCTGGCCGATTTGTGACGGCGGCGGCGAGGAGGAGGAGAAGCTGCTGCTCCGCCTTGGGTTTGTCTCGTACAAGCGGTCCACGTCTAATACGTACAATGATTTGCTACAGGAACAAGAACTGGAATATTCCTCCATGTCCAAAGATTTAGAGAGAGAGAAACTGAAAGTAGTAGGATGAAGAGACGAAGGTAGGGGAGAGTAGTATTTATAAGATTAATTAATTAATCCTTCTTCATCTAGGACTAGGAGGATTAATTTATTAATTAATTTAGGGTTTTATTTAATTCTTCCTTTTCTTAACTAGTTCACCTCGTGTCATCTAGGAAAACTTTTAATAATTTTTAATACAACAAAAATTACATAGATGTATAATAATTTTTACATTATAAATACATATAGTAGAACCTTGATTTATTAATACTCAATAAATTAATAACCTTGATAAAACATGTTAAATTATTAACTCGACTAAATTAATGAAATTTCCCTAGTCCCAACTGTATTAATTTATAAAGGTTTAACTGTATATATTTTGGAAAATATCTAAATTTTAAATAAATTATTTATTATTATGTTAATGAAATTATTTTTTGGAAAATTTTAATTTAGAAAATCTGAATGAGACTTATTCCTAACTATTATGTTTACTATTTTTTTTTCTTCATATTACGCCTTTTCGGGGCAGAATAATTGCCGGCAATCGACGGAGATAGACTTCTCTTTCGGGGGATGGTCGATCTTTCGGAGAAACTGTGGAAACGAAGTACCCTAGCGCGTGGAAAACGGATTTGTACGTGCATGAACCCAAGTTGAAGAAATTATAAACATCACCATAAACTTGCATGTACAATAGAACATCGAAAAAAAAGTAAAAAACAATTAGACTACTTTATATCGATCATATCAGAAATCTGCAAGAATCTTGTAATACAAGAAATCAAACTCGCCGGCGCCGGCGCCGGTCAAACATCGATATCTAAGACCGTAACTGAAGAGCGGGGACAAGGAACATTCTGGGAAATAATACGAGTCTCAGCGGCACCCACCAGCACCGTCGCCGGCGGCGGTACATTGCCGGAAGAGTGCCTGTGTTTCTCGACCACACGGAAGCTGACGTAAACATGCTCAGTATCGGTTGAGGAGATGGGTCCGACGACAACCGCTGCTTTAGAAACTGCGATTCCGGCCAACTCGTGACGCTCCTCGGGACTCAGTGGCCAATCTGCGATTTCGCCGGTGATGGTGTCGCGTATTCTTTCTGGGCTCACGAATTGGAGGTGATCGAAGGAGATTGAGTTCTGCTTCAGTTCACCGTCGAATCGCCCGACAAACTGGGGGTCGGGGTAAGGGGGGTACAAAACCCAGTCGCAGTAAACGGCTTTGAAAGTGAGTTTGATGTTGACGGTGAGAGCATTGGACCACGGCGGCCAGAAGGAGGCGGCGCGTGGGGTTTTATGGGTCTCCCCCATAACTAAGATCAATGATTTGCTGCAGGTAGTAAAGGGATATGCCATTTTCAAAGATTGGAGGAATTTTTAGAGAGAGAGAATTGGAGATGAATTAAAGAAAATTTTCAGAGCAAAGTGATGATATAGGAGAGTACGTAGAAATTAATATATATATATATATATATATATATATATATATATATATATATATATATATATATATATATATATATATATATATATATATATATATATATATATTTTTTTTTTAATTTTTTTTTTTTAACTTTTTATTTTTTTAATTGTTTTATTAATTGTTCAGTTGGTGAATTTAGTTATAATAACTGATAAAGCTGCAACAACAATTCAAGAATGTATTAGTGATTTTGCTGTATAGTGTATAGTATATATCAAGATTAGGGTTTTAGCTAACTAATTCAACCAATTAATAAAGTCAACTTAAATGAGTATAACAATTTTCTAATTATAAATAGTTAGTATAACAATTTCTTACAATTTATTTTTATCCAAAAAAAAGAAGTGAAGTTAAAAGACAAGTTCAAGCAAATAATTATTAAAAGTTGATTTTAATTTTAATTAATTTGAGAAAAGAGCAGGATCTTATTTTTAATTAATTTGGGGAGATTGATTCTAGAAGCATGCATTCGCGAAAATGAAAGACAAACAAATCGGCGGCCTCCCGGTCATCAATGGAGCCACGAGGAATATTCTGTGGAATATAAGGGATGTTAGATTCTTATTGCTGTTAATTTCGGAGAAAGTACTGTGCATACGAAGTACCCTAGAATTATTACAAGTTGACGGCGAGGATTTACGATGGTGAGGAGCTAGGCTGCGAGCTGAGGTGGCGGCAGCCGAGGTTTCTCATCACGAACGTGTGTGGGTTTTTGTCGGGACCGTCCATAACTAACTAATTACGATTATTCGTCACATGAAACATAGTATTTCATGTCGAAAGATTTCAAGAAGAAGATGAAGTTGATGAACATAGGAATATGTATTTTTTTTAATTGAGTTGTAAATTAAACTCCTTAAATCGACGAAATTGGCTCGATCAAATTAAAACGATTTGTCAATACAATTTCAACAATAACGATTTAGTAACGGACAAGTTCGTATTAATTTAACGTGATCAAATTTATACATGCATGAACGCAAATTGAAGAAATTAATAAACATCACCATAAACTTGCATGTATATATATTGAAATTCAATTGATCAATCACAATACCTAATAATTGGTTCCAATGAAATCCAAGAAAATTCATTAAGAACTAATTTGGAATCAAATATATCTAATCAAAAAATCATTAAAGAAAAAAAAAAACTTAAGAGAGAGAAAATCAAAGTAAATCGAGAATGAATCTTGGAAGACAAGAAATCAAACTCGCCGACACCGGTCAATATTGACTGACATCGTAGAACCTAACAGCAGAGCGGGGACAAGGAAAATTCTCCGGCGGCGGGGCTTCGCCGGAAGAGTGCATGTGGTTCTCGACCACACGGAAGTTGACGCAAACGCGGTCAGTATCGCGTGGGGAGATGGATCCGACGACAACCGCTGCTCTAGAAACAGCGATTCCGACCAACTCGTGAATCTCCGGGGGACTCAGTGGCCAATCTGCGATTCCGCCGGCGATGGTGTGACGTAATCTTTCTGGCCTCAAGAATTGGAGGTAATCGAAGGAGATTGAGTAACGCTTCAGTTCACTCTCGACTTGCTGGACAAACTCTTGCACGGAGGTATTGGGGCGTGCAATCCAATCGCTGCGAACGCATTCGAATGTGAGTCTGATGTTGACGGTGAAAACATGGGGGGACGACGGCGGCGAGGAGGTGGCGGCGCGTGGGATTGTTTTTGTCTCGCGCATAAGCATGATCAATGATTTGTTGCAGGTGTTTACGGGATATGCCATTTTCAAAGATCGGAGCAAGTTTTTTAGAGAGAGAAAATTGAAGATGAATTATATTAAAGAAAATCTTCAGAGCAAAGTGATGATGGAGAGTACGTAGAAATTAATATTATTAGGATTTTTTATTTAATTTTTTTTCATTTTTTTTTTAGTTTTTTTATTAATTGTTCAGTTGGTGAATTTAGTTATAATAACTGTGACAGCTACAACAAGAATTCAATAAAGTATTTGTTATTTTGCTGTATAAATAGTATATAATATCAAGATTAGGGTTTTAGCTAACTAATTCTACCAATTAATAAAGTCAGCTTAAATGAGTAACAATTTTCTAATTATAAACATAATAACTTCTTACAATTTATTTTTATCCAAACAAAAAAAAAAGCGAAGTAAGAAAAGTTCAAGCAAATAAATAATTATTAAAAGTTGATTTTATTATTTTAATTAATTTGAGAAAAGAGCAGAATCTTATTTTTTTTCCAACATAAAAAAATGTTAGTTTTACGCAAAATTCTTTTATTTAGCTAGCTTGATTGATTTGTTTATTAATCTAAAACACTATTATTTACTAACTTATTGTTGCGTGCTTTATAACACTTGTTGCTCATCCAGGGGCCTCCCGGTTATCGATGGAGCAACGAGACTAACGACATTTGGAGGACCGTTACACCGATAACGTGCAACGACCACAATGCGACACTTGGCAGACACTCGCTTCAATCAAATTCTGCTCAAGGGATGGAGGGCGACAGACTAAAGCCTCGTTTGGTTTGGGGATTCGACATGATTAACTAAAAAAAATTCAACAATATATAGATACTTGATTAAATAACAACCAAACTTCAAACACAAAAATAAATAATTAGATGACTAAAATAAATAATTTTATTTATTTTGCTTTTTTGTTTTTCTTTTCTACATGATTAGAAAGACGTTCGGTTCACTGGATTAGACAACCAAAATCAAATAAAATATATTTTTTTTTTGTGTGTTTTTTTTCTTCTACTAATACCTAAAAGGCTAAAAGGGTAATAAGGCACCACACCGTACGTCCATAATAGCTAGATACGATGTGAACAAGGCGGCAATGACTCCTGGCAAATAAAGCTGTGGTCGCAGGAATACGGTAACGCCGACGTATTCTCCGGCGCTTTGCCGTAAACGTGCCTGTGAGTCTCCACGACACGGAAGTTAAAGTCCACGTCGTAAATACAGTTTGTGTACATGGGCTCAACGATACCCCATGCTCGAGAAAGTACGATTTCGGTCAACTCGCGGCGCTCTTTGGTGGTCAGGGGCCAGTCTTTGAATTCGCCGGCGATGAACTGACGCGCCTTTCCCGCGTCGTCGAATAACTGGCGGCAGTCGACGGAGATGGATTTCTTCGCCCGAGGAAGATCGACTTGCCGGAGAAAATCGGGAACCGAGCATGGGGGATGGAGAATCCAATCGTGGAAAGAAGATGCGAATGTGAAATTGAAGTTGACGGCCATGATTTGTGATGATGGCGAGCGCCTTGGGATTTTCTCGAACCGGCGCATAACTAAGTACAATGATTTTTTGCAGGAATATTCCATGTCTAGAGAGAGAGAGAGAGGTCTAGAGAGAGAAAGTAGTGAAGAGACGAAGGTAGGGGAGAGTAGTATTTATAAGATTAATTAATTAATCCTTAGTTTAGTAGAATCATAATCCTTCTTCATCTAATTTAGGGTTTTTTTTTTTTTTTTGAGTAACATCTGATTTAGGGTTTTTTTTTTTGAGTAACATATAATTTAGGGTTTAATTCTTCCTTTTTTTTAACTAGTTAACCGCGTGTAATTTAGGAAAATATTTAATAATTTTAAATACTAAATATATAATATTTTTAATATTATAAATACATAGTTTGGAAAATAAATATTTTAAATACATTTTTATGTTAAATATTTGAAAATTTCATGTATACTGATAACTGATGTAATTTAATTTTTTGAATCCAAATTTAGAAAATCAAAACGAGAAAAACATTGTTCTAAAATAAAAAACGACGAAAAACGAAAATCCATTTGGACTTTCAACCTAAGTATAATTTTTATTTTTATTTATATTACGCCTCTTTTCGGGGCAGAATAATTGCCGGCAATCGACGGTGATAGACGACTTCGCATGAAACGGAGTATTTCATGTCGAAAGATTATATTTCAAGAAGAAGATGAAGTTGACGAACTCCTTAATTCGACAAAATTGGCTCGATCAAACAAAAACGATTTGTGAATACAATTTCGACAATAACGATTTAGTAACGGAAAAAGTTCGTATTAACGTGATCAAATTCATACATGCATGAACACAAGTTGAAGAAATAAGCATCACCACAAACTTGCATGAATATAGAAATTCAACCGAACAATACCTAAAATAATTGGTTCCAATGAAACCCTAAATCAAGAATATCTAATCAAAATCATTAAAGAAAAAAAAACATAGAAAATCGAGAATGAATCTTGGAAGACAAGCAATCAAACTCGACGAGGCCCGACGCCAACGACGACGAACGCCGGTCATTATTGATTGATAATGTGCCGGTGGAACATAATAACAGCAGAGGGGGGGCAACGCAAATTCTGGTAAACGGAGCCCGGAAGCGCCGACGCCGTCGCCGGCGGCGGATCTTGGTCGGAAGTGTGGCGGTGGTTCTCGACGAGACGGAAGTTGATGTGAACGTGCTCAGTATGGAGTGGGAGGAGGGATCCGACGACGATGGATGATTCTGCCGCCATGATTACGGCCAACTGGTGACGCTCCTCGAAAGTCAGTGGCCAAGCGGCCATTTGGGCAGCGATGGTGCCACGTAATCTTTCTAGGTTCATGAATTGGTGGTGGTTGAAGGAGAGTGAGTTCTCGATGAGGCCGCTGTCGACTCGGTCGATGAACTCGGGCACCAAGCAAGGGGGGCGAGTAACCCAGTTGTAGCGGACCGATTTGAAAACGAGTTTGATGTGGACGGTGATAAAATGGTGGAACGATGGCAGCGGGTCGGCGCGTGGGGTTCTTTCGGTGCCGTGCATAAGCATGATCAATGATTTGTCGCAGGTGTTGACGGGATATGCCATTGTCATGACCCACGACGGTGACGGAGGCGGCAACAACGGTGGCGACGGTGGTGAGTTGAAGAACGGCAATAATTTTGGAAGTGAAGTGGGATTGAGTTTTGCAGCTGGGCCGAATGCAAGTGGGCCGAAATTTATTAATGAGCCGGGCCCAAGTGAAATTGAAGATTGGAAGAAATTAATTAAATATCTTAATTGTTATTTTCAGATTTTAATTATTTTTTGAGATTTTTGTTATAAGGGTTGGACGAGTTGAATGAAAGGCATTAAGCCAATTTTCAGAATCTCTCTCTTATCTCTGTATTCTTCTTCTTCCCCAAGTTTTCTTCCTCTCTAATTTCTTCCCCCAATTTCTATCTCAATTATCAATTTAATTTCTACTTTTATATTATAATTAAACCATAAAAATACCCAAAAATAGCTGGGATCTTACAGCCATTTTCAATGATCGGATCGGAGCAAGTTTTTTCTAGAGTGAGAAAGAAGAGAGAGAGAGAGCTAGAGAGAGAGAGAGAGAGAGAGAGAGAGAGAGAGAGAGAGAGAGAGAGAGAGAGAGAGAGAGAGAATTCAGAGATGAATGAAAGAAAATCTTCAGAGCAAAGTGATGATGAAGTACGTAGAGAGAAATTACATATATATATATATATTGTAGGGTATCAAATCGCCAAGCTCCATTTTCAATCTACTGTAAAAAATATATGAATTCCCCTTAGGCAGTATTAATGACTGCCAAGGAGAATAGATATATATAGGTATGAAAATATAAAAGGAAGAAAGAAATACAAGGTATGAAACAGATTGGAAAATCAAATAGATTGAGATTTCAGCTCAGTCTTCCAATTTCACACCAGAGATTCACACTTCCAAATATACACCACCAGAGTACCTCAAGGAGAACAGATCTCCTTTCTCTCAAACACACTCAAAACCCTAAAATACCCAGAAAACCACGAAGGAAGAACAGATCAAGCACTCAAGCTAACCCACTCACCAAAACCCCAATTTCTGAACTCACAAAGAAGAAAAACGAAGGGATTTAGGTCTGACTAGGGTTTTCTCTGTCTTACCCTCTTCCAGCCTCCATGCCAACATATATAGGGACTGAAGTCAAAGAGAGCCGGTGAAGGCTGTACCGGAGGGTCAAAGTCAGCACTGTACCGTGCACTTTGACCTCCAGCCATAACTCAGTCAGGCAGTACAAGGGAGGAAGAAGACAGAAGCAGTAGCGGCGGAGAAGAGAGGGAGAAATTAGGGTTTCAGAATGAGTGAAACGAAGAGAGAGAAAGAGCTATTTAAGTGAGGTGATGAACGGTCCAGATTAAGCCTGAGATCCAACGGATGGATCTGGCTACTAAATGGGCTGGGCTCACTTAAACTAACTTGGGCTCAACTCATGGTGGTGTATATATAATGGCAATTGGGCTTTATGGCCCAGAACATATTTGGGCCAAAATCCAACAATTGTGGTATCAGAGCTATGGCTATAGCTTAGCTCTACTCAAAGCGGAGTAATTTTCAAAACCTAACTTGGTTTTGTCAAGGTAACACCTCTGAAACCCTAATTTCGTTTCCTGTTCGTTTTGACCTGTGGAGATTGGGAGCCCTGTGTGGCTATTGAGTTGGCCCTGTGTGGCGTGGTGGCCCTGTGTGGCATTATGTGGCCCTGTGTGGCATTATTTGACCTTGCTTGATCTTTCCCTCTCTCCTACTTGCTTTTTTCCGCACTTAGTGTAGTTAAGGATTGCTCTCATCCACCCTTTCTTGTCCGGACCGCCTTAGTGTCGCAGGAATCTGGAAAGGGGAGGGCAATCTGATTTGTTACTGCTCTACTCTGTATTTTCTGTGTGATTCTGTGTGACTGTGTGATTCTGTGCCTCTTATCTGTGTGATACTATGAATGCTTATCCCTTAGCTCCTTTTGATGGAAAAGGGGATTTTCCTATTTGGCAACAGAAAATAAAAGGTGTTTTAGTGCAACAAAAATGTTTTAAAGCTGTTACATTAGCATATGATGATAACACTACTGCTGCCAAAAAGGCAGAATTTGATGAACTTGCCTATTCTTTGATTATCTTGAACCTAAGTGACTCTGTGATTAGAAAACTAGGAAAACAAGATAATGCTAAAGTCTTGTGGGATAAATTGGAAGAACTTTATACTGAAACCTCCTTGCCCTCCAAAATGTTTTTGTTGGAAAAATTTTTTAGGTTCAAACTGGATTTAAACAAAGACATTGATGAAAACCTTGATGTTTTTACAAAACTGGTTCAGGATATTAAACTGACTGGAGACAAAAATATTGATGATTATTCTCCTATTGTTTTGCTAAATGCTATCCCTGATACTTACAGTGATGTAAAATCAGCCATTAAGTATGGCAGAGATAAGGTTTCTTTGGACACTGTGATAAATGGTTTAAAAAGCAAAGAACTGGATTTAAAAGCTACCAAGGGTAGTAAATCTTTTGGTGAAATCAACTTTGTGAAAGGGAAGCCTAAAAATCAGTTTCAAAACAATTTTCAAAATAGATTTCAAAATAAGGCTTCCTCTAGTAACCAAAACCAGTCTTTACAAAAACCTAAAAAGGGCAAGGGGTGGAATAAGTTTAAAGCCAAAGGCAGAAAGTGTTATAACTGTGGTAAAAATGGTCATTATGCTAATGAGTGTTCTGAGCCCAAAAAGGAAAGAACCAATGAACATGCTAATGTTGTGACTGATAACCTTGGTGATGTGTTTATGGTTGGTGATGTAATGCATGATTATGTGAACTCTGTGATCTCCTCTCTATGTGATAATGATTGGATTTTTGACTCTGCATGCACCCATCATATGACACCTCATAGACATTTGTTTTCTTCTTATGTGAAACTTGAAAATGGAAATGTGTCTATGGCTGATAACAGTGAAAGAACTGTAGTTGGAATTGGAACAATCTGCCTAAAATTTGAATCTGGTTTTGAATTAATTCTTAAGAATGTTAGGCATGTCCCTCAACTTAGCAGTAATCTTTTGTCTGTTGCTATTCTTGAAGATAGTGGTCTGCATGGTAATTGGGGAGATGGTTGTCAAAGAATCATGATGCATGATAAATTTGTTTTCAAAGCTGTTAGAATGCAAAATCTCTATGTGTGTTCTGCTGAACCTGTTTTGCATGCCAACACTGTTAATCATGACATGTCTATTCTATGGCATAAGAGGTTAGGTCATATAAGTGGTAAGGGTCTTGAAATTCTGCATAAGAATGATTATCTGAGTGATGATTGTGTGACTGATTTACCTATATGTGATTCATGTATCCTTGGAAAGCAAACTAAAGTGAAATTTCCTGTGTCTCCATTCCCCAATTCTTCTAAATGTTCTGATATACTTGAATATGTGCATGCTGATGTGTGGGGCCCTGCCCCAGTTCCTTCTCATGGTGGTAATAGATATTTTCTGTCTATTGTGGATGATTTCTCTAGAAAAGTGTTTGTGTTTTTACTCAAGAATAAATCTGATGTGTGTGAAAGATTTAAAAATTGGAAAACCTTGATTGAAAACCAAACTGGAAAGAAAATCAAGACTTTGAGAACTGATAATGGAACTGAATTCTGTAATGCTGAATTTGATACTCTGTGTTCTGAATCTGGCATTAAGAGACATAAAACTGTTGTGTACACACCCCAACAAAATGGTATTGCAGAAAGAATGAATAGAACCTTGCTTGATAGAGTTAGGTCTATGCTAAATTCTTCTGGCTTGAAAAAACCTTTTTGGGGTGAAGCTGTTCTTACTGCTGCTTATTTGATAAATAGGTCTCCTTCTGTGCCCTTAAATGGGGAATTGCCTGAATCTAAATGGTGTGGTAAACCTGTTGATTTATCAAATTTGAAAGTTTTTGGCTGTACTGTGTTTGTTCATCAAAAACTTGATAAACTTGACCCCAGATCTGTGAAATGTGTTTTCTTAGGATACCCTGAAGGGGTAAAGGGGTATAGGTGTTGGTTGTATGGTGATCAGGGTTTTAAAACTGTGATTAGCAGGAATGTTGTGTTTAATGAAAATGAATTTCCTTGCTTATCTGTTCCTAATATTGTTTCACCTGATACCACTTCCTCTGAGGTGGAGATTCCACCTGTTAATCCTGTTCAAACTGAAAATGAAAACACTAATGATGAAGTTGTTAATAATGAGATGCCTGAAAACACTGTCTTTGATCAAAATGTTAATCTTGATGTGCCCTCTGTGAATGATCTTGGTGATTATCAACTTGCTAGGGACAGAAATAGAAGGAACATTGTTAGGCCTCCTCATTTGAATGATTACCAACTTGCTTCTCATGTGTTTCATGTGTTTGACTCTCTAGATGGTAATGAACCTAAGTCTTATAGGGAAGCTTTGAATTCTAATGAGTCTGTTGAATGGTTAAATGCTATGAATGATGAAATGAAGTCTTTACATGTTAACCATACTTGGATTCTTGTACCTAAACCTCCTGCATGCTCTTTAGTGGACTGTAAGTGGTTGTTTAAGGTTAAACATGAATCTGACTCTGTTAGATATAAAGCTAGGCTAGTGGCTAAGGGGTTTACCCAAAAGGAAGGTATTGATTATACTGAAATATTTGCTCCTGTTGTGAAATTCACCACTGTTAGAATCATGCTTGCTTTAATTGCTCACTTTAACTGGGAATTAAAACAAATGGATGTGAAAACTGCTTTTCTGCATGGGGAATTAAATGAGCAAATATATATGTGCCAGCCTGAGGGTTTTTGTGATAAAAAACATCCTGATTATGTGTGCCTTCTTAAGAAATCTTTGTATGGACTGAAACAGTCACCTAGGCAATGGAACAAGAAATTTGATGCATGCATGATGTCTTTAAATTTTAAACGGAGTTCATATGATCCTTGCTTGTACTTTAAAGAATCTGCTAAAATTCCTGTGTTCTTGCTTATCTATGTGGATGACATGCTTCTTGCTAGTCCTTGCATTCAAACTGTTAATCATGTGATTAAATGTCTTAGTGATGAGTTTGATATGAAACTTCTTGGTAATGCAAAAAGAATTCTTGGCATGGACATTATTAGAGATAGGACTGGCTGTACTCTGTTTCTGAATCAATCCTCCTATATTGAGAAAATCCTTGAAAAATTTTCTATGTTGTCTGCCAAACCTGTGTCTGTTCCTCTTGCTCCTCATTTTTTGCTAAGTAAGGACCAGTCTCCCAAGACTGAGCCTGAAATTTCTGAAATGAAAAATGTGCCATATGCCAATGCCATTGGCTCTGTTATGTACTTGATGGTTAGTACTAGGCCTGACATTGCATATTCTGTGAGTTGCTTGAGTAGATATATGTCTAATCCAGGTTTGCCTCACTGGGAGGCTCTAAAATGGCTGCTTAGATATTTGAAAGGTACTGTTAAAACTGGTTTGATGTTTTCAAAAGGTAAATCTGAGATTGAACTCTGTGGTTATGTGGATTCAAACTTTGCCAATGATAGGGACAATAGAAAATCTTCTACCTCCTATGTGTTCACCTTAAATGGTGCTTGTGTTAGTTGGAAATCTCAACTCCAACACATTGTTGCTCTGTCTACTACTGAATCTGAATATATAGCTGCTACTGAGGCTATTAAAGAAGCCATTTGGCTTAAAGGGCTGTTGTTGGAAGTTGATATGCTTAATTCAAAAGTGGTAGTCTTTTCTGATAGTCAATCTGGCATTCAACTGTGTAAAAATCCTGTTTTTCATGATAGAACTAAACACATTGATGTGAAGTTCCATTTCATTAGGGATGTGGTTGAAAAAGGGATTATTGACCTTGAAAAAATCCCATCTGAGTTCAATCCTGCTGACATGGGAACTAAATGTCTGCCTTCTGAAAAATTCTGTTCTTGTTTGCAAAACTTGAACATTCTGTCCAAACCTTGACTTGCTGTGTGCTAGTTTGTAGTCTGTGTGACTTGGTATTTATGCTTTCTTTGTGATTGCTTGTTTAAATCTTTTTCTATGTGACTAAGATTGTGCTGTCTGTGTGATTGCATTACTGCATTTATTTTAAAGTGCAGATAAGTTGTATTCTGAGTGAATTCAACTAGATATACTTGTATGAACTGTGTGCTCTTACTGGTGTGTCAAAAATACAGCAATGATGACTTCCAAAAATTTTTTTGTAAATTTTCACTAATGATTCACATTTGGTCCAAGGTGGAGAATTGTTGGATTTTGGCCCAAATATGTTCTGGGCCATAAAGCCCAATTGCCATTATATATACACCACCATGAGTTGAGCCCAAGTTAGTTTAAGTGAGCCCAGCCCATTTAGTAGCCAGATCCATCCGTTGGATCTCAGGCTTAATCTGGACCGTTCATCACCTCACTTAAATAGCTCTTTCTCTCTCTTCGTTTCACTCATTCTGAAACCCTAATTTCTCCCTCTCTTCTCCGCCGCTACTGCTTCTGTCTTCTTCCTCCCTTGTACTGCCTGACTGAGTTATGGCTGGAGGTCAAAGTGCACGGTACAGTGCTGACTTTGACCCTCCGGTACAGCCTTCACCGGCTCTCTTTGACTTCAGTCCCTATATATGTTGGCATGGAGGCTGGAAGAGGGTAAGACAGAGAAAACCCTAGTCAGACCTAAATCCCTTCGTTTTTCTTCTTTGTGAGTTCAGAAATTGGGGTTTTGGTGAGTGGGTTAGCTTGAGTGCTTGATCTGTTCTTCCTTCGTGGTTTTCTGGGTATTTTAGGGTTTTGAGTGTGTTTGAGAGAAAGGAGATCTGTTCTCCTTGAGGTACTCTGGTGGTGTATATTTGGAAGTGTGAATCTCTGGTGTGAAATTGGAAGACTGAGCTGAAATCTCAATCTATTTGATTTTCCAATCTGTTTCATACCTTGTATTTCTTTCTTCCTTTTATATTTTCATACCTATATATATGAATTCTCCTTGGCAGTCTTGGGCCCAGCCCAGTCTGGACAATATCATACCAATGTGGAGTTTGTGCTATCCCCGCGGGGGCCCAACATATATATATGTATATATATATGGTTTTTTTATTTTAATTAATTGTTCAGTTGGTGAATTTAGTTATAATAACTGATACAGTTACAACAAGAATTCAAGAAAGTATTTGTTATTTTGCTGTATAGTATATAATATCAAGATTAGGGTTTTAGCTAACTAATTCTGCCAATTAATAAAGTCAACTTAAATGAGTATAACAATTTCCTAATTATAAATATAATAATTCCTTGCAATTTATTTTTTTTTATCCAAAAAAATAAAAAATAAGTGAAGTAAAAAAGAAAAGTTCAAGCAAATAAATGATTATTAAAAGTTGATTTTATTATTTTAATTAATTTGAGAAAACAGCAGGATCTTATTTTTCTCCAACATATATATGTATGTTAGTTTTACTCAAATTATTTTATTTAGTTAGCTTGATGGATTTGTTTATTAATCTAAAATACTTAGGCCCCGTTTGGTTGTCAAGATAAGCTATAATTAACTAAATAGTTGGATTTAATTTGATGTTCGGTATCCTCAATAAATTGTCGGGTCGACCCGCCAAAATTATATAATCATAGCTTATCGTGGCTTACTTTGCCTTCTAATAAGTTTTTTTTTTTTTTTTTTTTTTTTTTTTTTTTTTTTTTTTTTTTAGGTTTCAAGCTCCAATAAAATAATTGAGTCTCATTAGATTATTTATTAATCTAATCTTGGCTAGTCTTATCTTGCCAACCAAACGAGTCCTAGTTACTTATAACTTATTGTTGCGCGCTTTATAACACTCATTGCTCGCCTAGGGGCCTCCCGGTTATCGATGGAGCAACAAGACAAACGACATTTGGAGGACCGTACGTGGCATCGATAACGTGCAACCACGACGCGACACTTGGCAGCGTTATAGACACAATCTCTTCGAGATCGGTGCACAAGATCTATTGTTCAATCAAATTATTCAGCTCAAGGGATGGAGGGCGACAGACTAATTAAAGCCTCGTTTGATTTGGAGATTAGCCATGATTAACTAAAAAAAATCAGACATACTTGATAGATTAAATAACAACAAATTTTAAACTCAAATTTCAAACATGTGATATACCATAATAAAAATTGATTTTTTGTAAATTAAAGGCTCGTCCGATTACCTAAATTTTGAAAAACGTTCGGTTCAGTAGATTAGATAACTAAAATAAAATAATATTTATGTTTTTTTTTCTTTTTTTGTTTTTTTTACTACATGCTTAGAAATACGTTCAGTTCACTGGATTAGATAACTAAAATAAAATTATATATATATATATATATATATATATATATATATATATATTTTGTGTTTTTTTTCCTTCTAATTATAACTAGCAATTGTACCCGTGCGATGCACGGGACAACAAATTGCATGTTTTGATGTTGTAAGTATATACACAAACATTTGATGTATTCGTATGATGAAATTTTTTATTACAATCATTCATTAATAATTAATCAGTGGAACATAGTAAACTGTCCACTTAGTAAACTAAGTCTACTTACTACACAAAACAAAAAATAAAAAATAAGCAAATTTTATCGGCAACATATCATCGGAAAAGGCTATCTCTGCATCTTGCATCGTAACTAAGCCCTTCTCCTAACCTTCCATATATTTGTGTCAAGATCAACTTCATGCTTCCCCGACATATCGATTGCATCGACGCTTAGAACTGAAACGATTCACACATAAACGTGTTCAAGTGGGACAGAGAAGTTGAAAGTTTTTGGGAATCCGAAAAATCGGAACAAAATAGACTGAGATGGAAAATAAATAAAAAATTACAAAAATTTATGCTGGAGATAAAATAATATTAAAAATGTGATAAAATTCGAAAACAAATAAAAATTAAAAAAAAAATATGCTGGAGATAAAATAAAAAAAAATTACAAAAAAACAAAAAAAAAAAGAGATTTTAATTAGAAGATTTAATTAGTTGTGCATTAGAGATTTTAGGGCTGAAAATTAGGAGCGAAAGTTACAAAAAACGAAAAAGAGATTTTAATAATTAGAAGATTTAATTAATTACAAATATGCCATTAGGGTTTTTCTAAGGTTGCCCAGCGTTTCTTTCTTTTAATATTTAGAAGAGTTAATTAGTTGTGCATTAGAGATTTTAGGGCTGAAAATTAGGAGCGAAAGTTAAAAAAACGAAAAAGAGATTTTAATAATTAGAAGATTTAATTAATTACAAATATGTTATTAGGGTTTTTCTAGGGTTGTCTAGCGTTTCTTTCTTTTATATATTCGCATAATAGCTAGGTACGATGCGAACAATGCAATGACTCCGGGCAAATAGAGCTGTAGTCACCGGAATACAGTAACGCCGACGTATTCTCCGGCGCTTTGCCGTAAACGTGCCTGTGAGTCTTCACGACACGAATGTTAAAGTCAACGTCGTTAGTACAGTTTGTGTACATGGGCTCAACGACTCCCCAAGCTTGAGAAAGTACGATTTCGGTCAACTCTCGGCGCTCGTTGGTGGTCAGGGGCCAGTCTTTGAATTCGCCGGCGATGAACTCACGCGCCTTTTCCTGGTCGTTGAATAATTGGCGGCAGTCGACGGAGATGGATTTCTTCGCCCGAGGAAGATCGAATTGCCGGAGAAACTCGGGAACCGAGCATGGGGGACGGACAGGGGCGTACCCATGGTTATGGTTGTGGTTCCCCCCCCCCCCCCCCCCCCCCCTCCCCAAAGATTTTTCTTTTAGCTGTTTTTTCTTTTTTTATTTATGTATTAGTTAATTCACTTTCGCCCCCGAAACTTTTAATTTTGTACACTTTAGTCCTCAAAAACAAAAAAAAAATTCCTCCCTTAAATTACCCCTATACTTCAGCCCCCAAGAGAACCCCCTGGGTCCGCCCCTGGAACGAAGAATCCAATCGTGGAAAGAAGATGCGAATGCGAATTTGAAATTGACGGCCATGATTTGTGATGATGTCGAGGAGGAGAAGCTGCGCCGCCTTGGGATTTTCTCGAACCCACGCATAACTAAGTACAATGATTTTTTGCAGGAATATTCCATGTTAGAGAGAGAGAGAGAGATCTAGAGAGAAAAAGTAGTGAAGAAAGGAAGGTAGGGGAGATCTAGTAGTATTTAATATTTATAAGATTGTGGTTACTTGTTAATTAATTAATTACTCCTTAGTTTAGTACAATCATAATCCTTCTTCATCATATTTACTAATTTAGGGTTTTTTTTTTTTGAGTAACATCTAATTTAGGGTTTTTTTTTATGAGTAACATCACATCTAATGTAGGGTTTAATTCTTCCTTTTTTTAACTAGTTAACCGCGTGTAATTTAGGAATATATTTAATAATATTAAATACAAAATAAATTATATAAATATATAATAATTTTAATATTATAAATACATATTTTGGAAAATCAAAATTTTAAATACACTATTATGTTAAATATTTGAAAATTTCATGTATACTGATAACTGATATGTAATTTTCTTTTTTTTTTTAATCCAAATTTAGAAAATCTAAATGAGAAAAAAATTGTTCCAAAATTAAAAACGACGTAATACGAAAATCCATTTGAACTTTTAACCTAACTATTATTTTTATTTTTATTTATATTACGCCTTTTCGGGGCAGAATAATTGCCGGCAATCGACGGTGATAGACGACTTCGCATGAAACGGAGTATTTCCTGTCGAAAGATTTCAAGAAGAAGATGAAGTTGACGAACTAATTGAGTTGTAAATTTGAACTCCTTAATTCGACGAAATTGGCTCGATCAAATTAAAACGATTTGTCAATACAATTTCGACAATAACGCGATTTAGTAACGGAAAAAAGTTCGTATTAACGTGATGAAATTCATACATGCATGCATGAACACAAGTTGAAGAAATAAAGCATATCACCACAATTAAACTTGCATGAATATAGAAATCCTAAATCAAGAATATCTAATCAAGAATGAATTCTGGAAGACGAATATCGCCAAATTGATTGCGATCCTCGTAGAACGTAACAGCAGAGCGGGGACAAGGATAAATCTGGTAAACGGAGCGCAGCAGCGCCGACGCCGCCGTCGGCTGCGGCGGATCATGGTTGGAAGTGTGGCGGTGGTTCTCGACGACAAGGAAGCTGATGTGAACGCGCTCAGTATGGAGTGGGAGGAGGGATGCGACGATGGGCGACGATTTAGCGACAATGATTACGGCCAACTCGTGACGCTCCTCGGGAGTGAGTGGCCAAGCTGCGATTTGGGGGGCGATGGTGCGACGTACTCTATCTAGGTTCTTGAACTGGCGGTGGTTGAAGGAGACTGAGTTCCGGATGAGTTCACTGTCGACTCGGTCGATGAACTCAGGCACCAAGCAATTGGGGCGATTGATCCAGTTGAAGCGGACCGATTTGAATGCGAGTTTGATGTGGACGATAATAAAATGGTGGGACGACGGCAGCGGGTCGGGGCGTGGGGTTTTTTCGGTGTCGTGCATAGTCAACATCAATGATTTGCTGCAGAGATTGATGGGATATGCCATTTTCAATGATCGGAGCAAGTTTTTTAGAGAGAGAGAAGAGAGAGCTAGAGAGAGAGAGAGAGAGAATTGGAGATGAATGAAAGAAAATCTTCAGAGCAAAGTGATGATGAAGTACGTAGAAATTAATATATATAGGATTTTTTTTATTATTATTTTTTTTTAATTAATTGTTGAGTTGGTGAATTTAGTTATAATAACTGATACAGCTACAACAAGAGTTAAAGAAAGTATTTGTTATTTTGCTCTGTTTATAATATCAAGATTAGGGTTTTAGCTAACTAATTAATAAAGTCAACTTAAATTAGTCGGATATTGATTCAATTTGTGTATACCAATTTTCTAATTAAAAATATAATTTTTTTTACAATTTATTTATATCGAAACAAATAAAAAAGAAGTGAAGTAAAAAGGCAAGTTCAAGCAAATAAATATTTATTAAAAGTTGATTTTATTATTTTAATTAATTTGAGAATAGAGCATGGTCTTATTTTTCTCCCAACATATATGTTAGTTTTACTCAAAATTCTTTTATTTAGCTAGCTTTATGGATTGTTTATTAATCTAATTTTACTTCTAACTATCTTTTTTTAAATTTTTTTAATAAATTGGATTGGCCTTATAATATGACATACAATGCAACGCACACGCCCAAAGGGATTCGAATTTTCTACATCATGCTGTCTGAAAAAAAAACCGAGTTTTTAACACACGTGACAATATTGGCCACATATTAAGGTAACATCAATCGATGCCATTAATCGAATTTTCTACATCATGTTGTCTGGAAAACAAACATGGATGGAAATGAAATAAAGAAGAAAAAGAATTAGAACACCATGAAATTTTACATAACATTGTACTCTGCACACCAAAATGTACGAAAAGAGGTGTCGAATTGACCCTCTTCTGCTCAATCTCTCTCTAAATTCTCCTTAAAACGTAATCATGGCGAGTTGCCACCGTATAATTATCGAAACTTCTGTCTGTACTGTAGGCTTATCTAGCCAAAGATTAAAAAAAAAACAATTTGGAACAACCGATCGCCAAATCCTAGTTCCATGATCAAAACAAAAAAGAATGACGCAACATACGAAAACCACTTCAGAAACGAAACGAGAAAAAAAAACCAGAATGCTCCCCAGCACCCCATATAAAGCAAACGCACTTCTTCGAGGGCCTATTTGTAAAAACTCAGGCCGATTTAAAATTAAAAAAAATAATAAAAAAATTTCTCTACAATCCACAAAAACTCCAGATGGATGCTGACGATGATTTTGAAATCTGCACAAAAAATAATTCTTAAAATTTGGGAATTATAGACAATGGAGAAGGGACCTCTTGCATGGTGGATTCTGTGAGGGGCAGTCCATTCCTAAAGTTTTCATCAAGAAATGCTTTTCCTGCAAAATAATTCATCAATTAAAAGGTCTGTATCTATACGTGTGTGCATACATATATATGTATATATAGTGATACTATATTAATCTTACACTTTCTGAAAACTTTGGGCTGGGAATGGAAGCTGCCAATGATCTAAACAACGGAGTCACGTGAACAGGGGAACAGAATTCCGTGCTCGAATATTCAAACATGTCTTCTCTATCACCGCCCATGTCGCCGCCACATGTCAGCACGATATTCGCTGGATTCAAATTTAGAAACATCGTCAGCTCGGTACAATTAGGCTCTATTTGGTTCATCGATTTTAAAATGAGGAGATTTGGCAAACAGATCATTAGTACCTTCGTTTTCCTCTGCAAGAAAATATTGACCGGATTGTAATTCGCATTCTTCCGTTATATCGCAAGGTGCATTCGATAACAGAGTTGACCCCGTACTGTATTCAGAGCTAGCTGAGGAGGACTCCCTACACAATCAACCGAGGTTAAAATAATCGGCATACGAAATACAACTATAGTTAAAGACTTAATCGACCCTCTTAGTTAGTAGTAGTTACCTCCACGAAGATCTACTGCCTTCGTCGCAGCTTCTTAAATCCTCCACTAACTCTTTAAATTTCTCCACATTAAAATCAATGTCTGAATTTTTTATCGGAAGAAGATCAACTTCTTCGTTTTCTTTGAGAAAATCTTGAAGAACAATCCAAGCCTTTTCAAGGCTCTGCTCTGTTTGCTCTGTATTAACTTTTATTGCAAGCGAACTAAGCAACTCTTCTTGCTGGATTAACGCAAGCATCTTCGGATCGTCTTTCCCAAGAAATGTTGTCCTGATTAAATCAATATATATTATATCATTAAACAGAAAAAAAAATTAATATGACAAAATTAAATTAAATTTTAATTTACCTTGTCTTTTTAAGAGTCGGAGCATTTTCGGAGGTCAGCGCATTATTACGGAAAATTACCCTTTTGTTGTTTAAGTTGATGAAAGAAGCGGTGGTGTTTTCTTTTGCTAATGCTTCTTTTTTCGCTCTCTTCTTGCAAAGAGTGGTGAAACGATTCTTCACTGCGTTATCGGTTCTGGCAAAGACAAGAATAGGATTCGTTTATTACAACAACCTTAAACTTTTTATTTAACAAACATATATTTTTGGGCGATGTTTGAAATTTTTTACCTGCCCGAAACCACCTTCGCAATCTCAGTCCATCGGTTTCCAAATATCTTCTGTGCCTGCAATGTAATTCAAATTTCTATTCGACTTAAAAAATGTGGGAATTTACGAAAATGTCGTAAAGTAAACCTTTTTTTTGCAAAATCGAAAAGAGTAGGAAAAAAAAACCGAGGAGCTGGAAATATCTGATATATACCTCACATAAGAGCATATCTTCCTCGGGCGACCATCCGCCTTTCTTGAAATCGGAATTCAAATAAGTGAACCATCTGAATAAGAACAAAAGTTTAATTTAAAATTTAAATCAAATAAAGGAATAGTTTCAAGATTCGTCGGATCGATAAAAAACAGAGGATGGTGACTCGAATTGATGTCCACCAACCTTCTTCGACATTGTCTTGTCGTTTTATCCTTGAATTTCGATGCAATAATTGCCCAACTATCACAAAATTCAAACTCATAAGTTTCACTCAGCCATTTCAAAAATAACCTTCAAATAAATACCAAAGAATCAATTTTTATTTTTATTTTACTTTTCAGTCCCGTGTACTCGAATCTGCTCCCGTAGAATATCGTCCTCCTGTAAATTATCAGACAACCCATTTCTCCTTCAGATTAATAAATTGGATTATATAAACAATCACCTGAACATAAAAATAATAATAAAAAAAAAAAGTTATTGTAAATTTCACCTCTTTAGACCAGGAAACTATATGCCTTTCTTTCTGCTTTGGCAGTTGACCATTATTTGCATCACCATTGTTGCTGTTGTTCACCTTCTTCATGGTCTCTGTAACTTGTAAATTTCTCTTCCTTCTTGCATGCTCAAAAGCAGATTCTTCTGTATGTCTGAGAAATATATGTATATATAAAAAGATGGTCTTTTATAATAACCCGAAAACGGAACAGAGAATAAAAACAACGGAAAAAAAAATGGAAGTGTTGGTCTTTTACGTACCGAAAAGGAAAAGAAAAACAGCCTAGGATTCTTCGACCTTTTTTCTCACTCCGCTTTCTGGAGCAAAACAACAAACACCTTATGCGCATTAAAAAAAATTGAAAAAATTAAAACCCACAATCATAATTAGGAACCCGTTTCAAGAATTCAAACATACAAATGTAACAGTAAAAACTTGTCTTTAAATTACTCCACCCGCATCAAATATCGAGATTCGAGAAAGAAGAGTGTAGAAGAACTTGCAATCCAAGTATATATTTTTGATCGAGGTTTGAAAATAATGAATAAATAAATGAAAAAAGGAACGCTGAAATCCACGAGAGTATAGTTAATGATGGGAGCAATAGACAAACCCCACAATCACCCCACGCTCACTGTCACTGTGTGTGTGTGTGTGTGGTGTGTGCGCTGCCGCCTATATTTGGTGTGGTTGGTTGGTTGGTTTTCTCTGTGTAGGTACTTGACGATGTTCGTGACTCAACTATTATTACACTATTTTTTTATTTTTAAAATAAAAAATAAAATATCACACTATATTTCCCACTCTCACTAAATTTGGATTCAAAATTTGAGCAACGTTTTTTTTTTTTTTGACAAGTTGTCTATTAAATTGTTATATTAATTTGAAATGTTAAAGGTCGTTTTAATTTTATTTTATTAATACTGTATCGACTTTAAACGTGATTTGACCATTTTTTTGGTTTGAGTTTGACAAAACTTAAAATAAGAAAATTGTAATTCTTTGAGTTAGACTTCTAGTCCAATTTGAATTAGTATTACCTGTCGAATGACAAAATTATATGTGAATGAGTTACATTTTAAATTTTAATTAACTCAAATATCAAAATTGGGGAAATTGTCCACTAATTCATGCATATCTTTCTCATACGACGTCCAATCAACGAGCTACAAATTTTAAGTTCCGGTCAAGTTTTGCCAAAAATGAAATTGAAAATGGTCAAAAAAATCATGTTTGAAGTTCAGAAGTGGTATTTCATTTTATATTTATAGAACTTGGAATTTTGAAAATTCAGTTGTAACTTTTCTGGGGATTGGTGATTCAATTCAGTGAAATAATATACTATTTATGAAATAAATAAATGGAATATGTCAGATTCAAACTATAGGTTTATGGGAAGGCACGTGATAAAAAGAGAACCGGATAGAGGAATGTTTATTACCTCCCATATTTTTTTTGGTCACCGGCCAGCCTGTTTCTGACCGTTCAACGACAACCTTCTGTTACAAATATAATCTCTTTCTTTATTTTATTTTATTATTATTATTTTTCTTTATTTTTATCTTAATTTGATGCAGTAATGAAGGTTTTTGGATAAGGAGATGCAAACCTTAATTAGTCCTTAGTTAATTATATTTTCTTGATTAGATTATCTTCATCCAAGAAGATAGACTCATGATTTTTTTCAGTCAAACCATTAGTATATATATATATTACATCTTCCCCTCAACTATGAATTTTCTTACACATTTATCCTTATGGTGTTAAATTCATCATAATCATCTAGATTTCGTAGAATGTGCTCTAGTTTGTACTCGTTTTGTGTAAAAATACAGTTTCTGATGCACCACAATCTGATATATACAAGCCAAATTACACATCTGATGATCATCTTGCTTCAAAATATGAAGTTCGAATGGGATAAAATGGGTACAAAAGTGATCGTATTGCGTATAACCAAGAAGATTCCACTAAATTTGAAACCGCAAGAGTTAATGTGTCAAAAAAATTATAGTTAACGGTGTTATTGTAATTACTCAAACATGAGAGAGGTTTTCGCAATTTTAATATAGTTCAGGGGTGGTTGTAATTCACACTATATTTAAATTATTCATACTTTGTTTCTTGATCATATCTTTGATTATTCGTTTCAAGGAATCATTTCTTTCTATTGTGGGAAATAATAAACTTTTATTGAATTATTTATTGTAAGAAATTGGATGTACATTCGGATGAGCATAAGGTACAACATTTGGCTTTACAAGAAAGGAGTGTGAGAGTGGAGCTTTGGTGAGGCCCAAGTTCCCAAAGAGATTGATAGTTCCTTTTGCAAATTTCAATTGTTCATCATTTCAATTAGCGCGTCGGTTTCCACTAATAGGGATGTGCCAAGTGTCCCTACATTTCTGATTAACCCATCAATTTCAACTAACCTTAATTATCTTTTTTTTTTTTTTTTTTTTTTTTTTGGTAATGCAGGAACCCGCAGCCAACCATATAGGTGCACTGGGTAAACCTACACTCTCGTATAATAGCTTGCAAACCATACGAGAGATGTAAACCACACTAGGCTAACCATGTGTGACAAGCTCGACCTAGCGACCGTTGACAAGGGGATTCGAACTTGGGTCAATTGACCCAAGCTCCCTTGCTCCAACCGCTAGGCCACCCTTGCGGGTTAACCTTAATTATCAATTTGATTGTAAATTGATAATTAAGATTAGAGTATATAGGGGATGCTTGGCTCAAGGCAACCCTTTTCTCTTTTTGTTACACAATTTTATTTTTGGGTTCAATTCATATACAATAGTGGATCTTGAAATTCTAAGAGGGCGAGTGAGTGATCTAACTTCCCATTAATTATTAATAATGATGGTCCATTCAATAATACTTTTAAGTTTAATAGACTAATTAATCTCATTAAGTAAGATATCACTACTTTATCAAGGGGAAAAAAACACTTTCTTGCCAAATCATCTACTAAGTGCGTGATTAAGTTTGTTTGTGGATTATCTTGTCAAAAAGCATCAAATTAAGAAAGTTCATCACACACTTTTTCATATATAAAAGGGACCCATGAAAAATCTAAGTTACGCTCCTTCTCTTTTTTTTTTAACACAAAATTGAGTTGTGACCATATATAAATGATGGATAGAGGGAAAGTGATGGGTATTTTTACCCTACATATATATATATATATATATATATATATATATATATATATATATATATATATATATATATATATATATATATATTTATTTATAAAAGTTTATTGGAGTTGCAAATATAGTTGAAGACTACCAAATTACTCTAACGTCCTTGTTAAACAATTGAAAATATTAAACCTCTTAGTTTAGGAGGTCATTCCACACAAATGACTCTCTTTATCCTAATTTATTGTAAATAAATCTTATTAATATTCCATTTACAACCCCCTCCTTTTTTGAGAAATTACATTCAAAATCCCTGTAGTTTGTAGATTTCTTACATTCCACCCCCTACATAAGGGTGTTAATATAAGAAATCTATAGATTACAGGGGTGGATATAACTATGAAAAAATGAGAAGTTTTTTTTCGTAAATAAATCTTACTTCCGAAAGGTTATCGTGGTTTAACCTCTAGAATATTCGAGACATAAACTTAATCCCACATTTGAAATAACAAAGTGAAAGACCCCACGTGGGGAATCATAAAATGAAGCATATATTTCTCTCTCTCTCTCTCTCTCTCTCTCTCTCTCTCTCTCTCTCTCTCTCTCTCGTCTCTCTCTCTTTTTCATTTTGAGCAAATGGAATTTTATATAGCTTTATGTGAAAGTAGGGTTTTTATGTAAAATGGGAATCCTACATTGGGGGTGGGGTATATATTAGGGTTTACCTTTTGAGAGTAATTTTCACTTGGTATATATATATTGCTTTCTCCCCCATCTTTTTTTCTACCCACGCTCTCCTAAAAGAAAGAGAGATTTTGGGAATCCTATGCATCCAATATTCATACTTTTCTAACATATATTATGTTATCTTAGTTACTTGTTTTTCTATGTATGTTATCTATATACACATTTGGTGGAAGAAGCTTCTATATATAGAGAGATCGTAAAACAATGTGTGTATAAGAGTCGGTTGATCTGATTGGTGGAGTAAGAGAGTGTGTTGTTATTTGTCTGCATATAAAGTTATTCGAGTGTGAGTTACATTTCTTGTGTAATTTGCAAACTATTGCTCGAGGGTGTAATTTACCCGATCATATATATATATTTCAAATAGTAGATATGTACACTCTATTGAGTGTGAGTTCGATTTTCTATTTATAGAAATTTAACTGTATTAATCAATAGTTAACCGGTTCTAATTTTTAAGATGGAAACTCAAAATATGAACATAGTTAGTTCTTAATGAAGAAACACACACACCATAACACACATTTATTAATCTCAAAACTTGTATGACAAATCAATTAGTGGGGTGAGGGTGCCTGCAAAAGCTATGTGTTTCTTTAACATATTTCGATAAAATTACATACATATATATTTTTTTTTTTCTTATTTTTTGTAATTAAAGAAAATCAAGAAATAAATAAAAAAAAAAGATTCGGACAGTGAATCAGTTACCCCACTGTGGGCTGCTTTTTTTCAACCTGTAAAATTGGGTCAATTTTGTGTAAGTAATGGGACAGCCTTATTTAAAAACAATGCCCACAGCTTATCTTTAATGGGCCAATTTATGTAATAAAAATGACTTATCGGCTGGCCCACTTACTTAGCCCACCATAAAGTTGATATTAATATTATGACTAATCCGGATCATACTAATACCGTTTCCAGGATCCAGACCCGTATTAAACTACAAACACCGTTACGAGGATATTTTGGTAATTACACGATGGTATCATATGGGCCGAGGACCCACGTGGCATTGGGCTGATATGGTTGTCTCTATCGTTGGGCTTACATATCATTTTTCTTTGTCCGATTATTTAAACTTAAATCAATTCTGGAAATTATATAAAATATTTACATGAAAAAATTAGATAAAAATATCTCATTAGATTGCATAATCTATGTAGCAGAAACTTCGATTTCTTATCGTATCCGCATTTCGGTCACGTCTTCGTGTCCGACGTTCGAGGACACATTATGGGTCCTTCATTTTGCAATTTCTGAAAAATTAAAAATATATTTAGATAGCGAATTTCCTTAATTATTTACTATCGCAAATTGATAGTTGATAATAATATTTATTTTAAATTTGTTTGTATGCAATTGTATAAAAGATAATTTATATAAAAATAAAATATTATATATGTTTAGATTGCATATTTCTAAATATACCCTTGTACTTTTATTATTTGCACATTTCCCCCAAGTTCTCGTATCCTCAATTTTTCGTCTCCCTGTATCACCATTTCCGTATACAAGCCGCGTAGTTATTTATTGCAATATTTCCTGAAAATACCAAAAAATGATAGTAAATCTTTTTTTTTTCTCAACTGGAATAAAGCTAATTGTTTATATATTATAAATGATCCGAGTACAGAATGCATGTGGCCACTTGAGCAGCAGCTTTAGTTGAGCATATAATTATTAATATTTTCTACTAATTAATATATATTAAATATGTATATAATTAGAAATATGGCATCTCAGAAACTATTATATAAAAAAAGCCAAAAGTCTTCCATCCATATTTTTATATACCCTGTGCACATGATCCCAGATTGATCCTCCTTTTTATTTATTCATTATTTGCTGTTCAAATATATTTTTAAATGCAAATATCTTTAATTAAATCATCTTCTTCCTTTTGAAACTACTAATTATCCTAATCATTAATTAATAAATTAATTAGAAAATGGAGCCTAGTGCCCTTTGACAGGTGTTGGCGTGTAGCAATCCCCATCTGTCATACTGTCTAAAAAATTATTCTTGATATTATTATTATTTGAAATTTTGCAAAAAAAAATCAATTATTTATTTCAGATATTTTAGAAAATACCACTTATCTACTTTAACTACATAAAATATGGCTTAATTTCATTTTACACCATCGAATTATTGTATTTTGGCATTTTGCATTCCAGTAAAAATATATTAATAGCACTTTACACCCTCGAAACAGAATCGAGATCGGAGAATGATTATTTGATGAAAATGAAATGGAATAAATTAAATTGGAAATGTCCCCTTCACGAGAATGACTATTTCCCAACTTTCCTTTGTTTTCTTTTTTCTTTCATCTGTTTGTCCTTTTCCCCTTCCCTTGGAAAATGTTCTTCATTCTTTTTCTATTATTTTTTATTTTTCTTTTTACAGCTGGCAATTGGGATTTTTAAGGAAAATATTGAAAATTCCAAAGAAAATATATATATATATATATATATATATATATATATATATATATATATATATATATATATATATATATATATATATCATATGAATATGATATTGCATTGCCAAAAAATACAAACCAGAGCAAATTTAATAACTAAAAAAATCAATTAAAAAAAAAAACATGGTAATAATAGGTAATTACTTTATGAATTACTTCCAAGAAAAATTTAATAAATATTTTACTCTTAAAAATCTAAACACTTGATTCAAGATCAAGTCTTCCTCGATTATACGAGCAGGTGATGATATTAATTTCCCTCTCTTTTTTTACTAATTTGTACATCAGAAACATTAAAATCTGATATATCATCATCTCCTCACAACACATGCAAAAAACCATCCGGCCCGGCCCGGCCCGATGAGGCCCGGCCCGTTTACTCGGTTTCGGAAAGAAAGAAGACACTCGGTTTGAATTCATCAATTGAAGGGTTGTTGCTCGAGCCACGGCCAGAACCCGGCCTGGTCATCGACACCGCAAAACATGTTGCACAAGCTTTCTTCCTTAACGTTATTGCTGCTTTGGTCCATTTTGTTGCACTGGATTTCGGGCCGGGTCGAATCGTGAAAGAGTTGCTGGGCCACTCCGATATTATTGTTGTTGTTGTTGTTGTTGGGCCTCATTGTAAGGGAAGAATGGAAGAGGGACCTGCCTGCAATATTGGAAAGTAAAGGGCTGTCGATGGCTGGTGGAGTGTTTCTCGAAATGTCGAGCTTTATTTCGGAGCTGTTTTCGCTTCTGTTGCTGCATGAACCTTCTGTTTCTTTGTTCAGATTTATTGATTCCGTTGGTTCCCTTGTACTTGTCTTCAGTGCCAATATCTGCACCAATAATTGCTATTTACTCCCTCCGTTCCATAATATATATGTGCCGTTTAAAGCATTTTTAAACGCACTAAAAAATTACTAATTAAATAGGATTTAATTTAAAGAGAAAAAACAATCATGTATTTAACGAATAATAAGATACGTTTTGCCATTAAATGATACGGCGATTAGAGAAAATATATGTTCGAGAATGTTCGGGCTACTAAGGATAAAACTCGTAATAATAAGTGCTTGATAATATGAAATAATATTTGTATACCTATGCCAAGAAATTTAAGATTATATTACCAAAACTAAGTCTATCCTTTCTTTTTACTCCCTTCTCTCCATTTTATTGTCGTTTTCGGTTAATGTATACGTATTAAGAAAAGTAATATAAGTTTATATATTCTAGGAAAATACTAACAAATTGAGTAAAATACCCCTCTCATTTAATGTATTATTGGAACTCCAGATAAAAATAACGACAGAAAAAAATATCTAAGGTCACAAATAATATGAATCGAAGAGGGTACTAAAATACCCTGTCATTAAATGATCCCATAAGAGAGAGTTAATTTTTGAAAGAGTTGGTCTAATAATGATAAAATAGAAAAAACTAAAATATTCAATAAGATCATTGTAATTCTAAAATAACAGATAATTTGAAGATCGAGTGTCGTAGCGTAATTACTTATATACCAAGAAATTTGATCAAAACTTAGGCCTCGTTTCATTTTAAGCTACGTTGGGTGGGCAGATATGTCATGATTAGTTCAATAACCGGACCTTATTTAACACTAGGCAAGTCTAATGCTTTCTCGGGCCGGGCCCAAAAACAATAGTATTTTTTTCATTATTATCCGGCCCGGCCCGAAAATTTGAATTTCACCGACAAAAATATGAAGACGAAAAAACCAAAATTAACAAATTAAAGTAATTAATTACCTCAGCATGAAGTTTCTGATTCTGCGACAAAAGCGCGTCGTTTTCAAGCTTAACAGATTCGAACTGCCTCTTGAGAATCTCGTAGTCTTTCTCGAGCTGCTTGGTCTTCCAACGCGCGCGTCTGTTCTGGAACCAGATAGCGATCTGCCTCGGCTGCAAGCCGAGCGCTCGAGCCAGCTGCATTTTCCTCTCCGGCTCCAGCTTATTAGCCACCTCGAAATTCTTCTCCAACGTCTTGACCTGCTCCATGTTCAGCCTCCTCTTCTTCTCACCCAGCTGTGACCCATCCTCATCTGACAGCTCATCATCACCGCCGCCGCCGCCACCGTGGATCTCCTGGTGGTGGTGATCGCAGCCGCCGCCGTCCATTATCCCTGTCGAGAACGCCATCGTAGATCTCTTCCCCAGCAGCGAAGCCACTCCTGTGTGTACACATATATACACAGATATACAATCAACAAAATTTATTATTACAGTATAAAAATTAAAAAGAAATAAAAAAAAAAATAGAAACCGTGAAATTCTTGAGGGGTGGTGCAATTGGAGGGGAGAATTGAAGGAAGAGAAGTGGCGGAGGGATGATTCAGATCATGGTCTTGATGTGGGATTTGCAGCATGAAATTTGAATGGAAGAAACCCATTTTTTTTTTTTTTTTTTTTATTATGAGTGCTGCTGCTACAATTTCATATGACCTATAATTATATTACAAGCCATATATGATATATCACTGTGTGTGTGTGTGTGTGTTTAGAGAGAGAAAGGGATGAGAGAGAGAGAGAGAGAGAGAGAGAGAGAGATGATGAAGAAAATGATTGGGAGAGATGGACCTAGCTAATAGCTTAGGTGAGAGAGAGATGCATTGATTTTTCTTGTGTGATGGATGGATATATAGCTTATATACCTTATCAGATTCAACAAATATATATATATATATATATATATATATATATATATATATATATATATATATATATATATATATATATATATATATTATTTATTAATTCCCTTTTTACTTCTTTCTTGTAAAGTGTGTGTGAGAAGTAGGGTTTTTTTTTATTTATTTAAATAATTATATTGGAAAAGGGTATTACGTAGTAAAAAAAAAGAGATGTGAAGTGGGCTGCATATTTTTCTACATAGACAGGTTGTCACTGAAAATTGAAAAATTTTGCATGAGCTGATTCCTTTGCTTTCCGGGGGGTGGGGGTGGGGGGTGGGGGGTGGGGAGTGGATTCAAATTATATGGTTTAAAAAGGAGAAGTGGGTGTGACTTAGGGGAACAAATTTATTTGTGAAATCATATATATATATATATATATATATAATAATTTAGAGACTATAGTTTTATTTTATTTTGGGTCAGATAGTTTAAATTGATGAAGTAAAGACTGTATATATGTGAAATCATATGCAAAATGCTGATGATCAATTTCAATCATATGTAAATTGTATTAATTCATACAAATGAAAGTACTGTCTCCAAATCAACTCAACACTAGAGAGAGAGAGAGAGAGAGAGAGAGAGAGAGAGAGAGAGAGAGAGAGAGAGAGAGAGAGAGAGAGAGAGAGAGAGAGAGAGAGAGAGAGAGAGAGAGAGAGAGAGAGAGAGGATGGGTCCGGGTGGAGGGGGGGCAGGGTATGCTACCTAACCCACCAACACATATCGTGGTGCACCACAGGACGATCTCTGCTCACTCCCCCCCCCCCACATTTTTCCTCTCTCTCACCACCCATTCCTCCTAAAACACGCATTCAAACACACACACACACAAATATTTATATATATATATATTTATAAATTAATTAAATAAAAGTGAGAGAGAAAAAGAAATAAAAAGAAGAATGGCCAAAAAAGAGAGAGAGTCACACTCTGTGTACGTGTATATATTTGGTTTGGAAACCCTACAAAGCTGTTGTTTATTTTGTCATTGTGCCCCCGCCCCCGGCCCCCCTCTCCAACTGTCCATTTCCATTCATTACAATCCTTCCACTTCTTATTCATTTTCAAAACTGTTACATTTTTCAGCTACAACACAATTTCATGATTAATTGATTCTTTTTTTTTTTTTTTAAAGAATTAATTGAGTTTCTAAAACGATGAATATTGTTAATCATTTCTTATAACTAAAACATAAGTATATTGAAGTTTAGAGATTGACGTTGGACTAAGTCATACACTAACACACCCACTGGTTGAATCAGTACTTAAAGTACGTTCGGAGGTATCGAATGCATTAAAAAAATTATAGGGGTTAACATTGTCATTCACGAACTTTTTTTAAATTTTTATATAAAATAGTAGAGATTTGAGAAATATTGGGAGGGGCCATGACCCCCTCGACCCTATGCTGGCTCTGCCACGGGGAGAAACCTGGGAAAACGACATTTAAACCTAAAAAAATCAGACTACAAATTTCAAAATCTTCCCTCTTTTGATCATTTCATTTTCATATTCATCTAATTCTTTTTTTTTCTCCTTTTTAATGAAGTGTTTACAATAATAATAGCAAGATTCAGTTGTATTAGGTAATATTTTTCACGTGGGTAAAGAAAATGAATCAAATAGTTTGATAACTTTATGACCACATCTTTCTATACCACAAAATTTTATTTCAAAAATTAAAATCATATCGAAAATCGGACATTCATATATATTCCAATTCTAATAAAAAAATTCAGATATCGAAATTTTTGGAATTTGAATTGAAAAATATGTTCCAAAATTAAAAAAATTCAGATCGGAACCAGTGAAATTCAGGAGTAGTGTTTAATTCCAATTCAACTCTTTAACACCAACGTAATATATTTTTGTACGTGAATAAATAGAATCAAAAACTTACATAAAGTTGTCAAAATTGATTTAAAAATAATAAATGCATGAGGATAGCACCATAGGAATTGAATTGAATAAAAATATATAATGAAGTTATTTAATAGATGTCAAATGTTCTTTTCCATGAAGAAGCCATTAGTTCTCCTATTTTAGTACAATTAATAGGGATATATATACATAAGTAAACATACATATATAACAAAAAAAAATTGATATACATACAAGTCATGGGACCCATTTTGAGTGATAATGTTGAAATGGGACCCAATTGCAAATTTTAAAAAGGGCCAAAAGACAATTTAATATTACTTCATCACATGACTTTATTAGTTGGAAGGCATGTTCTCATTTCCTGCTATCCTGCTAAATATTCCAATAATTCCTTACACATATGCATACTGCTATTATGTATATACATTAAATATATATGATATATATTTATATATTTAATTAATTTAATTTGTGAGAATAATATTACGTAGGAGATTACATTTAGATGAATCTTTCTTTCTCCTCCACATGCATTCATGGCTTGTGGTGACAAAATATCAGCTTGAAATATAAATTAGTTAATCAATTCATTATATTGAAAATTAAAAAAGAAATTAATTTTTTTTTTTTTTAAATGAAGCCCATGTGGGCTTGTAAACATGACGTCACTATTTCCCCCATTTCTTGCTCTTGAATGTGATTTGTCAACCACTGCTTTAAAATACTATTTTTTTTTTTAAATTGTAGTTGGGCCATTATATTATTTTAAATAAATATTTGTATCTGTATTTTGTTTTTGCTGAATTATTTTATTTTCTTAAAGGTGTTTATAACAATATTTATTTTATTTTATTTCTTCTAGTTCAAGTGGAAGTTAAACCCATGAGACAATGGGATGCAGAAACCAGAGAACATAGTATTAGTACAAATTGTCTTCATTTAAATGTAATTAATGGAAATTTTTAGTACTATAATTTTTTTAAAATTTAATTTAAGAAAGTATATATATATATATATATATATATATATATATATATATATATATATATATATATATATATATATATATACACACACACATGAGAGGTGTATATGAAGGCAACTTGTAACAGCTTAGCGTCTCATAAGCAATGTGCGTTTGTTTCCTAATTTCCGACTGGCATTGTCCAACAAATTGGCCCATTATACCTTTTCTTTTATTTATTTTTTATTTAATTATTTATTTTTTATTTTTTATTAAATGTAAATGTACGTTTTTACTTACGGTGTTTGACTCGAAAATCGACGATCCTGTTAATTTAATTTACTCACGAACCGGTGCGTAACTATTGAGGGGCATAGTCGGATCCGCCACAAAAGAAAATTCCATTTTTTTTTAATTATTAGTTTACATAATTTTTTTGAGAATATAATAATTCCTTATTTTAAAATTGAAAAAGAAAAAAGATTAAAAAAAAAAAAAAAGGAAGAAGTAAAATATATAAATAGATATTGAACAATAATTGGGGAATTGAGTAAATACGGAAAGATGCTCAATCATACAGAGTCCAACGTAGTACAGAGAACATAGTATTAGTACAAATTGTCAATCATTTCTAAATTACACCCGTGCCCTGCATGCTTTATTTTTCCATTTTAATTAATTACTGCCTCCTTTTTCTCTTTTATTGTTTTTTTTTTTTTCAAACTAATTACTTGCACACTATTTAAATATTATAATAATAATAATAAAAATTAATTCTTACATAAAAGCTCAAAATTACTATTTATGCATTAAAAAATTATTTAATAATGTTTTCTCTCCAAATTGGTTAAAAGAAAATAATTATTTCTTGAAACTCTAAAGTTATAAAATTATTTGAGAAAGTTAATTACTAAACCAAAAACAAAAACAGCTTAAAAATAAATAAAAGGAGTACTAATAGTTATTAATGAAATAAATACAAAATAATTTGAGAATTGGGCTAATATTAAATATACAAACCATTATCTAAGGCCCATAACAATTTATTCGAAGTCCAATAAGTGATTCCAAAACCACAAGTCCCACATTTGGGGATTTAAGGCCTTATAACAATTTGTTTTAAATCGATTTTTTTTTTTTCTTATGGGATTATTTTTTAAAATTAAAATGGCATCACTAATGAATATCTCACATATAATTGCAAATCCGATCTAAGAAGCATTTTGAAATTGATTTTTTTTTAAACAATTCGAAAATCGAAAAACTTTCGAAATGAAACTAAATAGACGCGATTCGGGAATTTTGCTCTAATCCACCACTAGCCATGACCTCGAAAATAAATAAACGAGGAACGTATACAAATAGCTCCGCTCGAAAAATGGTTACAATTTTTGCTTCGAAAGTGAAAAGGGATCCCCATAAAGCATTTTCATTAAGACAAGTAAAAAAAATTGTTAATTTTGAGTGAGTTCAAATAATAAATTTAAGTGATTATAAATTTTTAATTACGATTAACAACATAAATAGTAAGAATCATAACGAATATACATTAAAGCTTCACTTTGAAGAAGATCCATTTAAGAGTAATATATAATCTTAATTCATACTTGATGAAAACGAAAAACTATAAATACAATTTTTTGTTTGTATCAATATTGCAATAAACATTTATTAAATTACTCATTTTTAAACATTTTATGGAAAATTTAATGAATTGTACTATTAGTAACAAACTCATTTGCATTTTGCTACATTATTTTATTGGGTAAATTACAAACACCCCCCTGAGGTATGGTCAAATTACAAAAAAACCCCTCTTGTTTGGATAATTACATCTACCCCCTCAACTATGATTTTTCTTACCTTTATGGTGCCAAATTCAACATAGTCATCTAGATTCCGTGAAATGTGCTCTAGTTTGTACTATTTGTGTAAAAAATACAGTTTCCGATGCACCACAAACTGATATATACAAGCTAAAAATCACATATTATGGTCATCTTGATTCATAATGTAAAGTTTGAATGGGATAAAACGGGTACAAAAGTGATAATATTTCATATAATCTCGAAGATTCCACTAAATTTGATGAGTTGAGGGGGGTGGTTGTAATTATCCAAACAAGAGGGGTGTTTTTGTAATTTGGTCATACCTCAGGGGGGTGTTTGTAATTTAGCCTATTTTATTTATACGTTTATATATTATTTCATTTATTTATTTAGTTTCATCTGTTCATAAGTCGTAGGTCATGTCATGTAAAACTTTTCCCACCCATATAAAAGCTAAAAGTAGAAACTTTTTCCCAAAATAGCATAAATCTATAAGTTTGGAACTGCTATATATATATATATATATATATATATATATATATATATATATATATATATATATATATATATAATATATATATGAGTGAAGAAAAATGCAAAAAGTGTGACGCGAAATATATAATGATATTTATAAAAAAGTTGAAAGTCCTAAGTTGGCCAAATATAGTACTGAGCAAACCCTAGACAATGATGAAGGAATAATTAAAAGCGAAAAGTACAAAAGCATATAATTAATCTAATTAATTAATTATAATTAAGCTTTCTATATTACATTATTATAATTAATTAATCACATCAGCAAACTCCTAATTATGGCTGCTTGAGCACTGTTACTGTCCGTCGATTCGAGAAGCTCCGATAACCTATCGCTCAAATCATCCACCTCTCGGTGTAAGTTCTTTATGTAGTTACACGTCTCTTGCAACACTTTCGAACCCGAAACCTGCCACATTTTATATTTTTAATTTAATTAATTCCCCATATAATAAAAATCAAACAAAAAAAAATTCATTTTCTTATACTACATATGATCAATTTAATATAAGGGCTATCATCTTATTTAAAAACTTATGTATTTATATTTATATATAGATATACACATGTGGAACATGGATATTTTTTTAAATTGTGTAATATATTACGTTGATGCTATAAAAATCTGAAGAAATTAAAGCTACATTATTGTGTATAGAGAATATTAAATGTTTTTTGGAGGGAACAATGGAGTCCCACACCATGCAAATTGTTAAATTAAATCAAGATTGTGGGCTGTGGGCACACAATTATTACCAAATGAAGGCCACACGAAAATAATTATAATAATAATTAATATAATCAAGAAAAAAGAAAAATTTAAATTTAATTTGTATCAACATTTGAAATATTTGGTATACATATAGTTACATATGTATTGAAGGGGTATATTTATATGTATACCTTGTCGGAGCGCCTGTTACGGATCTCGGGAATAAGTTGCTGCAATTTGGACACGAGATCGGCTATCTGATCGTCGCTTATTCTGGAAACTCCCGACGACTGTCTCGAACGAGATCTTCTGCTAGACATAACTGTCACTTAACTTATGTAAGAAATATATTTTTATCCTATGAAGTGTAGAGAGAGAATGAAGTGATTGTGTTTGGTGTGATGAGTGAGAGAAAACAGAAATGAGAAATGAGGTTTATATAAACATTTAAGAAATGGAGATAAGTGTTATGGAGACAAGTTATGGACAGAGGGATAGGGGGACGGTATGAACAAAAATAAAAAAAACAATTATGTGAAATTAAAAAAAAACTAAATTAATTAATTAATTAAACAAAAAAAAATTATATTAGTAATGTTGGAAGACAATTGCATGGGAGAAAGCGGTGGGCTATATCATCACTGTTTTTATATAGAGACTTTCCCAATTGTCAACCAGATAATTTCTAAGACTAGTGTATGTTTTGTCTGCGTGTTACAGTACTTCAGGACTTCAGGCGCTATCAATTTATAATACAGTATATTTATTTTTATAGTGCATAAGCAACGACGATATTCGATTTATATACTAGTCAATCATGGGCTGCGCGGCTTGTATATATCATGAATAATCAATTAGGTAGTCAAGTACTTATTTTTCGATTTTGCTCTTATTTACCCTTGCGTGAATCTATTGAGGGGGTACTAAATGTCGTTCCCGCTATAGTTGTGATTTTGACACTTGTTTCAATCCGTTCTTTGAGTTGACTTTGTAATCCAAGGTCAACCACTTAATTTCTAAGACTAGTGTATGTTTTGTCTGCGTGTAACAGTACTTCAGGACTTCAGGCGCTATCAATTTATAGTACAATATATTAATTTTATAGTGCATAAGCACCGACGATATTCGATTTATGTACTAGTCAATCATGGGGCTGCGCGGCTTGTATATATCATGAATAATCAATTAGGTAGTCAAGTACTTACTTTTCGATTTTGCTCTTTTTCACCTTTGCGTGAATCTATTGAGGGAGGTGCTAAATGCCGTTCCCGCTACAGTTGTGATTTTGACACTTTTTTCAATCCGTTCTTTGAGTTGATTTTGTAATCCAAGTTCAATCAGCTAATTTTTAAGACTAGTGTATGTTTTGTCTGCGTGTAACAGTACTTCGGACTTCAGGCACTATCAATTTATAATACAATATTTTTATTTTATAGTGCATAAGCACCGACGATATTCGATTTATATACTAGTCAATCATGGGGCTGCGCGGCTTGTATATATCATGAATAATCAATTAGGTAGTCAAGTACCTATTTTTCGATTTTGCTCTTTTTCACCTTTGCGTGAATCTATTGAGGGAGGTACTAAATGTCGTTCCTGCTATAATTTTGATTTTGACATTTTTTCAATCCGTTCTTCGAGTTCACTTTGTAATCCAAGTTCAATCAGTTAGATTGAATAACCAGTGATTAAAGAGTTGTGAATGAATAAGTTACAGTTTGAATCTAGAAGAGCTTAAATTGACAACGCTGCAGTTAATATTCATTCAATAATATATTACTCTCACTCCTAACTTTCAATCTTGTTAATTTAAGTTGAAATTAGAAAGTCAATTCAGAGAATACCAATTTCGTGTTTTGATGTTTTTTTCAAATTCAAGCTTAAAAATAGTCAAAAATTACATTCGAAGTCGGAACGATGCGAACTAGTACAAAAAAAAACGACATTTAGTATTTCAGTTAAAATATCGTAGTAAAAAATGTTATACGATATCGTTATATTCTATCGTGACAACCAAACGAGGTTTAAGCATATACATAGATAATGGATATGAATACACATTTGGTGTGTGCATATGTATGTATATTACATTAAATGAAATAAATATGCAAATATAGAGAGAGAGAGAGAGAGAGAGAGAGAGAGAGAGAGAGATGTAAGTATGTGTGTGTGTGTCCATACTGTCGTTCTCGGAGTGTTCCCCAAACAGCAAAAATGGGGTTAAGAGTTCCAAGTGGGTTAAAGCAAGTTTGCTTCTTCTTCAGCCGACTTTCCGGCCCTCTTTGTGTCAGTATTACCACGCACCCCCCATGTTATTTCTTTTTTATTCTCTCCCGGCCCCTCCTTTTTCTTTTTTTATTCTTTTATATCCCTTTTAAACATTTTACTAATAAATACCCTCACTTGTAATTAATAACATCAGGCCCACCATTTCAATACACTACCTCTTCCAAGGTTTTTTTTTTTTTTTCTTTTAAATATTGTTAAAAAAAATATTTTATATATATATATATACACAAGACCCTAGGTTTGTACCTAAGTGTGACAATTTTGACCACATAGTGAAAGTATGACTGATTAAATTCAAATTTCAAAGCACATAAATCAAGAAATCTTGGCTTCAGATCAAACACGTGGTGTCTAGTAAACTCTGCGTTAAATCTGATTAATTAAAAGCTTAATTAAGCATCTTAATTAGTACGAACCATTTTTTTAATTGAAGATATAAGATACGTACCTAGTAATAGTAACTTCTTAATTAAAACAAAACTTTTGAAGGACGAAAAAGTTAAAAAAATTGATAGGAATCAGAATAATTTTATTGGGTGAAATAAATAAAAGGGTTGATTTTTGTTTTGTAGCAGGAATGTTTAGCTATAGAGGATCTTGAGATATTAAAAATTAAATTAAAAAATTAAAATGAGATGGTGGCGTAGTAAAATATGCATCGTGGCGGTGCAAGGCCGCACGTGACGGGCTGCAGTGTTTTCCGGCGAGATTCTAGGTGGACAATTTTACCCTTACCTGGACTAAATATCAAAGTGCTTTGGGAATTGACGCAGCGAATGCGTTAATTTTCTGCTCCTTCGAGAAATTTCATACCACTCATTATTTCATTATTTAAAAAACTCATGATTAAAAAAAAATTAAAACAAAAAAAATGAAAAACAAAGGAAGATAGAGGAACAATGTAAAAACCAATTACTCCCTCCGTTCCATAATATCCGTCTCTTTTGATAATTTTTTTGTTCCATGTTATCTGTCACTTTACAATTTCAATGCTGCATTAATTGCTTATTATTCAATTTTACCCTTATTAACTCTATAGCACTCTACCTGCATTAATTAATAAACAAGGGTATTTTGGTCCATCAATATCAATTTTCCTAAAATCAAGATATATTTATTGAGATTTTTAAGATTTGTGCCGAGGTGAAAAACGACACTTAATTAGGAACGCAGGGAGTACATAATATAATAAATTAAAATTTTAAATGTCGTTTTAAATTTACTAGTGTCGTTCCTACTTTAAATGTGATTTTGAGCATGTTGAGTCTGATTTGGGTAAAATTTAAAACACGAAAACTCTAGTCATGTGCGTTAGTTTTCTAATCCAACTGAATTAGATTGGACGTTGGATAACAAAGTTATGCACGAGTATGTTACATTTTATATACCTCAAAACATTAAAGTTGTTAGCAGTGTTCATTGATTCATGCGTATTTTTCTCATGCAACATCCAATTTCAGTGGTTCAAGTTGCATTAGAAAGCTAACTCAAATGCCTAAGAATTTCGAGTTTTGGATTTTACCAAATTCATACTAAAAATTGGTCAAATTCACGTATTCAGTCAAAAGGGTATTATTAAAATTGAAACGGCGTTTAATTTGATAGTAGTGATTTACCCGAAATTAAATTTTATTATACTCTTTAATAAATTGAGATTAAAAGCAACATGAAATAATTAGAGTAGGATCGCCACTTGATTATATAGATGATTATAAAATGATTAGATTTTGAATAAATGAATACAGAAAGAAATCTAAGTACGGAGATCAATTGGGCCAACTAGACAATCCGATCCGTTGGTTCTGGTCCCTATCACTCTGGAATATAAGACAGACAGGAATCATTTTTTTTATCATTAATTTATTATAAGTGCTCAGGTCTTTCATTTTTTAACAATAAATAATTAATATATATTATTATATTAATTAATACATATTTAATGTTAAATATCATTAATTTACGACAGGTATACACTCGAGCAACTAGCAAGTGAGGTCCAAGCAAATTCAATATGATTACTATAATTTAGGACAAGCTTAGGTCCACAAGAAATAGTATTTGTTCTATTTTTTTTTTTTTTTTTTAATTGATTGTATTAAATCATTTATAAGACCATTTTTTTTAAAAGATATAAGATTGTGGCTATTTTTTAACATTTTAAAAAAATTAATATGTAGTTACTCTAATTGTTAAAAAAAAAATCTTTGGGTAATAAATATTGGCAATATTAATTTGCTAAAACAAATGAACTAAAATAAAAATCAATATATATATGTACATGTGACAACTACCAATAATATAACATACGAGACAAATTATAATAATTCGCACAAAAAGAATTTAGATTGAATTATTAATACATAAAAAAAACAAATAGAGAAGCTTATTAAGAGAAAGGTGGTCACATGATTCAGAATGAAGCTTCACTAAATTAAATAAATAAGTAATTAGTTTATATTGTTCAGATGTGAAAAATGATTTGGAAGATCTTCTTGCTGAGTCAGATCATGTTACGTGCATCAAATGAAAATTATTTATTAATTATTAATTAGCTGTTTAAAAAAGGGATCTGATTTAATTAGTACAGTGTACACTACAGGAATACCATAATTCATCATAATTTCAATTAATTGCATTTAACATATAAGTTTAATTTAATTAATAAGAACTCACCCTGTCCTTTTTATTAGTTAAATATTCACAATGCACAAGACTGTGTGCTGATAAAATGAGGTTGGGGTGGTAAACGAGCCGAGCAGACTCCGGAAAAAGTTGGAACTCGGTTTTTTCGAGCCTTTTTGGCGATTCAAGTTCGAGCATTTTTTGCAATTAATTTAATCCATGATATGATGGGATCATTAATTAATTGTTAGGAAATTTTGGATCTGATTTTGAATATCTATAAAATCATGGAAAAATAAAAAGAAATGTGGTTCTGCATAAAGAAAGATTTGACAACCATTTTCTCTTGTCTTTCGTAAAATGTTTGTAATTAATTTTTCTGTGACCCACAAAATTTGGCTAATTGCCAGGTTAATTGTGAAAAGACACAAACACCCCATGTACCTCTGCGAAATTACCAATAGACAATGTCTTAAAATTGACCACCTCACCCAACAAACACACATAATTTGGATTCAGTTATTTCATGTACAGGTGGCATGTGATTGTGTTCTTTTCCCACAAACCCATTAGACACTTTCTGCATCACCTGACCACAACACCCTGAAATTTTCAAAATTTCCAAAATATATTTTTTTTTAATTTTTTTTCTTATTTATTTTTTTGAAATTTATTCTTTTTAATTTTTTTTTTCAGTTTTTAATATGTATTAAGTTCCACTATTCACGATATTAACAACAAATAGGTACAAAATTAAGAGGCAAATTGCAGAAGAAATTAAATTGCATCTGCTTTTCGGAGCAAAACAGTGTGATTTAATACACAAATGTCTGACTTTAGTCAAACAACCAAGAAACAAACATAATCAATCACATCAATTTTTATTTTTAAGATACTTTTGTAGTTAATGTTTTTTTTGCATGAGAACATGCCATGTCCCTTCACTAAATCCAAACATCTCAAACTTTATGTCGAATTTTCAAATTTTGAAAAAAGAAAAAGAATTTGAACGAAATAACCGGCATCCAACTGTATAGTTAAATATGCACTGTGCAAACATCTATTCTCGTACAATAACTTAAAAGGCTCAAATCCGGGTTATTTGACTTTGTTTTCTCTTACTACACCAATTAAGTGTACAACCGATGGATCACAATGTACTATCTTATATCACGGGCTTCGGCTCAATAATAAGTATATTTTATTTGATGTTCATAGAGTATGGTTTTATATTGTTTGGACTAGTGTTTATTAAATCCGAATCTTTTCCAGCCTACTTGTGACACCTAATTCATCATCGGATTTATTTATTAAAAATAAAAAATAATAATTGGGCTCATTAGTTTTTGTTCTAACGAATTTCAATTGAAAACCCATTTTGTCTCATTAATTTAAATTAATATGGGCCATGGCCTATTATTTAGTTTAGTCCATAGTCAATCGTAGATGAAATCGGGCCTTTATGGGCTGTATAAAATTAGTGGGTTCGGGCCCCGGTTCACGATTTTGGGCCTAAGCCATTAATATTTGAATTTATTTCTTTTTTTATGTATTGTTTTAAACATAATTAATTCAGAAAAAAAAAAAAAAAAACAGCAAGTTTAATAGTTTATATATTTAGCTACTTTTTTTTTTTTTTTTTTTTTTGAGTAATTCAAGTCATTACAGGGGGAAATAGGGGAGGGGGGACTCGAACCCTAGACCTTTTACCCTATTGGTAACGCTAGGTACCAACTCTCCTGATGAGAGTTGGTTATATTTAGCTACTTTTATATTGCTTATTACATCCTCTACATATAGTTAGTTAAATTTGCTAGGGACAAATAAAATTGCTGAACTAATACAATTAACCTTCTAGAAAGAACTTCCGATAGTGGGCCCCAACTAGGAATTAACTTTATATTAATTATTAATTACTCCCTCCGTCCCAATTTAAATGACGTTTTGGGTTGTTGCACACATGTTAAGAAAATCAATAAATGTGTATAGATTATAGTGAAAAGCATAGGAAAATACTAATATATCCTTGACATTAATTATTTTACAACTAACAAATTAGGGGTGATAAAGGGTAAAATTGAAAATAGTGCAATTAATGATGCATTGAAAATCTAAAATGACAAATAATTTGGGACAAAAAAAACTCTCTAAAAAGACATATAATATGGGACAGAGGGAGTAATACATAAGCAATGATTATTGATGACAGCTCTGAAGAGGCTGGGGATAATTCACCACAAACAAATGTCAAGTGTTCAGTATTAATCCACGTAGCCTTTCTAATCTCCAATCAAAATATTATTATTTTTCAATAATCCAAATCAGCTTCCATATTAAAAAAACCATTGACCCTTTTCCCGTATTTATCGAATTAATTAATATCGCTATTACTATAAGGGTAAATTTCACATTACCCATTGTACTTTGCCCAAGAATCACTTTACCCCATCGTACTCTTAATTTCATCGATTTACACCTTTGTACTTTGTACAATTTTCCAATACAACCCTTTTCGTCAACTTTTTTCGATTTTGACTATGACGCCATTTGGTCAAGAGTCAAAATATTGACGTAACTATTGAATTTTTTCGATTTTGACTCTCGAGATTAGAAAAGATAAAGTTTCACACATTCATATATTTTTTTCTTTGCACTGGGTGGAATCGATCAATTTTTGGGTCTTGATTTTTACTAAGTTAGGGGTTCAATTTGGGGATATCTTGGAAGGGGAAGTGGTGGGAGAAGAAGAAATGACAATATTGACGAAGGAGAAACGACGCGTTATAGGCAGTGGCAATTTTGTAATTTACAGAGTTGGCAAAATGGCGTTAGAGTCAAAATTGACAAAAATTGAAGGAAAGGGCTGTATCGGGAAATTGTACAAGTACAAGGAGGTAAATCGATAAAATTGAGAGTACGAGAGGGTAAAGTGACTCTTATGCAGAGTACGAGGGGGTAAAATGAAATTTACCCTTACTATAATACATATACTTATCTGATTATGGTCATTGGCTAAGGGCTTGTTTCGTTAAAAGACAAGATAAGTCATGATAACGTAATACTTACATATCGATTCGATAAGTTATTTTCTACGAAAGATGCTCAGATGACTAATGAAAGATGGAATTTGATACAATACATATATATATATATGAATGAAAAGACTAACACCAAACTTGAGGTGTAATAGTTACTAATATTCTCTTCACTTTCTTTGTCTTAAGGAATAGGTTTTCTAATTTGTTAGCATGCATTATTCTCTTACCATTACTTTAAGATATGTTTTTGATGATTGAAAATAAATTATAACTACTAAATCTCACACCACATAAATATTATTATTAATTTTAAGGGAAAAAATTCTAAGTCTTTTGCACAGCACTCGTGTATTTACTCGAATTCTCTCTCTCAGTCACGCAAGTAACACAAATTTGTTATATTATTATTATTTTTATTTTTATTTTTTTCGATGTAATAATACAAAGTTATTCGAAAATAGGTAGTGAGTATGGCTAATACATATTCCACATTGAAATAATCGTGAAATTGTAATTAGTCGAATCAAAAACTATTTCACACAACTAAAAGATTCCCCACTTGTGATGATGCCACCCAACTAATGATTAAGATAGGTGAATGAATTTAGCTTGTAGGTTTGGAATCCCACTCCCTCTTTCTATTTTTTATTTTATTTTTATAAATAATTAAATTTCCAAATATATATTATTATGGAAATATATATATACAAGTACATATAATAAATTAAGAAGTTAATTAGGAAAGAAACCCATGGAAATATAACTAAGAAAGGTTTTAATGATCACAATCTATATGTAATATTTATATGGACCATATTGCCCATTTATGATTTCCCTGGACAAGTAAACACGGTGAAAACCTATTAAGGAGAAAATACCAAGAAATCACGTGATATATTTCAAGACTGACGACCGACTGAGATTCTCACGAAGCTAGAAACTGATGTAAAGCAATCCAAGCGAGCAATACGATCAACAAACACATTTCGATTTATATATATTTCAACAAAGTAGCATTCGATGGAGTAAAGTCTTTTTTCTTGTAAATTGAATGGATGATATTAATCTTGGGATTTCGTAATCGAAATTCGGTTGGCTTGGTTTGGCGAAATTCACGGATTTCTTGTTTTCCCTCTTTAATAAGTTTGAAGATGACATAAAGTTTATCATGGAAAATTCTTCTATTTGACAAATCCCAACCCTTAAATTTTTGTGTATATATATATACACGTTACTATATATACTAAACATATATGAAAAAATATAGATATAAAGTAAAATCAGATGTGACAAATTTGAGACCGAGAACATAAAAAAAAAACATGTGTAACACACAAAGATAAAGTTGGCGATTTAAATACATTGATTTAATAATAAAATAATATATAAACCTTATTACAAAACTGTTGGCTTCATAAATTGAAGGCGATGTTTGCCTAATAAACTTTGTAAAACAATTTCAATTTAAAATTGATACGTCTCTTCCATTGAAAATATGCTCTTAATATATATATATATATATATATATATGGAAAACATATTTGGCTTTTAAACATACTTTATTAGTTGAAATGGGACCTAATTCACGAACTAACATGGCAACATGTCACATGGGTAGTCCTCCCTTATTTAATTAAAAATAAATTAAAATGCACAATTTAGTATTTTAAATTCATTAATCTACATGGAAAAGCACAAATTCAAATATCAATAAAGAACACTAAGAATTAGAAGCAGGGGTAATTTTGTAAATTTAAAAAATAAATTAAAAAAAAGAATTAAGACTTACTAACGCAGCTAGACAACAGCAAGTATCACGAGCTGCATACAGATTATATCACATCAACTATTTATTTTTTAAAATATATAATTCGTTTTTCAATAATTGTTAATGAGAATTGAGAAGGACATTTCTTGTGAAATATTATATAATAAGTAATAATGCATAATATAAATATTTATTATATATATGCAAATGTAATGAAATAATATTAAAAAAGTCAAAGGCAGCTGAAAAGGAAAGGGTTGATGGGCCATTTTTCCGTTACTTTTCCATAGCAGTAGTCTTCGATATAGACTAACCCAAAAAGCACTCTTTAGACCATTTATTTGGGCTCAACACCATATTCATATATGGTAAATTACAAGAAACCCCCTAAACTTAGCTTAAATGATAAAAAATACCCTTATCTATTTGTAGTTATCAAAACCACCTGATGTTTGTTTCCGTCTTACATCGACCGCCTTATGGTGTGATTTTCAGGGGTATTTCTCGTAATTGAAAATTTGAGTTCTTTTATATTTTTTTAACATATCAAAATTTTGTGAAGGTAAAAAAAAAAAAAAAAATCCTAGATCATGTTAGAGTAAGACCATTTTAATGATCTAGCACTATATATTTTATAATTATGAAATGATTATATATTTTATGACATGATATTCAAATCTTACACAAATAAAGAAATTACGTAAAAATGAATATTCAAACTACATTAATTTTTTTTCTTTGTGACAATTAGTACAATAAGCTAAGCCTTTCGCACCACCCAATAAATGGTTCACATGGTCACGAGTCTTTAGACAAGTTGCTGACACGTGGATACACGGGATTGGCTGGGTGGAGCCTCGAGATTAATTATTTAAGTGGTTTACTTAGTGCACGCCAGAATCTTATTTGTGGGTTTGAAATATATTACATAGTGGGAATTGCTTGGTTTTGAAGTTTGTTTTCTTATAATTATCACAAAAATTAAAATTTAATAATAATAATAATAAAAAAAAGTTCTTTATAGGCAAAATTGTGCTGTTATTTTATTTTTGTCCCCAAAAGATGGTCTCTGCACGTGTCGCTGTTTAACGAATAAAATTTCTCCCATCTACATTGGTACTTATTTTATTAATCAAACGATTATGAATTAATTACATTGATTACCGCACTATATTAACCAAGGTTCATTCTGAGTGCAAATAGTGGGTTAGTTCACTTGTTTTTCAATAGTCACATAAAATATGTTCGACCTGCTTTATAACAGTATACAGTAGAACTTCGATCAATTAATACTCGATAAATTAATAATATGACTTAAATATACTTATCGTTAATCTACATAATTAGTGGTTTTTGTACGAATAACTAATTATGAAATTAATTGAATATATTTTTAATAAAAGTATTTTCTTTTTTCTTCTCTTTTTCCCCTAAGGGTGCTTTTGAAATTATGCTCTTAAAAAAGTTAATGAGTAAGAGTTGTGTTAACAAATGCCACTTGCATAGTGGTAATATCACATGATTAGTAGTATTAGTTTAAGCTAAAGTATAATTAACTACTATTATTTTCAATTTTTTAATTTATAATTGAATCCGTAATGGTGATTAAAGCCGGCACAGGCGGACATTCTCACACTTGGCCTACTTAATTAATTTATTTTTTGTTTGCTTATGGTTTAAATAAAATGCAATAAATAAAACTTTTTTTTTTTTTGAATTATTATAATAATATAAAATATCATAAGATTTGATTATGTTTACAGAAAGTAATTAATTAGAGTAAAAAAAAAAAAAATAATAAGGAATGATTGGGTGGTTTTAGGAGCAGCTGCTTGTGATGAGAGGCAGCCACGTTGGGCGAAACGTGGGTGGGAGAACGTGGGAGGTGTCATGTGCTTATTGGTTGGCTCGAAATCCAGCGTTCGCACGTGCGAGATATAATCGGATTGGATCGAATATTGAAAAGCGGGTCTCAGCCAATCACGTGAGCCGCACGAGAAAGCATTTCGGTCGCTACACGACGCCGTCGAGTCGTACACGCAACTAGCAGTCTCGCCCCATTAAAATACGCAAATAGCAAATTTAGTGCCTTTTTTTGCCTTTTTAACTACAATTTGGTACACTAACCCCTAATTAATTTTAATTTATTTTATTCCTTTCTTCAAAATCACACAGCGTGTGTGATTCTCCAATAAGTACTATATAATCAATTATGAACATAAATTTTATTGAATTATTTCAAAAGTGATTATGTGTGTTGATGCAATTAAGAGAGGTGTTATATATTTTATTTAATTATTACTCCCTCTATTCCACAATAACTGTCTCTTTTTAAAATTATTTTTGTTTCATATTATCTGTCACTTTACATTTCCAACACTGCATTAATTGTGTAATTATCAATTTTACTCTTATTAACTATCTTCAACACTCTCTCACATTAATTATTGGCAAGGGCATTTTAGTATAAGCACATGTATTTTTCTAAAATTAAGCAAAATTTATTGAGATCCTTAATCATTGTGCACAAGCTAAAAACGACACTTATAAAGGAACGGAGGGAGTACTAACAATTATTTTATTAGATTTTTTTAAACTTTATTTGGGCTTATTTAGATTTATTGGATCACTTCAGCTAGTTGATTCGGGTTTGGACTCATTTTCTTTATAAACATTTTTATAATTATAAACAAATTAAATAAAAAAAAAAAATAGAACTAGGAGATCTTATATTATTTAATGTTAATATCAAAATGGACTAAAGATAATCACTTTAATAATATTATTAAATGATATTATTTTCATTTAATTAAGATTATTATGAGTAAGAAACGTATCAATTAGTAGGACCACAAGTTATAGAAAAATAAAGTATAGGGTTGGAACTAGATTCACAACCATACAAATCATCCTAATTAAATTGGTGTTGTTTGGTTACATGTATAAATAATTAAATATATTATATAATATTGGATTAAAGTTTGTATTACACCAACTTTCAGAGTCAGATTATCATTGATCCACATCATCAAAATCTGCAGCTAATCAATATTATAACATAATTAAAAATCTTGAAGATCCTAATATCATGATTGTTGTCATTTGTTAAATCAGATTTATTCACAACTTCAAATCTTTAAAACGCGTTTTGCAAATGCGACTTCTGCACTTGCGTTTTCACGTGATTTTTTTTTTACCGACGATGGTAAATAAAACATGAATCGTTTATCTGCGTAGTATTAGTTACTCCATCTGTCCCTTATTATATGTCTTTCTGGAGTGTTTTTTTTGTCCCAAATTATTTGTCATTTTAGAGTTCCAATAAGGTATTAATTGCATTTTTATCAATTTTGCCCCTTATCACTCTTAATTAGTTAATTAAAAAATAATTATTGACAAGGATATTTTAGTATTTACTATGCTATTTTTGGTATAATCTATACATATTTATTGACTATCTTAATCTACGCGTAACCACAAAAAACGACATTTACTTTTCCGGTAATACAATTTATATGTACAAGAAAAAAAATAAAAAAAATTTGAATGCACATTTAATAATTAATAATTAAAGTTACTTTTGACATTGACCTAAGCTATAGAGTTTTAGTCTAGGATTTGTCTTTTAGACAGTGAGTGGTCAAAATTAGGTGCCGCTTTTTTACTATGGTTGAGAAATTTGATCTTATCTCTATTTGGAGAAGGGTCAAGGGGCAATGGCCCCCTACATTTTTCAAATTTGTATTATCATATAGAAAAAAAAAAATCGTGTATAACATCATCTATGGTTCTTTTAGATTTTTTTTCTAATGCATTTCTCTCTCGAAATTATAATCTTGGCTCCGATAATGGTTGAACGCAAACATTGTTATGACTAATGTGTGGTTTGAAAAGTAGTGAATTTGCTTGGTCAATTACTAGGTGGTCATTGCAATTTTAATTTATTTTTACTCTAAATTTGATTTTTAGCTACTTGCTGATACAATTTCTTCGTTTATGTCTCTTAAAATAAGTTATTTCGGTTTATAACTGCAAATGCATATTTGCCCGCAATTTTTTTGGGTCTAAAATCCGCAGTAAATATTCGTACTTTCATTATTTTTCTGTAACTCTAATTCATAAGTTATATACTTATTTGGGACGTCTCAGTAAACCGATAATAATCATTTATGTAGGTACATTTAAGTAGGCCTTTTTAAATTGATCTACATTTAGAAGGCCCAAAGTACAAGATAATTTTTGAAAATTCAAGTAATTATTTCATTAAGTTCACATTTGGTTATTTCGTATAACTAATTATTATTATTACTATTATTTACTATAAAATAGATTAAAATAGACGGTGACCAAAAAGTGGCCAATTTAGATGGAGAAAGTGTATTTGGAGTCTACGACTGGGTAGACTGCTAGTTTCCGAAGCCAATTACACACGTGTCACTACCGGCGATTGCCGGTTCTCGGTGGTCCATCCTCAACAAACAGCAGAAGAAGCGAACCTGAGCTGTAAGCGGGCCCCACACCTACCTCCTTAATTACTAAATCCCATAAATTTAAATTTAAATTTAAATAAAAAGGGCGAAAAAATCTATGCGCGTAAAACTCATAAATAAAAATGAAAATCCACAAAAAATTAATTAATTGCAGATAAATTAATTATTAATAGAAGCTGAAGAAAATCAGCATGTGTTGTTAGCAGTCCAATGATGGAAAACAAACACAAATATAGCAGTTTTTTGTACAGCTAATATTTGACACCTACCTGAAATTAAAAATAATAAATAAAATAAAAATCAATTACACTTTAAATATTTAATTAACAAGTAAATGTTTGTTTTTTGGAAAAATGTAAAACATAGATATAATTAATTTAATATTAATAAAGTATTTCTATTTCTCACGACTAAGATTTCCTTTTCCTTGAAAATTAGATTTTTCATCTCTATCTGTGAGTAAAACTTACCACAAATAAATTGTAAAAAAATATATAAATAAGGAGGAGAGAGAGAGAAAGAGAGAGAGAGAGAGAGTACAGAGAGAGAGAGTCTTGAAAGATTATTCCCCAAAGGCCAAAACCAAAGCCATAAACATTTGCTTTCGATTTGCAGAGAGAATCCAAAGGATTTTCTCTAACTAAGAATTACGAAGAACTCAAACTGCAGTTCTCTCTCTCTCTCTCTCTCTCTCTCTCTCTCTCTCTCTCTCTACCCCCTTCACACACACAACCATAAATACAGATAGAAAAAAGAGAGTTATATATATATATATATATATATATATATATATATATATATATATATATATATAATTATATTTATATACATACACACATGCATAAATACCTGTAAAGAAAGGGGATTTTGCTATATTCGCTTAGTTTCTATCCAATACATATATGTAAGTCCCTTTGTCACAAATTTCATTTTACTCAATTATTATTGCTCGCTTTTTTTTTTTTTTTTTTAATTTCATTTTACCGGGACTGCTTTTATTGTTGTTTCTACTAATGATATTTGACGCAGGTGAAAGTTTTATCCCTTTATGTTTTTTTTGCTTGGATTGTATGATAGATAGATCTAATCTTGATAATTAATTGGTGCTATAGGCTAATTAAAACCCAATGCAAGATTGAATCTTTGAGTTTTGATTTTATTGTTTGTTTGAAGATTTAGGAAGCTGGGAATTGGTTGATCTGATTTTTTTGGAGATCTATTACTCGGTTTTTTTATTCTTCTAGAACTTTGCATGTTTATCAATTTTAATAAAGATTCGATTTTTATTGTTTTTTGAGGTGTTCTTGAATCTGGGCATCTGTTATTTTTTGATTAATTTTAGTTTGGTGTGGTTTGTTCTTAGAAAGATCAGTTTTTTTTTTTCATATGGGTTAACCCTGACCCGGATTGGGATTGCTGGTCAAATAACGGTTACTGATGTAAAGCTTTAATCTTTCATTTTTTAACCCTTCCTTTACTCCTGGGAATTCAATTTGATAACTTGGTAGTGATGAATGGCACATGAATCTTGCTAATCTCTGTTTTTCTGGGTAGTTTTTTTTTTTTTTTTTTTTGTTTTTGTTTTTCTCTATTCAAAAATGAATTTCTTGAATTACAGAGGACCAGAGGAAAGCAAAAACGATATCGATTAATTCAACCATTGGGGTTTAAATCCCAAAAAGACATGTTGGAAGACCGATCTTGTCTAGTTTCGAGGGAATATCCAATGACCTATGAGCAACAAGGCAATTGGGCCCGCATGAATTACCGAGCGGACGAATCCAACGGTGGAGATGAAATCACTGTCAGGAAGATTCCCAAAAGATCCATTGAACAAATCGACACAGTCCTATCAATTGGCGGTATCCTAATGTCACTCTCGAACCAATCCGAAAATCAAGAATCTTCCGATTCGAGCTCATTAATCGTTCCCATTGGCCGCGACAATTCCATTAGCTGCCTTATTAAATGCTCGAGAGCTGATTACGGTTCACTCGCCTCATTAAACAGTAGCTTCCGCTCACTAATTCGAAGCGGTGAGTTATATAAACTTAGGAGGCAAAACGGTGTCGTTGAGCATTGGGTGTATTTCTCGTGCCAGCTGCTCGAATGGGAAGCGTTCGACCCAATCCGTCGCCATTGGATGCACTTGCCAAGAATGAACCCTAACGAATGCTTCCCATTCGCGGATAAGGAATCTTTAGCTGTCGGGACCGAGCTTCTCGTTTTCGGCAGAGATCTCATGGCCTACGTGATTTACCGTTATAGCATTTTAACCAACACGTGGACAACGGGCACAAGCATGAACTCTCCAAGATGCCTTTTCGGATCCGCTAGCCTCGGCAAAATCGCGATTCTTGCGGGGGGTTGCGACCCCAACGGCGAGGTTCTTGATTCGGCGGAGATTTACGATTCCGAGGAGGGTTCTTGGCGGACCCTACCGAATATGAACAAGGCAAGAAAAATGTGTTCGGGGTTTTTCATGGACGGGAAGTTTTACGTGATTGGTGGGATTGCTAGAGGGAGCGGCGCTCCTGTGCTTCTCACATGCGGTGAAGAGTACGATCTCGAGACGGGGGTTTGGACGGAGATTCCGAACATGTCGCCGGTGAGATCCGGGGCCGGCGATGCTCCGGCGACTTCAGAGGCACCGCCGCTCATTGCGGTGGTGGATAACCAACTGTACGCGGCGGACCATGCTGACATGGAGGTGAGGAGGTACGATAAGGAGAGTAGAGTTTGGGTTACTGTTGGGCGGCTGCCGGAGCGGGCGGACTCTACTTACGGGTGGGGTTTGGCGTTTAGGGCGTGCGGCGATCGGCTTATTGTGATCGGTGGGCCCCGCAATTCCGGTGAAGGGTTTATTGAGGTGAACTCGTGGGTCCCACATGAGGGTCCGCCTCAGTGGGATTTGCTTGGTAGGAAGAGGTCAGGCAGTTTTGTGTATAATTGTGCTGTGATGGGATGCTGAATATTTGATGATCTTTGGCTAATGGGATAATTTTACTCAAGAACTTTTTTTTCGTTTTTTTTTTCGGTTTTGGGGATGGGAGTATAGGAAGGAAGGATTATCAGATTTTACTCAAGATTCGATATTGGATGTTTTTCGTTGATGTAGTCTTGGCTCTTGAGTAATTCTTTTTTTAATTTACTTGATATTTCTTTACTTTGAATTCTCCCCGTCGAAAAGGAAACAAGCCAAATATAGAAGGGAGAAAATAAAGTCTAAACATGTTTACTGTGTCGACATTGCTTTGTAATGATCTGATTGTTGTTGGAATCCGTGGTGCCGGGCTATAAAAATCGATCCTTTTTTTATCTCGTTATTTATTACTTGCACTGTTTGTTATAGTTCCGTTAATGCTTCGACCGTTGCGTTTTCCAATTTTGACCTTATGAAACATGAATTATATGTACTCGACACGTCGTCGTTGCATTAAGGTATTTATTTCGTCGTCGTTTGTATGATATGTTATTTAACGGACTCGATTTCGACTTTGTGGAGTTTGATTTGCCTTTGTGAATGAATGCATATGTATTACAGGTGTGTTTATGCATGCATGCATTCTTGACAGATAAAATAGTGTGTGTGTGTGTGTGTGTGTGTGTTTTGTGCATCATTACATAACATCTGAGGCTTTTATGGTGAAAGAATGAGGACAAAGTTGTTAAAGATTCTACCTTACTGTTAGGTTTGAGTGACTACAGCAGCATCTTCTTTTTGGGATTCTGACAAAAGAATTTACCTTAAATCCAGCTATAGGTTTTTTCTTTTCTTATTTTTTTATTTTTTTTATTATTTTTTTTATTTTTAAAGAACAGATTTACAGATTTAAAGCCCAACTCACAGAGTCTATTACAAAGAATGTGGCCCAATTAAGAAACTAGGCCCGGCCCACTTTTCACAACTTCCACTAATCCAATTCGGCCCACATTCTTTTACATATTTTAATTTGTGGTCCAAATGCTCGATTTATTATTAATAAACGGAAATTAAATTAATAAAAAGAATATCATATACGTATTAATGTGGGTAGGTGAAATACAGATATCAATTAATATTTCAAACAAAATATAACATAGATTTGACTCAAAGCTAAATAATAATGATATTATATCTCATTTTTCAGATCGAACTCGTCTCATATTATTTACCTAGTTAGTTTACATCTTCCGTCTGATTTGTGGCTATTGCACAAGCGCAAACATATATTGTTAAATGTTGGCAAGTGGAATCGAACTAGGTTGTTAAATGTTGTGTTTTCCTTAATTAAGCCATATTTGCAAATCTCAAATAAATAATTGACCAATATTTAAAAGTACTAAAGTGGTTTGATTATTGATCCAATTGTAAAAACACTCATTGGCAGATATGCACTATGAAAATATTTTATTTGAAACAATCTGATCATGATAGCATCTTCTTTTCAATTTGAACACCCAATTGTTTTAATTAAATCAATCTCAATCAACACTGATCAATTGATTAATATTTTTTACACATATTCAAACCATATTTAAGCTAATCATGGTTTAAGTGGATAGTTTGTCAATTAGTGGAGCCATAATTTTAAATCCGTAGGAGTCAAATGCATTAAAATTTATTTGAGGGGACCCGATAATACTAACATACAAGAAAAATAATAAATTTCTCTATGAAATAATGATAGAATTTTGAGAAATGATGGGGGGCCATGGCCCCTCTGCACTATGCTGGCTCCACCGATGGATTTGTCAATGTTAATCTTTTAATTTGATGCGCCACAAAACAGAATAATTGAAAGACACCACCATTATATTATGTTGATTAGATTCGAAAGATGATTAGAGACAAGATTAGCATCTAAGCAACAACATTAATATAGTTGGTTTAGGACAAGTTAATCATCATGGCATGGACATGTTGGGCTTTGATTAATTAGATATGCTTAGTGCCTTGGCTTTACTAAATATGATCAAGTCAAATTGATATTGTTTTGCAATCTCGTGATTTAATAATAATAATAATTTTTATTATGTCGAAATAAACGCAACTTGCTATTTTGGTCGATACTTCTAACTACGGGTAAAATGGAAGCCGGAGGAAGATTGTTAACATTTATCAGCTCTAATCAGGCTGGAAATTGGACGGATTAAATCGAAATTACCCCTTTTGAAAGGAATAGACTAAATTCCAGTTCCATTTAAAAAAAATCGGAGAAATCGATTTCATAAATTAAAATGAAAAATTTCATTTTAATTGATGGAATTCCAGATTCAAAATTTATTTATCACTTATAAAATAAAATATATAATAATATTTATATTACAAGTGTATTTTTTGAAAAAGAAAAGGAAATTTTGAAAAATTAAAACCGGATCGAAAAATATTAATCTATCACGTATTCTAATTTCGTTCCAAATAAAAGCGACATATCATATGAATAAACCATATGCTGAGTGGTTGAGACACAAAAGCACAGATATTAATAATGGTAACTTACAACAGAATTTTCATGCTTTTTGTGCTATTATTTACCATCAACTTTTTTTATTTTATTTTATTTAATTGAATATAATTTAAGGGGAGGAATTTTAATCATAGTGATGCCAGATCGAAACATGAAGGCAAAGTGATGTACTAATTCATAGTACTACAAAGCAAGTTGTCACCTTATAAAAGGGTAAAAGAATAAATAATTAAAATCAACAAAAAATATATTGTACATATGATGTAATAAAGTATTATTAGGGGAATTGGTGCAAAATTAGGTCCAACGACCACGTGAATGCCACTTTTTGTACCATCGTTACCACATGACACATCTACCCTCTTCCCATTTATTTCATGTTTTATTATAAAGCACATGCACATATAATTGTACTATTATATATATATATATATATATATATATATATATATATATATATATATATATATATATATATATAATTGATAGCGTTTACTGAACCGAACTATTCGGTTCGATAGGGTTCTTTTACCGAATTAATTCGATTTTTTCGGTTCGATACTAGTAAAACTGAAAATATTTTTATTTTCGGTTTATTTATCTCTTTGTCTGCATCAACACTTCCTTTCAGTTTATTAAAAAATATAAATAATTGATATTCATTTTCCTTTATTATATTAAATTCAACGGCTTCTTTAAAATCCAACCACATTTTATTTGCCTTAAATGGTAGATGTACACTCATTTATTGTGGAACTGAAGTTTTGAGAATTATCTATATAATATATAAAGGGAGAATACACAATTGAAGTTTTCACATCTTCAATTTTGATCCTACTTTTATTTATTTTCTTTCATTTTGGTTTACTTGCCTTTTATATTACACATTCCATTGAATTTAATTATCATCTCCATAAAATCCGATTCTTATTTGTTCTTTCCATATATTTTAATTCCCAATATATTACACATTTTATTACATAATTTATAGGGTTAACTGCAAAAAATCCCCTAAACTTTGGACGTTTTTGCGCTTTACCCCCTGAACGGAAAAAAGTTGCACGAGCATACCTGAACTTTATTATTCTTAGCACCAATGTCCAAAATGTCCATTTTTGGCCAAAATTGATCGGAATCCAAGTCACGTGCCTTACACGTGTATATAGCTGGGGTAAATGAGTCATTTTCTTGACACCCATTTTCTTTCTTTTCTTTTTTAATAAATCTTATGAAAAAAAAAAAAAAAAAAAAAAAGCCTCTTCTTCCCGTCACCATCATCCCCAACCAAACTCCTCCCGTCAACACCAACCCCAACCAAACTCTTCATCCACTTCGGCTCTCAGCCGCCGCCTGCCGCCTCTCCCTCCGCCACCTCTGCTCTGCCGCCTGCCGCCTCTACTCCGTCCATCTGAAATTAAGGACTCTAACTCGAAAGCACATCACACTAAAACACCAAATTAATTAATCTCTCTCCCGAAAAAACACCAAATTGAGGACTGTATTGTTGATTAAGCTTTGAGTGCATAAACTCAAATTCCTTGCCGCAAACTCTGATTCAAAGAAAACAAATTTGGTTTGGGACTGAAATTGATGCACCACCGCCGGAGGTTTCAAATGGTGGAAGGTTTCTCCCTCACGATTACCACGAACACCCAATTTTCCAGTCATAGGTCCTTCACGATACAGAAGGCTACTCCGGTGTAACAAACCCGAAGGAGTTCGAATCAAATCCGACATCTCCATTTCTGGATTCGCCGCTAGGCCACTCGATTTCGTATGAGAGAAGGTGGATTTTGGGAAAGAGAAAAATCCGAATTGAGGTTTGAAGAAGAGAGAGAAAGTGGGTTATGGTTATTGGGGTTAGAAGGGTTGAAGGAGAAGTGCAGTGGGATGGCGAGAGGAGAGTTGTTGGGGGAGCCAAAGGGCATGTGCCTGATTTTGAGAGTGAAATTAAGGGGTGGGGGACTGAAATTGGTGGACCTGGAAGGGACGCGCGGCCGAGATGGTGATGGTGGTGGTGCGGCGGCGGAGCAGAGGCCAGAGGTGGTGGTCAAATTCTGGTGCTCTGTTCGGCTGCCAAGAGAACGAGGAAGAAGATGACCAAATAATTTTTTTCCTTTTTTTATTTTTTCTAATTTTCTTTTGATTCTTTTTGTTTTTTTTTTTTTTTTTATAAACCTTGTGAGATGGCGAAATTGCCCCTATATTTTCACGTGTGAATTGCACGTGTGCAATTCGGGGAAGAATGTGGCTAAAAATAGAAGTTTTAGTTGCCGGTGCAACAATATATTAAGTTCAGGTATGCTCGTGCAACTTTTTTCCGTTCAGGGGGTAAAGCGCAAAAACGTCCAAAGTTTAGGGGATTTTTTGCAGTTAACCCTAATTTATATAGATACTTCCACCAAATTTGATTAACTTTTCATTTTTAACAAAATTCTGATTTTATGTTATTTTTTATAATTTTATTTCAATAAATTTGTATTATATTAATTTATTTGTTTTCACTATTTTGTAAATAAAACTAGATTTGCCAATCTTTTGTATTTGATTTTATTTTCATTTTTTATTTCCATTTTGCCCCACATTTTTCTAATATATATCTATATAATATATAAAAAATGAATTCCACCATCAATTTAATTTTTATTATGTGATATATCCCTAATTTCATCTCATTTGTCAATTGATTGGTGAAAAAAATAGCAAAAAACATGTCATCAATTCATTTCATTTACATTCCACATCATGTTTACAAATTAGGTAGTATTACCATTAATCGACCTCTGCTTAATTATACAAATGATCATACAAATCTTACCAAAAAGGAAGCCATATGTCCATTTCGCTTTTTTTTCTTCAAGTAAATATAGTCATTTCTCATTTTCATTTATTTTAAATTACCAGCCAAGATTTCAAACAACTATGTCCATTTATATTGGTATAGTTAAGAAAAATCTTTGACTTTTATTTACCATTAATCGCATAATACGAGGGATAACATAACAAATAAATTTATGTATTTTTAAAATTCAAATTCCTTCCTTCCTTACAACAATCTTGCATTAATTATAATAATATTTTCCTTATATATAATTTCCACTCGAGCTATAAAATGGGCATCCGTCGCCTTCACTTTCATCATTGTTCGTATCCGTTTCGTTTTTATATTTGTTTATTCGTGTAATGTGCTTTTTTCTTTATTCTACATTCGTTACTTTGTTATTTCCCGTATTATGTATTTATATGACCATTTACTTCAAAAATTTGTTATTTTGATCAAGGTCGAGAAACTAATAGGATTGTCTCACATTTGGAGAATTTTAATTCAATGTATGATATGAAAAATGAAAATTTATTGTTTATTTCGCCTTGACTTATTTTTTCGTACTCATTTGCCTTCATTACTTCTTAATTATTGTTTCATTATTTCTTTTTACAAGTTTGCAGATACGGAGATGAGATTTGAAATTTTTTTGCATTATCATCACATTACTATGGTGGTTGATTCACCTTTGCCATTATCCTTAATATATGTTTTTAAAAAAAATAATTTAATTTATTTTTTCAATTGTCTTTGTAGCCTTTGAGTAACTTTTTCGTTAAAACTGCTGAATAGTAATTCTCTGTAGCATTTTTTCAATGTATGTTTAAATTAAGTTTTAGTTTTTTTTCATTTTTTCTTTTTTATTTTCATATCGATTACTATACAAATCAATTTACGGTTTGAATTTTTATTTAGTTGTTTTATGCACACATAATAATTCAATTTTTGCATACATATCATTCTAATTTGGTTTTGTTTATGTTTTACAGTATGAGTGACAATAAGTGTAAAAGAGATTACGGATCGGATGATAAACCAAATGGTACACGCCATTCTATGATTTCATCATTTTATTTAGATTTTCATTAATTTATTATGTATATTTTTTTACTTTTCTAATCGTACAATATAAACTTTGGTTGTACATGATTATAACAATTGTTGTCTTTAATACAGATGTTTATATGTTATCATTGAATATTGATTTTTATTTATTTTAATTAATTCGATCTCTTATATCTTTTATGTATGTTAACATATAACTCCATCTTAATATATGATTACATCAAATAATTTTCTTTGTTAAATTTTACTGGAAGATTCGGTGTCATAAACCACGGGGATTGTTACCAAAATTATATCTGATCCCTTCTTTGGCTAAGTTTATTTTAAACAGCTGATAAGCTTTAACGTCTGATAAGATGTTTTAAGAGCTGATAAGTTGTTACATCTCATTTTTAAGATTAATTTTTAGAGTGTTTGGATAATGAGCTTATTTATCATTTTTACTCATTATAAGATCTTAAATAATAATGTGGGGTAGAGGGATTTCAAATTCGTAACTCATTATATTACTCATTATTTGTCATTTTTACATTGGTTGGTATGTATTTTCGGAAAAAAAAAAAATAATATGGCAATGAATAAATGAAAATATTGATGAAATGTGGCCATATGAATGAACCAATGTAAAATGCATATTTTTTCCAAGTATGCAATAAAAAATGAACCAATGTATCTTATTCTTAGTATTATTATTAGATCAGTATTAGTATTAGTATTAGTATTAGTATTAGTATTAGTATTAGTATTAGTATTAGTATTAGTACTATAGTATTAGTATTAATATTAATATTAGTACTATAGTATTAGTATTAGTAACAGTATTAGTATTATATATTATTAGTATTAGTATTAGTATTAGTATGATTTATTTATTTATTTTAGAAAAGTCTGTGTATTAATATCACGTAAAGATCAATATTAATATTATAATTAGTATTAAGTTTAGTATTATAAATATAATTAGCATTAGGTTTTGGATTAGGGTTAGTATTAGGATGTGATTATCAGGATTAACATTAGCATTAGCATTATATGATTAAGAGTAGGCTTAGTATTACGATTATGATTATGATAAGCGTCACATAAGAATTATGATTAGGATTATATTTAGCATAAACATTAGCATATTAGCATTAGCATTAGCATTAGCATTAGCATTAACATTAACATTTAGCATTAGGATATTTGAATTACTATTACAATTAGGATTATTTTTATCCTTAACTGCATAATTATGATTAGATTAGCATTAGCATAAGCATGAGCGTTAGCACTAGAATTAGCAAATTAGGGTCATCATTAGCAAATTAGAATTAGCATTACCATTGGCATTAGCATTAGCATCTAAGTATTTGTATTAGTATTACTATTTGTTTTGGTATAAGTATTAGCATTATAATTAATATATTATAATCAATATTAATATGAGTATTAGTATTATGATTAGTATTAGTATTAGCATTAAAGATTAGCTAGCATTAGCATATTAAGACTTCTAAAAGGATTATAATTAGGTTTAATATTAGTATTAGTAATAGGATTAGGATTGCGATTATAATTAGTAATGATAATGGTAATGGCAATGGCAGTGGTAATGTATTGGTATTGGTATTGGTATTGTTCATGATATTGGCAATGACAACAATATTGGTATTGAGATTGTTATTATTATCGGTATTGGCATTGGTATTGATATTAGTATTAGTATTGATATTGGTACCGGTATTAGTAATGATCGTGGTAATGGTTATGGCAAGGGAACTGGGACTGGTAATGTATTGTGTATTGATATTGATATTGATATTGATATTGATATTGATATTGATATTGGTTTTCATATTGGTATTGATATTCGTAATCGTAATTGTATTCGTATTTGTATTCATATCCGTATTATTAGTATTAGTATTAGTATTAGTATTAGTATTAGTATTAATATTAGTATTAGTATTAGTATTAGTATTAATATTAGTATTAGTATTAGTATTAGTATTAGTATTAGTATTAGTAGTACTATTAATATTAGATTTTCGTATTAACATTAGTAATATATTAGGATTGAAATTTGGATTAATATTAATATTATGATAGGCATTTAGTTTAGTATTATAATTAATATTAGCATTACGATTACAATTAGAATTAGGATTAGAATTATGATTATGATTAGGGTTTGCATTAGTAATGGTAAGCTAATGATAATGGTCATGGTAATGGTCATGGTAGTGGTAGTGGTATTGGAATTAGTAGTGGTAGTTGTAAGGGTAATGATAATGGTAATGGTAATGGTAATGGTAATGGTAATGGTAATGGTAACAGTATTGATATTGGTATTGGTATTGGTATTGGTATTGGTATTGGTATTGGTATTGGTATATGTATATTAGTATTGGTATTGATATTGGTATTGGTATTGATATTGGTATTTATATTGATATTGATATTGATATTGGTATTGCTAACGGTAACGGTAATGGTTATGGCTATGGTAATGGTAATGGTAATGGTAATGGTAATGGTATTGGTAATAATAATGGTATTGGTAATGGTAATGATAATAGTATTGGTATTGATATTGGTATTGGTATTGGTACTGATATTTATTTTGTATTGGTATTGGTATTGGTGTTGGTGTTAGTATTAGTAAATTAATTTTAATATTAGTATTGGTATTAGTATATTAATATTAACAGTAGCATATTAGTAATGATAATAGTATTAGAATTAGTATTAATTAGTATGATTAGTATAAGAATTATAATTAGGATTAATACTAATAAAACATAATTATAATATTTTTCTACTACTTTGTATTGCATGTCAATAATTCATCTTACCAGTCCGAGAACGTTTTTATTACCGAATATCAGTTAGAACGCTCAATGCCCCGTGCATAGCACGGGTGAAGTACTAGTTTAAATATATAATTGTAATAAAAAAAATGTGTGCTCACTTTGTAGTAGTTCAAGAACTCATGAATTCGCTCGCGAGTTTATTTATTTATTGTCACTATTAAATTAAAATATAAATATGAGCAATAATATTAAAATTCGAAAAAAAAAATCTCTAATTTTAGTGAAAAAAAATTGATATGGGATAATTTCCTTTTCCATTCTGATTATGGATTTTACGCTGGTGAGTGTTTTTTATGAGAGAGAGAGAGTTCATTTGTTACTGTGAAAAATATAGAGTCAAATACCACCTCCGTTCTCTATTAAGTGTCGTTTTTGGCTTTGCACAAGAATTAAGAAGCTTAATAAATGTGTCTTGATTTCAGGTAAAATATATTAGAAAAACTAAAATAATTAATAATGTGATAAGAGAGAGTTAATACTTATAGTTGAATTAATAAGGTTAAAACAGGAAAAAATGCATTTAATGCAATATTGGAAATATAAAGTGACAGATAATATGGAACAAAAATATTTTTGAAAAGAGACAGTTATTGTGGAACAGATGGAGTGTTTTATTACAGAATATTAAAAAAAAATGGTTTAAAATAGGAGATTAATAAATAAATTTAATTAATAGAGAGAGAGAATTAAAAATAAGATTTATTAGGTTGCCCTCAACTATTATATATTTTATATTTATATATATGTATATCCAACTAGGAAGATGATTCTTTTTTCACTTTGGATGCAAGGATTATGCAATTAATTACATTAAACAATTTTAATTTAATTATCTTAAACAAAACAACGATTGCACTTTGGGAGCCTGCAAACGTTGTGTGTCGACATGGGCGTGCAAGGTTCAAAGACAATTAAGTTCGTTGAACGTGTCATTTTATAATATATAAATCATATCTTAATGCCTAATCAAAACTTAATAGGGCTAACAAATTATGTTATAATAAGCTAATTATGTGGTTAGATTAATTGAGTCTAGATCTAATCGTAGTTCCAACGTATATATGTATAAGGTATTCTCGATAACACCTTATGAAATACTCCCTATGATCAATAATAAGTTAATAACTGTTTATTTAAAAAAAAAAAAAAAATCGTTTTCATATTATCTGTTATTTTAGATTTTCAGTATACTGTATTAAATCTTATTAATTCAACTCTAAGTATTAGCTATATTTGATCATATTATTAGATGATCAATTCATATTATCTATTATTTTAGATTTTCACTATATTGTATTAAGTCTTATTAATTCAACTCTAAGTATTAGCTATATTTGATCATATTATTAGATGATCAAGGTTGTTTTAGTCCTTTCAATGTGGTTCTCTTAAAATTAAGACACGTTCATTGAGATTTTTAATACTTGTCCAAAGCTTGAAAACGACAATTAATTGTGAACGAAGGGAGTAATACACATGTCGACACTTGAAATTTAGATCCGTTTTTATTGGGCATTTTTTCGTTGGAAGATGCATCCAAATAAAAAAATAAAAATAATAATAATAGAATAGTGCACATAGGTTTATTGAATTATCAAAGAACGTGCAATAATATATTAATTACTACGTTCATCAATTGGGCTTGTTTGCAGGTTCGACATTGGAAACCTTATCGATGTAGTCAAATTACATCTTCTTAAGTACAATACTTAACTTATTAGGTTGTACGTAGTATTTTTATCATTATTAACAATTGTATTACATTTTTAATTAAATCTTATCTCATATTGTATTTCTTATTGTTTTTTTTTTTTTATAATTCACAAGTTAGACCAAGTATAAGACTAAGGATCTTTGGGTAGCTTACTGTAAACAACTGATAAGTTATTACGTCTTATTTTCAGAATTGATTTTTGAAGTGCTTGGACAAAGCTTATAAGTTGTTTTTTCTCATTATAAGACCTTAAATAAAAAGTGGAGTAGATATATATTTTGAAAAATATTTTATTTACTCTCGAGCAACTTATTTATTGAGCTTTTAAGATACTTAAGAAAAAAAACACCAAACACTTTGAAAGAGCTTATAAGCTCGTAAAAAACTTATAATCTCTTTTTAACGTCTTATAAGCTCTTTTTGTCAATAGATCAATACCATGGTTTAATTTAATCCAATAAACTTGCAATGTGTATCAAGATCCAATCTAACTTTAAAGTTGTGTTAATTTCATTTTAAGCCAATAAACAAAAGTTTGTGTTCCCTTTTGAAAAACAAACACTCCTATTGTAAATTAAAAAACAGGTAAACTTATATATATCTGACATACGTGTAAATAAGTATAAGATACTATTTTAATATTTGAAGTCAATTGCAATATATGTATATTTATATAAATAAAATAACGAATGGCATGTAAACAACCATGTGGCTTAAACAAGGACTTTTATCTTTCAATAATTGTCCAATTAATTATCAAATTTGAAGAGTCTAATGAAGATAAGTCAAATATAGTTTGTCTCGCTAATTAGGGGTCTCATTTATGAAAGGTTAAAAGATAAGGTGGTAATGTGTAAAATGGCCAAGGATGAGGGAGATGAATGCAAATTATGAAAAAATAGTCCTTCCCATAGGATTCTTTTTCCCATTTCCCCAAATGAATCTAATGAAGAAAGAGACATGATCCAGACCACAGATTAAACCAAAATCATCGTGGCCGTCGATTGATAAATCAACTCCTCTACTGTCTTTGTATTCAATTCGTGATGTAGACTTTAATAAATCTATTATTCCATTTAGTTTATGTTATATCTCTTTTATTTTTATTTCAAAAAAGAAATATATAAGTATGCAATTATAATTTTTTTTAATTGAAATAAATATCTGCAATCACCATTATGCATACAATAAAGGGTAATTTAAGATTTTTTTGTTAAAATAAAATTTTATTGGGTGTGTAGATTAATCTTGAATGAAATGACTAATAAAAAAGTAGAGGAGTAAAAAGTGTTTGACAAAATAAAGTTATTCCTCACACTTTTAGTCTATATTTAGAATTTATACCTAAGGAAATTCAAGTCTTAAAATGGGGACACACTATAAGTTGAGAGCTATATCACATTTCCCTTGTCTTTCTTACATGTGTTGTACATGTTACACTATGTAAAAATGCACCGGTTGATCCTCAACTATTGATCTACACGCAATAATACACAGATTGATGCATATGTGTCTATACTGAGTGTTTATTTGTATAGATTTATGATGCAAAATTATCCGGTGTTTTTACCAGGTGTAACTATCTCATAGCCCCATGTTACATATGCTAACATATATTAAGTATTTTTATTTATTTATGGGTAAATAGCACTTAACCCTCCCTGCGGTTTGAACTTTTGCACATCGCCCCCTTGTACTTTCGATATAGCACACGACCCTCTTGTATTTAAATATATAATTCCCTTGTACTTTCAAAAATGTCCTCCTTCTAATGAGCATGATTAGTTACCGAGTTAAAAATTATAGGGTGTCTATGTGCTTATATTAAAATTATAAGGGGTCGTGTGGACAAAGTTCAAACTACAAGAATTCATGTAGTTATATTGAACATATAAGGAGGTCATGACGCAAAACTCAAATCGTAGGGGTTTAATTGCAATTTACACTTTATTTATTTTAAAAAGACTAGTCAGCTCAACAATAAAATAAAGTAAAGAGCACACTAACGCCAAGCCTTTAGCTTTTCCCCCTATTTATTATTCAAATTATTTAAAATTATTTCATCAAAGTATCTCCTCTCTCTCTCTCACACACACACACACACGAACAGATACTCGAAAAAATAAATAAAAATAAAAATAAAAAAAGAAAAGAGTATTAATTAAATTAAATTATTCGCCACAGTCAATACTTATTTTGACCGGACTTCCGCAGCTTCCCATGTCTATATAAACCTTTCCAACCCCCCTTCTCTCTCCTCATCATCTTCTTCCTTCTTTCTCTCTCTACACCACAACAAAAAACCCTAATCTGCAATTCCTCTGTTTCTCCAATGGCGGAAACCCAACAGAAACGCCTCAGAGAAGAATCCCACGACTCGGAAACCCCCGAGTTCGACGATTCCAACTCAAACTCGAAGCGCCAAAAGCCGTTCAACAACATTCTCTCTCTTCTCGACGAAGAAGAAGTAGATCAGGATGAAGAACCAACCCAGGACCTCTCCGCCATTTTCACAACCCTCGAGCAGGAAATCTCCTCCACCACCACCGCCACCGCCGCATCCTACGACGTCGACTTCCCGCCGTTCGAAGCTGCGGCGGAAGATGAGGACCACAGCCAACAAACCGCCGCCGCGTGCAGCCCAAGTTCCGGCGACTACGCCGACGAAGACGACGGCGTGAAGTCGGTGATGAGGCATCTCCTCGAGGCCTCCGACGACGAGCTCGGGATTCCGACCACGGAGGATAATTACAACAGCGTCGTTGAAATCAATTACTCGGAAAATTTTCCGTTTGGTTTTTCCGATCACGGAATTTGGGAAATGGAAGATGTTGCAGCTAACTACTATACTATGCTGCAATCCGAACTTTTTATGTAGTCTTTTTGCCCCTTTTGTGGGGGGTGTTTTGAAACGATTAGCAAAATTCAGGGGTTGTAAAGAGAACACGGAAAGAGTTGGGGTGATTCAGAAAAAAAAAATGGATGCGGATTTGGTGGTTTTCATTTTGGTCCCCCTCTTCTTTCGTGGAATTGCATATGTTCCCCATTCTTTTCAGATTAGAATATTTTAATGATGTAGGGACTTGGAAAAAAGATAAGCATTTGTTAAACATGTTCATGGTATCGTATAATACATTGCAAATCATATTATCGTAAATATTATTAGGTAAACCAATATACGATATCGGCAAATGATTCGAATCGTTAAAATTTGTCTCGTTACTCCATCAACTTGGTCACTTTTTAAATTTGAATTATTATAAATTTAGCTAAAGCAAAACGAAAAAAGATAGGACAATAAGTTAAATTGTTTTGTGGCCTTGGCGTGCTGTCACTGTCACGCGCCAATAACTTACCTTTTTTATAATTCAAAAAATCAAAATATAAGATTCATTAATAAATTTTTTTAGGAAAAAAGAACAATTTAGATTATATGAATTGGACATTATGCCATAATTTTTTTGTTGGACCGGTAATACTACATGGCCCATAAATAAATGGGTCGGCCGGTCATTTTGAGTTTACTCAAAAGTCAGCTGGTAAGTTAATATCGGTCAATCGATTTTTTTAATTATAAAAATATTTTATTATTGTAATTTCTTTTGAATAAATAGATGGTCGATTATATCATCAATCCACCAATTGTTTACCCGATAAAGTTGGTTGTCAACTATTATCCGACCCATAATGAGCGGGCCGGTAATAATTTTATTATTCAGGAAAATCGGATGGTTGAATGGGTAGGTAATTGATCGATAATCGTCTCACCCGATACAATCCCAGCCCTAGTAACATATAAAGAAATTATATGTGTACCATATAAGTACATCGAATTAGGGGTGTGAACGAGCCGAGCTCGCCTCTTTTGGCTGGCTCGAGCTCGAGCTCGAGTCTATTTTGTCGAGCTCGAGCTCGTCGAGTTCTTCTTTTTTTGGCTCGAGCTCGAGCTCGTGTTAATTTTGTCGAGCTCGAGCTCGAGCCCAATTTCTTTTTTTTTTTTTTTTTAAATATTTTTTAATTATTTTTTTAATATTAAAAATTATTTTTAAAAAATACAAAATAAAAACTAAATTGTGATTATGTATTTTTTTAATATTTGTATTTATTTCTATAATATTTTATAATAATGAACAACTAAAATCCGGCTCGAGCTCGGCTCGCCAGGAAGCTCGAGCTCGCGAGCTCGAGCTCGAAAACCTCGAGTCCGAGTTCGAGCTTTTTACGAGCCGGCTCGTCGAGCTTACGAGTCGGCTCGGCTCGTTTACCACCCCTACATCGAATAATCCACAGAAACCTAACCTAATATTTAGAATAGGGATTAAAGATCTTTTTTTTTTCTAATTTATTGTGGTCTTCTCATATTTTCACTTTGAAATAACTTTTTTTTTATTAATTATTGAAAAATTACTCATTGAAAGAAATAAGATGGGGTGCACGATAAACATTTCTTAAAAACTAAGTTTATCATATAAATATCCAATATTATAAAATTGGTGGAAGGATTAATCAGACAATTTAAGCAGTCATTGTCTTTATGACATTTCTTGCAAATTAATTAAAACAAAATTTAATTTCTATTTTTTCTCTAATTAATAGCTTGTGGGATTATGATTTGCCTTTTTGAAGCAAAGTAAGTGCCTTCTTTGGATGCAAATATTAAAGTGTACGCATCAACTTTTTTTTTGGCTTTATAGTAAAAATTTATTCTTGGTTAATTTATTTATTTTTATTCCCATTTTACCCTTGTAAGATATGAATATATGCACATTTACATCATTTCGATTATTCGTGGTAAATTATATTTCGTTGTGAATTTTATCAACGTAACATATGCAACTTGTAAATCATACAAGAAACGTAAACCACACTAGGCTAACCATGTTTAATAAGCTCGATTTAGCGACTGTCGCGTAATATAATTCAGGCTTATATTAATTGACACAAACTCATTTGCTTCAACCGTTGGACCATATATTTCGGACCGGATTTGAATTTTATTGGAGTTGGACTCATAATAAATTTTATGAAATAAAATATTTATTTAAAAAGATTGGTTACAATGGGCAAAAGGGGTATTTGAACCGGTCTTTTTTTCTTTATTTTATTCTTCGTTCTTTTCTCTTTACCAATTTATAGAATTCGTATATATTCATTATTATAAAGCAACAAATAATAGAATTGGACCGGGTTTTTTTTAATTCTTTTTTTTTTCCCTTTATCTTTTCCAATTAATAGAATATTGGTATATATTCATTATTAAAAGCAACAAAATTTAGAGAAAGAATCTAAAAAGAAAAGAAAAAAAAGAAAAGATAGATAGAGAGCAATAAAGGTGAGGCTGACCTGTAGTTGATTATGTCTGTCCTTGCTGATATTACTGTGATCATATCTGTCATGATGCGTATCCTAATTAAAAAAGTATATTTAATTATTTAATTATATATATTAATTATTTTTCTTTCATAATTGAGGAAGTGTGATTATGTTTGAGGATGGTGGTATATTTTAAAATATTTAAATATAAACATAAAATCAACTTTATGGAGTTTCCACTTTTGCGGTTATAATCCTAGTCAAATTTACAACCGAAACATATCTTCGTTTTTATGCAAATCGAGTCTGCCGGTTGGACCAAGTGAGTCTGTATCAAGTGATTAATGATCGAATTTCCTCGACAACGGTCGCTAGGTCGAGTTTTTCACACATAATTATCATAGTATGGTTTACGTCCATCGTATGATTTGCAAGTTATTATACGAGAGTGTAGGTTCAATGTAACTATATGGTTGGCTAAAAAAAAAATTTATGATATTTACTCACTTGCCCGAAAGTGTTGTATATTCATGTTTAACCCCATAAGTATAGCATATTGATGAAAATACCCCTATATCGATGATAATAGAGTTAAACCTCTATAAATTTATACAGTTGAAACTAACAAATGTCTATTAATTAGTCAAAATATTAAGTTATCGATCTAATAATTTAGTAGGTTTTTACTGATTCGAGATCAGAAAAAAACTGTTATTTAGGCGAGGTAATTACTTTATCGAGGTTCTACTGCGTTAGGTTAACTCGTGCACATCTTATTTTATTTTACTGAAAGTGTATGATTTTTTTCAAAAGATGAAGGATGTAAAAGCAAATTTTATAACTTATAAAATCTTATGATGTTAATGTGCAAACAAGATAGCAAATAATAGTAGTGGGAGTATAAAGTGGGCCACCTCTGCAATTCCTTTGAGGAAAAAAAAACAAAGATAATATATAATAAAAACCCATAATATTTTCCCAATTTTGAAATACACAATACTTTATAACAAGGGGGACAACATTATTAAATTAAACTATAGAAAAAAATGCCAAAAAACAAATAAATAGTAACTTATATTTGTAATTTAATAATTAGGTGGTGTTTGCTAATGCTTTTTGAAAGTGATTATGCGGTTTTTTTTGCTCATAATCTGTTTTTAGGTGTTTGCGAAATCAACTTTTGCTTTTGCTTCTCTTAAAATAATCTGCTTTAAGCTATTTTTTTAAAAGCACTCCTAACCCTGCTTTTTCAATTTTAGTTCATTTTCCGAAATATTTGCAAACACCCCCAACTTTTAGAAATAAGCACTTAAAACTAACTTAAATCACAATCACTAACTTCTGCTTTTAAATAATCATTTGCAAACACCACCTTAATAGTAGATTGATTATTATATTCGCAACTAACCAACTGTAGGGCGAGGTTCCTCTGCCATAAAGTAAATCGGGCCCAAACAGAAATTAGAGTACAATTGGAAAAAAGCATGCTGGGCCCGACCCGAATTTGGCCGTGGTCCCTTTTGATTATGTACGTAGAAATGGGCTTCTGTCTGCCATGTCTTATTCAATAATTTATAATTGAATATATTATTTGTTGTCTAAAACATTTCTTCTTTCAAATTATTTTTTATTTTAAAATTTCAATAATTTGTTAATTGTTTTTTATTTAATTATATAATATCTTTGATTATAATTATATACATAATTATTTAAAGACCCTCACCCACAGGCCACAGGCCCGTATTCTCTGGCCCGGCATGTTTGGTGAATGAATGTAAGTCATGGTTACTCCGTTCGGGTAGTCATTACTCATTGAAGTGCAACTGTCATTACTCGATCTTAGTATCCTGTACCAACTTATCACCATCGAAATCAACTGAGATATTCGTCGCACTGCGGCTGCTAGTACTCGATTCTAGAACCTTGCACCAACTTATAATTGTCGGAGCTGGTTGAGCTACCCACGCGGGCATGTAACCGTTCTAGAACATAATAAATGAAGAAAGAGGAGAGAGAATGATGAGAGAGATGGGGGTATCAATAATTTAGAAGTATGAAAGCAAATTGCTAAATATTTTTCATGGCATGGATGTAAAACAATAAGAGGGGGTCCATGAAATTAATGGTTGTGATCCCAAATCATAATTGAGTTATCCCCACCACTTGTTGGATACATTCATTGCGGTTGGAAAAACAAAAAGAAAATTATATTTCTAGTCCTTTAAGTTTGAATTACTTGACTTTTAGTTCATATTTGCAAAATCTACTTCAAAAGAGATTATAATTAATTAGACCTAACAAAATTGACATGAATGATGAATACATATGTATATATAATAATAATTTAATTTTTCCACCCTGCCGTGCTATTGTTTCCTGCAGAGATATCACTCTCATCTTATCTAACTCCAATCCAATGGCTGGCTAATATATTTTGCAGCATATGGTGGACAACTTGTACAAGTATTCACAATTTTAGTGAAATATATTTTATTTTTTTCAATTACCTCAATTTTAATTGATTTTTTTTAGCCCTACACCCGGTGAAATTCATCAGATAATACACTAAGCCACACACATAAATATATAAATGTGTGTAAAATATTTCAAGGCTATCTTATTCTATAGGCCATCTCATGAAAATAATCTGCAAAAGTTTCCAAACTATCTGTTTTCTTTTATTTACGGAGAACAAGTCAGTCAATCATATAAATCCATTTGGTAAAATATTGATTCTCATGCTTTAGAGTTTGCAAACTATATGAGAATTATATTAACCAAGAGTTACGCATAAGTTACGTGCAACAAACTCGACCTACAAGAACGCTGTCAATCAGACTCGGATAACGAGACATCAAAATCTCTTGATTTCAAAAATAGTTTTGGCCTCGTGTGAAATAGAATAGTGGTGTGAGGTAGAGATATAACGTGGAGGTTTAATATTCAAGTATTCCTTTGATTTGGAATCAGTGTCGGCACTCCTTATCTTCTTTTTCTACTTGTACCCAAATTTCAATTTGCGTGAACATTAGGTTGTGTTTGGTTATTTTTTTCTAATTTTTTTTTTAAATTGAATATAAATTGTCTTATTCCCACTTTCGGCCTAAGGTATCCCGGCCCATTTTTAATGACTTGAATCCGTTTGAAAAGCCCGTCTTACTTGGGCTAATTTTGGTATTATTATATATTCTTTTATTTTCTGTTTAATGAATATTCTGCATAACTAAATTTAGAATATTAAATGAAAAAAGTTACTCGAAGAAACGTGTAGATATTAAAAATATAAGGATATATTTCTAAGTATGCAATATATATATAAGATTTTATTACATATAATGTTTTTTGTTAATATTTTCATACGAACATATTCAAAACTTATCTTACTATCAAACTATTAATTTACAATTGATTATTAAATCATCTAAAGTGGGTTTTGTTTTAGGTGAATTGTGTGTTTTTGGTGTAGTGTGTGTTTTGTTTTTAGTGTGTGTTTTGTTTTCGGTGAAGTGTGTGTTTTAGATGTAGTGCGTGTTTTGTTTTTAGTGTGTGTTTACGGTGTAGATGCGTGTATTGTTTTTAGTGTTGCGTGTATTGTTTTTAGTGTGCATTTACGGTGTAGTGTGTATTTTTAACTAGTGCGTGTTTGCGGTAAAGTGGGTGTTTTGTTTTTAGTGTGTTTTTTTAAAGTGTGTATTTATAGTGTAGTGCATTTTTCGTTTTTAGTTTTTCTTCCAAATGTGTATTTTCGGTGAAGTGTGTGTTTTACAATGTAGTTAGTTTTTTGCAGTTTGTGTTTATAGAGTAGCGCGTGTTTTGTTTTTAATGTGTTTTGACAGGTTTCCTCAAGTGTCGGCCACAAATTATGTCCGAAACTCAGAAACATTAAGTAGTTGAAGTTTCTATGCTATATAGCTATACAAATATCAATTAATATTAGGTAAAGAACTGAGCTTATATTTTATTTCTCAAAACCCAATACTTATATATACCAGTGTTCTAAATATCGGTCGTGGCGGTTGATATATCGGCCGCCATATCGGTATCGGTTATAAACCTTTACGATTTTGTAGAGGCGGTTTGGAATATCGGTTTTTTACGGCGAGGCGGTTTTTGGCGGGTCAAACCGATATATCGGTCAACAAATCGATTTTTTTTTTTTAATTAAAATTAAAATGAAAATATGTTTTGATTTTTTGCTTTTCTCCAATTTTTTCAACTTCCAAAACCAAACCAAGTACTACCCCACAATTTATGCTTTGTTGTGTTTATATTAATTATTGATGCGAAAGACTTGCGTAGTATTTATATTTCGTAAGAATCTTTTATTATATTATGATCTTATTATTTTTAAAGTTTTGTTATTTATTGAGTAATTATATAATAACATATGAATGATAGGATAGAATTATGTTTAAATATTCTTTTGTATACATTTTGAGTATTTACAAATAATTTTTTAGAAATATATTACACTAAATTTAAAAACCGATATATTTCCGATTTATCTCCGATAAATCACCGCCGCGCCAATTTATCGGGTGGCGGTCCCAAACCGCCACATACCCGATAACCGCCTTTTAGAACCTTAATATATACTAAGCATAATAAAAATCAAATTTAATAAACTGTAATAACATGCAAAAAACTCTAACTTCAATACAAGTCTCTCAACAAAAACAACACATAAAAAAAAACAGAGCACAAGAATTCATCATAATCCATAAATTATCTAAGAATAAAAAAAGCACCGATAGTTTCAAAACAAGATACAGTCGCTACATAAGCAGCAGATGAAATGGAATGAGAAAATAATGCTGCTTCTCGAAAGTAGTAAAATTAAACAAGTAAAAATAAATCAAACACTTACACCTCACTCGCTCATTCTTCATCATCTTCGTCTCCATCACCGCCAGACGCCTTCTTGGAAGCTGATTTCTGGTTCCTTCTCTTCACCCTACCTGGGCGGCCACCTCCGAATGGGCTCGTCAGAGAGAAGTCAATGTGCTTCTGCGAGTCCATTCTCACCATAAATGACGGCACATTCACAACCTGCCTCCCAACCCTAGAGTTGCAAACGACATCAGTCTATGAACAAGACTCCATACATATTTCAAGCAGCAGTTTATCTACAACATAGCTTTTGCTACTGATCGATAAATCAAAAGAAATTTACGAATAAAGCACAGAAAAAATGAATTTAAGGAAGAACTAAAATAACTAACAGATAATAACTACAAAAGTCGGTTTCGATTAAAATTTCTTCAAGAAGATACTTAGATTTTTATCTGTTGTCACAACAATCTAATTTCACAAGAAATTCGGCATTCATCTTGCAGACTGAAAGTCGGCATTCATAAAAGTTAGAAGCTTACTGGAAGTGCACACATAAAAGTAAGAAGTCCTCGACAAGTACTATATTCCCATCAAATCAAAAGTGGAAACACCAAGTTCTAACTCATGATTACGCAAAATACCCATCATCAAATGATACTATAGACAAGCAAGCGAAATACTACATCATCCAATTAAACACACTGATATCCGATTAAAAAACACTGATATACTACATCATCTATGTAGAGCTGAACAAACAGGTTGACAAATTATATACCTGATATGCTTCTGCCTGATGAGAACTCTGGCATGGTGAATAGACTTAGCCATACCCGCCTTGAAAACAAGGGTTTGGAGGCGACGCTCGAGGAAATTCTCGACAGTGAGTGCCAAGACGTAATCGAGCTTGCTTTGGCTCTCGTCCAGCAAACCATACCTATTCATCCTCCTTAGAAGAGCTTCACCCTCAAAAATACGTTTCGGGTCCTTCTCATCAAGAGTCAAAAGCATCCTTGCGTTGTTTCTGATACGGCTCAGTGCGTACTGAACCCTCCACAGCTCTCTCTTACACCTCAAACCGTATTCTCCAACGAGCTTCAACTCAGCATCAAGACGCTCCTTCTCGTAAGGGCGTCGTGGCTTCTTAAAAGTCTTGCCATCTGCAGGAAGCACGTGTTAATAACACTTTGTAATAGCTCATTAGTTGTTTCATATAATATAATAATTATTTTATTTAAGGCATCAATTCAAATGTATGGCATTATAAAAACACTCTGCATATTAAACTTCCTCCATTTTATTCCACATAGAAAACAAACTACGAACATAAACTATACACAAACTAGAAATTTAAAGAGAGTGCTCCAACAAATAATAATTCAGATCAAAAAATAATCTTTGTAACGGCAGTCAACATTTGACAGTGTTATATTCCAATAACTGTGCTATTGTATCCACCATACACTATGTTATCCGCTAATGAAACAAAATCGAAACGACTTAACCTAAAAAAATCATATCTAGGGCAAATTGAAAGCAATACGCAGGAATCAGCTGAAGCCTGAAAGATCACTCCATATAAAATATATATATATTCAATTAATAAAAAATAAAATCTCAAATCAGGAGAAAATACATGATTTTTCAGAATATACAGCTACGAAATAGTGGCGAGAAGTGCGAAAAACAACAACATTAACAAATTACTACGAATCAAAAAAAATAAAAAATCAGAGGGCAGATCGATTATTCTATAACGAATACATTTAGGTATTGGTAATTGTATGAAGAAACGCGAGCTTACAGTTGCGATAAACACAGACGTGCACCATGGTGTTTTGCCGCCGCTACCTTCACTCCCGCCGATCTGTTGCTGATCGCCGTAGAAATGGAAGACGAGGGTTTCAGAGAGGCAGTCAATTTTCGTTGGCTTTTATATATTCTTTTTAACGGGCCAAAACCCTAGCTAGCCCATTGGAGTTCATTAAGCGGATTCGGGCCCTTTCTCTTACAAAGAGACCGGCCCAAGCATCACCTAACTACTAGGAATTAATCAATTAATCATCTAAAAATTAACTAATTGCCATTATTTAAAACTTTTGATGTACATTTATTAGTCATATTTTTTTTAATTAATTCGTCCAAAATCGTGGTATTTATAATTATAAACACAATGTATTAAGTAAAAATCTACTAGGAATTAATCAATTAATCATCTAAAAATAATAATTAAATGCCATTATTTAAAACTTTTGATGTACATTTATTTATCATATTTTTTTTTTATTAATTCGTCCAAAATCGTGGTATTTATAATTATAAACACAATGTATTAATTAAAAATAAAAATTGTTAAAAAAACGTGCAAAAAATATAGTGGAAATTGAAATGGTATTTATAATTATAAACACGATGTATTAATTAAAAATAAAAATTGGAAAAAAAAGGTGCAAAAAAATAGTGGAAATTGAAAGCTTGCTTTTGGTTTAATTTATCAAAGCCAGGTTTCGATCCTGGGACCTGTGGGTTATGGGCCCACCACGCTTCCGCTGCGCCACTTTGATTTGTTGAAATAAGGTACGAAAATAACTTATAAATATAGAGTTCCTTCAGAAATTTCTAGAGACACAGATGATTTTTATTTTAGGGAAATTTACAGTTTTCACCCTCAAGTTTAGAATAATTTCACATGTGGTCGTTAATGTTTCAATAATTTGACACTTTTGGCCATTTCCGTCAATTTACTATTAATAATTCAGTTACGGTAGTGATGGGAACATGTCTGATTCGGTTAGTTTTAACGGAAAATTGACGAAAATGATTAAAAATGTTGAATTTTAGAAATATGAGGGACCAAATATATTTTGTGTGAACATAGGGCACTAAATGTGGAATTAAAGTAAACTTGAGGGGTAAAAACTGTAGTTTTTCCTTTAATTTTACCTTCATATCATTTGAGAATTGGGCCCAATAAAACACAACTTGAACAATTCATTCCAAACACCTCCCAAAAGGAAATCCCTCTCTCAAACACAAACACCACTGCTTCGGAAAAAGAATTTTTTTTTTGGAAATAATAAACAGTAAAAAAGGTGAAAGAAAATTATTTTTATACTTGTCTTCTCTCAATCAAAATCAAAACCCTCTAATGGCGGATTAGCTTAACGTACGACTCAATCGTCCTCTATATTCTCTCTCCCGTTTTGAAAAGGAAAATCAGTAAAACAATCAGGCTTGTGCGCCAATCGATTAATCGGAGATTTTTCGAACGGAATTTTTGAGAATTATTTTCCGATTTTGGGGGTAATTTTAAGAAGAAGGATGAGTAGCGGGCATAAGAAGAGGAATTTTCAGATTGAGGCGTTTAAACACAAAGTGGTGGTGGATCCGAAGTATGCAGAAAAGACCTGGAAGATCTTAGAGCACGCGATTCATGAGATTTATAATCACAACGCTAGTGGACTCAGCTTTGAAGAACTATACAGGTTTTTTGTTTCTCTGCAAATTTTGCGATTTTTTAATTTAAAGTTCATTTTCCTGGTTTAATTTAGTGTATTTGTTGGTAATACCGAGTTATTGGTGAAAGTAATTAGGCTGGATGTTGTTTACAGGCTTGATTTGATTTAATCGTGCTCGTCGCTTTGTGTTTTTCGTCTAGTTATTTGTTTGCGGATATGTTAGTAATGATTTATGGAATTGAACTCCTGGATTGCTATATGTAACTGAGTTGACTTTATCTGCTTGTTGTTTTGTGTAGCTATTTGATGTGTTTTATTTTTTTTCATTTTCCGTTTTCAATATGAATGTATTTGTCATTTTGAAATTTGAATTCGGGAGAAATCGATTGGCAATATATGCCCAGTGGAATCAGGTGTTTATCTGAACTTGTTTACATTTTCAATCATATCGATTGCCAACATTCTTCAATCGTAGTCTCACTAACTTATAAACATCTTCTTGATGCAGAAGTTTAGAACTCGTAATCCGTTTGTTTGTAAGTAATGAAAATGATTTCCTGAATTTAGGAAGATTGCTGGCTGACACTCGGCTGGCACAAATTCCTTGGATTTATAACGAAAGCAACTTTTCTAGACTGAAAGATTCATATTGCCGCGTGACACTAGATTCTGAGATTTGTTACTGTTAATTTTATGTCAATATATTTGATTTCTCAAGAGGAACGGTCGTAATCTTTTCACTTTCCTATGGATTCATATTGGCTTATTAGATTGATATTATTCTAAATATGATGTTTAGCATTCTACAGCCATATAGCTCTATTTGCAAGGTTAATTAGTGTGAACAATTATAGCTTCGTTAGTGTGGCTGTATTTGAAAGGTTATTGCTGTGACAAAGTAGCTTTATCAAAGTAGCATTATTTCCGTTTCTCTATTTGTTTTTTATGTTTAGTATTCTTTAATATTCAGTCAGTAGGATTGAGATACGAACTTAAGTCTTTCTCTTCTTCATGCTCGCGCGCACACACACACACACACACATAACTTGCTCATGTCTGCATCAATGAATGATTTTGTTTCTGATTCGGAATTTCCTTATGAACCCAGAAATGCTTACAATATGGTACTACACAAGTTTGGGGAGAAGCTATATTCAGGCTTAGTGTCAACAATGACGTTGCATCTTCAAACAATGTCCAAAAGTATAGAGTCTGCCCATGGCGGTTTATTCCTGGAGGAGCTTAATACAAAATGGAGCGATCACAATAAAGCACTGCAAATGATTCGTGACATACTGATGTACATGGACAGAACTTTCATTCCCAGCACTCGTAAAACCCCTGTTCACGAGCTCGGTCTAAACCTTTGGAGAGACAACGTAATTCACTCCGACAAAATCCAGACGAGGCTTCTAAACACAGTTCTTGAATTGATACTTAGGGAGCGCACAGGCGAAGTTATCAACAGAGGGTTAATGAGAAATATAATCAAAATGCTTATGGATTTAGGACCTTTGGTTTATCAAGACGATTTTGAGAAGCCATTTCTTGAAGTTTCGGCTGATTTTTATAGAGCGGAGTCTCAGGAATTTATCGAATGCAGTGACTGTGGCGATTACTTGAAGAAAGCCGAAAGGAGACTGAATGAAGAAATAGAGAGGGTATCGCATTACTTGGATGCGAAGAGTGAAGCGAAGATAACTAATGTTGTGGAGAAAGAGATGGTTGCCAATCACATGCTTAGGCTTGTTCACATGGAGAATTCGGGATTGGTGAAGATGCTTCTAGATGATAAGTTGGAAGATTTGGGAAGGATGTACGCCTTATTCAAACGTGTTCCTATTGGCCTTCCTACAATTCGAGATGTCATGACTTCCCACATCAGAGACACAGGCAAACAGCTTGTAACAGATCCGGAGAAATCGAAGAATCCTGTGGAGTTTGTGGAGTCACTGCTCGATAAAAAGGACAAGTACGATAAGGTAATAGCCTCGTCATTTAACAACGACAAGACCTTCCAGAATGCACTGAATTCTTCTTTCGAATATTTCATCAATTTGAATCCTCGTTCGCCGGAGTACATATCTTTGTTCGTGGACGATAAACTGAGGAAAGGGTTGAAGGGAGTGAAAGAAGAGGAAATTGAAACTATGCTCGATAAAGTGATGATGCTGTTCCGTTACCTACAGGAGAAAGACGTGTTCGAGAAATACTACAAACAACATCTGGCGAAGCGGCTCTTGTCGGGAAAAACAGTGTCGGACGATGCTGAGAGAAGTTTGATTGTGAAACTGAAAACCGAATGTGGGTACCAGTTCACTTCGAAGTTAGAAGGCATGTTTACAGACATGAAAACCTCTCAAGACACAATGCAAGGGTTCTACTCAGCACACGGTAGTGACCTGGCAAGCGGGCCCACGTTAGTTGTCCAGGTTTTGACTACTGGCTCATGGCCAACTCAATCGAGCATCACTTGCAATTTGCCGTCCGAAATGTTGGCTCTTTGTGACAAGTTCCGATCTTACTACCTAGGGACCCACACAGGTAGGAGATTATCTTGGCAGACAAATATGGGAACTGCCGATCTTAGGGCAACCTTTGGCAATGGTCAGAAATACGAACTGAATGTCTCGACTTACCAAATGTGTGTACTAATGCTGTTCAACAATGCCGATTGTCTTAGCTATAGGGAAATCGAGCAAGCTACTGAGATTATATCTTCTGATTTAAAAAGGTGTCTTCAGTCTTTAGCTTGCGTAAAGGGGAAAAACGTGCTGAGAAAAGAGCCTATGAGTAAAGATATTGGAGAAGATGATGTTTTCTCGGTTAATGATAAGTTTACGAGTAAGCTTAGGAAGGTTAAAATTGGAACTGTGGCTGCGCAAAAGGAAACTGAGCCGGAAAAGCAAGAAACGAGGCAGAGGGTGGAGGAAGATAGAAAGCCACAGATTGAGGCGGCGGTGGTTAGGATTATGAAAGCTAGGAGGGTTTTGGATCACAATAATATTATTGCTGAAGTTACGAAGCAATTGCAATCTCGATTTCTGGCTAATCCGAGTGAGATCAAGAAACGGATCGAGTCCCTTATTGAACGGGATTTCTTGGAGAGGGACAATGTGGATAGACGATTGTATCGATATTTGGCTTGAAGAAGAAAAAATTAAATTTCCAGTTGATTATTTGGTTTATTATGTTAGTGGAAATGTAAGTTATCAACTATTGAAGACGTTGAATTTCATTTCTGCGTAATGAATGCTTTTGATTTCAATGAAACTTTCGTCTGTTAACTTTTTTTTTTTCGTTCGAAAATGTCGTAATCTTGTTATTTGGAAAACCAATTGAATAACTGGATAAAATTCAAGAACTTGTACCTTACAACAGGGATTCTAAGAAATACACCCAATTATTAAAAGTGAATTTCATGTAAATAGAAAATATAGGCCTAAAGTTAGATCCTAATATTCTTTTATTCATTGTGATTCAAAACTGGATTTCCAGGATTTGCTTTGTACTTTAAGACTCCGATTGAAGGATGCGATTCTGTATATCTGCGAAGTTCTTCACATCCGTACCCCATAACCTGCACACAACAAAAAAAAGAATAAAAACTAAAAATTAAAAAACCGGGTGTTAAACCATAAGCAAATTTATAATCAAAATAGTTCGTTGCATACCAGCAGTCGATTCCAACGGCATTAGCTCCCGCCTTGTCAGCCTTTATATCATCTCCAACATGAACTGCTTTGCTGGCGTCTACCGAGATCTCATCTACAACATTGCCAATGTTTTAAAATAAAATTATGAAACGAAAAATCTTAAGCAATGTCCATGGATAAGGGAGTTGGAGATATTAAACTTTTACCTAAAGCAGCTCTAAATATTTTATCGTCCGGTTTTTCGTATCCAACTTCCGAGGATATTATGACAGCATCAAACCTAAAGCAAAAATCAACCCAATAAACAATAAAAGACAACATGTACTATCTTGAGCCTAGAGTACGAGGTTAGCCATGAAAGAAAACCGTAAATACTCACAGATGTAATACATTAAGGTCCTTGAGTAGCTTCCTCAAACGGGAATCAAAGTTCGATACAACAGCTAGTTTAACTGCGCCATTATCCAATTGAAAAACAAAAAAGCCACAAAAAAAATAATAATAAAAAAAAAAAGAAATCGAACTAAAATAAGATACCTCCGGAATCTTTCAGACATAGCATTGTTTCGTAAGCTCCTTCGGGAAGATGCCATGCATCTCCATTGGCATAATGCTGATGAAAAATAAAAGATTAGACGACGAGTTTAGGAATAGTAGTTAATTGTGATGACTTAGAATACAATACAACCTCGTAAACTTCATCAAAGTAATTTGAATTGTCGAAGCCGGTGGCTTCTGAGACAACGAGTTTCCAAAACGGCTTACCATCACCCTGTCGATTAATAATGACTAATCCAAGTTAAAGATTAGTATAAGGAATAAACTGCGTGCCAAAATACACGTTGAACACGAAAATCTACTTTGTAACAATATTTGCATTCACTTCTTATAACTTTTTTTTTGTTTTTTTTCGTTTCTCGATTTAAAACAAGAATTAAGACATTGAAACTTGGCTACATACTTGGTACCGAAGTTTTTCGGGCCAAGGTGCGGAGAAAGCTCTTTTGAAACCTTGTTTTATATCTGCTGCAGTGGATTTCAGACCTGTATTTGGGCACCATTTCAATTTCTAAGAAATCATTTTTTTATAGATCAATTATGAACAATGAGTTACAGTAGAGAGAGAGAGAGAGAGAGAGAGAGAGAGAGAGAGAGAGAGAGAGAGAGAGAGAGAGAGAGAGAGAGAGAGAGAGAGAGAGAGAGAGAGAGAGAGAGAGAGAGAGAGAGAGAGAGAGAGGACCATATTTTCGGCCAATTGTGAAGTAAGTCTCTTCAACCGGCGCCGACAATTGCAGGAGTGTTCCACCGGCGTCTAACAATAATCCGTCATATGCCCTCTTCACCTTTCCTTCTTTACCTGTAAAATTAACTTTTAATAATTTTTTAAAGTCGAAGAAAAGAAATAAAAGAAACAGTGGCACTATTCCGCAATCACCGGCAGCCTGGGAATTGGGGTCGCCGGGCGGCGCACATTATCCGGCGGCGGTGGTGCGTATGGTGCAGGATGATTTACCTGTGAGAATTGTTGGGGGAGAGGAAGAAATGGAAGAGCAACGAAGGGGGGTGGATTTGGGCAGCTTGAAATTGATGGGTCTGAAGCTTCTGAAGAGAGCGGTGGCCTCCATTACTACTGCCGCGATCAGTTCTTGAAGATGGTGAAGAACACAAGAGACGACATTTTTAATTCGGTACACTCGAAAAATAAGACTTCATTATTTAAAATGATTTTATATTATTTTTTTATTTATAAAAGTTTAAATTTTAAAAATAGTTTTCTTAATGTAATTTTTCTTTTTTTTTTTTTTTTTTTGAAAATAAGATTGAAAATTAGGTGTTGTTTGTATGAGTTCACAAGTCTAGGTTTGGATTGGCTAGCAATGAACCTCATCTTTTCATAACTTCAATAACTATTGTTAAATTATTACCTAAAATGATAAATTACGAAAAACACCCTTATGTTTGTGTGACTACAACACACCTCTATTATGAATATTTTTACCGTTCACTCTTATGGTGTCAAATTCAACAGAATCTTCTAGAATCTATGGAATGTTCTTTAGTTTGTCTTTGTTTTGTGCAAAAAATGCAACTTCTAATGCACTGCAATCCAATATTTACAAGTCAATACATATCTTGTGAGAATCTTGTTTCAAAATGTAGAGCTCTGAAATGGGGTAAAACGGTTACAAGCTAGAAAATATTTCACATAAACTAGAAGATTCCACTAAATCTGACACAACAATGATAGACGTTTAAGAAGATTCATAGTTGAGTGATGATTGTAATTACTCAAACGTCGTAATTTGAGGATGGCCGTAATTTACCCTACATAAAAATATATTTTATTATCACATAAAAATATAATTCGTATATAGACTTCTTTTACACAAGACTTCGCCATTTCCTGTTTAAGGTTGTCTGTCTCACTATAAATTGAAAAATGTTCCACACAAACAAACACAAAGTAAATCTCGTGGGATGCTCCCATATTTAAGGATGCCCAAATTACCTATTTCCAGCAAAATTTGTATAGAGTAAATACTTTGAAACTTCAGTGTAGCTTGATGAAGAATGGCAGCACATTGTCTCTAAAACCAGTCGAATTTAAATCTACGATACCCCGTTGTTAGAATCTCTACGTGTCGGTTCTATGACGAAACAGCTTTGTGATTGCTCTTCGCTCGCAGTCCTATGAAAAAAACAACATCACAAACCGAAAGTAAACAATTTGATTTCATCGCATTTACGAAAATAAAATAAATTAGCTAAAAAGCTTCGACCAATAACAAACCTTGAACATATTCAAATGGAAGCGTTTATCGGGATTAAGTCTCTTCAGCTTCAAGTAAGTATACGCAAAGCTCAGTTGATCACGTGACGTAAATCGATCAACTTCATTAAACCAAAGGCACGAAAATAAATTCGACATTGGCGTATGCGCCCTCACAATAAACGAACCTTCTGGTACAACTACAAAAATAAAAAAAAGGTGGGACCCAGTAATTAAATTTGAGAAATTCAAAAACTAGCATATAGAAATATAAGACTGAAAAAAAAATTATACTCACAGCTTGGAAGAGGGATTTTCGGGTCTGACGAGTCGTACTTTGTGAGACCATCAGACTGATAGAAATAAAACTGTTCGTCTAACGCAGAGTGATTGTACTTATTTAGCCTTTTATTTTGGAGTATTTCATCCCACACGCAGTGGCGAATATAATGATTCGAAATAGCATATTCTGAACCCTTTCGCCACAAAAAGTACTCGATTATCTTCATTGGATCGGCATTTAGTCGAAGCTTGCTATCGAGCCAAATAGAGTACCTAACAAATCAAATACACCACAAGAAAAAGAACATGAAAAATAAGAGGAAATTTTAAGGTTATTAGGACAACAACTAAAACATATGTATTTTCAAAAATGTTTTTTAAGGAAAAAAAAAAAGAACGACGAGGATCACCTAGATGAAGGAAAAAGGCGATGTGATAGAAATTTTGGCACCTTTCCAGTTTTCCGATTATCATTATAGGGTAAATTCTTCACAACAACTATTTTCCATAGCCCAATGTTTCCTCTTTCATCCACAACGTTTCCTTCGGATGAGAGTTTAGCTAAACTTTGCTCGTCAACAAACATAACAAAACAAACGTTTTTCTTTGAGTACTCACTAATCTGCAATTTGTAATTAGTTCTATATCAATACAAGAATTACAGCCCAATAGTTTCACATAACAACAATAATATGCTAAGAGAATAACTTGTTACCACTTTGCTAGTTGGCCTTCTCAAAAAATCGGAGCTTCCAAAAATGCACGACGAAACGACAATTTTGCATTTGTTCATATATTCTTTGTCCTTCTCGTTTAAATCAAATCCAGTACTGCTTGAAGATTCATTCCGAAACTTCACAAAGCCACAATGAATTGTTTGATTTGTTGCATAGTAGGACTTCTCTCTATCTTTAAGACTTTGATGTCCTCCAAACCGAGCTTCGTTACCTTCATTGAGAAGGGTAATCTCGTCTTTTTCAACAAATCCCAAAGAGAAACGAGCAAATTTAATATCATCCTCGGGCTCAGTCATATAAGAAACGGAATCAAGAAACGATACCTCGCACGGAAAATACCCTGAAATAAAAAAGGAGGGGGAAATTAATATTATTGAAAAAAATGTTTCACAGCAATTGCTTTAGTAAAACTGTACGCTTACGCTGCCTGTGCGGTTTCTTTGGTTGTTCTGTTACATTCTTCACATAAAATTCTTTTCTGACATTGTTCAAAGACGAAACGGTACCTTCTTCAGATTTATAAATAAAAATCCAAATCAGTAACGATTAAGAGCAAATCAAGACTCAATATCAACGTATGCAATTAGTATAAGGTACATTTCTTCAAGATTCTACACACATCAAACATTCAACTCCTATTCCAAATTCATCACAGAAATTCGTCAAATCGGAAACAGAGGAGTTCTTGAAAATTACCACCCACCATGAAAATGCATCTTTATTCCAAAATAAGCGAAGTATATCAAGAAGATAACTGCAAGTGCCGACAACCAAAACAACAGACTCTGTCTAAAAATCCAAGTTATCTTTCTTGTTCGGCGAGAACCCCACAAATGTTTCTCAGATGACGATTCGCTATTTTTAACGTTACCCATCACTATACACCTCAACTACGTACCAGCTCATCTGCAACATACGAAAATGCACGGTTACCAAATGCATAAAATAAAAAAATCAATTTCAAAGGGAAATCTCGACATAAAACCAACTAAATATTTGTTACTTACCAAAGCTTTCATAGCCCCAACGAGACGACCTCTTTGTGTTCTTGTGCCAGTGCACAAAGTACACTAACATTTTAAAGATCATGTGGAGAATGATTCAATCTTGACTTCCTTAAAAATCAGATGATAACACAAGAAATCAGTGATGGAGAAAAACATACACTAAAAGTATTCTAGGGGGGCCATGGCCCCCTGGCTTCAACAATGTTTACACTTTCAATAACCTAAAACACAATTTACTTTGATTTACCAAAATACCACAGTGAGTCGGTGCTATATCTTCAATTGGCAGCTAAGCTAACAATTTCCCACACATTGAAGAAGCTTCTGGGATCCGAAATCATATAAATGGATCATAACAATCTACAATATTGAAAGACGATAACTCAGTACACTACAAATTGCATTTATCGGAAAATAAATACAATTTTTTTTTATCAATTACTGAGATTAATCGCACAGATAACGCGTTTACGAATTGAACCAAGAAACACAGAAATAAAAAAAATTTACAGAAAATGATTTTTACTGTGCGAAGGAATTTCGAGCTGAAAATTGGAATCTGCAGCTCCAAATTGAAGTAATTACAGAAACTGTAAACGAATTCATACCTCATTACAGAATCGAATTCCAACGCAGCAACAATTTTGAAGACGGGATAGTGATAGAGGCGCAGTGAATGATTGAAGGTGACAAACATTGGTCTCTCTGTAGAAAAAAAATTGGGGTTGTTAAATTGCACTCTTACCCCTTACAAAGAAGTTATTGTACACTTTAACCCCTCCACAATTAATTAGAACACTTAATCCCATTCAATTTAATTTAATTCGACTGACTAATTAGGTGGGCCCACATTGTAGATTAATAACGGGCCGACATTTAGTTTGGGCCACGGCCCTTACAATTAATTTAATTTCCTAACAAGTCCTTTTCATTTCATCATTTTTTCGCCTCAGTTCAGAAACTTCGCGAAAGCAGCAACAATGGCGACGGAGCTGGAAGAACTCCTGGGCTTTCTCTCGTCTCCTTCCCCACCTGTAATAATTGTTTATTTTATTTATATTACTCCACTGCGCATATTTTGTAGCTAATTGTTTTTACTAACTTTGATTAGGGTATGTTAATTTTCTGATTTTCTTTTTAATTAACTCGTAACTGTGTAGATTAAAAAAGCTGCTGTAAATATTCTTCGGGATTATACTGGGTCCGAGGATGGGCTACGGTCTCTTGGGAAATACTCCAGTGTTGCTGTTTCTTCGTTGTCTCACCTTCTTGCTGAAAAAAAGGTTTTTATTATTTTTATTTTTATATTTTGTAGAATACCTTTGTTTATAGTGGAGATTATCAAGCTTAATTTTAATTTAATGCGATTATATTTCTGAAATTAGTTGAAATTTTGTTAGTATTACTGCAAATTGCAGTGGATTAAGAACTGAAAACCCCCTTGTATTAACGAGGTGTCGATTTCGAATATGGGAAAGTTAAAAGAGGCTAAATGGAAAATATAATTCAAGGGCGATTTCGTATATGGAAAAGTTAAAGGAGGCTAAATAGAAAATATAATTCAAGGGCGTAATCGGAAGATAAATTTGGAAGTTGTGTCGAGCTCCGTTCTTTTGTGTTTGTTTTTTTCCTACTTTTGCAGGCGTGTTAGCTGATAATATGCTTCTAGCTGTTTCAAATGTGATGCTCTAATGGAGTTAATTTCTTCGCGTGTGTGTGTGTTTGTGTGATTTTCGATTTTAGGGAATATTTGCATTCGTTCAATCCTTCAACCGATATAATTTGCGAATCAAAACTATTTATCATCTAAACATAGTGTGTCAAAGTGAAAATGTATTCTACACATTTTTGTTGGTAAGACCGTTTGTTGATTTCTCGGCGCTATTTAACTTGATTTATCAAATTCAGGAAGTTTCCGAACCCGCAGCAGAAGCCCTCGTAAATTTGTCACAAAATCACGATTTAGCTAAAAAAATGGTGGAAATGGGATTGGTGAAAGCTGTCATGAATATTCTATACAGTCAAGCCTGTGACATTCCTCACTTGTTGGTCATGCTTCTCGTCAATCTCACACAATTGGATGCCGGTATTCAATCTTTGCTTCAGGTACCCTTTTTCACTTAAAGAAAAGTTATTTTATTATGAAATTAAATTGACAAAATATTAATCTCGGCTGTCAGAATGAAGACGAGAAAATGCGGGGTCTATATATCATGAAGCTGGTGAGATCATTCTGTACGTCGTCTAGCGGAAAAGAAGGTGAGTTTTTCCGTTTCAATTTTTTTGTTAATAATTAGATTTGCGTTTTGGCAATTGGTCGCGTACATGTAATCGTAAGAAAAATGTATTTTAATCTATTTTGTGTTATAATATATCTATCAGGTGATCCCTTTGAACATGTGGCTTCTATACTCGTAAATATTTCGCAGAAAGAAGACGGAAGAAAGCTTCTACTGGACCCCAAACGAGGACTTATGAAGCAAATAATTCGGCAATTTGATTCACCTAGCCCCTTGCGGAAGAAGGGGGTATTTTATTTTATTTTATTTTATTTTAGCTTATATATATTTATTTGCAATAGTTTCGTAATGTATGGGATTATGTTTTATTAAAAATAATTAGATTTATTTTCTTCATACAGGTGTCGGGAACTATTCGGAACTGCTGTTTTGAAGCCAAAAATCAGCTGCAGAATTTGCTTCTGATATCGGAGTTTCTTTGGCCTGCACTACTACTTCCAGTTGCTGGAAACAAGGTAAATAATAAAAAATATAAATAATAAATATTAATTATGCTTAAAATAAAGCCAATTTCTCAAGAAAAGTCACTGAATTATATTTAGTTTGTAAGAATGTTCAGTTCTTTAGATAAGCAATGATTATATGCGATAACAACATTTAAGTGCGGACTTCGATTTTTAATTAGTATTTTAATCGACTTTTTATGACAGGTTTATAGTGAAGAAGACACCTCTAAAATGCCCCTCGAGCTAGGAAGCGCACTCTCGATCGAGCGTGAATTAGAAGCAGATCCCGAAATCCGCGCCCAAGTACTCGACGCTATATACTTGATCGTCTTAGAGGTGAAGTAGTTATATATTAATTATTATACCCTTTAAAATCAACCCTGAATTTCTATCTATATTTTATTTTATTTTATTCTTCTTACAGGAAGCTGGGAGAAGAGCTTTGTGGTCTGTTAATGGACCTCGAATACTGCAAGTGGGTTATGAATACGAGGAGAATCCGAAAGTGATGGAGGCGTTCGAACGAGTTGGCTCGTTGGTAATAATTTCACGTTTTTTACTTCTCAATAGCGTTATTTTATTTCCCCCGCTCATTTTTTATTAAATTTGTTTATAATTTCGATGCTGTATATTGTTCGACTTTGTGGTCGCAGTTGATTCAAGAGGATGGCACAAGCGAGGCCTCGACAGAGTTATCGAAATTGGGTGTGTGATTTCGATTTCGGTTTCGGTTTAGATTGCAATCGAGGTTGTTGTTTATTTTACTATGTACTCAATTTTTTTCTCACGATTTTGTCGGTGAAATTCGATAGACATTCCTTTATGTTTATTTTTTTTTCTAAATTTAAAAAATGAAAAATTCAAATTGGCTTTGCAAATTATAAATTGAATTTTTTTTATTTTTTTTTTAATAATTTTTATTATTTAAAAAAAAAAAAGAAGAAAACTCGAGAAAATAAACATGGCGGGCCAAATTGAATCATATATATGATGTGGTGAGAATTGGGCCAACGTTAAATTTAACACGCGATTTAAGTAAAGTAGGCCCCACGCCCAAGCCCTTAATCTCTAGCCACTCACTTTTGACATCCTACAAATTCCAATTGCTTTTTCTAGAGATATTTGTTTATTAGCAACAAAATTACAAATTTGTAATCCAATAGCAATTTCACCTAATATACATTTATATAACTTAAATTCGTTTGCTTGTCACTACTAAGTTTAACAACTCGTTTGGTTAACCTTATTTTAAACAATCGATAGGCTGTTACTTCGGATAAGTTATTATGTCTAATTTTAAAGTGTTTGCATAATAAGCTATTGCGTCTAATTTTAAAGTGTTTGGATAATAAGTTTATAAACTGTTTACTTGTTATAACATCTTAAATAAAAAGATACGGTGAATATGTTCTGTATAAAAGATCATAAAAGCTCTCGAGCAGCTTAGTTTAAAAAAAAAAACAAGATTAAAAAAAAGTGTCAAACTCTTTGAAAGAGCTTATAAGCTCTACAACATCTTATAGATTCTTTTTAACAGTTTATAAGCTTAACCAGACACTCTCCAAGTGTATAAAAGATCGTAAAAGCTCTCGAGCAGCTTATTTTTTTAAAAAAAATAAGATTAAAAAAGTGTCAAACTATTTGAAAGAGCTTATAAGCTCTCCAACATCTTATAAATTCTTTTTTAACAGTTTATAGGCTTAATCATACACTCTCCAAGTCCAATCGACTAAATAATTAGGAGCCAGTAAATATATATGTAGAATATAGTGATTATTTACACTACTATTAAAATTTACATAATTCTCATTAAAATATTATGTTACATATAATTAAGAAATATAAGATCTACAATATGAAAGCTTCAAAGTTGTCCACACCCTGACATGATAAATTTGGATAGCCTGGAAGAAGAATCTATTCCATTAATTAACACATTAGGAAGCTTTATTTATTCTTTTATTTATTTATTTTTTTAGTGGCAAATATGGCTTGGAAGAATCTTTTCTAACTTTTATAATGTTTAATTAAATAATTCACTTTGTTCAGTCCTTATCCAAAGTCTTTTAACGTGATTTATTGTAGCCATCGACAATTAATTTAATAATAAATGGCCAGACAAATCAAATAATAAAAATAAAATATTATATCCACACTTTTTAATATTATTTAGAATAAGTCGTCTTCTTATAATATGAAAGATATTTTAAAATATTTACATATAATAAAAATTAAAGTGCCCACCGAATTTTCCCAAGTGATAAAACGACACCGCACACAGATATTTAGCTAAAAGCATTTATTTCCATTAACCACTTGTTTTTAACTAATAATCAATTAATCACAACTAATAATAAATTGTTTAATTATGAGAAAATACAAATTAATCCCCAAAATTATATAAATTTACAGACCATCCAGAATTTCTGTAAATCTAACACAGAAGAAGAGAGTACGAATCAACAAAAATAATCTACCAATCAATACATACACGATATACATACAAACCATGTATGTAATGGTGTACGTATATGCGTAGATGCATATATATATATATATATATATATATATATATTGACATCTCAGGAAACAACCGAAAGTCTTCCAAGTGTTAAAAACAACTTTTTTGAGGAGACTTTTCTCGAATTAAAAAACCCCCCCTCAAACAAAATTGAATTTTGATCCATCTCATAATATGTTCTAGGGTTTGTTTTTCTCCGATTTTGAATCGCCCCCAAACAAAATCGAACGCCGGTTGATTTTTTTTGTTTTCTCTTTGTTGGGAATAATAATATTAGGTGGTGGAAATGATGATTAATGGTGGTTTAGAAGTGTCGGATGAATTGTTGGGTACGGTTGCTCCGATTGTTGTGTACTGGTTGTATTCGGGGATTTATGTGCTGTTAGGTTCACTGGAGAATTACAGGCTGCATACGAAGAAAGATGAAGATGAGAAGAATTTGGTTTCGAAGAAAGATGTGGTCAAAGGTGTACTCCTTCAGCAGGCTGTTCAGGCTGTTGTCGCCACCATCCTCTTTGCTGTGAGCATTTCATTCTCTCTCCTCCTCTGTGTGTGTTTGTGTGTGTGTGTGTGTTTTGTTAGTTGATTTTTATTTTATTTTGATAGGGTTATGCATCTGTGTTTCATGTTTTTTGGCAAGTAAAATTGGTGTGATTTTGGTTATATGGTGTCCTTACTATTGCGATTAATCGAGGAAAAATGAATTTGTAACAGAAACTGGTTATAAGCCTTTTGTTGTGTGTTGTCTATAGATATCTGTAATTCATCCGAAAGATTATTAGTGTAGTGGAACATATGCTTGTACTTGTTGGATTCGATGGGGATCTGGATAAATGAATTTTTCGTCGTTTATTGGGGACGGGTTAAACACTGAATTCTAGCTGTTTTGATGTTTTTAGTGCTCGAAGTTGTTGGAAATGAATATATCGAATGTCGTTACATGCAAATCTTATTGTGGTTTTTAATTTCTTCAATCAGCGGGAGGAACATTGATTGCACTACGTGGTTTGTTGAACTTGAGCGGCAATTAATGTTCATTGAGATTTTGTAATCGTTTCGAGCATTCAATGATTGGGCAGATAAAATGCTTAATGAGTTGACCAGTATATTTCTCTATAAAGGCTAACTATTTTACTGTGGCAAGTCATTAGGTGCAGAAATTTATTGTTAGATTTTACTTATTAGGTGCAGCACTTTAATGTAGAATTTTCTATCGCGGCTTAAAATCTTTCTTCAAAACATGGCACCATTGTTCTGACAACTTCCAATTCCTTTTTATTTTGTTTGTTCGACTCCATTTATTATCTCATGGGAAGCTGTCTTAGTGGAACAGACAACGTGATGCCTCTGTAACATAACAGGGAATGTGTTCTCGTGTAAATTGATTCGAACAACAGCAAGTCATCACAGCTAGATTTGACACTAAGTGATAAAATTAGTTATAAATGAAGGAATAGTACTTTATCGAAGAAATAAATTCAGTTGCTTACCTGTGAAAACGGACAAGTACCAGCATGCTTCAGGGTTTTGATTTTTATAGTTAAATCTTTATTTTCTTTTTACTGAATTATGTCTTTTTCCCCCTTTGTTCTATGATAAGACACATGGTTTTTTCCTCATAGGGGATTGCCGCCCATATAAAAACTATCCCTATTGCCAATGTTATTTGTTACAGCTGTTGAGGGCATTAGTACGTAATCTATTGGATGCTTCATCTTTCCAATGGTTATCACAAGTTCCGAATATATTCGTATGAAGTGCAGCTTTAGTAAAACTCTTAGTTGTAGCCTTCACATTACAGGAACCAAAACTTTTAACCAGCTGTTTTGGATATTTTTATTATTTTGGGGCGATATATTATTGACCCGTGAGGCAATCTTGGGAATTTCTTATATCACTCGTTGTTCTTTTATATCTATATGTGCTGACTTTTTTCCCTAGATTATTCTTGTAGTGTTGGCTTTGTTAGATCTAAAATAAATTATATTACCTTTCTTGTAGGTTACCGGAAGTGACACTGATTCTGCACAATCACAACAAACTTCCTTCATCGTTCTTGCTAGGCAACTCTTGGTAGCAATGATGGTCCTTGACACCTGGCAATACTTCATGCACCGATATATGCACCACAACAAGTTCTTGTACCGCCACATCCACTCTCAGCACCACCGATTAGTTGTACCTTACGCATTCGGAGCATTGTACAACCATCCAGTGGAAGGTCTTCTTCTCGACACAATCGGTGGAGCTTTATCTTTCCTTATCTCAGGCATGTCACCTCGAGCATCCATTTTCTTCTTTTCCTTTGCTACCCTCAAAACAGTTGACGACCACTGTGGCTTGTGGCTGCCTGGCAATCTTTTCCATATTTTCTTCGGAAATAACTCAGCTTATCATGATATTCACCATCAGCTGTATGGGAATAAGTACAACTTTTCGCAGCCCTTTTTTGTGATGTGGGACAGGATTCTTGGTACTTACATGCCGTATTCGCTTGAGAAGAGAAGTAAAGGGGGTTTTGAAGCACGGCCTGGTAAAGATTGCAAGGAGAACTGAGTTGAATTAACCATTGCCTGTAACAATTGTGTATCAATCACTAAAGGTTTCGGTTTTTTTTTTTCCTTTTTTCTTATAATCCTTTTTTGATTGCTCGAGTACTTATATGATTCGTATATATATATGTTATTGATATATATCTATACTCATGTGGCATGGTGTATAGTTTAGCTCTTCCCGATATAAGCATTGAGGCGTCAATGGCAGTGTAATTTTGTCTGTGGAGGCATATATGGCAGACTCTGTTTTTCCTTTTTCTTTTTTTTTTAAACAGATTTATGTTTCTTGATCTTGATTTGTGATATACGATTGGTTATTTGTTGTCTGGTTTATCGATTGCAGTTGGAAGTTTGCTTATATGATAATGGTAATAAGCACAATACTTGGGGTGAAAAATTGTATGTTCAGTCACCAAATAGGGTTGTTTTAATGGTGTCACTTTTCGATTATCCGACTTGTTCTTTAGTTTCTTTGATCGGTACAGAGTTTTTTTGTAATATTAGTAATTGCTAGCAGAAGCAGGAAGACGGTAATACGATTGCGAGAAATTGTCCGAAAATCTGGAACTCTGTTTTAATGCAAATTGCACAATAACATTGGTACATTACTAGGGTAATTATATCATACAGAAACTCAGTTTTTTTCTCTACTATAAAGAAAGTTAAAAATCTCAACTGGGATTTCAATAAATAACATTTTGTGTTACAACAGTTTCAACCTATAAACTAGAGACCAATCAATCCCTGGTCAAATATGTGCATCCTTTGGACCTTGTGTAAGAAGATCAAAGAACCCTCTCTTGAAAAATCATGGCACAGAAGGGCATTTTAGACTTTTCACTGCTCGGAAGTGGAGTTTCCAACCCAGTATTGCTTGACCACAACCAATATTTTCTCGGGAACAAGAGGACCATCCTCGTGATCGATCATCTTAGAATCCCATCTCATACCCCCGATTATTTTCTTCACCTTCACAAGCACATCAACTTCATCCCGGAATATAACCGCACCTTCGGGCCGTAAAATTCGATCCATCTCCAATAAAATATCTTCGAAATTACACCTGCGTTTCATTCAATTTGATAATCCACAAAAATATTCCAACACATTTTCAAATTCAAAAAAAAAAGGGTGGGAAGGTACGTACTTATCGTTGTACAAGCTAAAGACACCATTAGCATGGATAAGATCGTATGTCCTTGGATATGTCGAAAAGCCTTCACACCTAAACAATATTATAACAAATCAATTTAGCAGCCGAATAATATTAAATATTTAATATTAAATATTCGAGTAGATGTACCAGTCATGATAAATGCCAATCAATCCTCGTTCATATACAACACCGAGAGTATTTTTCTTGGCAATAGTAGGTACAACATTCATAACCCACAATTTCGGAGATTGAAGTGCAGCAGCAAAACCACCCAATCCAGCATTCATATCCATAATGTTCCGGTACCTTCCGGAATCAATAATCTTGTTAATCTTTCTATACGCGTTTACATGTTTTTTCCATTGCTTATTATCTTCCAAATATGCTTCAACGGAAACTCCACTAATCGAGCCACTTGCAATTCTCGGTGGAACGGCATAAAGCCTCTCGGGAAATGGCTTTAAATCACTGTTAGCATTGTTATTATTCGGAGTAATACACTGCTCCATTTTCTTGTACCTGATTAATAATAGGAATGATTTAAAACAATTTAGATATGTTGTGCCACAGTACAACTACATATCGAATAACCCCTTTAAAAAGTTACAAAAAATCTGATTTTTTTCTGAAAGTGAAAAACTAATTCCAGTCCCGTTCCAAAAAGATCGTAAAAATCGGACATCAGAATTTGGAATGAAAAAACTTATTCCAAAATTGGGAAATTTTCGAATCGCTATCGGAGGAATTTGGAAAATTCCAATATTATAGTCACCTATTTATAAAATACATAATTATGTTGATATTATAAATGAAATTTAAGAAAAAAAAACATAATTTTCAAAATTAAGATCGCATCGGAAATCAGAATCCCATAATATAATCCAATTGCAATCCAAAAAAAAATGGAAAAATCGGAATTCGGAATAAGAAAAAAAAAGCTTGTTCCAAATTTGAGAAATTTCGACCCTAAATATAATAGTGTAGTTAGTGATCCATACCAGACATTATCAGCATCTTCCGATTTACAGAATTCTGCTCCGGAATTTTCTTGTGCAGAACGACAGGAATCGGTATCCATCGACTTCTGCCAAATTGCTATTTCACCCTTCTCGGATTTCTTCTCCCAGCATAAAAGTTTCGCAACTTCTTCAATTTTCCTCTGTTCTTCTTGAAGCTCTTCCATTGGTCGCTGCCATGCTTTGTAATTAATCTTCCAATTAATCGGAGGACCAGAAAGAACCCAATAACCACCTGGTCTAAGCACACGATCAACTTCCTTCATATACAATCCATCTACAAAGAGAAGAGAAACAAATAGAATCCATCACTAACACCTAAAAATGATAAAGACTCCTTTTTTTAATCACAGATTCGGAAGGTGTTTGTTAATTACCATTAACCCCCCAAGGTATAAGACAACGCGAACAATGAGCCATGTCAAACGCACTCGACGGGTAAGGAATCTTCACAGTTCCAAGAACACCAATGACAGCTGGCACACCCCTCTCAAGAGCAAATTGAACCTGTGCCTCATGCGAATCTCTAGGTGCAAACGACATTGCTATAACGTTTCTTTTCCATAGGTACGCACCCCAACTAGCAACCTAACACATAACAACCACATATAAATCAACAAAACAAGACAACCTTAATATTTTACTTCAAAAAACAAAAAAAAAAAGACAACCTTAGTATTCAGACAACAAAAAAAATAGATACAGAAATACAAAACATACCCCACAGCCAGTGTCCAAAGCAGTCCTAACAGTTCCGTTTGCAATCGGAATAACCGAAGCAAGTTGGTCAATGTACTTATCTGCACCTTGAGGAAACTGAGTTCCTCCACCTGGAAATCTAAATACATTGCCCTCGTATTGAATCCAGTTCTGTATAGCCTTTTCCACGGTCAAGCTTTTGTAAGGAGCGTTTGCGTAGGGTACATAATCACGGCTTTTAGGCCATGGAAACGGGGTTACGTAACCTTTAGGAGCTGGAATAAGGCAATGCAGCTTGTCTTTTTGCAAAGGGCAGTGGCGTTCACGGTAAATCATGCTTTCTCTTGAGAAAGTCATGGCTCGCCTTTGATCTTGGCAAGGGGTGTAATCGGTGTATTTTTTGTGGCATGGCTTGTAAACTGTGGGTTTGGAATCGGAATCGGAATCGGAGAATATTCCGGCTTCATTGCCGTGGTGGGTTTCGAAATTGAGGTTTGGGAGGATGTTGCAGTTAGTGCTCGTTTTGGTTATTTCTAATGCAATGCTGTCACCTTTACCGAATCCACTTCTCTGCCATGCTCCGAGTAAGTAGAAGAAACAGCATAAGCCTGCTATGATGAAAATAGATACAGAATTTCTGGTTCTATTGTCGCCCGAATTGAACTTGTTCGCCATCACAGGTCCTGAAAATTAAAAAAAAAAAAACCTTAAATTTAGTAAAGAAAGAAAAAAGATCAGCATCGATCAATAGCCTTTTTCTTTTTTGCAATTTGGGGAAAGCAAAAAAAGAACTCCTATTACATATCAAAGTTGACGGGAAAACGAGAAGTAAGCAATCTATGAAAAATTAGCTTTGTTAGTGATCTGCTTTTTGCAATGTGGAAACTAATTACTCACAAGAACAACATTGATAAAATCATATATTCATCACATAACTAAGATCCACAACCACAATTCTAAGATTTGTCATGAACATCTATTAAAAAACGATCATAGTATTACAGAGGCTCGAATTGTTATAAACTTAACAAAGGTCTCAAATCACGAGCATACATCCTTTTAACTAAAAATGAATAGAAAACCTCAAATAATTGACAAATACAAATAAAAAGCAGAGCAGAGCAGAGCAGAGCATTGTTAACTAATGGTGATTAAGGATGCACGAAGGGATTAAACGCCGTACCAATCGCATCAGTTGATGACTGATGCAGACACTGATTCAACGATCAACAAAATCCGCGTCTTTATGCTTCTTCGCCACTCGGGAAAAAAAATGCTGAAAAACAGATCCGATTATCACAAATTCGGATAGGAGAGAATTGATTGATTGAAACTCAAAAACCCTAATTTCAGTCTGTAGTGGAAAATTGGGGCCATATATATATAATCTGCTGCTATGTTTCCATATATAAGATGTCGGGCGACAAATGAATCTTTTGGTTCTTTGTGTTTTCTTTTGTTTTTTAATGGGCTAATGATGAGAGGGAAATTTTCAAATTAGTCCTACTATTTGTTACTAATACCATTGAGTACCAGTAACTTTTTAAAATCTAAACATTTACTCCCATTAATTATTAAGTCGGTGGCGTTAGTGGTGTGGTTTTGGATAAATAAGTAAATAACAATAATATCATAATTAATTGAAAATGTAATAATTATATTGATGAAAATGCATCTTATGAAGTAATGAATAAAGTAAAAATAAAAAGGGTTTTCATTTAAATACACAAAAATTGATGGTAGTGCGCTATTTTAAAATTCCTGGGGTTTTAGCTCGTAAATCCCTTTGACTAAATTTATATATTAGACAATCACCGATATGACTCTTCTATCATTCACGTACGTCCTCATTTTTTTACAAAAAAACACTCGTAGGGCAATCATGACCATGCCTACGATCCCAGATTATATAAATTATCCATGTACTGAAATATAAACTTGGGGCATATTTTGCTAGGATTTGAGAATAAAAGACGTTTAAAAACAAACAGTATTTAAAACTTACACAAGTCATCCACACGACCGTTATTTTCTGTATATTCATTCAACTTTTCATCTAGTAAGCTACGTTCAAACCCTACGACATTTTCTCTGCATACGCGACTAATAGGGACGAAGATTCATTCTTCAAATTTATGCCAAACTGGCCGGATGACCTCGTGGTACACTCGTAGCACTTGGAAAAATCCTCAATTTTCAGCCCAATAATATAGTAGGGCCACCTGTAATTAAGGGAGCAGTCCATAGTTATTGTATGGACCTTAGAGTAGGCAATAACTATCCCCAGTACGTGATATTATTGTTCCTTGACTTTTTGTGTGCCCAGAATTTAAAATGTTAATTATTAGACTTAGGAGATGTCAAGGTAGTACGTTCATGCATCGATAGTTGTACGCTACAGTTACCGGGCTTGCAAACAATCCTCTTAAAATTGCTAGATTTCATTGGGCCCGCAATTGATTCTCGTTTGGGCCCAATATATTTGGTTTAATGGGCCAGCAAATTATATGTGAACGGGTCCCTTTCTTGAATATATAAATACAATGTTCGGGAAAATTACAATATTCGTCCTTCACGTTTCCATCAATTTTACATTTTACCCCCCATGTTCAAAACAATATATATTTGGTCCCTGATGTTTCCAAAATTTAACACATTTAGTCATTTCCATCAATTTTTCGTTACTACTAACGGAATTATGTGTGTGCCAATCATTTCTTTAACTGACGAACTAACGGTAAATTGACGGAAATGACCAAAAGTGTTAAATTATTCAGACATGAGGGACCAAATGTAAAATTAATGCAAACTTGAAGGATGAAAACTGTAATTTTCCCTACAATGCTCCATTTAAAATTAACTTTTAAAGTGTTTGAAAATTGAGCTTGTAAGTTATTTATTCGTTATACGATCTCAAAAAAAATGTGAGGTATAGTATAAATACTTGTAAAAACTAAAAACAATTGTATATGCTCTACAGCAACTTATTTTTAAATTTTACAATATTTTAGAAAACGATTACCAAATATTTTTTTAAGAGCTTCTAAGCTCTTAAACAACTTATAAATAAATTAATATTAACATTTTTAAGCTTAGCTAAACATCACTCCCTTAATACTACCTCAATTTCTTCTATCATTTGTGTATGGTTTAAGAATACCATTCAAAAGTTAGTTAGTGCAAGAAAAATGATACAAAATAAAATATTAATTGACATACAATGTTATCTGATAGTATTTTATGTTGAGTCACTAGTAATTCTTTTTTGTTGTTGTTTTATTTTTTAAATTATTTTTATTTATTTATTTTTCGACTATATTAAACTAATAGTGACAACATTGTAACAAACAAATATTGCCGAAAAATATGATAATAGATTTTTTCTCTCCGAATATTATTTGTCGTTGTAACGATGCCGAATTAGAGAAGAATAGCCCCCTTTTGGAAAGAGAAGAAACGACGCCGTTTGAAGAAGAGTTGCTCTCCAACTTAAAGAATCGTGGTTTTTAATTGACCCTTTTATCAATTCTCTGCTCAACGGAACGACGTCGTATTGCCTTGGTCATTTGAGTATAAATAGCATATTAGGGGATTGGGAAAGGCAAGCAATTTCAGAAGCTAGTTCGTAGTTAGGTTAGTGTAGCTCGTCTTTTAGCCTAATTTTCTCATTCTTCATATCTTTAATCTTGTTATCGAACACAATTTCTGAGCAATGGATTACTGTTATTATGAATCTAATTCGATTCATAACAGTCGTGGTAGTGCAACCGAAACCAAAACCGAAACTGAAATCAAAACCGAGCTGAACCGAAACCGGATCGAACCGAACACCCCTGGACCAACTTCTCTAATCTTAAAATGACAAATAATAAATATAATTCTACATATTGTATAAAAATGTGTGAATATTTTTGAATTTATAAGTTTGAATTAATATTATACAATTGGGGTTGAAGAACAGTAGTTTATGCATGTGGACACATATTTTCAGACTGCACGTATGGGAAGCAAAACCTAGGTCAAAGTGAAAACAGACAACTCTGTCTCCAAACGAGGATTAGGTTTTTGGAGTCCGCCATTTTTATTTGTTTTGAAGTCTCCGAGTTTGCCATTTGACTCAGCTCTGTGTGTGTGTGTGTGTGTGTGTGTGTGTGTGTGTGTGTGTGTGTGTGAAATTAAAAACCCGCCATTTAATTGAGGGTACTATTACTCCCACATTGAAGACAAGGTGCGAAAAACTTTGGTACGAGAAACTAAATAATATGTAATAATTTGTGAAGTTAATTTGAAGAAAAATTCAAACTTGAATGGGGGGGTTTTGAGAAATATTGAGTAATGACTTTTCAAGAAGCAAGAAGATTTGAGGAATTCCATGCATGCCCCCTGGATTTCCAAAATGTTGCAATATTCAAGATTATTGACTTCTGCCCTCCCAAATTAATTACTGTTAAATATATAAAATCAACTCTTAATTTAAAAATAATTATCTATATATATATTATCTAAAATATTCTGATGCAAATTTATACGAGGATAAATATATATGTAAAATACAGTACGTAGTTGGGAGATTATTAGATCCAGTGTAGGGGTGTAAATGAACCGAACTCGCCAGTTTTTTTGAGCTCAAGCTCGAATCAAATTTGGTGAGTTTGAGCTCAAACTCAAGCTCATCAAGCTTTTATTTGATAAGCTCGAACTCGAGCTCGAGCCAAGTCTGTCGAGGCTAGCTCATCTTTTATATATATATATATATATATATATATATATATATATATATATATATATATATATATATATATATATATTATTATTATTATTTTTTTGAGTAAATTCAAGTTCATTACAAGGGAAAGTAGGGGAGGGGAGACTCGAACCCTCCTTTACCCTATTAGTAAAGGCTAGGTACCAACTCTCCTAATGAGGGTTATTTTATATATACGAAGCTCGTGAGCCGGCTTAGGAGCTAATGAATGGCTTTTTTGGGCTCGAGTTTGAGCTCGAGCCAACTCATGGAGCCCATGAGCCGGTTCAGCTCATTTACACCACTAATCGAGTGTGCGACAAATTTTTTTTCCTAATTTTCACAAGATATAGTTTGACCAAACTGAAGTAGGAACTAGAAGTTATGGTCATAGATTACAATTTATGTAGTGAGTATTTAATTATTCTTGTATTTTTAATAATTAATCTTATGATATTTAAAATCTGGATTTGTTGATTAATTATTCATCAACTACAGGAAAGAGTATTACAGGACCACTGTTCTTTATTATACAATCATGCAATGCAAGCCTCAAAATTACCAAAAATGCAGCTTTCTTTTTTTTTTTTTTTCTTGAATTTGTTTTCATTAGGATTTAACGTAAGATCAAACTTAATTACTCTACAAGCCAAAAAGCTTTAATTTACGGGTCTGACCATAAATTTGTTACTAGCAACACATGGTATATTTAAAAGAATTAATTTGACTTAACTAACTACTATACAATTTTAATTTCTATTCAATTATATTTATCTAAGAAGCAAAACCGGGTGAACCTACGGGAAATTAGATAATACACCTAATTATTTACACTTTGTGTATTTAATTTAAACCGTAGATCTACATATAAACACACACACACACACTCATGTGTATGCATGTTTAGTGGATAATTATTTAATCAAATATGGGGTCCAAATTTCACCCAATGTAATTAACCAGATATAGTATCTAACTCGTGCGAAACTACCGTGCATCTTCGTTTTCTTGACAAAAAGTCAACTTGATTGACCCAAATTTGATCTCTTAAAAAGAGATGCTTGTGTTAAATTAAGCCATGCCAAGAGAGAAAATTAATGGCACCCTCAAATTAATGGTCAAATGGTCAAAGTATAGTTTGTGAAATAAATTAAATGGGAGTTAAATTAGGATTTGAGATCCGTGGGGAAAATTAGTTGTATAATCTGACAAGTCAGTGGAATAGAAGCTTTTGGGAATGGAATTAGAAGTCGCATTTTCGGATCCTGAGATACTGACTCCACTTTCATATTAAATTAATTAATACTGATATATGAAAGACTATAATAATTAAATAATTAAATAATTAATATAATGTTATGGGAATTTGACAGTTGAATATAATTTTGAGCTTTTGCATGGGGAGTTGGGTTTTTTTTTCTGGTCCTCATTTCCATGTCAAAATTCAAACACCACTACTCAAATTAATCCATTCATTATATATATTTTGGAAGATTGCTTTGTCTTCACTTAATTAATTAATTAAGCTGAATAACTAAATTAACATTCTAATTAATCTCCATGAGGGGCTGACTAACTAGGGTTTTCATTGGGATTCCTCACTTTGGAGTACTTAACTAAACCAGACAAAGTTTGGTTCATGAGTCACTACTAAGGAAGGAAATTAAAAGTCATTACTTATATATATATTCTTGACTTGGGGTTTTCTTTTCTTGGTAGTTGTTCTTGAGGGTAATTAATTAAGTAATTAATTAATTAATTAGACTTAATTAAGGTTGAATTATCTCTCACCTCATGCACAGAGCATCATAATAAGCAATATTAGCAGAATTAAACAAGCTCCTTTAAAGTCACCAGAAAAGTCGGCTGATCCTTCGGGGGCCCGACTCGTCTCGATCTGCGTGTGGCTTCTGCATATTAATTCAACTTACTTCTGTGTTCATTTTGCTTGTCTTGAACTAAGTTGCATGCTTTTAGGTCACTCCATTAATATTTTCATTACTTCTTGATTCTTTTTTTTTTCTTTTAGCTAGCCTAGCTAGGTTTAACTGCTTTGTAAGACTTTCGGTTTTTTCGATCTTTAGTAGTGAATCGAAATTTTGAAGTTTAATCTTTTCGGAAAAAAATGGATCATGCAAGAATTGAAAGTGAGAAAACAGAAGAAATAATGCTGCCAGGTTTCAGATTTCATCCAACTGATGAAGAATTAGTAGGGTTTTATCTCAAAAGAAAAGTTCAACACAAACCTCTCTCTATTGAACTCATTAAGCAGCTCGATATCTACAAACACGACCCGTGGGATCTTCCGAGTAAGCGAAATATTCAAAAATATTCACAAAAAAAAATTATTACCAAATTTTTCTTACATTATTCAAAACCCTAATATTAATTATTACATCTTTGTACTAATTATTATATATATACTGATGTTAATTTTTTTTTTTTTTTGTTTAAGCAGAGTTGGCAACTACTGGAGAAAAAGAGTGGTACTTTTACTGTCCAAGGGACAGAAAATACAGAAACAGTGCAAGGCCGAACCGAGTCACCGGTGCCGGATTTTGGAAAGCCACCGGAACCGACCGACCTATCTACGCCTCCGATGGCGGCTCGAAATGCATCGGCTTGAAGAAATCTCTCGTTTTCTACAAAGGCAGAGCGGCCAAAGGAATCAAAACCGATTGGATGATGCACGAGTTTCGATTGCCCTCGCTCAACGACTCGGTCTCTCCTAGTAAGAAATATTTGGACAAAAATATCCCTGCTAATGTAAGTAGTGCATGTAATAATTCTTGATGTATATATATAGATGTTATTTATGTAATAATATTTTATAATATTTTTTTTTTTTTTGCAGGAAGCATGGGCAATATGTAGAATATTCAAGAAATCGAACTCGAGTAATTCGCAAAGGGCGAATCTGTCTCAACACTCTTGGGTTTCTCCAGTGTTTGATCACATTATTACAACATGTGATGCAAATAATGCAATAAGCCCTTGCGATTTTAACAACGTTAATTATCACTCGGGTTATTATTCTAGCAAAACGAACTATTCGTCGCCCCTTCAATTCGGTTCACCAGCTGTTTATCAGATCGAAAATACGCCACATCAGTTCACAACCAGTTTACCAGCCGGCATTAATAATAATAACAACGATGCTTCTTCTTTGTTTCTAGAAATGTCGAGCTCGATATTCGGAGAATTCGTGAATAACGAGCATTGCAATAACGGAATATTCTCGTCGGATACCGAAACTGGAAATTTAGTTCAAGAAAACGTTTGCGCGGTGGTCGGAAAAGACGAGATAATCGACGTGGGACAACGATTATTAGACGAAGATCAGTTGGGATTGATAAGGTCGATGGGATTCGATTATCCGAATCACAATTACGGATTACCGATGAGTTTTACGGACGCGTGGAAGTCGAATTTGGTGTGGGATTCTTCTCCTTGTCCTAGTGAATTGTCAACTAGCTACTCTACTAACAATTGCTACATTTGAGTATTTATTTTATATATATTCTAAATTAATTATTAGTTGTAATGTATTATTCAAGTTTTGTATGCTCTATGATTAGTGTTTATTTTGTGCTATGTTTTTGGCTACTAGCAACTTTAGTTTGTAGTGCTCAGCTTTAAAAATTTAATTAATTTGACCAAAAATAGATATGCTTTAGCATATTGTCCTACTGATTTGTTTTTCACTGCTTCTAAATTGTACGTCTCTTCTTTTATGGGAAAATTACAGTTTTGGGACCTCAAATTTCCAGTGATTTCATATTTGACGCCCCGTATTCACAAAAAATACATTTAATCACTCATGTTTTATTCAACATTGTTAGTTATTTTCGTCAATTTTCCGTTAATACTAACGGAATCAAGCTTGTGTCCATCACTTATTTAACTGAAGGAGTAATAGTAAATTGACGAAAAACACCAAAAATGTTAAATTATTGAAATATGAGGGACCAAATATGTTTTTTCTGGACCAAATATAGAATTAGTGCAAACTTAAGGGGTGAAAACTGTAATTTCTCCTTTTGTTTATAGCAATGAATAAAATTTGGTTCGTCTATTCACCTTTAATAAAGACGAAAGCAAGAGAGAAAAAATATTAAAAAAAAAGTGGGAATTTGTTATTGTCACACCAAATTAACCAAATGCAATAATTAAACTTCGTTTCTTTCTCAATTCAATACCACCCCAACTATAAAATGAAAGATCTATCGACTGATCAAAAATAATTCATGATGAGAATGAATCTTGTTTCTCGATATTTTGAGGTATCGAATAATGAAAACATTCCTTCGTTAACTTCTACGAAAACATGTTACTAAAACTTCTTATTGAAAATATATTCAATTTTGTAGTTAACACCAGATATCTGCATGGCTATTAACAAAATGTAAGATTATGGAAATTAACAAATAATTGATAGTATGAAAACACGTGCATAATAATACACAAGTATTCAAACTAAATCACAGCCCTATAATAATACAACCGACCATTGCACTTAAAATTTAATCTACGACAAAGGATTTAAACCGAATAATTCCAAAAGCCTCAAAAATAAAAAGGACCAAAATTTTAAAATAACACAAAAAGCAAAATCCAAATTAGTTCAATTGGCCTTCAAACGGCCAAAAACTCAAAAAAAAAAAACTAATAGTTGAATTCGACAAAATAAAGAGTCAAATACGAAAGAATACCAACAAAGTACATAACATATTTCAAGCTTAGTAAACCTCAAAATACAATTCCATGATTTTCCCTTCACTAATTATGCAAAACTATCTCAGCACCACACTCGAACACTTATCAAGGCTTGGCAGCAAGCTTTTCCTTGGTCTTCTGTATCTTCAAAACCTTCTTCACGATCTTTTGTTCTTCGACCAAGAAAGCTCTAATGATCCTACAAAACCCAACGAGAAAACAAGTCATAAACTTTATAAATACCAATAAAAAATGAATATACGTAGAAGAGGATAGGAAAAAGTAACTAACCTTTCCCTCACAGCACCACCAGACAAAACTCCACCATACGGGCGGTTCACGGTCCTCCTATTCCTGGACAACCTAGACCGCTTGTACTCAGCAGGTCTCAAGTGTGGAATCTACAAACATGTGAAAATTGTGAAAATTGAGTGTAAGTTGTAATGTATTCAAATGAGAAACTTTGATCTAAGAGACTATTGCATTTTCAATTCACCGATTCAAGAATGGTACAATTGAGATCAAGAAAGTCATCATTTAAAATGGTGAAGCAATAAAATGGAAACAAGAAAATTCAGAGAAAGCCCGCAAATTGAGTATTTTATAACATATTCAACTGAGAAACTTTGATCTAAAAGACCATCGCATTTTCAATTCAAAGATTCAGAAGGTTAGTGGTGAGGTCAAGAAAACCATCATTTAACATAGTGAAGCGATATAACGGCAACAAGGAAATTCAGAGAAAGCCCGGACGTTTCAATTAACTGTCCCGATTACCATATCCATTCAAACATTGTTGCAATGTAATTAACATGAAACACAAACGTAAGAAACACTATTGATATCAAATACAAGTTCTACAGTCACTATAAAAAACCTCATTTTCTACAGATTCTAACAGTACCAACGAACCCAAACCAGTTAGTCATTCTTCAGCTAAAATTCCAGATCAAATTATCTCAATTATCTACGGTTCAATTATAGTAAATCAAAACTTAACACAGCATCTACCATACAGAATAACCATTCAGAACTTCCAATGCACCAAGCCAAAAACACAAACAAATGCCAACCGGAAATAATCGATTCAGACAGTATGTAATTAGTTGCATAAAACAGTGTATAAAAATAAAATAAAATAAAAAAAAAACATGATTTTTTGCAACATAATCTAAAAAACAAAAATAATCAACATCAAATGAAATCAAATAGTAAGATTTAATTTACCCCTTGGATTCTCTTGCCAGTAACAGGGCATTTGGGACCGCTTGCCCTCTTTTTAGTAGTCTGGTAAACTAGCTTCCCACCTATTTTCCACACACACACACACACACACCAAATCAATCACACAAACAAATTCAATCGGATGCAAAAGGCAAATCATCCACATTGAGCCGAATCAAATCAAATTAAAATGAAATAAATCGAGCTAGAACACGTGAAATCTAGCGAGTAAATTAGAGATGATTACCGGGTGTTTTGACGATGCGGTGCTGGTTGGATTTGGTGGCATAGCTGTGCCTCTTCCTGTAGGTTAGCCGCTGCACCATTTTCCCACTTTCAGTCGGGTCGGGTATTCGGGCTTTTGAATTCTCGGCGTCTGTTGGCTGAGGGCGAAGGAGTAGTGTGAAGAGTGGAGGAGAGGTATATGAGTGAGTTGCAGCCCTAACTTCAACGGTGGCGATGAGTTCTATTTCAATCTACGGCTACGATTTGGGGGCTTTTCTAATTGGACCTTTTACTAATAATCCTCCTGTATCCAATTTGAATTACGGCCCAATAGCATCTAAGACAATTTTTTGCCACTAATTTATTCTATATTAGCCAATAAATAAAAGTTATATACTCTTTGTATCAAACACCACTATGTATAATATTTTAAAAATAATTATTTTTTTATTAAAATAGAAAAAACATGAAGATTTATTTGACATTAAAAAAATTAAAAATAATAATAATAATAATAATAATAATAATAATAATAATAAGGGTAAATTACAAACACCCCCTGAGGTATGGTCAAATTACAAAAACCCCCCTCTTGTTTGGATAATTACATCTACCCCCTCAACTATGATTTTTTTCTTACACCTCCACCCTTATGGTGTCAAATTCAACATAATCATCTAGATTCCGTGAAATGTGCTCTAGTTTGTATTCGTTTTGTGTAAAAATACAGTTTCCGATGCACCACAAACTGATATATACAAGTTTAAAATCACATATTATGATCATCTTGTTTCATAATGTAGAGTTTTAATGGGATAAAACGGGTAAAAAAGTGACAATATTCCATATAATCTTGAAGATTCCACTAAATTTGAGGAGTTGAGGGGGTGGTTGTAATTATCCAAACAAGATGGGTATTTTTCTAATTTGACCATACCTCAGGGGGTGTTTGTAATTTACCCTAATAATAATAATAATAATAATAATAATAATAATAATAATAATAATAATAATAATAATAATAATAATCAAAACTCAAAATGTGAATGGAATAAACATTCTAAAGAACGAGTCTTGAAACTTGAAAGTAAACGGTTTCTCCATTACAAGGCTTGTTTGACTAAACTTATTATAAAGAGCGGATAAACTCTTACGTCTGATAAGTTGTTTTAGGAGTTGATTAGTTGTTACGATTTATTATTAAAATTAATTTTTAAAGTGTTTGAACAATGATGTTATAAGCTAATTTTACTCCGTTATAAGATTTTAAATAAATTTACCAAACACTTTGGAAGAGCTTATAAGCTCTTTTTAACAGCTTCTAACAACGATTGTAAAATACTAAAATGTAATTATACAAACCATTGAACTATTTATCTCCTTCTTCCTAAATACATACATAACACAACTGCATAAAAGTTTGAGACTTCACATTTTTTTCTCCTTTATCTCTAAAACTTTGCATTTACAAGTATTAACTACTAAGCAAAATGAAGTGAAAACAAACATAATTTTAACATGGGAAAAGCAAAAAAGATGTGTCCAAATGAACCTTTTTCCCTACAAAACTAATGTTGTCAAGTTTGTTATGGCACCATAGTAAGTGTTCTCTTGTTAAGTTTGACACATTCAGCACTCTACACACCAGTCTCAACTCCACCTCACTTGTCGATGTTTCGTCACATTCCCGTTGACTTTTTCTCAACTTCGTAACTATGCAGTTTCGACTTCTAATCTGTTCTCGAATTCTTCTCTCCTTCTGCACAATCGTAATAATAACATCAAAATTCTCACTAACATACAAAATGAAAAAAAAAATGAAGTGAAAAGGAACAAACCTTTTGAAGTTTTGAGACTACATCGACTAAAAGCTCGGAGTTTTGAGGTTCTTGAATACCCTTTAGGACAGCGTTTCTTGTCGCCTTTTTATCAGCAAAAATAAATTGGCGGAAAATCAGCATCGATTCTTTGATCATTTCCACCAATTGTTTAAGTGAAATTGCATCCGTTTCTTCTTTTCTTTCCTTCTTCGCCTTCGAACAATCATCTGCATGCAAAACATAAACAACCTTTAGTAACCTTTTTTTAAGGTTGTCTTTTTTTTTTAATTATTATTTATTTAAGGTTTCTCACCTTTGATAGTCGGGACATGAAGAAGATTACGAATCATGCACCGGCTCCTAACATAATTCTGATTTCTATTTCCTTGAAAGGGTTCGTCTTCGATGAATCTCTGCATAAGTACTTGAAATTGCTGAAAATCCTCGGCCGCTCGATTGTAAGAATGATTATGCCCTTGGGAATCGTAGTCCATCAATTCTTGTCCCTTCACATACAGCCAGCAAAGAATTTCCCAAGAGAGACAAAGTTTTCCGACGTATATCAATTCCAAGTCACGGTGCATCTCTTTGATCGATTTTTGCATTGGATCTGCGTAGACTCTCTGCACTTTCCGTTTCAAAAATTTCGGTAAAATCAAAGGCGTTAAGTAATCAGCCTTTTTCTTGCATGCGGGAAGTACTTCCGACTCTTTCAGCTGAAGAAAACCTACAGTTTTATCGATCACTAGAAAGTTAGATTATTAGTTATTAAAACCTTTTTTTCACTAATCATGCTATTTAAACTACGATTAGATTAATGTAGTAAAGTAACCACTAACCGATACTTTATCGAAAGAAATAAAGAAAAGTAGTCATTGCCAAAGATTTAATTGATTTTAAGACACATAAAGAAAGATAATGTCCGATTCCACGTAAGAAAGTAGTCGACTGCAGAAAAAATTAAAAAGACGAAAAAAAGAAAAAAACGAAAATTAACTTACTGATTGCCTGTAAAGTCTGGTAATTAAGAATATCGAGTTTACGCATTTTGTCCGTGTAGCACTTGTAGAATTTTTGAATTTCGTTGATTACATCTTTGTACTCGATTTTCCGATCGATTTGCAGAGGTTTCAACAAATCTTCTTCGATTTTAGGAGTTTCGAATTCTTCCGATATAGTCGGGAGCCCTTTGATTCTACTACAATTCTTGAGCTCCATTTTCATCTGTTGAACTAAATTCTCATGCTCCGACAACACATCCTCGTCTTCGTCTGAATCGGAATCAGAATCGGAATCGCAACGATTCTTCTCTTCGTCCGAACTGTCTGAAAACGCTGTCGTTATTACAGCTTCACCCTGTATAATATCCTGTTTTTGTAATAATAATAACTCTTCCTCATCTTCGACACACATAAGTTCCAACTCTATGTAATCATCGTCGTCGTCGTCATCCGAACCATCGTCGGATCTTGGTTTGCGTTGTTCGATTTCTCGATCTCGATCGAGAAAATCACTCATCCAATTCTCGGACGCGTTTCCGTTAAAAGGAATCAATTCGACCTCATACGAAAAATCATGTTCCTCCATAATTCCTTCATCTTGAACACAATTTAGTTCCTCTCTCTCCTCATCAACTACTTCATTTCTAGAGAGAGAAGCATCAAACAAGCTAAAACGAAACGAAGAGCCCGATTCTTCTTGTTCTTCGTCTCCGAATCCGAGTATTTTCTTATCCGATTTCCGAGAAATCTCGCAATCAAAACTATCATCACTTCCGACACGAACCTCGTTTGATCCGACAAACATTTCTTCGACCACGAATTCCTCCGTTTGCGGCTGTTCGACAAAGTATTCAATCATGTTTTCGCTACGCACAAACTTACACTCACTCTGCAAGAAAACAGTTGCAACAATTCCATCTTCATCTTTTCTACTCTCCTGCAAATCTAAACCATCTTCCTCAGAAATCCCACGTGGCAAAAACACAGTGGAATCATCAGACACAACAACAACTTCATCTCCCTTCCTATAATTATTATTATTTGCAATAAAATTACACAACCTCCATAAAATTAAAAACATTAAAAAAAAATAAAAAAAAATCAAGAACTCAAAAAAATAATACCAACCTGCACACATATTTGCAGAAGAACCCATAAATCTTGATCATCAAAGTATACAGAGTAGACAACAAAATATCTACGTAACTGAAGTGGGGTTTGAATTTGATCATAGTATATAATTTTTCAACTCGGCAATGATTTTTCATTCATAAGTAAAGAGAAAAGGGAGTGTATTGGAAACTGTGCAAAAAAGAAATCATACTATATTCCAATACAGTGTTCAGCATATAGAGTAGAATTTTTCTTTGGAGAAAGTGGGCTATGCACTAATGGCGGGTCACCTAAAATTCGTGGAAAAAATGAATAAATTGAAAATGGTGTGTTTTAATTTTATTTATTTTAATTAATTTTAATGGAGAATAAATGTGTTGTTAATAATTAGGAGGTGTGGCTGTTTAGATTTGTGAGGAGTTTTTGTCCGTTAGATTTTTTGGAAGACTGATGGATTGACGTTTCTAATGAGGGAGAAGACATAAATAAGTCAATTATTTTATTGCGTTTAGAAAGTGGCTGTTTAATTGTCCTTTTTTAGAAGTTGTCACATTGTTTTCCATGTAAGACATTTAATTATGAATAGATCGTAAATTACGAAAAAGTCCCTTACGTTTGGGTAATTACAGCTACTCTCAATTGTGAATTTGTGAATTTACTAACACGTCCACTCTAATGATGCCAAATTTAACATAATCTTCTAGATTCCATGGAATGTTCTGTAGTTTTATACTCGTTTTGTGTATAAATTTAGTTTCTGATGCACCACAATCTGGTATTTACAAGTCAACAGATCCATCTTATGATCATCTTGTTTCGAAATGTGGAGTTCGAATATGATAAAACGGGTACAAATTGGAGTATATTCCACATAAATTAGAACATTCTACTAAATTTGACACACCAAGGATTGACGTGTAAGAACATTCATAATTGATGGGGTGAATGTAATTATCGAAACATGAGGGTTTTTTTTTGTAATTTAACCTTACATCAGGGGTGGAAGTTGTTGGGAAAATTGGTTAAAAATTGAGTCATGAACAATTTTTTATCAATATTAGTGTACGGTCTAATACATAAATGAATTTTGGATTAGAACCAATTTTGTGGTGAATGAAAAATTACTAGTCCAAAAATAGAAGGAAAGTGGGATTTTAAGTTATCCCACATTGGAAAAGTAGAGAAGTACTGAGCTGTATTTATATCAAAATATGGGGACAAAGGGTCACGCCCTTTGGGCATTCAACTTTGTTTGGGAGAAAGGCCTATATGTTATATGTTTCAAATCGCGCCGCCGCCGCCGTCCGTCCGACCGACCGGCCGGCCGGCTCGGCTCGGCTCGCTCGTTCGTTCGTTCGTTCGTATGTATGGATCGGATTTGGATTTGGGCTCGGGCCCAAATCACTACATTAATTTTTTGGGCCAAAAACATTAGGTCATGGGCTTTAACCCATTCAGTCGAAGCCCATCTCGATTGATCTGACTGGTCTGAATTGGTGCGGCCGAACCAATGCAAACCATTCAGGCTCAACCCGAAATGGTGCAACTATTACTCCCAATTGGCTCCATTCGAAATGGTGCAACCATTCAAACAAAAGGTACCTTTTTGCCCCAAAGGACACTACTTTTCAAACCTTATAAATAGACCCTAACATTCCCAGGATTCCTCACTTCAATCCAAATAAAAGCCTACTGCATATTCAGCCTTCCCTTTACAGATTCTCTCGAAAAGTTCTACACAAAGTACAGTTCGTCGTACTTGGGATTTGGAGTGCTCCTATTCCAAGTTTTGCCGTTGTATCTTGGGAGACAATTTCCATTTAATCCGTTAGCACCGTTGCGGGGAAATTTCGTCTTAAGGACAGAGACAACTCGCCTCGGCAAAATTTCCGTTCATAGCAGATTAACAACAATCTTAAGACGAAATCTTACTTTCAATCTGCAAAATGGCCGAAGGAGACGACAACAACAACAACAACACCCCGGAAAACCAACATGTTGATCCACCAAACCAAGGAGTGCAGCCGCCAAATGTTCCTGTTCCTTTCCCAAACGGTGCTGTTCCACCTCCGGCTCTTCCACCTGCGTTTCGTCCCGCCCCATACCCTCCTGTCGTCGCTCATGGTGAAAAACCGGAGAAGTTTAAAGGTATTGATTTCAAACGTTGGCAACAGAAATTGCTCTTTTACCTCACCACTATCAACTTGGCTGTTTTCGTTACGGAAACACCTCCCGCTGTGCCTGATGCCAACGCTACCTTGGAAACGAGAGTTGCGTGGGATGCTTGGTTTCATTCCGACTTCTTGTGTCGGAATCACATCTTGAATGCTCTAGATGATTCACTATACAATGTGTATAGTGCGATCAAAACCGCTAAGGAACTGTGGGAGTCCTTAGAAAAGAAGTACAAAACAGAAGATGCCGGGTTGAAGAAATTCATCGTCGGGAAGTTCTTGGATTTCAAAATGGTGGACAGCAAGACTCTTATGAGCCAAGTCCAAGAGTTGCAACTCATCATGCATGATATTCATGCCGAAGGAATGAGACTAAGTGAATCCTTTCAAGTCGCTGCAATGATCGAAAAGCTACCACCGCTTTGGAAGGATTTCAAGAATTATCTCAAGCACAAACGCAAGGAAATGGGGCTTGAAGATCTTATCGTGAGGCTAAGGATTGAAGAAGACAATCGAAAGACCGAGTCCAAAACCGGCAAGCAGCAAATGGAGGCTAAAGCACACCTTATGGAACCTAACGTGCAAGTTAGCAAGAAAAGAAAGGCTCAAGGAAATGCTAGTGGCGGTGGAAATGGAAGCAACAACGGCAAAGGGAAATGGAAGCCAAAGAAATTCAAGTTCAATGGAACGTGTCACAATTGCGGCAAGCCAAATCACATGGCAAAGGATTGTCGTCAACCCAAAAGGCAAGCTAACATGGTCGAAGACAAAAGTGTTCCTATCGACATGTCAGACCTCAACTTATGTGCCGTAGTCTTTGAAGCTAACTTGGTGGACAATCCCAAGGAATGGTGGCTCGATACGGGCGCAACTCGCCACATATGCTCCAACAAGGAGTCGTTCTCCTCCTACACTCCAATCAATGGTCAAAAGGTGTTCATGGGAAACTCTGCCACCTCGGATGTTGTAGGCATAGGAAAGGTTATTTTGAAGCTCACCTCCGGGAAGGAGCTCACTTTGGTTAATGTAATGCACGTTCCGGATATCCGTAAAAATTTAATTTCCGGAACATTGCTCACTAAAGCTGGTTTTAAGTTAGTTCTTGAGGCTGAGAAATTAATTCTCACCAAGAATGGTTGTTTTATAGGGAAAGGCTATGTTGATAACGGCCTTGTTAAGATGAATGTAATGACGCTTGTTCACAAGCTTGATGATAATAAAATTACTACTTCTATGTACTTGATAGAGTGTTCTAAATTATGGCATGTTAGACTAGGACATGTGAATTTTAAAACACTCAAAAAGTTAGTAGACTTAGAACTACTACCTCATCTTAAATTCGATTATCAAAAAGGAAAATGTGAAACTTGTGTAGAAGCAAAAATGACTAAATCGTCATTTAATTCTGTTGAAAGAACAACGGAACCTCTAGATTTAATTCACAGTGATATTTGTGATTTAAAATTTGTGCAAACTAGAGGAGGAAAGAAATACTTTATTACGTTTATTGACGATTGCACTAAATATTGTTATGTGTTTTTGCTAAGAAGCAAAGACGAGGCCTTGGAAGCTTTTAAAAGCTATAAAGTTGAAGTGGAAAATCAACTCGGAAGGAAAATCAAAATGATTCGAAGTGATAGAGGTGGAGAATATGGTGCTCCATTTGATGAATTTTGCTCTCAAACCGGCATTATTCATCAAACTACGGCACCTTACTCTCCCCAATCAAATGGTGTTGCTGAACGCAAAAATCGGACTCTTAAAGAAATGATGAATGCAATGTTGATAAATTCGGGTTCACCTCAGAATTTGTGGGGGGAAGCACTCCTCTCGGCAAATCATATTCTTAATAAGATTCCGCACCGAGAAAAGAAAGAAACCCCTTATGAATTATGGAAAGGTCACAAGCCGTCCTATAAATATTTAAAAGTGTGGGGGTGTTTGGTTAAGGTACAAGTACCCAAACCAAAACAAATAAAAATTGGGCCTAAAACTGTTGATTGTATCTTTATTGGCTACGCAAACAACAGTAGTGCATATCGATGTTTAATACACAAGTCTAATGTTCTTGATATGAATGAAGGCACTATCATTGAATCAAGAAATGTTGAATTTTTTGAGGATAGATTTCCCTATAAAGAAAAATCAGCAACGGGTTCTCACAAAAGAACATATGAAACTGCTAATGATGGGTTTCAAAGTGATGAAGAACCTAGACGAAGTACTAGGGCAAAAATTGCTAAGTCCTTTGGACCGGAATTCCTAACATATACTTTGGAAAATGATCCAAGGACCATAAAAGAGGCCTTATCCACTCCCGAAGCGCCGCTTTGGAAAGAAGCAATCAATAGTGAAATTGATTCGATTATGCAAAATCATACGTGGGTATTGGTTGATTTACCCCCGGGAAATAAACCGTTGGGATGCAAATGGATTCTCAAAAGAAAGTATAAAGCCGATGGCTCGATTGATAAATACAAGGCAAGGTTAGTAGTCAAAGGATTTAGACAAAAGGAAGGTCTAGATTTCTTTGATACCTATTCGCCCGTAACGAGAATCACATCAATTAGAGTACTTCTAGCAATTGCTGCTTTGCACAATCTAGAAGTTCACCAAATGGACGTAAAGACAGCATTTTTAAATGGTGAATTAGAAGAAGAAATATACATGGAACAACCCGAAGGGTTTGTTGCTCATGGACAAGAGTCCAAAGTATGTAAACTTGTGAAGTCACTTTATGGACTAAAACAAGCTCCCAAGCAATGGCATGAAAAATTTGATAGAACAATACTATCAAATGGGTTTAAAATAAACGAGTGTGATAAATGTGTATACATTAAAAACACACCAAATGAATTTGTGATTATATGTCTCTACGTGGATGACATGTTAATTATGGGTAGTAATCACGAGATAATCGTGAAAACTAAGAAAATGTTATCAACACATTTTGACATGAAAGATATGGGTCTAGCCGATGTAATTTTGGGAGTAAAAATCATCAAAAATGACAATGGACTGGTTCTTACTCAATCGCATTATATTGAGAAAGTACTACAAAAATTTAAAATGTTTGATAGTCCACCTGCTACGACCCCAATCGATTTGAAAATTCACTTAGCCAAAAATCGTGGAGAACCAGTGGATCAATTGAAATATTCTCAAATCATAGGCAGTCTAATGTACGTCATGAACTGCACTCGTCCGGATATTGCTCATTCGGTTAGTAAATTAAGTAGATTTACAAGCAATCCCGGAAATGACCATTGGAATGCACTAACTAGAGTACTTAGATATTTAAAACACACTCTAGAATTTGGTTTGCATTTTACAAGATATCCATCTGTACTAGAAGGATACAGTGATGCGAATTGGATATCCGATACCAAAGATTCTAAATCCACAAGTGGATATGTTTTCACTATAGGTGGAGCTGCTGTGTCATGGAAATCTACAAAGCAAACATGTATAGCTCGATCCACAATGGAATCGGAGTTCATAGCTTTAGATAAAACTGGAGAAGAAGCGGAATGGCTTCGTAATTTCCTAGAAGATATTCCGTGTTGGAATAAACCAGTGCCGGCAATACTGATTCATTGCGATAGTCAATCAGCAATTGGAAGGGCACAAAGCAGCATGTATAATGGTAAGTCTAGACACATTCGTCGCCGACATAATACCATAAGGCAATTGATCTCAAATGGAATAATTTCTATAGACTATGTAAAGTCTAAAGACAACTTAGCGGATCCGTTGACTAAAGGTTTACCAAGAGATCAACTACAATGCCTATCTAGGGGAATGGGATTAAAACCCATAAATTAAGAACAATCTTGGTGGTAACCCAACCATGCTGACTGGAGATCCCAAGAACTGGTTCAAAAGGGACAACTAAGCTAAGAAAGTTCAGTTGAGCACTAAGGAACTCATTCCTAACTCATTCCCGCGAAAGATAATAGTGCTACCTGCAGAAAGGGTAAAGGATAAGCTAACGCTTTTAATGATTCCAAAACCTTATAACAAAAGGTGAGGTATTGGCAGGATACCTTTAATAGGAGATCACCTATGTAAGTGTATGAAGTGAGGGCCGCTTCAAAACTTGACAAACACTTATGAATCCAAGATGTCTGTCCATGGCCAAAACGGACACAATCATGAGAACTAAGGAAATGTGAGAATAGTATTGTGTGGGTTGCATTGTCTTGGTTTACACGAACGGCTGACAGTTCAAGACATCGCGTTCACTACTCAGCCTAGTAAATCCGATGTAACTCCACTACGGAAGGTTCAAAGCTATATGCTACCTATCCCGATGCAATACTATTCGTGGGAACTCTAGAGAGAATCGACGCCCTCGTTTTCATTCATGTGGGGGATTGTTGGGAAAATTGGTTAAAAATTGAGTCATGAACAATTTTTATCAATATTAGTGTACGGTCTAATACATAAATGAATTTTGGATTAGAACCAATTTTGTGGTGAATGAAAAATTACTAGTCCAAAAATAGAAGGAAAGTGGGATTTTAAGTTATCCCACATTGGAAAAGTAGAGAAGTACTGAGCTGTATTTATATCAAAATATGGGGACAAAGGGTCACGCCCTTTGGGCATTCAACTTTGTTTGGGAGAAAGGCCTATATGTTATATGTTTCAAATCGCGCCGCCGCCGCCGTCCGTCCGACCGACCGGCCGGCCGGCTCGGCTCGGCTCGCTCGTTCGTTCGTTCGTATGTATGGATCGGATTTGGATTTGGGCTCGGGCCCAAATCACTACATTAATTTTTTGGGCCAAAAACATTAGGTCATGGGCTTTAACCCATTCAGTCGAAGCCCATCTCGATTGATCTGACTGGTCTGAATTGGTGCGGCCGAACCAATGCAAACCATTCAGGCTCAACCCGAAATGGTGCAACTATTACTCCCAATTGGCTCCATTCGAAATGGTGCAACCATTCAAACAAAAGGTACCTTTTTGCCCCAAAGGACACTACTTTTCAAACCTTATAAATAGACCCTAACATTCCCAGGATTCCTCACTTCAATCCAAATAAAAGCCTACTGCATATTCAGCCTTCCCTTTACAGATTCTCTCGAAAAGTTCTACACAAAGTACAGTTCGTCGTACTTGGGATTTGGAGTGCTCCTATTCCAAGTTTTGCCGTTGTATCTTGGGAGACAATTTCCATTTAATCCGTTAGCACCGTTGCGGGGAAATTTCGTCTTAAGGACAGAGACAACTCGCCTCGGCAAAATTTCCGTTCATAGCAGATTAACAACAATCTTAAGACGAAATCTTACTTTCAATCTGCAAAATGGCCGAAGGAGACGACAACAACAACAACAACACCCCGGAAAACCAACATGTTGATCCACCAAACCAAGGAGTGCAGCCGCCAAATGTTCCTGTTCCTTTCCCAAACGGTGCTGTTCCACCTCCGGCTCTTCCACCTGCGTTTCGTCCCGCCCCATACCCTCCTGTCGTCGCTCATGGTGAAAAACCGGAGAAGTTTAAAGGTATTGATTTCAAACGTTGGCAACAGAAATTGCTCTTTTACCTCACCACTATCAACTTGGCTGTTTTCGTTACGGAAACACCTCCCGCTGTGCCTGATGCCAACGCTACCTTGGAAACGAGAGTTGCGTGGGATGCTTGGTTTCATTCCGACTTCTTGTGTCGGAATCACATCTTGAATGCTCTAGATGATTCACTATACAATGTGTATAGTGCGATCAAAACCGCTAAGGAACTGTGGGAGTCCTTAGAAAAGAAGTACAAAACAGAAGATGCCGGGTTGAAGAAATTCATCGTCGGGAAGTTCTTGGATTTCAAAATGGTGGACAGCAAGACTCTTATGAGCCAAGTCCAAGAGTTGCAACTCATCATGCATGATATTCATGCCGAAGGAATGAGACTAAGTGAATCCTTTCAAGTCGCTGCAATGATCGAAAAGCTACCACCGCTTTGGAAGGATTTCAAGAATTATCTCAAGCACAAACGCAAGGAAATGGGGCTTGAAGATCTTATCGTGAGGCTAAGGATTGAAGAAGACAATCGAAAGACCGAGTCCAAAACCGGCAAGCAGCAAATGGAGGCTAAAGCACACCTTATGGAACCTAACGTGCAAGTTAGCAAGAAAAGAAAGGCTCAAGGAAATGCTAGTGGCGGTGGAAATGGAAGCAACAACGGCAAAGGGAAATGGAAGCCAAAGAAATTCAAGTTCAATGGAACGTGTCACAATTGCGGCAAGCCAAATCACATGGCAAAGGATTGTCGTCAACCCAAAAGGCAAGCTAACATGGTCGAAGACAAAAGTGTTCCTATCGACATGTCAGACCTCAACTTATGTGCCGTAGTCTTTGAAGCTAACTTGGTGGACAATCCCAAGGAATGGTGGCTCGATACGGGCGCAACTCGCCACATATGCTCCAACAAGGAGTCGTTCTCCTCCTACACTCCAATCAATGGTCAAAAGGTGTTCATGGGAAACTCTGCCACCTCGGATGTTGTAGGCATAGGAAAGGTTATTTTGAAGCTCACCTCCGGGAAGGAGCTCACTTTGGTTAATGTAATGCACGTTCCGGATATCCGTAAAAATTTAATTTCCGGAACATTGCTCACTAAAGCTGGTTTTAAGTTAGTTCTTGAGGCTGAGAAATTAATTCTCACCAAGAATGGTTGTTTTATAGGGAAAGGCTATGTTGATAACGGCCTTGTTAAGATGAATGTAATGACGCTTGTTCACAAGCTTGATGATAATAAAATTACTACTTCTATGTACTTGATAGAGTGTTCTAAATTATGGCATGTTAGACTAGGACATGTGAATTTTAAAACACTCAAAAAGTTAGTAGACTTAGAACTACTACCTCATCTTAAATTCGATTATCAAAAAGGAAAATGTGAAACTTGTGTAGAAGCAAAAATGACTAAATCGTCATTTAATTCTGTTGAAAGAACAACGGAACCTCTAGATTTAATTCACAGTGATATTTGTGATTTAAAATTTGTGCAAACTAGAGGAGGAAAGAAATACTTTATTACGTTTATTGACGATTGCACTAAATATTGTTATGTGTTTTTGCTAAGAAGCAAAGACGAGGCCTTGGAAGCTTTTAAAAGCTATAAAGTTGAAGTGGAAAATCAACTCGGAAGGAAAATCAAAATGATTCGAAGTGATAGAGGTGGAGAATATGGTGCTCCATTTGATGAATTTTGCTCTCAAACCGGCATTATTCATCAAACTACGGCACCTTACTCTCCCCAATCAAATGGTGTTGCTGAACGCAAAAATCGGACTCTTAAAGAAATGATGAATGCAATGTTGATAAATTCGGGTTCACCTCAGAATTTGTGGGGGGAAGCACTCCTCTCGGCAAATCATATTCTTAATAAGATTCCGCACCGAGAAAAGAAAGAAACCCCTTATGAATTATGGAAAGGTCACAAGCCGTCCTATAAATATTTAAAAGTGTGGGGGTGTTTGGTTAAGGTACAAGTACCCAAACCAAAACAAATAAAAATTGGGCCTAAAACTGTTGATTGTATCTTTATTGGCTACGCAAACAACAGTAGTGCATATCGATGTTTAATACACAAGTCTAATGTTCTTGATATGAATGAAGGCACTATCATTGAATCAAGAAATGTTGAATTTTTTGAGGATAGATTTCCCTATAAAGAAAAATCAGCAACGGGTTCTCACAAAAGAACATATGAAACTGCTAATGATGGGTTTCAAAGTGATGAAGAACCTAGACGAAGTACTAGGGCAAAAATTGCTAAGTCCTTTGGACCGGAATTCCTAACATATACTTTGGAAAATGATCCAAGGACCATAAAAGAGGCCTTATCCACTCCCGAAGCGCCGCTTTGGAAAGAAGCAATCAATAGTGAAATTGATTCGATTATGCAAAATCATACGTGGGTATTGGTTGATTTACCCCCGGGAAATAAACCGTTGGGATGCAAATGGATTCTCAAAAGAAAGTATAAAGCCGATGGCTCGATTGATAAATACAAGGCAAGGTTAGTAGTCAAAGGATTTAGACAAAAGGAAGGTCTAGATTTCTTTGATACCTATTCGCCCGTAACGAGAATCACATCAATTAGAGTACTTCTAGCAATTGCTGCTTTGCACAATCTAGAAGTTCACCAAATGGACGTAAAGACAGCATTTTTAAATGGTGAATTAGAAGAAGAAATATACATGGAACAACCCGAAGGGTTTGTTGCTCATGGACAAGAGTCCAAAGTATGTAAACTTGTGAAGTCACTTTATGGACTAAAACAAGCTCCCAAGCAATGGCATGAAAAATTTGATAGAACAATACTATCAAATGGGTTTAAAATAAACGAGTGTGATAAATGTGTATACATTAAAAACACACCAAATGAATTTGTGATTATATGTCTCTACGTGGATGACATGTTAATTATGGGTAGTAATCACGAGATAATCGTGAAAACTAAGAAAATGTTATCAACACATTTTGACATGAAAGATATGGGTCTAGCCGATGTAATTTTGGGAGTAAAAATCATCAAAAATGACAATGGACTGGTTCTTACTCAATCGCATTATATTGAGAAAGTACTACAAAAATTTAAAATGTTTGATAGTCCACCTGCTACGACCCCAATCGATTTGAAAATTCACTTAGCCAAAAATCGTGGAGAACCAGTGGATCAATTGAAATATTCTCAAATCATAGGCAGTCTAATGTACGTCATGAACTGCACTCGTCCGGATATTGCTCATTCGGTTAGTAAATTAAGTAGATTTACAAGCAATCCCGGAAATGACCATTGGAATGCACTAACTAGAGTACTTAGATATTTAAAACACACTCTAGAATTTGGTTTGCATTTTACAAGATATCCATCTGTACTAGAAGGATACAGTGATGCGAATTGGATATCCGATACCAAAGATTCTAAATCCACAAGTGGATATGTTTTCACTATAGGTGGAGCTGCTGTGTCATGGAAATCTACAAAGCAAACATGTATAGCTCGATCCACAATGGAATCGGAGTTCATAGCTTTAGATAAAACTGGAGAAGAAGCGGAATGGCTTCGTAATTTCCTAGAAGATATTCCGTGTTGGAATAAACCAGTGCCGGCAATACTGATTCATTGCGATAGTCAATCAGCAATTGGAAGGGCACAAAGCAGCATGTATAATGGTAAGTCTAGACACATTCGTCGCCGACATAATACCATAAGGCAATTGATCTCAAATGGAATAATTTCTATAGACTATGTAAAGTCTAAAGACAACTTAGCGGATCCGTTGACTAAAGGTTTACCAAGAGATCAACTACAATGCCTATCTAGGGGAATGGGATTAAAACCCATAAATTAAGAACAATCTTGGTGGTAACCCAACCATGCTGACTGGAGATCCCAAGAACTGGTTCAAAAGGGACAACTAAGCTAAGAAAGTTCAGTTGAGCACTAAGGAACTCATTCCTAACTCATTCCCGCGAAAGATAATAGTGCTACCTGCAGAAAGGGTAAAGGATAAGCTAACGCTTTTAATGATTCCAAAACCTTATAACAAAAGGTGAGGTATTGGCAGGATACCTTTAATAGGAGATCACCTATGTAAGTGTATGAAGTGAGGGCCGCTTCAAAACTTGACAAACACTTATGAATCCAAGATGTCTGTCCATGGCCAAAACGGACACAATCATGAGAACTAAGGAAATGTGAGAATAGTATTGTGTGGGTTGCATTGTCTTGGTTTACACGAACGGCTGACAGTTCAAGACATCGCGTTCACTACTCAGCCTAGTAAATCCGATGTAACTCCACTACGGAAGGTTCAAAGCTATATGCTACCTATCCCGATGCAATACTATTCGTGGGAACTCTAGAGAGAATCGACGCCCTCGTTTTCATTCATGTGGGGGATTGTTGGGAAAATTGGTTAAAAATTGAGTCATGAACAATTTTTATCAATATTAGTGTACGGTCTAATACATAAATGAATTTTGGATTAGAACCAATTTTGTGGTGAATGAAAAATTACTAGTCCAAAAATAGAAGGAAAGTGGGATTTTAAGTTATCCCACATTGGAAAAGTAGAGAAGTACTGAGCTGTATTTATATCAAAATATGGGGACAAAGGGTCACGCCCTTTGGGCATTCAACTTTGTTTGGGAGAAAGGCCTATATGTTATATGTTTCAAATCGCGCCGCCGCCGCCGTCCGTCCGACCGACCGGCCGGCCGGCTCGGCTCGGCTCGCTCGTTCGTTCGTTCGTATGTATGGATCGGATTTGGATTTGGGCTCGGGCCCAAATCACTACATTAATTTTTTGGGCCAAAAACATTAGGTCATGGGCTTTAACCCATTCAGTCGAAGCCCATCTCGATTGATCTGACTGGTCTGAATTGGTGCGGCCGAACCAATGCAAACCATTCAGGCTCAACCCGAAATGGTGCAACTATTACTCCCAATTGGCTCCATTCGAAATGGTGCAACCATTCAAACAAAAGGTACCTTTTTGCCCCAAAGGACACTACTTTTCAAACCTTATAAATAGACCCTAACATTCCCAGGATTCCTCACTTCAATCCAAATAAAAGCCTACTGCATATTCAGCCTTCCCTTTACAGATTCTCTCGAAAAGTTCTACACAAAGTACAGTTCGTCGTACTTGGGATTTGGAGTGCTCCTATTCCAAGTTTTGCCGTTGTATCTTGGGAGACAATTTCCATTTAATCCGTTAGCACCGTTGCGGGGAAATTTCGTCTTAAGGACAGAGACAACTCGCCTCGGCAAAATTTCCGTTCATAGCAGATTAACAACAATCTTAAGACGAAATCTTACTTTCAATCTGCAAAATGGCCGAAGGAGACGACAACAACAACAACAACACCCCGGAAAACCAACATGTTGATCCACCAAACCAAGGAGTGCAGCCGCCAAATGTTCCTGTTCCTTTCCCAAACGGTGCTGTTCCACCTCCGGCTCTTCCACCTGCGTTTCGTCCCGCCCCATACCCTCCTGTCGTCGCTCATGGTGAAAAACCGGAGAAGTTTAAAGGTATTGATTTCAAACGTTGGCAACAGAAATTGCTCTTTTACCTCACCACTATCAACTTGGCTGTTTTCGTTACGGAAACACCTCCCGCTGTGCCTGATGCCAACGCTACCTTGGAAACGAGAGTTGCGTGGGATGCTTGGTTTCATTCCGACTTCTTGTGTCGGAATCACATCTTGAATGCTCTAGATGATTCACTATACAATGTGTATAGTGCGATCAAAACCGCTAAGGAACTGTGGGAGTCCTTAGAAAAGAAGTACAAAACAGAAGATGCCGGGTTGAAGAAATTCATCGTCGGGAAGTTCTTGGATTTCAAAATGGTGGACAGCAAGACTCTTATGAGCCAAGTCCAAGAGTTGCAACTCATCATGCATGATATTCATGCCGAAGGAATGAGACTAAGTGAATCCTTTCAAGTCGCTGCAATGATCGAAAAGCTACCACCGCTTTGGAAGGATTTCAAGAATTATCTCAAGCACAAACGCAAGGAAATGGGGCTTGAAGATCTTATCGTGAGGCTAAGGATTGAAGAAGACAATCGAAAGACCGAGTCCAAAACCGGCAAGCAGCAAATGGAGGCTAAAGCACACCTTATGGAACCTAACGTGCAAGTTAGCAAGAAAAGAAAGGCTCAAGGAAATGCTAGTGGCGGTGGAAATGGAAGCAACAACGGCAAAGGGAAATGGAAGCCAAAGAAATTCAAGTTCAATGGAACGTGTCACAATTGCGGCAAGCCAAATCACATGGCAAAGGATTGTCGTCAACCCAAAAGGCAAGCTAACATGGTCGAAGACAAAAGTGTTCCTATCGACATGTCAGACCTCAACTTATGTGCCGTAGTCTTTGAAGCTAACTTGGTGGACAATCCCAAGGAATGGTGGCTCGATACGGGCGCAACTCGCCACATATGCTCCAACAAGGAGTCGTTCTCCTCCTACACTCCAATCAATGGTCAAAAGGTGTTCATGGGAAACTCTGCCACCTCGGATGTTGTAGGCATAGGAAAGGTTATTTTGAAGCTCACCTCCGGGAAGGAGCTCACTTTGGTTAATGTAATGCACGTTCCGGATATCCGTAAAAATTTAATTTCCGGAACATTGCTCACTAAAGCTGGTTTTAAGTTAGTTCTTGAGGCTGAGAAATTAATTCTCACCAAGAATGGTTGTTTTATAGGGAAAGGCTATGTTGATAACGGCCTTGTTAAGATGAATGTAATGACGCTTGTTCACAAGCTTGATGATAATAAAATTACTACTTCTATGTACTTGATAGAGTGTTCTAAATTATGGCATGTTAGACTAGGACATGTGAATTTTAAAACACTCAAAAAGTTAGTAGACTTAGAACTACTACCTCATCTTAAATTCGATTATCAAAAAGGAAAATGTGAAACTTGTGTAGAAGCAAAAATGACTAAATCGTCATTTAATTCTGTTGAAAGAACAACGGAACCTCTAGATTTAATTCACAGTGATATTTGTGATTTAAAATTTGTGCAAACTAGAGGAGGAAAGAAATACTTTATTACGTTTATTGACGATTGCACTAAATATTGTTATGTGTTTTTGCTAAGAAGCAAAGACGAGGCCTTGGAAGCTTTTAAAAGCTATAAAGTTGAAGTGGAAAATCAACTCGGAAGGAAAATCAAAATGATTCGAAGTGATAGAGGTGGAGAATATGGTGCTCCATTTGATGAATTTTGCTCTCAAACCGGCATTATTCATCAAACTACGGCACCTTACTCTCCCCAATCAAATGGTGTTGCTGAACGCAAAAATCGGACTCTTAAAGAAATGATGAATGCAATGTTGATAAATTCGGGTTCACCTCAGAATTTGTGGGGGGAAGCACTCCTCTCGGCAAATCATATTCTTAATAAGATTCCGCACCGAGAAAAGAAAGAAACCCCTTATGAATTATGGAAAGGTCACAAGCCGTCCTATAAATATTTAAAAGTGTGGGGGTGTTTGGTTAAGGTACAAGTACCCAAACCAAAACAAATAAAAATTGGGCCTAAAACTGTTGATTGTATCTTTATTGGCTACGCAAACAACAGTAGTGCATATCGATGTTTAATACACAAGTCTAATGTTCTTGATATGAATGAAGGCACTATCATTGAATCAAGAAATGTTGAATTTTTTGAGGATAGATTTCCCTATAAAGAAAAATCAGCAACGGGTTCTCACAAAAGAACATATGAAACTGCTAATGATGGGTTTCAAAGTGATGAAGAACCTAGACGAAGTACTAGGGCAAAAATTGCTAAGTCCTTTGGACCGGAATTCCTAACATATACTTTGGAAAATGATCCAAGGACCATAAAAGAGGCCTTATCCACTCCCGAAGCGCCGCTTTGGAAAGAAGCAATCAATAGTGAAATTGATTCGATTATGCAAAATCATACGTGGGTATTGGTTGATTTACCCCCGGGAAATAAACCGTTGGGATGCAAATGGATTCTCAAAAGAAAGTATAAAGCCGATGGCTCGATTGATAAATACAAGGCAAGGTTAGTAGTCAAAGGATTTAGACAAAAGGAAGGTCTAGATTTCTTTGATACCTATTCGCCCGTAACGAGAATCACATCAATTAGAGTACTTCTAGCAATTGCTGCTTTGCACAATCTAGAAGTTCACCAAATGGACGTAAAGACAGCATTTTTAAATGGTGAATTAGAAGAAGAAATATACATGGAACAACCCGAAGGGTTTGTTGCTCATGGACAAGAGTCCAAAGTATGTAAACTTGTGAAGTCACTTTATGGACTAAAACAAGCTCCCAAGCAATGGCATGAAAAATTTGATAGAACAATACTATCAAATGGGTTTAAAATAAACGAGTGTGATAAATGTGTATACATTAAAAACACACCAAATGAATTTGTGATTATATGTCTCTACGTGGATGACATGTTAATTATGGGTAGTAATCACGAGATAATCGTGAAAACTAAGAAAATGTTATCAACACATTTTGACATGAAAGATATGGGTCTAGCCGATGTAATTTTGGGAGTAAAAATCATCAAAAATGACAATGGACTGGTTCTTACTCAATCGCATTATATTGAGAAAGTACTACAAAAATTTAAAATGTTTGATAGTCCACCTGCTACGACCCCAATCGATTTGAAAATTCACTTAGCCAAAAATCGTGGAGAACCAGTGGATCAATTGAAATATTCTCAAATCATAGGCAGTCTAATGTACGTCATGAACTGCACTCGTCCGGATATTGCTCATTCGGTTAGTAAATTAAGTAGATTTACAAGCAATCCCGGAAATGACCATTGGAATGCACTAACTAGAGTACTTAGATATTTAAAACACACTCTAGAATTTGGTTTGCATTTTACAAGATATCCATCTGTACTAGAAGGATACAGTGATGCGAATTGGATATCCGATACCAAAGATTCTAAATCCACAAGTGGATATGTTTTCACTATAGGTGGAGCTGCTGTGTCATGGAAATCTACAAAGCAAACATGTATAGCTCGATCCACAATGGAATCGGAGTTCATAGCTTTAGATAAAACTGGAGAAGAAGCGGAATGGCTTCGTAATTTCCTAGAAGATATTCCGTGTTGGAATAAACCAGTGCCGGCAATACTGATTCATTGCGATAGTCAATCAGCAATTGGAAGGGCACAAAGCAGCATGTATAATGGTAAGTCTAGACACATTCGTCGCCGACATAATACCATAAGGCAATTGATCTCAAATGGAATAATTTCTATAGACTATGTAAAGTCTAAAGACAACTTAGCGGATCCGTTGACTAAAGGTTTACCAAGAGATCAACTACAATGCCTATCTAGGGGAATGGGATTAAAACCCATAAATTAAGAACAATCTTGGTGGTAACCCAACCATGCTGACTGGAGATCCCAAGAACTGGTTCAAAAGGGACAACTAAGCTAAGAAAGTTCAGTTGAGCACTAAGGAACTCATTCCTAACTCATTCCCGCGAAAGATAATAGTGCTACCTGCAGAAAGGGTAAAGGATAAGCTAACGCTTTTAATGATTCCAAAACCTTATAACAAAAGGTGAGGTATTGGCAGGATACCTTTAATAGGAGATCACCTATGTAAGTGTATGAAGTGAGGGCCGCTTCAAAACTTGACAAACACTTATGAATCCAAGATGTCTGTCCATGGCCAAAACGGACACAATCATGAGAACTAAGGAAATGTGAGAATAGTATTGTGTGGGTTGCATTGTCTTGGTTTACACGAACGGCTGACAGTTCAAGACATCGCGTTCACTACTCAGCCTAGTAAATCCGATGTAACTCCACTACGGAAGGTTCAAAGCTATATGCTACCTATCCCGATGCAATACTATTCGTGGGAACTCTAGAGAGAATCGACGCCCTCGTTTTCATTCATGTGGGGGATTGTTGGGAAAATTGGTTAAAAATTGAGTCATGAACAATTTTTATCAATATTAGTGTACGGTCTAATACATAAATGAATTTTGGATTAGAACCAATTTTGTGGTGAATGAAAAATTACTAGTCCAAAAATAGAAGGAAAGTGGGATTTTAAGTTATCCCACATTGGAAAAGTAGAGAAGTACTGAGCTGTATTTATATCAAAATATGGGGACAAAGGGTCACGCCCTTTGGGCATTCAACTTTGTTTGGGAGAAAGGCCTATATGTTATATGTTTCAAATCGCGCCGCCGCCGCCGTCCGTCCGACCGACCGGCCGGCCGGCTCGGCTCGGCTCGCTCGTTCGTTCGTTCGTATGTATGGATCGGATTTGGATTTGGGCTCGGGCCCAAATCACTACATTAATTTTTTGGGCCAAAAACATTAGGTCATGGGCTTTAACCCATTCAGTCGAAGCCCATCTCGATTGATCTGACTGGTCTGAATTGGTGCGGCCGAACCAATGCAAACCATTCAGGCTCAACCCGAAATGGTGCAACTATTACTCCCAATTGGCTCCATTCGAAATGGTGCAACCATTCAAACAAAAGGTACCTTTTTGCCCCAAAGGACACTACTTTTCAAACCTTATAAATAGACCCTAACATTCCCAGGATTCCTCACTTCAATCCAAATAAAAGCCTACTGCATATTCAGCCTTCCCTTTACAGATTCTCTCGAAAAGTTCTACACAAAGTACAGTTCGTCGTACTTGGGATTTGGAGTGCTCCTATTCCAAGTTTTGCCGTTGTATCTTGGGAGACAATTTCCATTTAATCCGTTAGCACCGTTGCGGGGAAATTTCGTCTTAAGGACAGAGACAACTCGCCTCGGCAAAATTTCCGTTCATAGCAGATTAACAACAGAAGTACTTTGGCATAAAATAAAATTTGTTTCCACTTATTTTACACCACACATTGACACATATATAGGCACCACATATATTGATCAAAAGAGAAGATGCAGCCCAATTGCCAAGTGGACGAATATTATGCTTTAAACTTTCAACGTTCAAATTCCAAGTATGAGAATTGCTAATATAGAATATTCCCTAAATTATCAAATATATATATTAATTAACTAATTTATATAAGATATTCAGTCATGCATGGTGACTTGATCAATGAGGTAAATATATAAAATTTAAATGCTATATAGTATTTAAATAATTATTAATTAATTATTTAGTATGAAAAGAAAGCGAAATTCTTTTGGACGGTGGTGCGTGAAAGTTGTTGCATGTCTACGTTTTCCATGCCGTTCTTAAATTGACTCCCTACTCCAAAGTATGAAAGAAAAGTATTTTTGAACTATTTTTTTTAATTTACGGAAATATTTTTTATTGGTGGCCCCTTCGTGTAGGGGCCCGTGAATGGAGCCTAAGTTTAGAGACGAACAATCTAGAGAAGACCCCGGGTCGGGGACCTTCTGCCATTTTTACAACAACCATAGGCATGAGCGTTTGTTTCACGCAAAAAAAACGAAGTGAAAAGAATGACCCGAGACGGTTTACTAGGTGAATTCCTCGTTCGACGAAAAAAAAAAAAAAATCTACTTCGGGAACAAAATTTTTATTTCAATTTTGATACAAGTTGCCATAGGCCCAAAACCCAATCTTTAGGAGGTGATGGTGAAAGCAAAAATTAAGCTTCCATTTGTTGATGTGGGCTTAGTCTTAAATGGGCCGGCCCGATTGTCACACGTGTGCAGCAATTACCAAAAATCATGTCCATTCTAATTTCTAAACATTATTTATACATACATATAAATAATTCCCCAACCCAAAGTTATAAAATTTACGGACGAAATTGAAACTGCATCGACATCTACTCTTGTACAATAACTTACAAACTACACTAAACATGAATCATGTTTAACAAACTCTATCCAGAAACCGTTGATATAAAAAATCGGACATAAGTCATTCATATAATAATATAATAACAATAATAATAATTATTATTATATTATTATTATCATATTTGTATTTATCTAATATTATTATAATATAGAAAGTATGTGTGTGTCCAAAACTTGCCGGCACAACAACCAACAAATAATAAGATTTGGTTGTTCTACTTGCCTTCAAAGTTCACATAATCACCAACAAATTAAAGATAACATTTTTTATTTATGAATTGGGACACAAATTTCAATTAGTTGCTCAGTCTTTCATTTCAGTCTGTGGGGTCGCATAAAAAATATAGAATATACGCGTAAAAATTAAGGTACTCGAACTCGATTCATGTTTGATTCGATTAAAATTCATTTATACTCAATTCACTTGCTTATCGAAATAAGTTCGAACACCACTTTGAAAATTGATAATAAATCGAACAGACTTTATAAAAACATGTTTTTGTAGAGACTCGATTCATTTATACCCCTAATCAATAAAATTGTAAAAATCAATCTATCTTACTTTAATTATCAAGGTCTAAATCTATAGTTCTAAATTCTAATTGCGTTTCTTCCCTAATTTATAATTTGTTACACATAATTTTGGTGCAAAGTAGGTTATTTACTTGTTTTCGTTCTAAGAGATCTACCAATTGCTACACATTTATTGACATTAAACCCTGTTACGCCACGTGTCCATAACTTTAGATTGCAGAGATAACATAGAATTAATTGTAAGAATCCAACTTTTGCTTTAACAAATCTGTTGCATCTGAAATTAATTGCAACTAGCCAACTTTAATTAGTTTCTGATGCAATAACAAATTGAAAAAAAAAAAGACAAATGGAAATGTTCATGAAAAAGGATTAATTAAATTTTAATAATGATGGTAATTAACAAAAAAAAAAAATGGAAAAAAAAACAAGTCTCCCACTAATTAGCTCCCACCTTTTCTTATTTCTGTTCTCTGCTTACACTAACAGTGACGAAATTAATTAATTACTGTTAATTAATCACCCAGTTAATCATCATTAACACCCCTTAATTATCTTAATTAGCAATTACATCATGTAGAAGGAGATGAAGTTCCATTAATATCAGTCGATCTTTCTTCACTTTTTCCGACGGTTTCGCAGCTGGCGGCGTTATTCTCGAAGCTGATTAGTACTCCGCCGTTTCTAGCTGCAGAAACATCGCCGGCGCCGGCGCCGCCGGCGTTGGTTTCTTTCTTGGCGAATGTGTTCTTGTTGTTGTGCATCCACACCTTGAGAACCCCTCTCGTAACACCGATTTCACGGCAGAACTCTCTCACCGCCGCCTCGTCGGACTTTTGCATTTTCCAACCCATCTCCGCCGAGAAAGACCGCATTTTCTCCTTCTGTTCCTGGCTGAATTTCGATCTGAACCGCTTCCTGCTGCCAGCTGGGTAGAACTCCGCCGTCGGCGTCACCGGCGCCTGGTGGTGCTCCTCCGCCCCCACCGCCATGCTGCTGAGGCCAAATAACATGTGGGCCTGCTCGTACGGAGCTGCCGCCGGCGGCGGTGGGGAGGATGAGAGATCAGAAAACCGCTTAGGGAAAGTTGGGTGCCGGAAATCAAGAAACGGCGGGGTGATGGATGCGGAGTCGGGCTCCCGCCGGTGGAAATTGCGGTGGCAGCCACATGCTGCGCATTTTAGCGAAGTGGGGTCTCCGGCGGCGGCGGTGGCGGAGGGAGATGTGATGAACTCGCCGCAGCCGTCCACCGAGTGGCCGCCGAGGCTGGCTGCATGGTTCTTCATGCACTCTTTATATGCTGCGGCCACCATAGCAGGCGGCGGAGGTGGTTGCCGGTGGTGGTGGTGGTTCTGGGGTGCGCCGCCGTAGGTGAAGGGCAACGGCTTGATGGGCTGAAATGCGTGCGGCGGTGTATCGATTTCAGTGTCATCGGCGCTTTTAGTGGAGGTGGGAGTAGGGATTAACTCTTGACTCATTTCTGTGCAAAAAAAAAAAACATACAAGAAATCCTTGATTAGGGTTTCTATTTGATTTGGTTATATATAATAATACACAATAATTATATATATATTTTTATATATATATTTGGTATATGTGGCCAAAAAGTTAGTGTTATCCCAATAAATGTCAACTACTTTTGTATGGGAAAAATTGAAGATTGGATTTGATTAGGATTTAAATTTGGACAGCATTTTTCAGAATTCAGACACCAAATTGTTAGTTGTGGTGTAATAAATATTAACTGATATACCACCACTTGATCTTTAAATTAATAATTGATTTTATAATATTATTATTATTATACACGTGGCAGATGCAGAGCATGGGAACACGACTCGGCCCCCACTTCTTCTCAGAAGTCATTCTATGGGGGGGGGGGGGGGGTGTCGTTGTAGGTAACACAGCCTCAGACCTCAAATAATAAAATAATAAATAATATTTAATATATATATATATATAGATGCCGGTATCGACAAGACCATTGAGACACAGCCATGTCCAAATCAACTAAAGATAAAATTATAAGCTCAAGTTGGCTAAGGCTCAAAACGACATGATTTAAACAGTTAGACTTAAGTCGGCCCAATTAAGTGGCTTAGGCCCATGAAATTATATGTCTTCATATAAATACACGAAACCCTTAAAATCAAAGGTGCGAAATTCATAACTCCCGAACAGTCTCTTAAATTATCTGAACTCTTTTATCATACAAAGCTGATTTGAGCGTTGGAGGGTTTTCGCCGAGACCAATCCCGGTGCCCTAACGACTTTTTTTTTATGCAGGTAGTGTCCACGCGAGAAATCAAGAAGTGCTACGGATGAATTGTTGGAATCGTACTACATCAATATATATATGAATAAAAAAAATATATATGAATAAAAAATAAACTAAAGGGGCAATCTTAGAATGGACTGAACTTGATACCTAATTATGTTTCCATTTATGGGAAGACAGTAGATTTGCTAAATATTTTAAATTATTTTTCTTTGTCTGGACCATGATTAATTGATTAAAATAAACTTAAAAAAAAGATTTATAATCACGCAATTGGAGGAGGGACAAGGGTGTTAATCACTTTGTACGCGTTGTTTAATTTAATCATCATATTTTGACTGACACGTTGTGCGTTTAGTAGCCATAATTTTAATCTTTAATTATTGATAAGCTTAGAATTATTAAATACTGATTATATGAGTTAAGAATTTACTAATTTATTCAAATATTGCTAAGTGTCAATGGAAGAGTTGGAAATTCAGGATGGTGGGAATAAATTAAAATAAATGAAATCTATTTTGGATTAACTCGAAGATTTTTCTTATTACTTCAAACCCAATTCTTGATTTCCTCTTTGATTAACTTTATATTGCTTAATTATGAATTATCGACAAAAGAGGTTCTTCGAACGCAAACAACTAAGCTTGGATTAATTTATTTAGATTTAAGAGTTAAATAAATGAGAAAAGCGAACAAATCAAATAATTACTCCATTTGTTTCGAAATAACTTTCGGTTTACAGATTAATTTTTTTTTCCATAGTAACTATCATTTTAGAATTTTAATGGTGTATTGGTTTTTTTTTTCTTTCTAAAATTGCACTAGTCACTCATATAATATTTCCAATATTGATTCATCCCTCAAGTTTGCATAATTTCACATTTGGTCCCCAATATTCACAAAATACACATTCGATCCCTCATGTTTTAAAAAATCAACATTTTTAATCTTTTTGATCAAGTTTTGTTAAAACTAACATAATCAATGAAGCACGTGTTCACCACTGCCTTAACTGACGGACTAACGGTAAATTGACGTAGAAGACAAAAATTGTTAAATTATTGAAATGAGCAACCAAATCTTTTTTTTTGAACATGAGAGGTCAAATATGTAATATATGAAAACTTGGGGGTAGAAACTGTAATTTCCGTTATTAATTATACTTTCCGCTGCAAACAAAAATCTGTTAAAGCCTAAAACTGCAAATCAATAAAATTGTTAATAAAAATAGATATTTTCCCCCAAAATCTTTTCCCGCCTGCCCTAGAAATTAGCGCAATTCAAAATTTCGTCTACTTCAGTCTCTCTCTACAGATTTTCAATCTTCATCCAACGTCTCTCTCCGCTCTTCTCTCTACTCCAAACTCTCTCTTTCTTTCTCTCTCACACACACAGTTCGCCTACTGTGCACATTTAGGAAGGGGAGAATGGGTAGCGCCGGGAGAGGTGAAAAGCGTGCGGAGATAGTTTCCGAGCCATCTAAACCCTCCTATTCGTCAAACAAGAAGCTGAAGAAAGCTGCGCCGCCGGAAGATGAGATCAGCTTCGCCGGCGAACCAATTCCATCTGAAGAAGCCAAGCGGAGATGGCCCCATAGATACGTGTCTAAGGTAAAACGACCCAACTTTTATTTCTCAGCCAAAATTTAGGTTTTTTTTTTTTTTTTTTTTTTTTTTTTTTTTTTTTGGGAATTATACGAGCAATTGCCGTCTGATTTATGTTTCTACAGGATAAGACGGCCACTGTAATGGTAACTCTATCGGATGGGTCCACCGAGTAAGCATAATTTTATTCAAATATTATGAATTTTATTTTCTCTTTTTTAATGTTTTTCATTGTTTAATTCTGATTTTAGGGAGAAGGAGTTTGGCCAAGCCAGATTCCATTACACCAAGGCAGTTGTAGATGGGGTAGAGTACGATCTTTTAGAAGATGCGTACATTGAGGTTCGTTCATATATTTTGCCTATCGTAATTTCTCAGCTGTTAATTTTTTGCCGAAAGCATAAACACCATTGAACTTAGATTTATTATCCTTTGTTACTCACATCCCATTGTTTGGTGGAAAACTAATAATTATCTTCTGATTGTATAATTCCAGGCTCCAGATAACGAACCAAATTATATCGCCAAAATCGTGGAGATGTTCGAGACTGTGACTCGAGAGAGCTTTATTTGCACTCAATGGTTTTATCGTGCCAACAATACGGTGAGACAATATCTAAAACAGATTGATTTCAAGTTTAACTGTATGCCATTTTTACCAATTCATTTCGATAATTTCAGGTTATAAAAGAACAATATCCTCTTATTGATGCACGGCGTGTGTTCTATTCGGACATCAGAGACGATAATCATTTAAGTTGCATCAGTTCGAAAGTCAAAATTAATGTGCTTCCACTCGATGTAAGTACAAAACTCGACCCGACTTTGTTTCTTTAGACACTATTATTCGATGTTTGATCATACATTGAACAGATGGACATTGCTGAAAAAGAGAAGTTCATTGGCTCTGGGGATCTATATGTTGATATGAAGTATTCCTTTCCGCATGCTTTCATTAGTTTAAATGGAGGTGAGCTTGTACTAAATATTATTTTACCCTGCTGCTGATAATTGACGAATATGATTATTTTTGGTTTCGTTTTGTTGTGACTAATTTGTCTACATACAATTATGCAGATAAGGAAAACTCAGTTTCTGATGTTGAAAAGCCTCCACAAGATTTACAGCGTTCAAAAAGAACCATGCTGGACTTGTATTCCGGCTGTGGTGCTATGTCTTCTGGACTTAGTATCGGTGCATCTTTGGCTGGACAAAACATTGTCACAGTAAGTACATTTGATAAAAATTAACGCAGTTTTTCACTTTTTAATGTCCTACACAGTACACACTTGACCTAATAAATCCTTTTCTTTTTCTTGGTAAACAGAAATGGGCTCTCGATTACAACTCCGATGCATGCGAAAGTCTGAAATTTAACCATCCCAACACAGAGGTTGTTGCTTACATCTTTAGTTAAGCGTTATGCATTTTTTATATTATGGCAATGTCAATAACAGTTGCATGTAACTTTCAGGTTAGGAATGAAGATGCTGAGGATTTTTTTGTTCTTTTAAAAGAATGGGAAAAGCTCTGTAAAGAATTCAATTTGGTGGGATCCAAAGAAGTAGGATCAGATGAAGAAGATATAGACAGTGATGGTTCTGACATTGATGACTCTGCGGCGGTTCCATCTGAAGAATTTGAGGTGGAGAAATTTGTCGGTATCTGTTACGGAAATCCAAATAAACTCAAAAAATCTAGCCTGCATTTTAAGGTACTTCATTGTTATCATGACATTGCTTTATCTTGCTTTCTGTGTAAACTAAGTTTATGGATTTAAGTACAAAAGTTGCTAGTTAAGTAACAAATGCATCTGTTTTGATATTTTACACATTAGATGATGGTTTCTGCCAGCCAAAGTATTTCAGAGATTCAGAAAATAAAAGGAATATCGCTATTTAACTCCATTTTTTACAATTTATTTTTAATTTTGTAGGTAAGGTGGAAAGGCTATGGTCGTGCAGATGATACGTGGGAACCAGCCGATGGCCTGAGGTATGTTCTTATTATTTGATCAATTATCCTTTTTGTTTAGGTATCATTTTCATTTTTCTAATTACTTCGTCTTGTTTAGTAAATGCACTGAAAAAATAAAGGAGTTCGTCACAAGAGGTCATAGAGCAAAATTATTACCCCTTCCAGTAAGTTTTCTGGATTTAGGTTTCGTAGTGTTTATGATTTTGCATCCGTTGAAATGTTTCTGATTCCTCTTGCAAAAAAAAAAACAACAAAACTATCTATCTGGATTTTGATTTTTTTTTTTTGGCACAGGGTGATGTTGACTTCTTATGCGGTGGTCCGCCATGTCAGGGCATCAGTGGCTTCAACCGGTTCAGATGTCCCGAGCCCTTGAACGACAAGAAAAATCGCCAGCTTGTTGTATACATGGACATTGTTGAGTTTCTTAAACCTAGGTACGTGCTCATGGAAAATGTCACAGATATCTTGAAGTTCAAGAATGGAATCTTGGCTTCCTATGCAGTTGCTCGGCTTGTCTCGATGAATTACCAGACACGACTAGGTATCATGGCTGCTGGTGCATATGGGGTCCCACAGTGTCGAATGCGTTTTCTCCTTTGGGGTGCTGCACCGACAGAGGTGTGTGTGTAATAATTATAATTAACTCCTGATTTAGTTTGCTTATAATTTTTTTGAATGTGTTTGTAACAACCTGTTTGATGCTTCAGATATTACCTCAGTTTCCACTACCTACACACGAGTCTCTAAAGAAAGGAGTTGTTACAAATGAGTTTAAGGTTTGAATTTACATTAAATTCGCTTCACTCAATTAATTATACTTCTAAACATATTTTCAACTCCGAATTTAGGAACTTATTATTGGACATGGAAATGAGCACCCTGAACTCCATAAACCTGTTTTGCTCGGTGAAGTGATATCTGAATTACCAGAGGTTGGTGGTCTTAATTAAATTTTAGTAGCTCTTAATGAGGATTACTTGCACTAATCACGATTCTTATATCTCTTCAGGTGACAAATTTTGCCGATTTGGATGAAATGCCTTACGGCAGAGCTCCACAAACTGCATTTCAGAAATTCATTAGGTTGAAAAGGAAAGGTGAGTCTCGGTATTTTTATTTGAGTCAACTGATTATAAAAAATGTGTAACGAATAATTAGCAGTGGCAGCTTTCTGATAAGCCTTTTTCAGTGTGACGTATTTTTTTTCACATGATTGAATACATTGTAAATATCGTTACTGTTTTTTTTCAGAGCTTTTTGGCTATACAGATAAGAAAAAGAATGATTCAAGTAAGTCCGTATTGTATGATCATCGACCTCTAAAGTTAAATGAAGATGATTATGAAAGAGTCTGCCATGTTCCAAAACAGAAGGTTGAAATACATTCTTTAAAGACTGAGTAAAATAATTTGATTTATCTACCTCAAAACTTTCTCATTGTCCTATTTTGCTGTTTTGATGCTGCCTTTCAACAGGGAGCTAATTTTCGAAATTTGCCCGGTTTAATTATCGAGCCAAACAAGATTGTTAGACAGGATCCATCTGTGAATATACCCTTATGCAAATCTGGGAAACCTTTGGTATGTGTGTCTATATATATATATATATATATATATATATATTCTTTTGTATCATTTTAGACATTATTTTGAAATTTACTCATGTTTTTTGCATATGAGCAGGTACCTAATTATGCAATAAAATTCGAATCTGGGAAGTCTTCGAAGTAAATATTTTTTTATAAATGTTTCGAAATTTCCTATTCAATTATTTCATGTTTCGAATTTCTTACCTTGGAAGTAATTGCGCAGGCCTTTCGGTAGATTGTGGTATGATGAAATTGTTTCCACTGTAGTTACAAGGGCTGAACCCCATAATCAGGTTCGAAAAACTGTTCGTTTTTTTTAATCAATAAAAAGCAATGCGTCTTTTTTTATGCATTAACGTTTATATTCTATGCTCAATAGATTCTCCTGCATCCTAGTCAAGATAGAGTGCTCTCAGTCCGTGAAAATGCGCGGTTACAAGGATTTCCGGATTGCTATAAGCTTCACGGACCAATCAAAGAGAGGTATTCGGACTTCAGTGCTTTAATTACTTCAATATTTCTTTTCCACAATTGTATGTGTGAAGTCATTTTAAAATTATTCATTTCGTGTACTATGTTTGTTTTTAGGTATATGCAAGTCGGAAATGCTGTGTCATTTGCAGTTTCGATACCGTTAGGCTATTGTTTGGCGAAAGCCATGCAAGGTGTAGAAATTGCTACACCGCTGAAAATTCCAGTGAAGTTTCCGGATTGTCTCGGAGAGCTTAAGTATGCTGATCAAGAAGCAGAATAATTCGTTTTGCTGGCAAACATTTTAACAGTCTTCATCTTTATGGAGAAAAACATGTTTCGCAAAATGAGTTTGGTTTTTTAGGATTTTTTTTTTACGATAAACAAGAGATCGTATTGGATAGATTTGAAACATTCAACGAGTGTGTCTGCTCCATCATTCTCTTATGTAATTAAATAGTCATGAATTCATTTTCATCTTCTAGCTGAAATAGAAGTATGTTTCCTGCACATCTAAAGAAGCTAATTAAGTGTCTTTCTTGATTTGTTTCCCCTACATTTCTATCATGTGTCTGCTATGTTTTCAAGAACAAAGGACCATCAGCAATGTGCCATGTCATTACTTATGGGCGTGCCTAAAAAAAAGTAGGGTAAATCAGGTCACCCTTGAGGTAAGGTTAAATTACAAAAAAATCCACATGTTTTGTTAATTACAAATAAAACCATCAATTATGAATCTTTTTACACGTTTATCCTTATGGTGTCAAATTCAACATAATCTTTTAAATTCTGTGGAATGTTTTCTAGTTTGTATTTATTTTGTACAAAAATAAAGTTTCTGATGAACCACAATCTGATATTTGCTAGCCAAAAACACATCGTATGATCATCTTGTTTTAAAATGTGGAGCTCGAATAGGGTAAAATGGGTACAAACTGAAGAATATTACACATACTTTAGAACATTCCAATAAATTTGATACCGCAAGAGTGACGTGTAAGAAGATTCATAATTACCAAACATAAATGATTTTTTCGTAATTTAACCTTACCTCAAGGGTGACCGTAACTTACCCGAAAAACTAATGTGGCCATTGTATCCAATTTTGTATAAACACACCAAATTACAGGACTAAATTCTAAAATGAAATAACTCAAAGGACCACCCACAAATAAATTTTCTCAAAACCTAGGCAAAAATATGCTCTGAGCACTCTGCAAAAACTTACACTACAAACCCCCATAGAAATCACCGCCGCCATCGCCACCGCCACAGCCATCTACAAGCTTTCCAAAGTCCATGTGTGTGCACAACAAACCAGTTCTTCTTCCAGATGACATCATCGAAACCATCCTCCCAAAATTACCCGTCAAATCTCTGCTCAGATTCAAAGCCGTTTCCAAATCATGGAAATCCATGATTTCAGATCCAGCATTTGTCCGAAAAAAACATCTGCACCAATCCTCCCAGCAAGACAACCACCTCTTTCTATGGAAATCGAAGCAGTGGAGCTCTGGGTTTTCCGTTGTTAAATTCGAGGACGGTAAATTCCAAATCCTGCACGATTTACGAGAATGCCCTTACGGCTGGGACACCGTCGTCTCCTTTTCCGCCGGCGTGCTGCTCTTGACGGAATATTCCGACAGCACATACGTTTTGTGGAACCCTTCGACTCGGGCGAAGACGATGATTTGGTTCCCTTACAGATTCAATTCTCACCCGAAGAGTTACGGTGTTTGTTACGATTCAGTTTCGGAGGATTTTAAGATTGTCGTTATTTCATCCATGTCTATGAGAGACTACGCCGTGTATTCGTGTAAGAACAAAATCTGGACGAAGAAGAAGAAGGGTTTTCCGGGCACGGGCCGATTAGGAAACGAATCGGGTCTCTGCGTAAACGGGTCTATCTATTGGGTTTATAGGGAAGGAGATGCTAGAAAAATTGTGTATTTTGATTCGGGCGACGATAATTTCAAGATTTTGGATAAGCCGAAGGGTGTTGGGGAAAACAGGCCGATTTTCTTGGCTTGTCTGAAGGGGTGTTTGTCCGTGTATTGTAACGGAGAAAACGAGACGGTTGTTCGAATTTGGATAAGGGAGAAGAATAATTGTTGGGTGGAGTTGGTTACTATCGAGAACGTGGATACGGTGATCGAGTTGTTTGACGTGGAGTTTGTAGCGGAAAATAAGGTTGTAATACGTTCGAACACTACTCGGTTAATGATCTACAACATTTCGGAGAAGAGGTTTGAAGATTATGACGACAAAGCGGTCTTTGGCTATGCAATGGTTCCTTACTTGGAGACTCTTTTCTTCCCTATCGAAAACACGAGGCCGAAGAGGAAGCGTAAGTGTTTATCATGATTATCCGTTCGTTCGTGTTTCTTTTAAGTAGAATTAAAATCCGAAGTTTTTCGTCTAATTATGCTTTGTAGTTCTTGTACATGAAAAGTGGTGCCACTAGGCACTATTTACCGATTCCCCATTAATAAAAATTGCTGTTGTTTTTTCGATCCGTTCGTATTTCATTTTGCGACTTTGCGTAGGTTAAAAGCATGGATATAAAATATAAGTTAAAGTAGATAATCAATCATGCATGTATGTAGTAGAAGGAATCAGGATAAAGAATCTGTCTGCCATTTCAGACATGAGGAGAATCTTTTATTTTGCTACTGTAAGAGGAACATTAAACATCGGCTATGCAGTAATGGATTCGATTTTGTAACTGGTATAGCTAGAAGCAGAAGTTCATAGTATGCATATGTTCTCACAAGTTACGGCTTCGTATTTACAATATCGAAAATGGGACTAATGAAAAAAAGACAGAAACGGAAACGAACACACTCTTACAGAAATCAAGTCCTGTTGTGGATCGGATCGGACCCTCTTTGTACTTTCCTCTTGCTCGATTGGTAATTATTTGTATCGAGTTTCTTGCTTGCATGTGCTGCTGGTTTCTTCTTCTTGTCTGTATTGAGGATGTCCGCATCGACTTTCTTGAGCGTTCCGTCGTGATTCTTCAAGACTGCGCTTTTCGAGCCGTGAACTTCACATGGTAATTGAATTGACGATAGTAGCCCTACACAAACGAGCAACACAAGTGTTCTATTAGTGCACATAACCATGGTTTTGTGTGTGTGTGTGTGTGTGTGTGTGTGTGTGTGTGTGTGTTTTAAGTACAAAGAAGATGGGTGTGTGTCTGAGATTTTAATTTATCATTGTGTTCCATTCCTGTAATTACTCATGGAAGAGTTTCTGATTCACTTTCAATCATATATATATATATATATATATATATATATATATATATATATATATATATATATATATATATATATATATATATATATATATATATATATATATATATTGAGGCTGTTATAGAAAAGGAATCTGAATATAGGATGAATAAAGGAAATTGGAACAAAACCCTCAAGAAGCTAACTAAGCATCTTTCTTTGATTTGTTTTTCGACACATTTCTATCATTTGTTCTGCCTTTTTGAATCACTCAATCTTCCTTACTCGATATTCGATCAATTCGAGATTATTTGTTAAAAACTCGTGTGAGCTCAGTTTGTTAACGTAAGGAACTAAAACTTGAACACACATGTTTCTGCTCGATTAATTATGAAACTTGGCTCAATTTCAAGCTCGATTACAAATATTAAAAAAGTCGAATAAATCAAACCAACGGAAAGAAAGACTGAAAGAGTTCAGCTTAAGAAGCAAATAAAAACTATCAGTAGAATAATAATAGGAGTACTCACAAAGGAGTATTTCTCCATTTCAATGCAAATCGAAATTGAAAAAGTCGACGATTTCGAATGAAGTCCAACAAAGTTGACGGACACCATTCTTCTCGATTGTCGTCCACTCTCTGCTCGAAGCTCACCTCCTCCAAATCTCGAAACAACAACTGTGTGAGCTCATCGTCTCCGTTTCCACTTTCTCTCTCCATGAGAATCTTCCATAGAAACCTCATGGATTCTATCTTGAATTCGTAAATGTTTTTTGGACGACAAATAAAAAACATAAAATTTACAAGATCGGAGCTCATCCTCAAGCTCTCCACAATAGGTCTATTATAAACATTCTCTCGTACCACAGCTTCTCCGTTTATCGTGCAGTATGCATCGACTGCCAGAGACATTTCGGAGTGGCTTAATGAATTGAGCAGTTCGTTTAGCTTGAACCACGAAGAACCATCGTAGGCTAAGTATATCTCCGACTTCCACTCGTTGGAAGTTGCTGCAAAAGAGATGGACGGGACATCGAGTCCGTCGTATTTAAAATACAATATGTTTGGGGCATTAATAAATAGCTTGATTTCTTCCATTCCGAAGCAATTCAATATAATCAAGCGTTTGAGACACGGGAATATAGTCGATGACAAGTGGTCCCACGACGACCGTCCCACCTTGCTCATAATTAAAGACGTGAGATTACGAAAATCGGCCCCTTCGTGGTACGAAATAACACTATAACAAAGTTCGATCGTCTCGAGAGATGGTGGGTGGATTTCGAAGCTACAAAGCTCGTCGTCATCGCTCTTAGGCACGTCACACAGCTGCAAAGACAAGTACTTGAGATTGTGAAGATGATTCAAATTAACTTCGCCTACCCTCCGGCAATCTCCTTTGATGTTTAGGGTTTCGAGCAAAGGACAACCTAGGATTATCTTCTGCAAAATCTCGTCTTCGATATAGACATGTTTGAGACAAAGTGATGTTAAATGCTTGCACGGTAGTATCCTTCCGATAGTCTCTCTGTCCAAAACGAAGTGCTGCAAATGCAAATCTTGGAGTGATTCGGCTCCAAAGACTGCGGGGGGCAGTTTAAGAGGCGGTTTAAGAACACCTGTAGGATTCGAATCGACAAAAAGCCGGAACTTCTTCAGACCTATAGCTGTGAGTAACGGGACCCACTTTTTAAGGTAAAAACCCGATATGAGATCGGGATCGCCTAGAGATATCGAAAGGTGAAATTCCGACAAGGACAGCCTCTCGTCACACTGTCGACGTAAAATATTGTCGACAACGGAGAGAAATTCTAGTTTGTCTCCTCTGAAGTAGTTGTATGATAAATCAAGATTGGTGCGGATATACCAATTATAACGCCACGATGTTGACAAGACAGATGTTCGGACAGCCTCTTTTTGGGAAAGAAAATTCAGTATTTGCTGTAAGATGTCTCGTGGCAACTCGGATATTCTGTCCATGGAGTCGGCTGAATGTCGAAAATAAGTTGACTAAAGTTCCAAATAGCACTTCTGCCATAAAAAAAGAATTCGAGAACATTTAGAGATTAATATTACTAACAAACAAACAACTAAAGCACGACAAAAATCCACTTATTTTATGATCCCATGCAATGTTATCAAAACCGAAACAAAAACCGGCGGTTCCACCCGGTTCAACTGAGAACCAGCGCCTAGTCCGGTCCGATTTACCACAAAAAACCGGCAAAGTACATAATCGGGGTCAAATATTAAGAACCCGCCGATTGAACATGAAAACAAAAAAGGGTTTTCGTAAAAATGAAAACTTTCTTACAAAATCGAGGGCAAGAGATCGATCTAAAATACATTGATTCAAGCAATAAAAACTTACACATGATGAAATTATATGCAAAATAAATGAAAGTCTTAAATCTAGAAAATAATTAAATGGAGAAGTTTGAAAAAGACAAGAAAGCCGTAAGAATTTTCTAACCTTAAAAAATCCTTCAACCCTAATTGAATTTGGTCGATTCAATCAGAAAACCCCCTTTTTATATTTCGATTAGGTTATAACTTACTTGCAAGATCTATTATTTACAATAGGTAGAAATAGACACGGACTTTTATTTTCTTTTCTTGTAACTTATTTCCCTTCTTTTAGGATTCTTATTATGTATATATTTCAGGATTCTTATTTATTTGGAACGAATTTTTTTACTAATTTTTTTTAGATTATTATTTACTATCATTTATTTAACTGTATTTATTTTACTCTTGTTTTTTTTGTTTTTTTTTTAATTTTAACATTTCATCAATTTTTAGTCGAGCTCGAGTTCGAACTGAGTTTCATTTCATAACTAATCGAACAACAAGTGTTCTTTACGTTAACAGTTAACAACACGAGTTTGAACACTAACCGAATCAACTATACAAATTTATTGCCATGATTAATCCGACTAATTCGACTCAGAAAACACGAACCAGATATACACATTTACTACCGATCGATCCAAGTAATTCGAAATCAGAAAACACGACGAATTTGACTATACACATTTAGTGCTGATTAATTCGACTCAGAAAACACGAACCAGATATACACATTTACTACCGATCGATCCGACTAATTCGAAATCAGAAAACACGACGAATTGACTATACACATTTAGTGCTGATTAATTCGACTCAGAAAACACGAACCAGATATACACATTTACTACGGATCGATCCGACTGATTCGAAATCAGAAAACACGAATTGACGTATACACATTTTAGTGCTGATTAATTCTTGACTCAGAAAACACGAATTGACCTATACACGTTTAGTGCTGATTAATTCGACTCGGAAAACTCAGACGAACACGAACCTGACTGCACAGAGTTCCGTTTCCTCTTGCGCCCGATGCTCTCAACAGGGAAGAACAGAGTATCAACGTAAGGAACCAACACATGTCGAAAAACCGCAGCTTCGTCAGAATACTCAAACTTATTCTCACAAGTGTTGTACAACAACATTCTTGAATTTTCCGGATACAACAAATTCTTAACTATCCAACGAACTAAAACCGTATTCTCCACAACAAACATCGGCCGGAAAAAGCGAATATGTTTCTGCACATTCAAAATACTCATCAACTCCTCCCAACAATCGTTCTTCCTAATCCAGATTTTAACCACCGTCCGATCTTCACCATTACTATAACAACACAAACACCCCTTCAAAAATGTCAAGAAAATCGGTTTATTATCGTCCCCCAAATCGGCCGGCTTCTGCATAATTTTCAGCTCGTCGTCTTCCGGATCGAAGTAAAAGATTTCTCTACCAATTCTCTTGTCATCCTCCTTATCCCAATATATAGCCCCATCGAAATAGATCCCCGATTTGCTTATTCGATCGGTTTGTGCGAATGGGAAATCCTTCCTTGTCCAGCTTTCGTTCTTGCAAGAAAAGACTGCGAATATCTGATCTAATTGTGATATGATCACAACCTTGAATTCGTCCATAACCGGCCGCCGACCATAACAAATTCCGTAACTCATACGGAGGGATATGTAAGGTAAGTCAAAATTGATGTTCGCTCGAGTTGAGGGATTCCACAGAACGAAACTCGAATCCAAGGGGTCAAGTAACAGAATCACGCCGTCGCAAAAGCACAACACCTCCCGGGCTTTAGGGTTAGGGTTTTCCAATTCTCCGACGGTGTGGAATTTCCCGCCTTCGAATTCGACCAGACGAAATTCGCGATCGCGATGTTTCAATTTCGAGACGAAGAGACTGGTTTGAGTGGACGAATTCTTCGAGTGGCGGAGATGAGTTCTGACGAATGCCGGATCGGAAATCATGGCGCTCCAGGATTTGGAAACTGTTTGGAACCGGAGCAGGGACTTCGCCGGCAATTTCGACAGTATACTTTCTATGATGCCGACCGGAAGATAAACTGTTTTTTTGGGAAGATGAACTGATTTCTCGTTGTCGTCTTCCGCCATGGTTTGTTCCAGAGCGGTTGTTAACGGCGGCGCGTGATTATTTCAGATTTTAGGATTATAGAAAGTGATTTAATTATGGTTCAGTTTATATTTTCACTTATATCCTCTTCGTCCACGTCACCATGCAAAAATTGGTTAGTTATTTCTGTTTTCAAATCAAGCGGAACAACAAAAAAGTATTTGACAATTATACCCCTGCGACGCCTCTATAAAAGGGGGTTTTCACAATTTCAATTTGGGTTTGAAATATTTCTCTCATAGTCTGGAGTTTATTAAGCTCACGAACTATCATAATTTTTGCTTAATTACAGGTTAGAAAATCTCCAACAAAATTAGTTTAATATTTCTTAAATTATTAGAATTTTCGGTTTTCCTCTTCAACCGGCAGTTCTGTCGGTTCTTAATATTTGATCCCGATTAAGTACTTTGCCGGTTTTTAGTGATAAATCGGACTGGATTAGGCGCTGGTTCCCAGTTGAACTGGTCCGACCGACCGATTTTAGTTTCGGTTTCGATTTTGATAACATTGTCTGGGATCATAAATAATAGGATTTTTTTCCGTGCTTTAGTTGTTTGTTTGTTAGTAATATTAATCTAAATATTCTCAAATTGTTTTTGATGGCAGAATTGCTGTTTGGAACTTTAGTTAAATTATTTTCGACATTCAGCCGATTCCATGGACAGGAAATCCGAGTTGCCACAAGATATCTTACAGCAAATACTGAATTTTCTTTCCCAAAAAGAGGCTGTCTGAACATCTGTCCTGTTGTGGATCGGATCGGACCCTCTTTGTACTTTCCTTTTGCTCGATTGGTAAGTAGTTGTATCGAGTTTCTTGCTTACATGTGCTGCTGGTTTCTTTTTGTCTGTATTGAGGATGTTTGCATCGACTTTCTTGAGCATGCCGTCGTGATTCTTCAAGACTGCACTTTTCGAGCCGTGAACTTCACATGGTAATTGAATCGATGATAGTAGCCCCACACAAACGAGCAACACAAGTGCTCTATTAGTGCACATAACCATGGTTTGTGTGTGTGTGTGTGTGTGTGTGTGTGTGTGTGTGTGTGTGTGTTTCAAGTACAAAGAAGATGGGTGTGTGTCTGAGATTTTAATTTATCATTGTGTTCCATTCCTGTAGATAGAATTTTGTAGGGCAGAGTATTCATGGAAGAGTTTCTGATTCACTTTCAATCATATATATATATATATATATATATATATATATATATATATATTGAGGCTGTTATAGAAAAGGAATCTGAATATAGGATGAATAAAGGTGATTGGAACAAAACCCTCAAGAAGCTAACTAAGCATCTTTCTTTGATTTGTTTTACCACACATTTCTATCATTTGTTCTGCCTTTTTGAATCACTCAATCTTCCTTACTCGATATTCGATCAATTCGAGATTATTTGTTAAAAACTCGTGCGAGCTCAGTTTGTTAACGTAAGGAACTAAAACTTGAACACATGTTTCTGTTCGATTAACTATGAAACTTGGCTCGATGTCAAGCTCGAGTACAAACTAACGGAAAGAAAGACTGAAAGAGTTGAGCTTAAGAAGCAAAGAAAATTAATAAGCAAAGAAAAACTATCAGCTTAGACTAATAGCAGTACTCACAGAGGAGTATTTCTCCATTTCAATACAAATCGAAATTGTAAAAGTCGACAATTTAGAATAAAGTCGGACGCCATTCTTCTCGATCGTCCACTTTCATCTCGAAGCTTACTTCCTCCAAATCTCGAAACACTGTGTGAGCTCATCATGCCCGTTTCCACTTTTTCTCTCCATGAGAATCTTCCATAGAATGCTTCCAAGCAACCTGTTTTTCCCCAAAAAGACAGACAATAAAAAAAAAAAAATACAAAAAGTTCATTTAAGCAAGCCAAAACAGAGAATTAAAAGGAACATTATTTTGTTATCGGGGGACTCACTGTTTCTTTCCACTTCAAAATGAAGCGAAAGTGACTAAGTTTATAACTCATAAGATGCTCGAAAAGAGGACATGAATGCCAATCCTTTTCGCGGTTCCATTTCTTCTTGATTTGAAAATTGGCCTCCTCCAATTCTTCTAAGAGCAATTCTCGAATTTCTTGAAATTCGAGAATCTGTGGAAGGCTTTCGTGCTTTATATTCCCCTCTTCTTTTAGAATGCCCCACAAATACGCTACGGATGTAACTCTGTCATCACCGATGTAATATAGTATTTTTGGTTTGCATACCAAAAACACCGAAAGAAAAAGTGAGGATGCAACAGATAAATCGCAACGCACAGACAAACTCTCAATAACCTGCTTATTAGAAGCCCTTGTTCGTTCAAAAATGTGTTCCTTCCTAATGTCATTGTGATCCATTATCAAGTACACATTAGATCCTTCCAAACATTGAAGCAACTCTGCCAACTTTGGCAACCACTCACCAGAACTACTTGTCTTTAGCAACTGAATTTTTGAGTCCCACTGATTAATTATTTGTGCAAACTTTATCTTGGGGACAAATTGTCCTTTGTATTCGAAAAGCACCAAGTTCGGTGCATTAACTGCTGTATCCACTCCACTCAAACAGTGACAGTTGGTAATTCGTAAAAAATGCAAACACGGGAAATAACAATTGGACAAATTTCTCAAGCCTTCCATCACATGATTGAGCGACAACTCTGTCATGTGTAATAAAGATCCTCCCATCTTGAAAATATCACATATGTTCGATCCGATGACGGCGGTTTCAAGATTCCAAACATATACTTCGAAGCTTTGTTGTTCATGGAACTCGTAGTTCTCAAAACATAAAGTTTTGAGATGGTGTAGAACGTCGAAATTTAACCTGGATACCATCCGACAATGTTGTACGGTGACGTTTTCGAGGAGTGGACAGCTATTAGCTATGTTCTCTAAATCTTTGTTCGTAACATCGACATCTACCAATGCTATCATCCTCAGGTTAACGCACGCGACTAAATTTAGACCTTGCAAGTGCGAGTCGGTAAATTTTTCCAAACGCAGACTGTACAATTGCACAATCTCGAATAACACGTACGGAATATTCATATCTGCATCTTGTGATTCGAAAATTAAAGAAATTTTTTTACCACCCAGCTGTTCGATCCTCGGTATCCAGAATGTCTGAAGATGTTGCAGCGTTTCGTCATCCAACGCTGTCGAAAGGGTAAATTCCTCCAAATACATACCTGAATCGTGGTATCGCCGTAATGAATCGTCAATTACATGTCGAAATTCCTCTTTTGAACGTTTGAATTTGGATTCGAAGAACTCAAGATTTTTCCGACGAATCCACAAGTTGCGCCATGCCGTCGATAGTACGGATGTTCTCGCAGCCTCTTTCTGCGGCAAGAAGTATAGAATGACCCGCAACACATCTCCCGGCAGGTAAGATATTCTGTCGTCCATGGAGTTTTGCAGAGATTCTCAATAGGGAGGGTTTTAGAGAGAAACTCAATCGCAGAGAAATTGAAATTCGGTTTGCAGGATTTTGATTTGGGTTTTCAAAAAGGGTTTTACAGAGAAGGGGGGGAAATATAGGAAAAAAATTATGGGTTTTAGTAACTATTTCTTAACTGCTAATAATATATGTATACAAGTATTCGATTTTTTGTTATTTTACTTGATTTTTTGTAAATTAGTTAAACAATTTTTAATTTTATTTTATTATTGTGATGATGATGTGTACGAAGAGGATATAAGTTAAATTGATAAATTGAGAGGCGAAACGGGTCAACCAAAATTAACCATTTTCTAAGATCGTAAATTACAAAAATCTCCCTGAATTTAAGCTAAAGTACGAAAACCACCCTCACCTATAACTAATTATCAAAATCCCCCTAATTCTTGTTTATGTCTTACACCGACCGTTACCGTGTGATTTTTCAAGGAATCCTTTTTATTCCACGTAAAATTTATCCGAAAAATGCCAATTCTACCCTTGCAGACATGACATTTCTTTATGTTATTTTTTAAAGATAAAAATTAACCTCGTGGTGGTGACACTAAAAAAAATTGTGAAAGTGTTTTTTAAGAAGAATAAAGATTCCATAAAAGGTAATTTTTGCCATTAAAAAGCAGCATAAAAATCAGGGATCTATTTGATGGGGCTATATATTGCATTAAGGAGGTTGACAAGAAAGTTGTTAGAGGAATTTTTTACTTTGATCCGAAAGACGACGAGCTGAAAATTCTGCAGCAGTCAGCCAACGTGGTGGATAATAAACCGATTTTCTTGACATTTTTTAAGGGATGTTTGTGTTGTTATAGTAATGGTGAAGATCAGACGGTGGTTAAAATTCTGGATTAGGAGGAACAACAATTGTTGGGATGATTTGATAAGTTTTGTGAATGTGCGGAAAAATATTTGCTTTTTTCGGCCGATGTTTGTCGTCGAAAATAAGGTTTTAGTGAGTTTTAGGGTTCTGATCAAACTGCGGTTTTTGGAGATGTGTTGGATCATTACGTTGATACTCTGTTCTTCCCTGTTCGAAACAAGAGGAAGCGTAACTCTGTATAGTCAAAGTTCGTCAGTGTTTTCCGAGTACGTTGAATTAATCAGCACTAAACGTGTATGGTCAATTCGTGTTTTCTGATTTCGAATTAGTGGGATTGATCGGTAGTAAATGTGTATATCTGGTTCGTGTTTTATGAGTCGAATTAGTCGGTTTAATCATAGCAATAAATTTGTATAGTTGATTCGGTTAGTGTTGAAACTCGTGTTGTTAACGTAAAGAACACTTGTTTTTGTTCGATTAGATATGAAACTCAGTTCGAACTCGAGCTCGACTAAAAAGTAAAAATTGATGAAATATTAAAAAAAAAAAAAAAAAAAAGTAAAATAAATACAGTTAAATAATAGTATAAAGAAAATTAGTAAAAAAATTCGTTCAAAATTAATAAGAATCCTGAAATATATATAGAATAAGAATCCTAAAAGAAGGGAAATAGGTTACAAGAAAAGAAAATCAAAGTACGTGTCTATTTCTACCTAATAGTTCTTGCAAGTAAGTTATAACCTAATCGAAATATACGAGTACTATAAAAAGGGGGTTTTCTGATTAAATCGACAAATTCAATTAGGGTTGAAATATTTCTCTCCTAGTCGTTTAAGGTTAGAAAATTCTTACTGCTTTCTTCTCTTTTTTAAATTCGATCTCCATCGTAATAATTAGTTTTTTTTTTTTTTTTTTTTTTATCTTCGTGTAAGTTTTTATTGCTTGAATCAATGTATTTTTGTAAGAAATTTTTATTTTTTTACAAAAACCCAGTTTTTGTTTTCATGTTCCATCACAACAATGATTGCAAATCTATCATGCCAATATATGTTGTGGAATTTATCTAATATTGTTTAAATTGATGATTTGTGAACCTATCTGAATAATTATCATGGCTTTCTTTTTGTTATACTAAAAAAAAAAAAAATTGTTTTTGATGGCAGAAGATTTTCGACATTCAGCCAGAGACTCCATGGACAGGATATCCGAGTTGCCACGAGACATCTTACAGCAAATACTGAATTTCCTTTCCCAAAAAGAGGCTGTCCGAATATCTGTCTTGTCTAAATCGTGGCGTTATAATTGGTGTATCCGCACCAATCTTGATTTATCATACAACAACTTCAGAGGAAACAAACTTCAATTTCTCTCCGTTGTGGACAATATCTTACGTCGACAGCATGACGAGAGGCTGTCCTTGTCGGAATTTCACCTTTCAATATCTCAAGTCTATCCGGATCACACATCGGTTTTTTACCTTAAAAAGTGGGTCCCGTTACTCACGGTTATAGGTGTGAAGAAGTTCCGGCTTTCTGTCTATATGAGTCACACACATCATGCATATCGTAAACCGCCTCTTAAACTGCCCCCCGTAGTCTTTGGAGCCGAATCACTACAAGATTTGCATTTGGAAAACTTCGAGTTCGACAGAAAGACTATCGAGAGGATACTACCGTGGAAGCATTTAAGATCACTTTGTCTCCAAAAAGTCTACATCGAAGATGAGATTTTGCAGAAGATAATCCTAGGTTCTCCTTTACTCGAAACCCTAAATGTCCAAGGGGATTGTCGGAGGGTAGGCACAGTTAATTTGAATCATCTTCACAATCTCAAGTACTTGTCTTTGCAGCTGTGTGAGAGAGAGGTTGACCAGTATTGTAGCTTTGAAATCCACCCACCATCTCTCGAGACCATCGAACTTCGTTATAGTAATATTTCGTACCACACAGGAGACGATTTTCGTAATCTCCATTCTTTATTTATAAGCAACGTGAGACCATCGTCATTGGACCGCTTGTCGTCGACTATATTCCCATGTCTTAAACGCTTGACTATATCGAATTGCTTCGGAATCGAAGAAATCAAGCTATTTATTAATGCCCCAAACATACTGTATTTTGAATATCACGGGCTCAAAGTCCCATCCATCTCTTTTGCAGCAACTTCCAGCAAGTGGAAGTCAGAGATATACCTAGTCTATCAGGGTTCTTCGTGGCTCCTCAAGCTAAATGAACTGCTCAATTCACTAAGCCACTCCGAAATTTCTCTGGCAGTCGATCAATACTGCAGGATAAACGGAAACGTTATGGTACGAGAGAATGTTCATAATAGACCTATTGTGGAGAGCTTGAGGATGGGGTCTGATCTTGTAATTGTTATGTTTTTTATTTGTCGTCCAAGAAACATTTACGGATACAAGATAAAATCGGCGAGGTTATGGAAGTTTCTAATGGAGAGAGAAAGTGGAAACGAAGACGAGTTGTTTCGAGGTTTGGAGGAAGTAAGCATCGAGACGAGAGTGGACATTCGAGAAGGATGGCGTCCGTCAACTTCGTTGGACTTTAAATTACCGGGGTTGGAATTTCGATTGGCATTGAAATGGAGAAATACTCCTCTGTGAGTACTCCTACTATTATTAGTCTCTGCTGATAGTTTTTATTTGCTTATTAATTTATTTGCTTCTTAAGATCAACTCTTTCAGTCTTTCTTTTCTTTGGTTTGATTTATTCAAATTAATACAAGATTATTTATTGGATGACATCAATTGCTGTGGGCTTTATATACAACTGCTCATTTTCACATACTTGAATCCAAATGACAGCAATTAATAATTCAGTCACTGTTTGTTCAAATTATTTACTTCCCAAATTTATAAAAATAAGTCAGTGTGAAAACGTGTGCTTGTGCTCGTATATTTCATCATTTGTCGCGCACACACACACACCGAATTTTATCAAAATGTTTAAAAGAAAGATGAAAGCGAACCGACAACTAGTAATATATGGTGGTTATACATAAATTACAAATACATAAAACTAGAGTACAGTTTCGGCCGTTGAAAGATGTCACCGGACAAACATTCATATACACATTTAACAACGAAATCAAACGGAAAACTCAACTGTAATAACATTAAAATAGTGGTGCAATGCAATGCACCAGGCACAAGATATGGCCAATGCAGAAACTATTATTATTATTATTAAATAAAAAAAATATCAAACATGTTCGGGTTGAGGAGTGGCTGCAGGTGCAGATGAAGCTACGATGAGTCCTCTTCTTTGTGCCGCTTGTACCACTATCGCAAATCGAGTTGCTGCTAGTGCTGCTGCCTCCTGCAAACACCAAATTACAAAACATTTTATATATATGAAACTAGAAAGAATTCAGAATTCTAGTTTAAAAAAAAATAAAAAAAATAAATAAAAATAGTGTTTTCATTGGTGTTGTAAGAAGTATTTAACCTGTCTTTGCCTACGTTGTTGCAAGATACTGATGGCCCAGATCATTATATAGCATGGCAAAAGAAAGCCAACAGCTCGAAGCAAGAATAGCTGCATTCATCAAAGTTAAGTACTCGTTCAGTAACAAATACATATGTATATATATATACACACACTATGAAAAATATATACTTACGGAGAAGAAAGTGGAAGCATCTTCATCTCCGTCTCCATCTCCATCACCAGTGATGGACAGAGCATGTCTCAGTAGCAAAAGAGCCATCAACTGCCAAATCCAGAGAGCAGTTCAATCAAATCTTAATCGATCCCGTCAGAATTACCAAACAAGGCCCTTAACTCACAAAAATTGAATTGCAAGTAGTTAAGAGGGCTTACAATTAGAGCAGCTGAACGGCAAAAGGCAGTGCCGCTGCTATTTGTACCGTTATAATCATCATAGTCAGCTTCGAACAACTGGCGTTCAGCCTCAGCAAGTGCTACAAGCCTAGGATCGTGCATATCGAGTGGGTTGCCTGAAATTTGCCATACTCCCCTGAATAAACATAACCCAAATTAATGTCAATCGAGCCAAAGTGATTTTCATAGATCTTTTTTCCCGTAAAAAATCACAACTTCAAAAAGTACTAACCCAATGTCAATGGTGGTCTCGTCGGATGGAGGTCGTGGAGGCGCAGTATAGCCTGATTGATATTGCTGCACATCAAAATGAAGAATGTGGCATCATTGTAATTTAGCAGCATAAATATTTTTGAATCATCAGTTTCTTGACAAAGGTAAGAGGAGCAATAGAAAATACCCGATGGCAGATCTCACAAGTAGTATCCCCCTTCTCATTGCACCAGTGCTGAACACATTTTCGGTGAGCATACTGCAAATAAATAGGTTTCGATAAAACTAGGGTAAAGGAAAAGATTCGACATATGAATACAGGACCAAAAATGACAAAACCAAAACATCAACCATCACATGGATAAGACTCTGACTGAAAGAGGGGTCACGGCGAGGAAATATATAAAACAAGAAACAATTACCCCATAAAGCCCGTGAAATTAAGGATAGCTAAAACGAAATGTCATTGAAAACCTACACAATTATTAAGTTAACATAACTCCGAGGCTATTAGTTTTCACAAACCCCTTATTTTCTTAGTTCCAATTCGCAAAAATCATACCATTTCGATTGCATAAGCATATATGCCCTTGATTTATCTTGGAGTTTGGATGAACAAATGCGAATTCCAAATCACCAAAAAGAAGAGTACAAATTCTAATCCATACACTATTCCGATTACGCAGAATGCAACCAACCCATTTTCAGGCAAAGAGAGTTGTTGAACAATGCAAATGAAAACGACGAAAATTCTTTTAAAAATAGTTAAAATATTTACCTTAAGACTCCCACTGCAAGCACAAGGGCTCTCCAAATTGTTGAAAGAATCCTCCTCTTGACAAATTCGGCACTCCCCCATACCTATCAGAGGTGCCTCCTCATCCACGTCATCATCATCATCCGCCACCGCCGCCTTATCATCTTTCGGCGGTGCTGACGACGAAGCAACTAATTCGGGATTCTTTCCCGAGGGCCCACATCCCATAGCCTGAGGAACTGGTTGGCTAGGCCCAACTCCCTCAGCCTTTGCCAGCTGGTCCACATTCACTACCAAATGCTCACCCATTTACAACCCTTCTTCCTCACCAATAACACCTCAATCAATAACAACCACAGCAATTCCTAAACAGAAACGCCACAAAATCAATTAAAAAATTTACAACCTAAAAAAACCCCCTTTCCTGTTATTCACAAAGTTCTTATCTTTAGACCTAAAATTACAATCTAGTAAACCATCGTTTGCTCTTTATCTGCAAAAGCCGATTTTTTTTTTTTTTTTGAAATTAATTATAAAAAAAAACCGCATAAAATAATGAGTTTGACCTATTTTTTCCCCCCAAAAAAAAAGCTACACTTGTATGTTTAATAAAAACAAAAAATGAAAGAAATTAACCGATCGCGCTGAAATATGCAGCGAGATCAGAGAATTTCTTATATCGGAGGAAGCCAAATCGAAAGTCGCTACGTAATCAGGAAGAAATGAATTCAAATTAAATAAATAAGAAATAATAATATAAATACGAATCGAGAAAAAGAGAGTACCTGAAAGAAGAATATCGCGAATTTGTAGCTCAACCAAGCAAAAAATGAAGGTCAATTTGATGATAATTTACAAGTATTTGTTCATATTTAGGCGTTTTGCTTTCAGCTACTTTTGCCTATTAATAATAATAAATAAATAATAAAATATTAATAATAATGACGTTGTTCTCGAATCTTACCTCACTCATCAGGATGAGGGGCTCTGTTTCTCTCTCAACCTTTTCTTTTAAATTTGGGAAAATTACGGCCACACCCCTGAATTATGCTCAAATTACACAAAACCACGTCATGTTTGGGTAATTACAAAACACCCATCAATTATGTATTGTCTTAAACGTTCACTCTCTTACGGTGTTAAATTTACCTACTGAATAAGGGGTTTTATTTCGTAAGATAATACGTAGTTGAGGAGGTTTTTATACTAAACTTAAGAAACTTTTCGTAATTTGAACTTAAAACCGCAGAGAGTAGCCGTAAATTTAAATAAAAAAATGTTTTAGATAATCTACTACTTCATTTTGTTCTTTGTGTTCTATATGTTAATTTATGATGAATTTTATTGCGTTACATATTTTTTTAATTATTATACATGTGTTTAACTTTGTATTATTAGTTTTTAGTTGTTTTTTAAATAATTGGGGAATTCGAAATTTCGTTTCGTAGTGAATTCTTTCATCTTTTTTTATCGTTTCGACCCATTTCATACCTATTCAATTCAAAATACATATTTCAATTAAATATGTACAATGTGGATCACTTTTTTTGTAAATAATTATCTTAGGAATCATTTTATTTTCTAGTGTAATATTAAAATATTTATAGGTATAAATTATCTAATTTATTAAAAACAAAAATTCATTACATGTTTTATTACCAAGTCCATTTAATCCAATATTTCCAATTTTAGCCCATTTGATATTTCTTACACGCCCATCTTCACTCTTCAATTCCTTTTTTGGCCCACTCTTTTCTATTTAAATTAATTCCCAGCCCCATTCCCCTCTTCGGGAAACGCTGTCGTTTCACACTCCAGCTTCAATTCCAAAAATCCCATCTTTAATCAAAATCCGATCCCTTTTTTCCGCAACTCTCTCCCTCCCGCCGCCGTCGCTGTCGCCGTCTCCGCCATCGGAACCGTCGTGGATTTGTGATGGAGGGAAGCCTTATCGACTTCTCGTCACTCGAAGAGTTCTTCTCCGGAAAAAATCGACGAAAATCCGCCTCGAAAGCTTCAATTGATGCCCTTCCGGTTACAGAAATCGTCGACGGTGTAAATTGTAGCGAAAAGTGCTCTGTTTGCTTGGGAGAATGGGTCGCCGGTGACAGCTGTAAAGAGATGCCGTGCAAGCATAGATTCCACGTGGACTGTATCGATAAATGGTTGAAAATTGACGGTTCGTGCCCTGTTTGCAGGTACGAGATCCCCGCTGATATGCACCACGGCGGAAGAGCTCCTCCTCCTCCTCCGCCTCCGCCGCCGCGAGTGAATCATTCGGCTGGTTATTTTTCAAATTATCATGAAGTAACAGAGGGAATAGACTCTTTGTTCTAGAACTGTTATTTTAGGTTTTTGCCTCTGTTCATACGGAGTTTGAATCAGTTCTCGATTAATTTAGTCGATCGAATATGCCTCGTTCGATCGTCTTATATTATTACTGATGAAACGAGGCCTAATAGTAGTAGAACTAGAATAAAAATTAAATCTTTTTGCTAGTATATTTCAAAATTACAGATGATCCACAATCCCTATTAGTACAATTTTATAAGCTAGAAGTTCCCATTGAAGAATTCGACCCCGTTAATGTTCAAATCGATCACTTTCCGACCTTGATCAAACTCATTCATCGTATCGCAATTCAAATCGATCTTCTCCAATAATCGAACTCTTTTGCTAGAATGCATTTCCATAAGTGGGAGCACAACAGAATTTCCCTCTTCTTTCGTAATTTTTCCATTTCTACGCTTTCTTCGAGTTTCTTTCATCTTCTTCCATGAGCTCTCCGACGATGTTAGAGAACTTTCGAGCGAATCATGCACTAAAAGTTTATCTCTTTCGTCTTTTTCTAACACTGATCCATGTCCATCGCTCTGTGTCAAAATCGAGAAAGACGAACTCGTACATCCCGAGTCAACCATCGACATTAACTGAGAAAGCTGAGCTTTCGCGTGTTCAACTTCGATGGAGCAAGAACTGTACTCGGAGAGAGTCTCTTGTGCTTTTCTCAACACCAATTGTAAGTACTTCCCTTGTGCTTCTATTCTTAGTTGCAAATGTCTTTGCACCTGAAAATATATACATCATTAGCCGTTTTTTGAGTATCGAAGTATTGAATACGTTTTTTCATATCAATATATATAAACCTCGATTTGTTCGTGAAGTTTCCTCTGCGCCTCCATTTGCATTTGCAAAGCCTGAGTTATCTCCACACTTCTGATAAAGCACAAGCATTGATAAGATTTCGTTTTAAAACTATTCGAAATTGGAGTAACTATAGATTATGAAGTATTAAGTACTCGTTAATCTGCTCTTTTGCTCCATCGCAGATCTTGCTGGTGAAGACATTCCTCTGTTTTTCCTCGTAGTCTGATCGGAAGAAGAAAAAAAAGGTATCGATTAGAACTCGTAATTTTTTTCGTACGACAAAAAAAAACGTTGCTTATTTACCTTCTTGTTTGTTTTGTGGGTATGTTTGAGAATGTTGATTCTTTCCCATCCTGTACTTCTGCAGCGAAAAAAAAATTAAAATATTCAAGAACCCGTCGAAATTAGAAACCAAACGACGGAAAAGAACAAAAAAGTTACCTGTAAATGGCTCTTGAGGTGGTACAAGGTGAGCCCATGAATGCTCATTATCCTCATTAGGGATTTCGGTGTAGCCTCTGTACTATCACAAAATAGTAAAATACACTTAATTTTGATTAGAAATATCTATAATTACCCGATAATATAGCATTAAAATGGAATTTAAATTAAAAAAAAAAAAAAAAAAAAGGTAATATACTCAACTATCTGGACCCCCGAGTTTTTCGACAGCTTCGATGAATCGGTGATGAAGCTCTGTAGTCCATTTGAGTCTTGGTTTTGCATCACTTGATAGAACTAATCTCATTTCTTTAGTTTTGATCATTCCAAAGAATTGTTTTTTTTTTTTTTTTTTTTTTTGAATATATTAATAATAATTATGGTTCGGAATGTAAATGTATATATAGTTGGGAGTTTGAAAGGGTGTTGTTGTCTATGATCTCACACACACCATATCTGGAAACATAAGTGGGGTTGTGTTATGTTGGAGGGAATATATTCTGTGAGCTGTGCATTTTCTTTTTCTCATTTTCTTACCAAACTTTCTTTTTTTTCTTTTTCCTTTTATTTTATTTTATTTTTTATTTATTTTTCTCTTTCTTCTTTGACTTGTAATAAGGTGTGGAGAGAATCTCTAATGCAGCAAAAAACAGAGAAAGCCACACTCTTCAATTTTGATTCTCAAAAGGAGAGAAAATAAGCTAAGTGTATGCTCTCTCTCTCTCTCTCTCTCTCTCTCTCTCTCTCTCTCTCTCTCTCTCTCTCACACACACACACACACACACACACACATATGAATAAGGGAGTCCCCACCATGATCTATAATGGGTGCAACTTTTCAAGAACCCTAGCTGGAAAAAAAAGTTAATGATGAGGTTTTAGTGGGAGGATTTTTTTTCTAAAGGATTGAAATTGATGAGAAAACTATTATTCATTTTCTTGGTCCAAATTTTCAATTTTTAATGTTTTATTTTAATAAAAAAGATTTTTTTTCTTTCTAAGGAGGTGTGGATTGATTGGCTGGTTTCTTTTTGTTTTCTTGTTGTAGGGATGGAAGGAATCAAAGAATCTAAAGGGTTAGATATTAGGACAAGCAAGTATATTTTGTGATAAACAACTACTTTTTGTAGTAAGATAAGTGTTGATAAATGTAAGATGTACAATGAATTATATATATATATTGGAATTTATTGTGTGTAATGGAATCTCCTTTTTTTCCCCTCTTCAAAAGCAATCTACGAAAAAAAAAAGATGGTGAAATTTAATTTTCAAATTATTTTATGGTGTTTTTTTTTAATTAATAAAGGAACTTGTAGCCATATAGGTGCACTAGGTAAACTCTGCATTCGTGTAGTAACCTACAAATTAAGCGATGCCATAAAATTTGATTTTTCACGTGTAGAAAGAAGATAAAGAAGAAAAGAGATTATATGAGAAAGAAATAAAGATGGGCACAATGGCAAACAAGAAATCCTTAAAGTCATCTAAAATCGGATCACTCTTTTAGATTTTTAGGGTTTCGGGCAAAAAAAAGTTTCAATCGTGGAATCAAGATCCAACGATTTTCGATCATTAGATGCAAAGTTGAAAAGAACCAATCAAATAAGCCACCTTTCTCCCACCAAAATCTTGGCTGAAATTATGAACTTTTTAGTAGATATATAAAATGAGTATTAGGAATGCTAATGGTTAAAGAACATTGATTTACTTAATTAATTAGGATTAGGAGCGTCGATCGGGCCTCCTCGAATTAGGGCCTATTTATATGGGCTTTGTTAGACGAACCCCATCAAAAGTGAAAAAGAAGTTATTTTATTTGCGTGGTGATGTTTATTTCCTGAAACTAACAGCCCGTAATAAAATCCTTAAAAAGAACTAAAAAATATCTAAATTGTCTCTAAATAAAAATGCATGAAATATTAAATGTGAAATAGTTTTTTTTTTTTTTCCAATGATAACCAGCTGGTGTACTTGAAGTTGATTTATTACTTTATTATATTCGAAAACACGTAGAAAAGGAGATTCCAGAATGATGCACAAAGTCATGACCTAAAAAACAATTAAAGTTGCCTCCCATCAATTATTATTATTTATTAATATTAATATTATAATTATTATTATGTAAAAGCAAGAAAAAATAACAAGGATGAGAATAATATATACACATGGGCTCAGGAATCAGCTTATTTAAAGTAGTGAAGCAAAAAGGAACTTGTCACCATCCCACCATACATTCATTTTATATTTATCCCAAACAATTTAATTCTTCCATATATATATAAATATATATTTCGAATAATAATTGCCATTCTGAAAGTGACGTCAGCAATACGACACTTATTATTATTATTATTATTATTTATTATTAATTTTTTTTTCTGAATGAAGGGTGTTCAAGGTGAATAATGATGATTTTCAGGTATTAATTTGTGCTGATATTTCAAGTGGCTGACACCTCACATCCACTCAAAACACACCATTTTCTGGTTTTTTTTTTTTTTTTTCTTTTTTTTTATCCAATCTTCAATGGATAGTTTACGTTAAGACAATTTTCATTTTAATTGTTTAATTTGTCTGAATTTAAATTAAAATATCTTTCCAATTAATTAGATTCCCTGATCATCCCTTTCCTGACTTTCGATCTCCGAAATCATCTTGCGTGATTATATTAGTCGTAACGTACCGTAAGCGTTTAATCCGATCGTCAAAGAGTTCATCGAAATGTATAAACAAAATGAAGAACTGCATGCTAAGAAGCTGAAAACTAGATCCAGTTCTTGATGATTTTAATTTTTTCCCACATCGGAATATCATCCTTAATAAATTTTCGTGCCCATCGAACTGAAATACTCTATCGAACCTTGTTGTCGATTTCGAAAGGTGCAATACGAGGTTTTCTGATATACTACAATGTGCTATACATACATAAGAATTGAACACTATTCATATTAATTAATAATTAGCTGCAATTCTGAATTAATCTTTAACCGGTGGATTCGGGGTGTGACGGTTATTCGCTCCGGATCCAGGGTAGTCTCTGTTGATTTCAAACTCCATTCTTCTCTGAAATACAAACTCATGATCTTCCACCTGTCTCCATTAATCAAGAAAATATAAAATTTGATCCAAGAAATTAAAAAAAAATAATAATAATAATAATATGAATTTTTTCGGGTTAAAATTAATTCACCTCTGATGAAGAAATAGCTTGGAAAGCACCTGTAATAACAATGACAATAAACTTATATAAAAGATGATAATTGATTTAAAAATGTTGAAATTAAAACATGACATTCTTAAACTCAGACAATTAGGGAAAGAGTAGTTAGAGGCATATTTTACTTGAAATTGGGAGATCAAATGAAGAGAAGATGAGAGAGAAAGCTATGATAGTAACAAATAGTTGAACCCCATTGGCTGCCATTTTTTTCTATGTGTTTAGTGTGTGTGTGTGTGTGTTTAATGCCTTATATTGCAAAGCCTGTTGCTCTATTTATACATAAATATTATGTAGACACACTTTCTAATTCTTGGATTAGTGTAACACAACATTAAAACAATCTTGTTATGGAGGGGTACCTAATTACTTGTTAATTTTTTAATTTTACTTTTATTTTTTTAAAGGAAAAAAAAAATTAAAATAAAGAATGTGTCTGCTTTTTGGGGCACCCAACCCAATGTGGGAGTTTAGGAGGATTCCAAAATTGGATGGTTGTGGTTAAACTAAATATCCAGTTCAATGCACAAATTAAACCGCACTTTGTTTTGTCGCTTAATCATGCATGAGTAATTAGTTTAGTGGAGCACTTAGCTTCCAAGGAAATGGATTAAGTCAATGCTTAGTGTCCAATTATATCAAATTACTTATTACATCCCTCTTTATTTTTTCTTTTCCAATGTCAATTTTCAGACATTCTTTTCTTGGAAAACTTGTTTCTACTGTCTGTTTTAATCTGAGTTAGCTTAATCTTTGTTGGATTTTTTTTGCCCAAATGGAGTAGTGAAATCCAGCTCATTAAACCATTTTTCCTCTGAGGCCGCCCTACACTCAAAGCCCGGAAACACAAAAAGCCCAAATGATCGGTTAACTTTGAGAGCTCTCGATCTCGATCCCGAATCTTGACCGTTGGTTCGCTATACATTGATCCTCACCACCCAATTGAGGTATTCAGACTCCGCCTTTCTCCCAAACTCTACTTTACAACCTTTTCTCATCTCTCTCTCTTTCTTCTGCTCGTACCACCACAATGAAGGCGTCTTGGCATTTCAAAGATTTAGGTTTTCGGTGATTGTGTTTTTTGTTGGGCTGTTGGTGCCACTGCCAATGAATTCTGGACGAGAAAAAATGTGACACTGGAAAGCGAGCCGTAGACAAAAAGTTGAAGCATTTTCTTCATAGGCGTTTTGCAATTTGTATTTGTTCTTTCCTTTGTTACTTACATAATATGTAATTACTAAATCTCATTCTCATATGATCATTCTGTAATAGTATAGAATTATACAAGGAACTATTTATCTTCGAGTTCAATGGGTGCTTAACAGACTTAATTTTATAAACCCCTAGTTGGCTACTTGGGTTTATAAGTTAGTTATAGTACAATGCAAGAATTAAGTAAATGTAAGCACAATCAAAACACTTTATCCAAGTGCTTAGTGGGTTTTTGTCGGCCAAAATTAAAAGAATTAGTAGACACAATTTTTTTTGAAAAATTGTGGGCATCCCTCCTCCATTTATTCAACCACAAATTGACATTTCATAAGTCGTAACGAAACCAGTTTTAATAATATTTTTTTATAAAATAAAATTAAGTTAGTTTTATAACTAATTCAAGATATAAATATTAGATTAAAAATGTACTTTCGTAAATACAAGACGTAACGGTGCTTACATCAGCATTACGTGTTTCTGGGCTGGTGTTGTATGGGCCGTAAATAGTTGAGCATGGCCCATTTGCTTGTGAAGAGTTCCAAATTGTTTCGAAATTACAAAAATCACCATCTTGTTTTGATAATTACAATCAATCCCTCAACTATGTAATGTGTTACAGGTTCATCCTTACGATGTTAAATTTACCAACTCCTCTCAATTGGAAATTTCATTGCATTTTTCACACGATAGGTTACTATTTGCTACAGAACAAAATGTCTCCTCGAATCTTATTAAAAATATAAATATATACTATTTTTTTTCCTCAATTTTTCTTCCCAACTATACTTTAAATGCAATAAAAGCAACCGCCGGCGATGTAACTTCAATGAAGTCATCACATTTCGTCTCCAAATGGCTTAATTAAGTTTAACAAATAAACAAATTCCTTCAAAAAATCATTAAACTATATTGTTGCATGATAAAGTAACATAAAATATGGGCATGAAATAAGTTCAAATTACGAAAAAAAAAATCTTATGTTTAGATGATTACAACCACGCCCTTAACTATGGTGTTTTACGAAAAAAATCCTCATTCAGTAGGTAAATTTGACACCATAACTGTGGACGTATAAGACGATATATATTTGAGACTTGAGAGGTAACTGTAATTGCCCAAAACATAAGGGTTTTATTTGTAATTTGAGCATACTTTAGAGGGTTGCCGTAATTTGCCCCAAAAATTAACGACCCACAACGAGGGAAAAAAAAGGTTAAAATTCGTAGTCAAATAGGATGATAACATTACAGTTTCCATCCCTTAAATTTGCACCAGTTTCACATTTGGTCCACATATTCATAAAAAATAAACACATTTGGTCCCTCATATTTTAATAATTTAATATTTTTTGTCATTTCTGCCAATTTGATCCGTCAAGTGATAGGCACATGCTTGAATCTTGATTCCATTATTACTAACGGAAAGATGATCGAAAATATCAAAAATGTTACATTATTAAAATATAAGGGACTAAATCTGGTTTTTGTGAATAGAGGGATCAATGGTGAAATAGAGGGACTAGAAGTGTAATTTTTCCTAGTCCAATACATGCACTAGAATAAATTAAAATAATGGTTGTTGACTTGAGTAACTGAGTTCTACGGAAATCCATTATTTTAATTTATTTAAAAAAGAAAACAAATAAAATAAAGTAAAAGAAATTTCTGAGAATTTTCCCACCTCTTTTACATATTCCATTTTCAAACAATAACACCAATTATTGCATGTTCCAAGTTCCACCTCAAAAACTTCTCGGAAATTCTGCAGAATCAAAATCCAAATTTCGTTGCTATTATACGACACTATCCACACGCATACCACTCGTCTCCCATATTTAAATATTATTTATTAATCTAAAATAAAATAACCCAATTCCACTACTTATAAGTTATAAATACCAACAAAAACTTAAATCAAATCAAATCAAATTAACTATAGTACAAGAAAAAAATAAAAAGAAAAAAAAAATTAATTGCAAATATAATGGAGTTCACTCTAGCAAGCATTATTTCAAATTTGCTAGTTCTGCAACTCAGATATCTCAACGGTGAAACTGAGAATTTTTTCTCAAAAGTCAAATTTACCCTTCAAACCCTTCAAAATTCCGTCTCGGTCAAATGGAGCAAAACGCAATTCATCGCCGATCACACTACCACCTCCGACGAAACAAGAGTACTACACGTGGCATCTTGCAATAAGACAACACTTGACGATGAACTACACGTGTCGGAAATTGATTGGACGGTGAGTAGAGTGCTGGGCGGGAAGGAGAGCTACTACTCGGAGGGTAATAATGGAAATGAAAGTAGTAGTGGTTTATGTGCAGAAGAAGATTTAGTGGGGTTGTTCGACGACGAAGAGCCTAGTTTCGAGGAGATTAAGGAAACTTTTGAGGTGTTTGATGCAAATAAGGATGGGTTTATTGATGCATGTGAATTGCAGAGAGTACTTGTTTGTGTATTTGGTTTGGAGGGTAGTGGATGTAATTTGGAAGAATGCAAGAGGATGATTAAGTCTTTTGATGCTAATGGTGATGGCCTAATTGATTTTCAAGAATTTGTGATATTTATGGAGAAATGTCTTTGTTGATCGAGCTCTAACGATATTATATATATGATATGATATGAATAAGTATTTTACCGAGTTAATTACTATTTCCTCCGTGTTATTTTATCTACGTTTTTTAGTGCGATTATCTATGTCGTTCAATCTATGTATATTCGTCTCTCATTTCAGCTAAGGTAAATTTATCGTACGAAAATAATGGTTAATCATTATATCGCTCACACGAAAGACTTAAGCGATTAGAAAATAGGCGGACTTTCGGGAAATTGATTTTCGATCCTTTGCAATGGATGGACAAACTTCCGAGTAAAAAAAGTGTTCGGTGAATGGCAGTTGTCGTTGAAGGATTCTCTTTGAACGAATCCGATTTGTCACCGGTGAAATTTTTTTGAGAGTGGCATCCCACTAAGCATCCGATTAGTCGGAATTGCCCTGGTTAGTTGTATTGAGGGTAGGTAGCATTTCACCGACTTACATTACATTAAGATTTTGCGGATCGAGAAATAAGCAAGTTGGAGATTGAGTGGGTTCTCGCCACTCCGACAGAAAGAAAGGGGAGATAGTAAAGTCAGTCTCGGAAAATTATTGGACTAACCATACATCGAATAAAATTCAATAATCTTGACAAATTTTACCTACCCAAAAAAAACATAATCTACAAAGTTCAGTTTACATATTAAGTGAAATTTAAAAAAAATAAAAAAATAGCTAAAATAAATTCGGATAGAAAACAAAAAGAAAATGACAAAATTGACCTCATAAACATGACATTATTGGAAAATTGTCAATTGGCATATTGGATTTATGAATGCATGTAAAACCACAGTATATCTAGTTGGGCTTTTGTGATGGACCGTAATACCCATTGGACCATCTAATAATTAACAAGTTCTTGATATATAGTTTATAATCCAATGGATAATTCTTACACAATATAATCATTACATATATACACTTTCAGCATTCCAATTGTTTTGAAGCATTCGTGCACTCTGTAAATTCATGTGTTTTTGACAGTTCCAATTAGGTTTTATCATCATATCATCTTCCCCCATGTGGATTTCTTTAACATTCTAGAGAGAGAAAAAAGAGAGAGAGAGAGAGAGAGAGAGAGAGAGAGAGAGAGAGAGAGAGAGAGAGAGAGAGAGAGGGGTTTGTTTTTTGGACCAGAATTTGTGCCAATCTTTAAATAATGTCCATTTTTGCCACACTCACTATTCCTTTGTCTTTTCCATTCTTCATGTTTTTATTTTTTTAAATTTTAAATTCCATTTCTGGTTACATACTCAACAATTATTACAGGGAGTTGTGGTCCAAATTAACCACTTAGAGAGAGAAAGAAGAGAGAGAGAGAGAGTGACAAGACTTGAGAAATGGTTACACATTTTGGAACAGTTTGCATCTGAGGATAGTGAAGTTTCGAAGTTAATTAAAAACATGGGTGACAACAATTATATATATATATATATATATATATGTTGTTATTAATTAATAATTGATAATTAAATTAAACCAAAAGAAAGAAAGGGATTGATTATTTAATTTTTATTCTTTTTCACAGAGCTCCAACACCGAGGAAGTCTATAAACGGCGGCGGCGGCGGTGAAATTCTTTCCTGATCTGCTGCAGTTGTTGGTTCCATGGCTGCCGGAACTTCTTGCGCCGCCGCTGAGGTGAATCCTGGAGATGGGTAGTGATAGAGTGACGGCGGCTGTGACGGGAAATTGTGACGGTCGTAAGAATTAGTGGTGTTAATAAAATTGGGTTCTTCCCATTGCTTGCTGCGGTTGAATATACTCATCATATCACTGCTACTACTTGGGAACCCTGCTTTTTCAATTATAAATAAATTAATTAAAATTGTCATTAGATCATCATTTATTTTTAATTTTCTTTGTGAATTATTTAGGTCTCAACAAATTGCGCAATAATAAAAAAGGAACAAATCAAAAGCTACTATTTAACTTATTCATACTGTTTAATAATAATAAAATAATAATTTAAAAGAAAGCAATAAACCTGGAAATTAAAGAACAAATTGCAAAAAAAAAAAAATATGTTTTCTCAATAACAAATTAACAAAAATTGTCACAAAATAATCAGCTAATTTAATTTTTTCAACAAATTGCACAAAAAATATAAATAAATAAATAAAATCAAAAGCTACTATTTAACTTACTCATAATTTTTTAATAATAATAATTTTAAAAAAAGAAAAAAACCTGGAAAGAACAAATTGCACAAGAAAAACCTGTTTTTTCAATAACAAATAAACAAAATTGTCACAAAATTAACAGCTAATTTATATTTAATCTTTTAGGCCTCAACAAATTGCACAAAAAAAATAGAATTAAATAAAATCAAAAGCTACTATTTAACTTATTCATAATTTTTTAATAATAATTTAAAAGAAAGCAAAAAACCTGGAAAGAAACCAAGAGATGTTTGCGGTGCCCAAAATCCATTACCACCATTATAACCACTCGCTCCACCACCACTCAACCCACACAATACGCCGCCGCCGGCGCCACCGCCGAAAGTCGGCATTGGCGTTTCATGAGTTTTACCAACGGGAAGCTCGTCGTCTTCCAACCGCTTAAAAACAAATTGACCCATCTTCCTCCTCCTATAAGCACTGGATTGCTCTCTGTACTTTCTCGCCATTATTACATGCCAATGGTTCTTCACCGCGTTGTCTGTTCTCCCCGGAAACAGCCTCGCAATCATCGCCCACTTGTTTCCGTACAGCCTGTGCGCCGCCATTAACCTCTCTTCTTCTTCCTCGCTGAAAGCTCTCCTGTTTATCCTCGGATCCAGCTGGTTAAACCACCTTAACCTACAGCTCTTACCTTAAACCAAACAACCAAACAAAATTAATATTATTACATTAAAAAAAAATTAAAGACAGGATAATAATAAATTAATTAATTAATTAATTTATTATTACCTGATCTTCCTTCGAGCTTTTCTGCAATAAGATTCCAGTTCTGAGGGCCGTAATGGGCGACGAGTTCTTTGAGCTTCGAGTCTTCAGCAGGTCTCCAATGGCCTCTGGCGCAGAGTTTCGATTGCCCACTCGCGTTACTTCCATCTTTAAACGCGTGCATACCACACTCTTCTTCATCTTCTTCTTCTTCCTCGTTCAAAGCTGCGTTGAGGTCAAACATGGTGTCGTTGTTTTCTCCAAACACGCCGCTGCTGGAATGATCGGAGCCTTTTCCGTCGCTGTTGTTCGTTTCGTCGGAGAATGGAAAACCCCATTCGGGCTTGTATGAAGAAGAAGACCCGAAACGGGCCGGGCTGTTTATTACGGGCCGAGTTGTAGTACTACTACTTCTCAAATGATCTGAATACACCATCATGTCCGCCATTGATGAACCTAGGGTAGAGCTCGAAGAAGAAGATGACGTCAAATATATAGCACTGCAATTCTTGCTTGCCATCAAACATATATATATATAAATATAAAACTATTCGGTTTATTTATTTATTTATTTTTTGTTCTGACAGATGATGCTTGCTTGCTGCTGCAACACTACTGTTAAAAAATCCTACATCATATCTCTTATCAGCAGATATGATCGGGAAAAAAAGGAGTAAGGAAAAGGAAAGATCTTGGGAAGAAGAAACTAATTATGAGGGGTTTTTAGAAACTATTAGTAAAATATAGGGACTAAAAAAAGAAAAAAAGAGAAGAAAAAGGGAATGTTGTGTGAAACAATGGGAGCAGAAAATGAATTAGTAGCAGAAAGAATTCAGATGTATATATTGGGTGTGTTGATTTGATGATGATGTTTGATGGTTGATCTTCCCTCACTTCTCTCTTGCCGGTTAACACTGGAGAAGAGTTGTGACTGAATATACATATATATATATATATATATATATATATATATATATATATATATATATAAATAAATAACTCCATTAAATATATATTACAGATTTATTTGTATATTTAGTAACAAGGGTAGTATTGTAATTTTCTGGTTACTTCAAACTTATTTTTAGAATTTCGACATATTCAAAATTATTTTGGGAATTTTTTTATAAAAGAGGTGAACAAACACAAATTCATTTTCGAGAAACAATTAAAGTGAGGTGAATTAGTTTTAAATTTTAATTTGTTTTAGAATGTTTTGTAATAACTAGGGGTGAAAGTTGTGGATTAAAAATCAGAATTAGAACTTTGGAAAAAAATAATTTTAATTTCTTTAGGAAATTGGAATGAATTTATTATGGATTGAAAATTGAAATGGACGGAACCACAATTTATATTTTTCTTCACCTATACTAGTAAATAAATAAATAAAATTATAAGTGTAGTTTATTATTATTTTAGGTTGATTATTTTCGAAATTTAGTTACCATTTTTTGTAACTGTGATGGACCATTATAAACTGAGAGTGAATAGAATTTAAAATTAATTAGAGAGAGAGAGAGAGAGAGAGTAGGGTTTAGAGGGGTTTTAGGTTGTCTGTCTCAACAATGACAAGAAAGAATACAACGTGATGTCTGAGCTGCCTTTGCTTCATCATTCCTACACACACTACTACACACACACACATATTACATATACATATATACACATAATTATCAATTATCTAAATAAATACATTTGCCTATGTGTTCCTTTATCCCCATCAATCCATATCATACATTTGACATTTGATAATGACTGCATTTATTTTCGCATCAGTAAATTATTAGAGTGTAAAAAAAGACTTTCGTCACTTCAACCAAAATTAACCCATACTTTAAGAAATTGCATCCCGGTCCTTTGGTTTTCTTGATATTTAATTTATTCACTTTGATGGATAAAAAATAGATTTGTGAAGCAGTAATTAAACTAAAATAATAATGAGAAATATTTGAGCAAGATTACTAGAATCAAATGGCAAAACCAATTGCAGACGTTTACATTTATTGTTGTCAGGAATGTACTATATTTTTTCAGTGAACCTAAATATTTTGGTCAAACACATTCAAACTTATATATATAAATATATAAATAAATAAATATTTAATATTATATTTATATACTGGAAAAACTCTGCCTTAGCATTAATTCAATAAACTACTGTTGACAATGAAAATCCATAAATGGATTTGACCCCATTTCATTTTTTATTTTTTTTAATATACTAAAGCTAAAAAAATGTCAGGAAGAAAAAGTAAAATAATTGGTGCTGGAAAGCCATTCGTGTGTGTGTGTGTGTGTGTTTTTATTTATTTATTTTATTTATTTATTTATTTATATATGGTTTCAGACCATATGATATATATGTATGAAAAAGTTAAAACTGTTGAGTTGGCAGAGAAAATTTTGCAGGAAAAATATATTTCCTGGAAGGAAGAAGGTACACGGTACACCTTCGAGAAATCTCGTCCGTTTATCTAAATTTCTGAATAATCAGATGAACGGACGAGATTTTCCGAAGAATAATCTGTACACAGCCTAGAGTATATCACATGTCTATGATTGATTAGTTTTTTCATCATGCATTATTTCTGATCATCTTTTCTTTCTTTTGTTTCTTCACTCATGGCGGTTTTTTTAACAGGTTTGTTGATCGATCGATCACACGTGTGGGGCTTCCTTCTGATGAGACCTCACGTGTGAACCTTTCTTGATTGACTGTAACAGTATATGGTATGATTGATATATGTACATGCATGCGTGGAGCAATCCACACCGTTCGTTAGATTTAATTGTTGAATACAAATTATATACTTTACACATAATCTAACAAAAGAAACTGAAACCCTTCGTTTTGGTTGCCAAACTAAAATTAGTAAAAATAAAATTAATCTAATGAAAACCCGAATATACAATTGGACGTTTCATCATAATATAAAATTTGCAGATCGACCCGACAAGTTATTGGGGTTTCCCAACGTCAAATAGAGATCGATTATTTAATTAATCATGGTTAATCTTTCCAATCAAACGAGACCAAAGTGATTAAAAGTGCAGTAATAACAAGAATTAGTTAAGAATAAGGTGGTCTGGTGGTTGCTGTATTCGTACCAAACAAGTGTTAGTTTGTTAGTCCATCATCTACTTTTCATGCACATTTATTTAAGGACAACAAATAAAACATGCACATCCCACTAATTACAATTTTGTCCTAACTACCAACACTTGTATAAAACATGTGATCGACATGGAAACATATTTTTTTAAATCAACCCGGACCTACATTTACAATAACATAATAATTTCAAAACATAGTATTAATTCCTGTAATTCCAAATCAATTTCAAAAGTTTTCATCTCCTTCGTAAATTAGAAAAGAAAAATCTTCGATCAGACTAAGTTTTGTGAAGCTATGGACAATATAGATCATATTTCCCGAGTAAAATTTTATTTACCGTGATAAGTTTTACTATAAATTAAAATCGAGGGAGTTCGAATTTGACACGACAAGTGATATATAGTAGCTAGGGTAGATAAATAAATGTAGATATAAGAGAGACACACAATACAAAAGCAGGTTTAATGGGGATGAGATTCTGTTGAGAGTGTTCCCCTAGAACTATATATATATATATATATATATATATATATATATAGTGTATGTATATATTAATTAGATGGGCAGTGAAATAAGCTAGGGTTCCACCACCAAAAGGACCACTCAACAAACAACAAGACAATATCTAACCAGTAACATGGGATTGCAATAATTAATCAAAACACACACACACACAAAACACACACAGAGTGTGAGAAAGAGAAAAAAGAAAGAAGAAAGACATAATCAAATTGCATGAAAGACAGTTAACTTTGTCCTGCACACAACACAGGCCCAGTTGGGCAACTTTGTTCTTGATGTTATATACAAAGGTTGATTACTGCTCAGAAAATAAATTTCAAATAGTACTGCATATTATTATTTGTTGGTGGTATAGTGAAAAATAATATCTCAATTTTACAAGGATTTTTTTTTAATTTTAATTTTATTTGAAAATTTGTATGAGAGATGAGGGTAAAAGAGTAAAATGGATAGTTACATGTTATTATGAAAAAAGGACATATGGTAATAATTCATATCACCTATTTTCCAACTACCCTTTGTGAAATATTTGGTGCCAAGTCTAGTCTTATCCAAACACAACCCACTGTGCTTGCAGTGCAGGGATATATATCCATGAAATATATGCATAACCTTGTCAACTTAAACAGTAATTCCTTTTTTCACCCACGGTAAAAAAAAATTAAAAAAAATCATACTCTATTATAGTATACACCATTAAAATATAGTTTTATGTTTATTTACTCTCTTCGACGAATTTAGTAACGACCAAAACGAACCTAATGTTCCAATGGTGCGGACGTGCGAAATTTCCAAACGAACAATTTCACGGAAAAATGTTTCGATTTTGAATCTCTTAGTAATGACTAATTAGAGTTAATTTGGATTAGCTATAAATATATAATTATAGAGAACATATATAGCCATAACTCCCCCCCACAGTTGGGTTGGTGAAAGAGGCAGCTGAATTGCCAGTGTGGTAATAATTGGGAACATTTTTTTCTTTTAATAAAAAAAAGAAAAAATGTTTGAATGTTGACAGTTGTGGAGTATCCAAAGAAGGAGAAGGAGTTCACAGGCATCTAAAACCAAATATAGATAGTAAAGGTAACAAGTTAAACTGTCCCTCTACCCAATACTTTTTTAACACTCACTGCTCTCTCTCTCTCTCTCTCTCTCTCTCCTCTGTGTGTGTTAGAGAGAGAAACAGAAGGAGAGAGAGAGAGAGATACTAAAAGTGGCAAGTAAAGGTTGATTTTCCACAGTTTCCCATGATTTGGCAGATGTTAACAACTCAATGGATGTTAAATAAACCCTACTCCCCCTCTCTCCCTCTGTGTGTGTGTGTGTGGTTATAGATAGATACATATATGTATATATGTGTGTGACTGTGTGTAAGTATATGTATGTAGCTCTCTCTCTCTCACATCCCTATGTATGAAAAAAGCCAATATAATGTCTGTGTTAAGTAGTTGACGTCAACAACAGTGGTGGATCAGTAGTTCTCTCTACTCGGTTTTATTTTTCTTGTACAATTCGTCGCTTTCAATTACTCTACTGCTGTATCTATACATAACTGTTGCTATTAGGTTGTAAAATATATATGTAGGGGCAGTATCGGAATTTTACTTTTCTTGGGTACAATGATGTTGAAGATGTTACAGGTGTACATTATTACAGTGGGGTTGATCAACAGTTAATTTTTCTTTCATTTTTTTTTTCTAAGAACAAAATTGAGGTTTCTTTTGAAATATTTATGAAAATTTCGAACATATGTTCAATTTTTTAGAAACCTTACTTTCCTGCAGAACTATTGTTAGGAACAAAATAATTTGAATTTTCTTTACATTATATTTTAGGGTAAATTACAAACACAACCGAGGTAAGTTGAAATTACGAAAAAAAAACTCTTCTATTTGGGCAATCAACTATGAATCTTCTTACGCGCCTCACCCTAACGGTGTCAAATTCAACAGAATCTTCAAAATTTCGTGGTATATTCTGTAATTTGTACTTGTTTTGTGCGAAAATGCAGTTTTTAATGCTCATCTTTATTCAAAATGTTGAGATCGAATGAGGGTAAAACGGGTACAAATTGAAGAATATTTCACATAATCTATAATATTAAACTAAACTTGACACCATACATATGAACATGCACAAAAAATCATAGTTAATAGGATTAATTGCAATTATCCAAACATGAGGTGTATTTTCGTAATTTCTTAGGGAGTTGGCCGTAATTTACACCCTATATTTTATGTATTTATATAAGGTAGTCAACAAAATTACTTAAAGAGGAAACCGTGAACAAGTTAACATTTATACTCTGGAAATCCACACACAACAGATTTAAAAAAATAATAAAAAATGGTGGGGAGTAGTTAGAAGCAATTAATTAAAGAGTTGATCATTTCCAAGAAGAAGAAGCATTTAAACAAACGCAGGGGAGGGGTGTTGTCAGATTCTTTATATCAAACAAAGCATTGCAAATTCACACAGAGTCAGATCTTTTTAAATCCCTAACTGAATTTAGGGTTTGTCCTTTGTTGCAATTGGAGGGCACAGATTTATTTATTATTTTATTTTATTTTTATTTTTATTTTCTGGGGGCACAGACCGTACATACAATGCATGCAATTCACAGAAACTGTATTGCTGCACAATAAAACAATTACCTTATCTGGACATGTATTTAAAATCAACTTTGACTGTACCAACTTTACTGATATAGTAATCACATAATTAAGATTCTGTTTATTTATATAAATAAAAGTGATTTAATGATAGAGCAGTAAATGAGAGGGAAATAATTGAAAACAATCAGGAAAGTTTTCTTTGGCCAAAATTGAGAGAGAGGGCAAACTTGATCCATTACCACAAAGAAATGTTGTATAGAAAGCCCAATTCGAGATGGAAATCGGACGAATTTGATCAAAATTAGCACTTTCGGAAAATTTCATCTTTCCGGGATGTTGAAAACTAATTCAAATTTTGCTCCGACGGAAATCGGAAAAATACGATATTGGGATTTAAAAATTGTTCCAAAATCAAAAATTTTCGGATGGGATTCGGCGGATTGAAAGAAAATTATATTTTTTGTCAACTATAATACAAATTGCATAATATTATTCATATTATAAATGTAATTTAAAAAAAAAAGTCGGAATATCCGGTAATATTTTTGAAGTTAAAATCGGAATTTAATACGTATTCCAATTCCATTAAGTAAAAATCGGAAAGTAGAACTTTCATAATACGGAATGAAAAATATTGTTCCAAAATTAAAAAAAAAAAATCAGATCCGAATCGTCGGATTTCAGAATTTTCGATTTAAGTTTTCAACCATAGTCAATGTGCATTTGACCGTAGCATAGAGATGTATAAAACTGTATTAAATGAACAAGTTTTCTTCTCTTACACAATTAGAATATTAACAGTCGAGGTTGTTAAACGTGGGATTGGACGAACGAGGATCGATTAATAGACCGACCTATGATTTTTGGACTTCTTGGACCGCATAAACATCACATACTAATAAACGAATGCTAGAAGTTCATATTCAGACAGTCGAAATAAAGACGAGCATAACTAAGACTATAAGCTATGCAATATGATAAGATTAAGATCCCAACCTTAACATCACTTCGACTCTGTTATTCGTTAAGGATTCAAAATTATTGTATTATTCAAAACGAACATAACCTCGCAAAAAAACGATTCTAGTAAAGCCACGGCAGATCCAATCATGAAGCCTAATTATCGGAGTTATATTTCGATCTTATTCGTCTAGAGCTAGTGTTCAATGAAGCCGATTAATGAAGCTAAAGTCTGTTATATTATACAAGAAATCATCGAGTACACATTTCAAATATCATCAATCATCCAACAACAAAAAGAGCCATATACAAATTAAAAGCAAAAATAAATAAAACACTTACATAAATGCTACAAGAACTCCCCAACAATGTGCAAGCGTTTCTCGATCAACCGCAAATTGAACTCCCCGTCACTAATCTTCAACATCTCTGACAAAGGCATAAAGAATCCGTGCTCCCTCAAAAGCCGGTGACGTGGCTTGATTTTCCTCTCCAAGCTAAACGAAAAATACTGCGGAAACCTCTTGATTTCTTCCAAATCGCCGTTCATTTCGTTGAAGAAATAATCCACCTTTGGCATGTAATTGTTCTCCACGCTGAAAGTCAGCAATCCAGGTGACCTAAGCACCATACTCCTAACCTCGTTGTATTCAATCCCCAAATTAACTAAAAATTCAATCTTTGGCATCAATGTAGACTCAACGTTGGATACCAGCAGCAGCGTGGTTTGAGATGTCAATTTGTTCGGGCCGGCGAATCCGAATTCGGATAAGAAGTCGAATGTGGGCTTCAATTGGGATTCTGGATGGCAGACGAGAATTCTAGGGCACCGAGTAATCGACTTGCGAATTTCAGAGAAGGGGAGCTCGACGGTGTGGAGAAGGAAATCGAGGATTGGGTAAATATCGTCGTAGGGATCGGCGGTGAGGAGCTGCGGGTACATGTCGAGAATCCGGCCGACGGCGGCGAATTCGAGGCCCATTGAAGAGAGGCATTCTGCGATGGAGTGGAGGGTGGAGAGGGGGGCGGAGCGGATGTTAGGGTTTATGTGGAGGACTTTGGTTGGGTTTACGTTGAGGTGGCGGAGGTAGAGGAGCTTCTGCCGGAATCTAGCGCCGGAATCGGTGGTGGTGGTGGTGGTGGCGGAGAGGAGGGTTTTGAGGGTAGTTTGGGTAATTGGGGGTTTGGGTGGTGGTGGTGAAGGTATTTGCAATCTGAGCATCATATCTGGTGCAGAACTAACTATTCACTGAATTGGTCGACATTGGAACTAAATTAATGGGCCTTTAATATTTTAAAACAAATTTATTTATATAGCCCAATTTTAAATGGTTTATTTTGATTTGGGCCCAATTCATATAAATACTATTTAAACAAATGTTTGTATAGCCCAATTTTAAAATGGTTTGTTTTTATTTGGGCCTAGTTCATATAAAAATATATCTTGATTAATAATATCAGTGCTCCTTTTCTTGGTAGATGTAGGCCTTGTTCTTGGCCAAACCACGTTAATTTATGTGTTCTTTATTATATTTTATATTGTCGCAATAGTTAACCGATAATTCTCTAACTGTGTGTTTAATACTCCATCCGTTCCTAAATAATTGTCACTTTTCACTTTCCAGAATGATTAAGAAATTCAATAAATATATTTTGATTTTAGAAAAGTCATATAAAAATGACTAAAACAACCTTTAGTATTTAATGATTCATAAGAGAAAATTAATGAATAGAGTTTCATTAATAAGGTTAAAACAGGAAAAATGCATTTAATGCATTATTGAAAATCTAAAGTGACAGATAATATGAAACAAAAATATTTTAAAAAAGAGACAGTTATTGTGGAATAGAGGGAGAATATACTGTAATCATGTATATATATATATACATAGTTTTTTGATATTTTTGTGCAACTTATTTTGAACCAAAGTAGTGTGGGTGATGATGTAATAAAGAAGAATCAATGGGTCCAAAGTGGTGTTGGTTTTGTGTCAATGTGTTTCTAGAAATGGGTGTTTGTTTGTTAAGATGACCAGACTTTAATAGTCACGGGGCTCAAGACTCCATATTTGGCGTTTGAATTTAATTTATGTTGCTCATATTTAATTTTTAAATTAAAATTTAAATAAATATTGTCATTGACCGGGATTTGAATTTACATATAAGACAAATAAAAACTGTTGCCTGGAATTGTGTTCCTTTTTATCTCCAACAAATACGGTCTTAAGCAACCACACTTCCCTATGTTGAGATCTATTCTTTCAAGAATGAAACTAGTAATAATTTTAAAGTAAATTACGCCCACTCCTAAAGTTAACATTAAATTACGAAAATTTTCCTCCGGTTTAGGTAATTACAATAACCCACATCAATTATGTATTATCTTTCGAAAAACCTTCGCATATGTAAATTTATAGATGTTAAATCGATAAATCGGTCCGAAATTTCGGCACGCCAACATTTCATACAGTTTAGCGAACTGAATACACGATTTGCTTCGATAAATAACTGTATTACATATATTTTATGTAAAAATATTTAAAAAGAGGGGTGGCTGCCCAAACAAGAGGTATATATTCATAATTTGGCCATACGTCGGGGTGTGACCGTGCTTTGCCCTAACTTTTAATTTATTAATTGGAATATTAAGCTAAAAATATAAATAAAACATAATAAAAAAGCAATTTTCATTACTAATAAAATTAAAAATAAATCTTTCTTAACACACAAAACCAACCCAATAAAGCAAAAAAAAGCACCATTCGAAGTAGTAGTGATAATACTACAAAGCGGGTGATGACACATCCACCTCAGCCACCTTCTGCCTTACAACAGAAAGCCCAATTCAAAGCCCAATAATAAAAAAGAAAACAAAAAATAATAAACCTAATTAATTAAGAGAAAAGCCCCTCATAAATTGAGTTGCGCTCCGCTCTTAATAACAAAAAGGACCATTTAAAATTAGTCCCCTTCATTTTTGACCCCTAAACATTAAATTCCTACCATAATCAGTCACATTACTAATACCTGTGACCATTATATATGTATTTCTAATAATATAATTTTTTTGGAACTAAAAAACTTAAAAAAGTAAAACCCGGTTTTTTTTATGCCCGGTTCACCGGAACTGAGCGCCGGAGAAGGTCTGCCCGAACGACCAGCCCGCCGGAGCGGCGTTGTTAGAGATGATGGTGCGGCCGTCGCTGGTGGTGACTTTGAAGGAGAGGCTCTGGCCGTTGAGATTGGCGTTGTTCTGCCAGTTTTGGCCCCAGTTTCTCGACATCGGCTGCCACCCTGTTCTTGAACCCTTGATGGAGACCGAGTGTACGTCGCCGGCGCCGCCGACGTTGGTGATGAGTACTAGGTTGAAGTACGAGTGTCCGTTAACGGTGAACCTTATCCCTCCTCTTCTCATACAAGCCACCCTACAAAGTCATAAAAACAGGGGAAACATTTTTAGTGTAAGATTTAATGCACCCCTTAATTCAATTTTTACACACACCCACACGGATGTGTGTGTATTGTGTGTGATTAATTAATTCAATTTTACACACACCCACATGGATGTGTGTGTATTGCGTGTGATTAACCAATTCAATTTTACACACACCCACGTGGATGTGTGTGTATTGTGTATAGTTAATTAATTCAATTTTACACACACCCATAAAAAATTAATTCAATTTTACACACACCCACATGGGTGTGTGTGTGTTGTGTGTGATTAATGAAATTCAATTTTACACACACCCACATGGGTGTGTGTGTGTGATTAATTAATTACCTCCGGTAAGAAACAGGGACAATTCCGGCTTTGTACTGAGCAATGTGTTGGAAGACAGGCTGAGAGAGGTCAAAGTGGTGGAGGGGAGGGTTGCACCACCCGCCGGCGTTGTTGGGCAAGGCGTTGTTCGGCGGGCAGAAATTGGTCGCCGTCACCAGAATAGATCCCGGCAGACACCATTTCTTATCGCCGACACACCTGATCTCATAGCAAGAGCCGCAGCTCAACCCATTGTTGAACAGAGCTGTACTCAGTGCTGCAGTGTTTGTACCGTACCCTTGGCTGTACAGATTCCCATACCCACAAGCTCCGCCTGTTAAAAAAAAATTTAAAGATTACATTTTTACTCAGCTGTAAATTAAAGATTGCATTTTTACAGAGTAAAGATTTGATTTTTATTTTTATTTTGTTGCATACCCATTGTTCCGGCGGCGTCGCCGCCGCCGTAGAAGGTGGCGTGGGCGTTGACCCAGCCGTCGCCGTTAACATGGGACACCATTGCGAGAAACCCAACCAAGAAAAGACCAAAAAACGCCATTTTTACTTTGCTTTGGAGAAATGTTAGAGAGAAGAAAAAGTGGTGTGTGGAATGAGAAATATGTGAATGAGTGTTGTGATATAAATAGAGGCATGTGAAAAAAGACCTAGCGGTGGGGGGTGGGGGGGCAGGGGGCGGGGGTGGGGTGGGGGGTAAAATGACTGGTCCAACTAACTGAAAATTTTAAGGCTGCTGTGGGGGACCAAAAACTGCTTAGGATAATAACCAGAAAACATATTCTGATGTTGCCTGAAAAGTAAATTCATGGTATGGAGAATGCCTTTTCTTTTCTCTTTTTTAATTTTTTTAATTTTTTTGGGATTAAAAGGTAGGGTTTTTAGGTTTTATTATATGAGGGAATTTGCCTTTTTCCAATTGGTGGTTAATTCGGTGGAAATTGGAACATATTTGAATTCAAACCTTTTTTTAATTTTGGTACGAATATTGTCATTTTTGAATTTTGAAATTACGATTTTGGACGTTTGGGAATGTTTTGGATTTGTATTAGAAAATATGAATTTGATATGCCTAAATGGGCTTGCCCATGAACCTACTATTAATTTTATAGATTAGGACCGAAATCGAAATCCAAACTTAAATCAAACTGAAACTGAACCGACAATTAGAAGTTTGAAATATATTATGGGTGGATAAAGAAAATGAATTGTTTTAATAATGTCGATTACGATTTAACATTTTCCAATTTTGGAACAAATTAGTTCGTTACAATTTTCTTGATTTCGATTTTCCTGAAATTTATGGAACATAAACGAACTAATTTTTACTTAATAAATATTGTATTTTTGAAGTGTTGATTTTGATCTTAAACACATGATTTCTACCCATGATGGCTAGTGGTTCTTTTTTTTTTTATGGAAAGATTAAATAATACCTATTAATCATATGATATAGCCCACATACTCAAATTATTTTTTCTTAGCATGTGCAAGTAATTATCAGTTTTCGACAAGGTCCCTTCACTTTTCTTCTTTCCCTTTCCCCCCCCCCCCCCACTATCCTTTTTATTTCTTGATTTTACGTGAAGAGTAATTCTTTCAAGAATTATGATATCTGAGTGGAAAATGAAATGTGATTACTGACATTATTAACGAAATAAATCAATATTAGTGTCCCGGGATTCTCGGTCTTAAATAGTTTTACCACTTCTAAATTATATTGCTTATTTAGTAATTAAAAATTAAATATTAAATAGAGAAATGATTTTCAATGTTGAGGTCAACTGTTTTAAGATCTCACTGTACTTAGCCAGGTACGGTAATTAAGCTGAAAATAAAGAATATTAAATTATGTAGACAAAAATGCCCCTGAGTAGTTGCAATTAATCTGTAAAATAAGTATAAAAATATTAAGATAATATATAATAGGGTAAATTCCACTTTACCCCCTTGTACTCTGCCCAAGAACCACTTTACCCCCTCGTACTCTTAATTTCGTCGATTTACCCCCTTGTACTTGTACAATTTCCCAATACAACCCTCTTCATCAACTTTTTTCGATTTTGACTCTAACGCCATTTGGTCAAGAGTCAAAATATTGACGTAAATATTGAATTTTTTCGATTTTGACTCTCGAGATTAGAAAAAAGAAAGTTTCACACATTCATATATTTTTTTCTTTGCACTGGGTGTAATCGATCAATTTTTGGGTCTTGATTTTTACTAAGTTAGGGGTTCAATTTGGGGATATCTTGGAAGGGGAACTGGTGGGAGAAGAAGAAATGACAATATTGACGGAGGAGAAACGACGCGTTATAGGCAGTGGCAATTTTGTAATTTACAGAGTTGACCAAATGGCGTTAGAGTCGAAATTGACAAAAAATGAAGAAAAGGGCTGTATTGGGAAATTGTACAAGTACAAGGGGGTAAATCGATAAAATTGAGAGTACGAGGGGGTAAAGTGACTCTCAGGCAGAGTACGAGGGGGTAAAGTGGAATTTACCCTATATAATATTATTAACTTGTTTGTTACAAAAGATGAAATGTAATTTAAAAAATCAACGGTGGAGATTAAGAAGGGTTCACATCACAATTCACATGCAACAATTCGTCTGCACATGCGCCGTGTTTGGCTCTTATTTCCGTATCCAAAACAGATTTGCCTTTTTGTTTTTTTGTTTGATTTTGAATTTTTTTTTATGTAACTACAACCACCTCCCTGAGGTAGAGTGTAATTACGAAACAACCCTTTATTTTTGTGAAATTACATCCAAACCCCTACAGTTTGTAAATATGTTATATCCACTCCCTACAAAAGGGTATTAGTGTAATAAATCTACTAATTGCAAGGGGTGGATGTAATTATGGAAACATAAGGGGGGTTTCGTTAATAAACCTTACCTTAGAGGGTGCATGTAATTTCCCCTTATTTTTATGGTAAAAAAAAATTAAAAAAAAAAAAGTAAAATTTGAAAAGGAAAGAGAGGGAAATTACAGTTTTCGCTTTCTTGACAATTTAGTGTTGTGTCGCTTTCATTTGGGTTCCCACATTAATTCTATTTCGATAGAAAGGAAAGATTGTGTTTTTTGACTTGTCTTTCGTTATACTTTGATCTTCAAACTCATCTCTTCTTTTCATCTAATTTAATTGCATTTCATCATATTCCGTCCCGTTGGTGACAACGTCGAATTTCTGCCACACATCCACACATACAATCACACACCTACATACACACATATGCAATCACACACACACGCACACGCATACATACGGATATGGTTACACTCCTCATGATCTCCTTGGGTATAACCTAATAATCAAGGAAACCAAAACAAGAAAAGTTTTTGCTAAAAACTGTTTTAGCAAAAATTCAAAATTCACGTGTCTTTAAAGCTATAAAAAATATTTTAAGGGACTTCAAACTAATTTCCCCATTTTCTTTTCTAAGAACATTAACAAACTTATGGTTTGTACATAAATGGATCAGACGGTAGAGATTTTCTATCACGGGCTGGATTTAATTTCTACATGCAAACGCTAAAACGAATCTAAGCCGTTGATTTCGAATATGATAACTGTCCTGATAAAAAAAATCAGAAGATCGAAGAGATGCTCAGATCTCTCTTTTAACAGCTGACCACTGCAAATTCTGTAACTTAACAGAATAATGAATAATTGTTGACTTACAGCAAAAATATATATTTTTTTAATTAATTAACAATAGGAATCATCACTTAGGCAGATAATTTGGTGGTTCAGTTATAAATATAAATATAAATAATTGATTAAAATGGGACCCCCCGCCAAGAACGTAATTACGTAACCAATCTTGGCCAATAATTCAAGGAATTATTATTACCCTAGCTAAAAAGAATAATTGATCAATTAATTTTTATATTATATTGTTGAAAAATATATGTGTTTGTTACTTTGTTTGGAGATCTTACAGAGTGATATATATTGATATTAAAATTAACAGTTGCATTGATTGACTCATGCATAAGTTTATACACACATATATATATACACGTTATAATTTATTTATTTTCAAATTACTTTCTTTCAAAAAAAAAATATTTCAAATAATTTGGCAGTTGGATCAGGATTTGGTGGTATAAACAAATTAAATTTATTACCATTGATTAATTGGAATCCAGGTATTATAGTTATGATTGATTAAGGTATAATGATTGTATCGGTTGGAGATGCCAAAACATTGTAAAATATACTCAACAAGGATCTCTAATCATATTTATCACAACCTGTATGTTTGACGAAATCAAATAAAAATAAAATAAATAAATAGGACTAATATTTATACACATATACACACACACACATATACATACCATTATACATATATATTATATTTAGGTGTTGCACCCATGTACATGTTTTTTCTATATTAGTTTATTTTTCAATTAATTTACAAACAACCTAATTTTTAGAAATAAGCACTTAATCTCAACTTAACTTATACTTTTAAATAAACTTTTGAAAACACCAGCTAAAGATTAGGGAGAATGCCGCGATCAGTGGAAGTTTAGCTTAGAAAAAAGGTTAAGAGTTTAATTATGTAATCTCTTTTTGAAGATTTGCTGCCTCTTTTTAACTACAACAAGGGCCAAATTACAGATTCTAATAATAATTTTGTTTTCATCATGTTGAGTGCAATTTAAGTTGGAAGCAAAAGTAATTATAGTTTTTGTTTTTAATTATACAAGAATAAATTAGAGACAGTTGAATATATGTATACAATTGTGTGATGAAATTGTAATCTGTATATTGATGATGTGTAATAATCACCTATAATAAATACAGTCGACAAGATAAATTGGGTCACTGATCACCTGCTAAATAGCCTTGAGATTCCAGCGTGAAAAGTAAACATGAATTAAGTCGGGGTTGATCCGGCGAAAGCCCCTTCGATGCTTAAGTCAGATATTTGGATCGTGAAATAATTGAGATAATTGTAACGGTTGGATTGCTTGAGTAAAAATAACGTGCCTTAATTTAATGTATTAACTATTAAGTTCTATTTATAATTCCTTAATTGGTCGATCTCAATTTATCGAGCTCCCAAGCCTTCTTTGAAGATGATTGGACTTTTATAGTAATAACTTCTGAACTGAGCACGTGACCAAGTAAATAAATAAACCGTAGGTTCATTGGGTTGGCGCAATGCACATATCATATATATCATATATAATTTATTTATTTTTCTCAAAATTAACAATTTAATTTGAACCGACAAAGATCAAACTTGTTAAAGTGCAGAATTTTCTCTGTCCGCCATAATTTTCTGCTACTGTTAGTAATCGTAATTCATAAATCATAATAACTACCTAATTTGTATCAAGAGATAACTACTCATTTCTTCAAAGAAAAATAAACGAGATTCGCACGTGCACCGTGGCCACGCTCACCACTACTTTTTCATCTCTCTCTCGCACGCAGTTTTCGGTGAAGCTACAACAAGTAACGAGGTAGGCTGAACTGTTGTATCTAGTGTTTTGAAATCCGAACCCGACCAGCCGGTTGAAACAATGAACAATATGATTTTTTTTTCCGAAACTAAAACAAATTATAAAATGGCACGGTTGGATTGCTATTATATATATGCATGCGATTGTAATTAATTAATTAATTATGAATAAATATGGTTTAATTTGCAATTTAAGAAAAAGAGCATGCGCATAAAGTAATTAAAATGTTGCAATTTGTGATCATGATTCATGAACCAACAACTTTTATGAGAACAAAAACAGCACAAAAGAGAGATGGAGAAAGAGGGATACGAGCTGGCAAATGTTTGATACTATTTGTAATGAAAAAAAAAATTAAGAAAATTAAAAAAAAAAAAATTGTTAGGGGTTGAGAAAATGAAAAGCAAAAGTTAACTCAATAGTCATGATTCAATGTAAGAAGAAAAAAAAAAAACAAGGATTTTATTTTACCTTAATGGTGGATAACAACTTGGAATTGCATTCCTAGTAACCTAGTCTATATTTAAAAAAAATGACAAATAATAATTCATTTCAAAAGTCAACAATAAGATAAAAATGACAATACTATTGCACATGGGATGAGTGGTTTCAAATGGAACATGACATGTTTACAAATTGCAAACCAATGTTTATAATCGTTTCTGCTCATGACCTAAACGAGTCGCACGTACATGTTTATAATCGGGATTTTGTGACATTTTGAATCGGTCGTCTATTTCGAATCGTATATATACATTGCATAATGGGCTGGTTTAGATTGATCATAACCGAATGATTATCAACAATTCTATAAGTTTGGGCTTCTGCTGCTGATAGAAAAACGTATTTTTCCATGTCTTAAAGTATAAACTCAGTGTATTTCGAGTGGTTGTATATAATATATATGTAGCCCGTATTCCGGTTATTCGTTTTTGGTCGTTTTCTTTTCGAATGGAGATAAGCCAATTATTTAAATAAATTGATACAAATGTAGAATAAAGGCGAAGAATAAGTATAGTGATGCTGGAAAGGTATATTGCATAGGCAAGAATGACAGATAAATAAGGTAGATAGGGTTAACACTTTTAAAAAAAGATTTATATATCTATTTACTATTTTACTTTTAACAAATTAAATAACGCTTTTTAGGCTCTAGTGCCCCAAGAATATTCAGACAACTCACATGAATGGATAACTGACCTACAAAATAAAAAATAACAAAAAATAAAAAATAAAAAATAAAAAAACCCATAATCACATTGTTCTCTCATCACTATTTAATAATAATAATAATAATAATAATAATAATAATAATAATAATAATAATAATAATAATAATTGGACAATTTTTTAAAAAAAAAGAAGAAGAAAAGTTGGATGTATACTTAGTATGGATTGGAACAAGTTGACAAATTGTACGTTGCAAGTAGCAAAAATTGAATTTGATTGAGAAAATAAAAAAGACTATTAAATTAAGTAATTTGTGTACCACAGCTGCAGAAAAAAGGATCAATTTTTAGCTAAGAATATATTTTGATTGAAATGGTCGGCGTAGTATTTATCTTATCCTATTAATTTAGATAAAATAAATATATAGAAATGTGGTCCACCGTTACGTTTGTCCTTTACAAGTGTGGTCTAGCCCCACCACTTAGGGCTGTGCGTTGGTTGGTTTGGTTAAAAACCAGGCATAAAACCAACCAAACCCATCCAACCAACTTTGGTAAATATTGGAAACCGTTATCGACCCAACTTACATGGGTTGGGTGATGGTTGAAAACCAATTTAATGGGTTAGTTGGTGGTTTGGTTGATGGGTCATCCATCTAAATATTTTTTAATTTTTTTTAATATTTTATTACTTGTTACAACGCTATATCTTTTATAAATTAAATTCGACTAGTTCAATAATATTCAAATAAAATATTCAAAACATTACGGGCATATATATTGCAATCCGTGTTCTAAATATCGGTCGTGGCGGTCGATATATCGGCCGCCATATCGGTATCGGTTATAAACCTTTACGATTTTGTTGAGGCGGTTTGGAATATCGGTTTTTTACGACGAGGCGGTTTGTGGCGGTTTTTTGGCGGGTCAAACCGATATATCGGTCAACAAATCGTTTTTTTTTTATTTTTTTTTTATTTTTATTTTTTTTATAATTTAAATTAAAATGAAAATATGTTTTGATTTTTTGTTTTTCTCCAATTTTTTCAACTTCCAAAACCAAACCAACTACTACCCCGCAATTTATGCTTTGTTGTGTTTATATTAATTGTTGATGCGAAAGACTTGCGTGGTATTTGTATTTCGTAAGAATCTTTTATTATATTATGATCTTATTATTTTTTTAATTTTTGTTATTTATTGAGTAATTAGAATTATATAATAACATATGAATGATAGGATAGAATTATGTTTAAATATTTTTTTATATATATTTTGAGTATTTACAAATAATTTTTTAGAAATATATTACACTAAATTTAAAAACCGATATATTTCCGATTTATCTCCGATAAATCACCGCCGCGCCGATTTATCGTGTGGCGGTCCCAAACCGCCACGTACCCGATAACCGCCTTTTAGAACCTTGATTGCAATTAAACATAAATAGTTCCACAAATAATAATCGTCCAAATATTTAGACTGTATATCTTAAAATTAAAATAGTTCAAATTAGATAATTAGGTTAGATTTATTGTTTTTAGGATTTTGGTCAATATTAAACAATTTAATAAATGTGATATAAAATAGAAATTTGAAATTAAAAATATTAAATATGTTAATTAAAATTAATAAATAATAAATTAATGAATAAAGTTGGTTGGCCGAAATTAACCGACTAACCAACTTTTTAACATATTAGAAACCATTATCGACCCAACTATGTATGGGTTGGTTGACATTATCGACCCAACTTAAATGGGTCGGTTGATGGTTGATTAACCATCACAAATTGTGGGTCGAAAATGGGTTGGTTGATGGTTAAAACCGATCCATGCACAGCCCTACCACCACTTGTCCTAGTCCAATTTATTTTGCCATATCTTCTGTTTACATTTTCCATTTTTATCAACATTTATACAATATTTTTTTAATAATAAATAAATAAATTGTTGTTGGAAATTATCCTTTTTTTGCTTGATTTAAAAATTTGAGAAGATGAAAATTGAGCTTTTATTTATTTATTTTTTAAATTAATTTGCATTTATTCGACTATTTGAAAAGGTTTGCTAAATGTATTAATTGGGCCCCAACTATTTTTGGGCTAGTATTAATTGGGCCTCATTTAATTGGATGAGAGCCCAATATAACAACTTTTGGGAAACGACACCGTTTTGAAGACTGCACGTGAGCAATCACGTGCAGGCATTGTGCTCTGATCCCAGCTTTATGGCTGTTGCCTCTTTGCTATATATATGTACATTAGTTTAGCTTAATTTAGTTAGAGTAGAAGTCAAGTAGAGTTTCTTGTTTCTTCGTCTTCAAGTTCGGTTCTTGAGTCGAAGGTTGTAAGAACCCTAATTTTCGTTTCGAAATTAATACAATCGTTCAGCCGTTTATTCGATATTTCTTTGCGAGTTTTTGCTGTTCAAAGAGTGACTCGTAACAGAATTGGCCTTACGACGAACTCAACCGAAAACACACACACACACATACATTAGTACGAGGTATTTCTATTAGTCCTGTAAAGAAGGAGTTACACTGCCATCTTTCGTAATCAGATGGCTTTATATAAACTCGAAGATTAAACAAGACCAAGCCTTATAAGCAGCTTAAATCCCATTTTCCTCTGTTTTTCGATATAACAAAGGTGTTCATAACGTTGTTCGATACGGAAAAAAAAAATCACTTTTCAAGATTCTGATTTTCCGAAGAGTGATTGTCGATGCTCTCACCCTGATTTTCGCCAGTGTTCGAATCGTCAAATTCACAACCATCTGACGAGGAAAAAATAAAATAAAATAAAATACATATTATATAAATGTCAAGAATTATGAAGAGAATGTTAAGTATTGTATTCTTTACCTTCAACACCATCTGCACGTGCATAAGCCGATCGGGACCGTAGGTGCTGATTTTGCGTTGGCTGTCAAAATTTTCACGATACATACATACGTATTGTTATAAGCAAATATTCTTGCCATCTTGTCCCTCTATAAGGTTTAATCAAACACGATAAACATCGATAATCCGGTTTATTTAGTGAAAACATTACCCTAGTTATAAACATCATTGATGTAAAAATCGAAGAGGTTTTAGAAAATCAAATACAGTTAAACTTCTATAAATTAATACAGTCGCGACCAGCAAAATTCTATTAATTTAGCAAAACATTAAATTATCGAACTAATAATTTAATATGTTTTCAACGAGTCGGGACCGAGAAAAAATATTATTTAAGCGAGGTTATTAATTTATCGAGGTTCAACCATACCTGCAATTTAGGGCGAAGAAGAGCCTCTAGTGGACCTTTGCTCTTCTGTGCTCCTACCTGCATAATAGAAATCGAAAAAAAAAGTCGTGATTATTAAATTAATTACGGACTCTATTCTATACGATCAAAAATACATAATAAAAAAGAGAGTATTTTAACCTTTCCCAAAGCCCAATCAGCGGAATCAAAGAAAGCACGCTCGTTATCCTGGCATACACATGTGGAAAATCGGGGAGTGGCAGCAGTAAGTATTTACCGAAGCTTTCTAAAATGAAGCATAATAAACGAGAACAAAAAAAAAAGTTTTCTCATTAATGATTTCCGGACCAAAATCCCATGATCAAATCACAATATTTAATATTTCCGCGTAAGAATTCGGAAGTGACGAAAATGTACGTACTATATACCTTGGAGATTAACGGAATCTTCTTAGGTAGTAAGCCACCGTACTTTTTCTTCACAACTTCATCCTTTCAAAAGAGAGTATTATCGGAGTTTATTAATTACCAACGAGACAAACGAACATCTATATAATTAAATTAAATCTAATATAAATAAACTACACACCTCTTGCTTCTGCGACGGAATTTGAGTTTCGTCACATTTTTGGGAATCTTTTGCATCAGCCGCCTCACACGAGTTATCGGCCTCGTCGATTATTGCAGCTGGATTTGTTTTCTCGAGTGTTGTTTCCTCGTTTCTCTCTGACATTCTGTACACACAAACAAATTTACCAGCTTGTAAATTCTATTCATTCAATAATCAGATAATAATTAGCTGATTATAGAGTTAAATTGCAACTTTAAATATAATAATCAGCCCCCTAATGAACAAGAGCATACATCTAACATATGTAGATTCTTTAAGTTTGTTACAGTACAATGTTGTCTTAATTTACCCTGTAACTATAATTACAATTATATATATAATTTTTATTTTTTATTTTTTTTTATACATCATATGTGTGAAGATCTATACAGAAAAAAAACACAAAAATCATCAAATTTAATTAAGAAAAAAAGAAAATTGCAATTTTTTTGTGGAAGAACTCTGCCACCTTCGGAGTGGAGAAATGAAAATAGTAAACAATATACTATTAAACAGATAACATATGATTTAAATTATAAAAAAAAGCAAATAATTGAAGAAGCAAAATGATTAAGAGGAGTTTACCTGAACTCTTGATACTGAGAAAATTCTGGGAATTCGGACAAAGAGAATGATCGCGTGAACTTCACGCTGAAATTGAATAAAGAGTTTTGGCATCTACATTTTGTTGTTCTAGTGGTACTTTTGGGCTTGGGCCCACTTATGGAATCTGTTTGTTAGAGTAAATTATTTGGGCCGAAATCCTTATTGAGTTTAATTGATAGATGGCCCGAAACTATTGGATGTGGCAATCGGACAGATCGGATCGAAATTCGTACTTTCGCAAAGCGAAAAAGTAATTCCAAATCCGTTATAAAATATTGGATCTTGGAATTAAAAAACATCGTTTCAGAATCTGGTATTTCAATCGGTGGAATTCGGAAAAGTCAATTTTATCGAAATTATTTTTGGAGACTAGAATGTGTGATCGATCATAACCAATTGATGAGTGAACCCTCAACTTTGAGCTAACCGTAACAAAATTAAAATCTAAAATTTAGATAATAAAATAGGGTAATTGGATAAATAGTTATAATATCTTGCTTTGATGGGAAGCAAACACACAAAAAAAGAAAACAGAAAAAAAAAAAAAGAAAGAGCATGGGATAGAGGTGGTGGAAATGAATAATTGGTTGAGAAAGTGTAGCAAAGTTTGCCTAGAAGTGATCACTTTGCCCATCCCTTATCCATATTGTATAGGCACATAATAATTTGAATTTTTGTTTAATTTATAAAAACAAACAAGCTGTGATAACATGTGTCACATTTGTAACAGATAATGCCCAAAATCTGCCTATTATTTTCAACAACTGCATAGAAATGCTGCCCCTTTTCAATAAAACACACACACACACACACAGAGACTAGTTACGAAATAATAGAGAAGAAAGAAACCCTATATATACACCTATATATGTTTTCTTTGATTTCAAATTATATTATTGTGTGCATGTTTTAATCATCGTAGGTCTTGTATGTGTATGCGATGTATGTCAAGTGCAGCCAAGGATGACTTGCCGGCAACAAATTTAGTTTTTTTAATCCTCTCTCTCTCTCTCTCTCTCTCTCTCTCTCTCTCTCTCTCTCTCTCTCTCTCTCTCTCTCTCTCTCTCTCTCTCTCTCTCAGCTAGGTACATCGTTGTATCTATATAATTTAGGTTGGTAAATTAAAGAATCGGCAAGTCATTTTTGGTTACATTTGAGTGTCGTATTCACATGTTAGATCTACGATGCATATCGATCATGTAGTTTGTATACTTTATCAGGCGATCGAATATGGACCCGTACATTGTATGAAAGAAAGTAAGTTTCCTCACTTTGTCTTCTCCCATTTTCATTTTCTATGTTTTTTTTTTATTTTATTCTTGAGATGCATAATTAATTTATAATGCAGGTTAAGAAACATCCAACTTCATCCATGAACAATACACTAAGATATATGTACTAAAAGACTAACATTCAAAATGCAACAATTAATAACTTCAATATATATCATATGATAGTTTGTATAAAAAAAACAAATTCGCTCCTATGCTTATAAGAAAGCAACAAGATCATCTATCGATTTCAACGTCTTCTCGTAGTACAAATACGATTCGTACACCTTCGGCGACCTTACATAATGATCAAACTGTATTTTACCAAAACAAAAACAAAAAAAGTCAAAAAACAATTCACAGTAAATTCTATATGTAAAACCAATATATTAATTAAATAAATAAATACATAAATATATATATATAAGTTAAACCTCTATAAATTAATATCAGTCGGGACTAGCAAAATTCTATTAATTTAGCGGAATATTAAATTATCGAACTAAAAATTTAGTACGTTTTTACCGAGTCGGGACTTAAAGAAACTATTAGTTAAGCGAGGATATTAATTTATCGAGGTTTTACTGTATAATACATACCTCAGCCATGTTGTCGACTAAAGAGTTAGCTGCTTGAACATAGGAATCTCTTTGATTTTCAGGCACCATTGTAAGAGCAGTTTTCATGTCCTGAGAAAGATAGGCTTGTTTCAGTCTTATGTAGAATATTACGTACCTCCAGGACATGGATTCCAGCATTCCCCTGAGCGCGTGGAGCCCCTCCGCCGTCTGCCGGATTCTTGCGACGGAATCTTCCGGCGACAACCCGGGCTCGAAGAATCTTTCCCTTAGAAACGAGCGGGTGCCCCAGTTTTGGGCTAGGGCTTGTGGGGTTGCTTGTAGGGCTACAGCTAATGAAGTTGTTAGTAGTACTGTGGTTAATATTTTTCTTCTTGGGGTTGTTGTTGGAGGAGGAGTATTTTCTTGATTTTGCAGTGTTGATTGGATTCTGACACGGTGGTGTGCGGCGGCGGTGCGGTGGTGGAATGTGGATGTGGTGTTTGGTATGGTGCTCATGGCTTTTTTTTTTTTTTTTTTTTTAATTTTTTTAATGTGGTAAAATTAAATGAAGAAATGAGGATTGCAGCATGGGGAGAAGGTGTGGCTGATTTTTGGGATTTGTTTAGTCCAACATGGACCTTTGCTTTTGGTGACGTGGCATTCATTATTATCCTCTTTTTTTTGTTTTTATTTTCTTTATAATAGATGATATCAAAATTATTTTTTTAATTTGCAAGTGAAACAAATCTGAAGTTTTCTTCCAATATTTTTTTTATTTTCTTTTTATTAATAGTTAATAACAATAAATTTGGAATTAAATATGCAATAAATTATAGGTTTTTGCAATTGATATGTACTAATCCTAATTTTTTCTAAGGAATATATATTACGGTTGCGATGAACATAACAAGTATGATTTATGTATTCAAATGTTTTCACTAACAATATGATGAAGGAAACTAAAACAAATAAATATTGAAATTAAAATAAAATTCATATTTTTTTTTCTTCTTAAAATTCGAATTTTGGAATAATAAAATTGATTTTTAAAAGATTATTGAAAAAAAGTATTCTTACATATTCATTCTTTATACATATATAATGGTTGGAAGTGTATTATGTGAAGAAAAAAAGCCACTTCATCAAATTCAATATTTCAGGGGGTTAAGTATAACAAACATCATACTTTAAATCTACAAACTGTATTTAATCCAAATTATTTTAATGACCAAATAAGTAAAATCCCAAAATAAAAATGGAATAAAGGCGAATGAAAATTGGTCAACGCAATCGAAACGACTAAAACAAAACGACACCACCGCGGACAAAGTGTCAAAACCGGCTTGAAACGACGTCGTTTGGAGTTCAAATCCCTAACTGTTCTTGAAAATTTACCCAAACCTAAAAATTGAAGCCAATAACCACTGTAATTCGGAGCTCCCAACAGATTACCGCCAAATATTTACCAGCAATACAGCTTTCAGGATCGCCTCCGGTATCAGATTTGAGTATGCACTTCCTCACGCGCAGGCGAGTGATTCTTCATTCTTCAATTTTATTTTATTTTATTTAAATTAGGAGCTAAGTTTCTCTGCTACACTCCACAGGTCATTATCATGCAGACTACTTTGCTGAATTGAAATAATTATTGAACATATATTATCACACAGTTGAGATAAGGCTCGTGTTAATATCACCAAAAGTAGCGAACCACTCAAATGTATACACCGCATGCAAGAATTCCCCGAAAAAGTCGGATCGAACAATTTACGACAATTCGGTCAAATTCAAACTCCTTTCGAGCTTTCGACTTTCCGAAGAGAGCGACATAAATTGAAACTCCGTGTAAGGAAAAATATTTCGCCGTGATCGACGTTGTATTATTTATTTATCTTATGTAATTTCACAAAAGCAGCTAAAAAATTCAATCTTTAATCCTAACACCCCCCGAAACTATATAAACTAATCTAGTAAAATCGTGTGGATTGTTTCCGACAAGAAACTAATAATCGTGTATCTGCTGCACTTGCCCCGTCTGATATTTATGGGGGCCGTTGTTGCTTATTGACATTTCTTGATTGTTGAAGGGGAAATTGTACGCGATGTTTTCGTCGAGGAGTTGAGAAATCGAAGCCATGCAATCGAACTCCCATAAATGAGTTAGAGAACAAGTCCTCGGGAATTTCATCGATGCTTGTTGATCTTGTTCAGACGTAGCATCGTTTGAAGTCACAAATTGGTCAAATGTTTCTTCGACTCTCTGTTCCGTATTTCTCGTCGGATTCTTCTTCTTGTAGATTCTACACAGCACCCAATCATCCAACTGATATATACATACACATTAAAAAAAAAAAAAAAGAGTTAGTTGTGTGAAAGTGTGAACATGGAGCCGAAAATACGGGGGTGCTGAATGCAATAAACCCGAAATATGTATCTATTTTTATATGTAATTGTTACCCTCATGGAGCCGTTTTGCTTGTTGGGATGCGGTCGAATTGATTCGCCTAACCTATATTCATGCATGATCCAATCGGTCTTGATTCCCTTTGGTGGTTTGCCCTTGTAAAACACGAGGGATTTTTTCACACCAACGTATTTCGATCCACTATAGATTCCTTTATCTGTGCCCGTTGCTTTCCAATAACCCGAAACGGCTGCCCTGTTCGGGCGGGCCCCGTTTGGGTACTTTCTATCCCGCGGGCTGAAAAAATACCATTCTTTCTCTCCAAACTCTGCCTTTTCTGCACTTCACAATTGATCATCACCACATGCATGAAAAAAAAGTAATGATAAGATCGATTAACGATTTTTTTTAAGGATATACAAACCAGGTAATTCCCACGGATCGAATTTGTAGATGTCGATTTCGTGAATAACGGAAACAGGGCAAGGGTTTGACGTGGCTTGGTTTCGGAGATAGTACACGATTAGTTCTTCGTCCGTTGGATGGAATCTGAAACCGGGTGGAAGCTGATCTGAGCTAATGTTTTCTCCGAACATTTTTCGGTTTTTTTTTCTTTTTTATTTATTGGAGGAAATTAAGGTTGTTTGTGAAGAAAAGATTCGATTTTTTTGATTCTGTTCTGTAAGAATGAGAGTGTGTTTGAAATGTTTTGCAAGGAGAGGGGGTCCCTATTTTATATCTGAGGAATTATTATTATTATTATTTTTAAATAATATTATTATATGGTGTGTAATGAATGACGAAATGTAATGTATGACATAGTTGATGGATGAAGTAGAATACTTTATTTACTTTCTTTATTATTCCTTTTCTCTTTCATTTTTATTTATTTATTTTCTTGTTATATTTTATGCTATTACATATCCTTAATTTCGTCCAACTTTCTTGTTCGTCTCAAAATTTATGCTATTTCATATGATATAACTCGATAAAAAAAACATTATTTATTATTATTGTATAAATGTAACATGGTAGGTAAAAAACGCGTGTTCTTCAAATAGCGTTTTTAACGGCTTACTTTTTATTGTTTCTTTCGAGAGAAGTAAGGGGAAAATGTTCAATAATTGATTCCATTTCATATTTAGCCACACATATTTCATTCCAAATGAAATAGACACATCACCAAAAAGCAGATGATATGACTTTTGGTCAACAATTATTGGAATTAATCACTCCTATAAAAAGTTTACGAACTTTTGATTTTTTATTTATTTAATTAATATATCATATTAAGTTTTAAATAATCTTTTTGTGATGAAGTTTCTAATTTAATTTGTTATTAGTTTCCTTTCTAATATATGTGCAATAAGCTTGATCTAAGAACTGTTGGCAGCGATTGAAATTGGGGTCGTTATATGTGAGACTTCTCTAACTCTACCAATTAAATTGTTCTCCGAGACGAAATTAAATATTGTAATAATTTTTATTATTAAAAATATTAAAGTGTTTTTTTGGTTAATCCAGCTAAAAAAAACAACTTAAAAAGCAGACAGATGTACCTTAATAACGAAAAAGGGTTAGGTAATAGATAAGCATTGGAAAAATTATGCGGTGAGGTGTACTTTAATTGTGGCTCTTATCCAGCCACTTCACAAGTGTGGGCTCTTATTGGAGAGTGTATCATTTGTTAATTAATTAATTATTAGTTAATTAAGTCCTAGTTAGTAGTTAGTTACTGTCACGTGTTGGTTTATGGAAGGATTGTGATTTAGGAATACTATTATCTTATCAACACGTGTCGTGGTTGAATTGTGCTCTCTATGAAGAAAAAGAATAAAAAAAGGGTAAATTACACACACCACTGAAGTATGCTTAAATAACTTTAGAGCCCCTGTGGTATCGATAATTACACTCACCCCCTGAAAGGTAGTTAAAATCTCTAATGGGATAATACATTGGATGCATTATTCCGATAGGGTTCTAATGGACTATTACTTTTAGCTAGTGGTGGAGATAACATAGAGTTATGAGGAGTTATGGGGTGACATGGCTCCCCCAATATTTCTTAAATCACCCATAACTCTTTGTTGTCTTCACCACTTCCTGAAACCAATAGTCCGTTAGAACTCTACCGTAATAACGTGTAATAACGTATCCAATGCATTATACCATTAGAGTTTATAACTACGTTTCAAGGGGGTGAGTGTAATTATCGATACCACGGGGACCTTAAAGTTATTTAAGTATACCTCAGGGGTGTGGGTGTAATTTACCCTAAAAAAAATAATATTGGGGCTCTAGTATATATATGTATATGTATCTATCTTACTCTTTAGTGGGCCTTTTAAGGGCTTTAACCTAAAAAAAATTAAAATTAAAAATATTAGTTTCAGGTCAACGATTGACCAAAATCCAAATACAGGGCCTGAGCCCAAATCCTAACGAATTGGAACTTCCAATTCTTTATTCAAACTTTAATTAAATAGATAAATACATCCCCGAATTTCGAACTTTTTTGATTTTTCTTTTTACATATTTACCAAGAAATTTGTATATAAGCAAGATTATTTTTTATTTTTTATTAAACATTAATTAAAATAATAATTCAAAAAGGTGAAAATAATCCAAACTTAATAAATATACACAAATAAAACCTACACTTGATGGAACGGCTATCCAAGAGTTATTATGGTCGGCGATAAATATATATAAAATTAAAAGAATTTGGAAAAATTAATCGATCGATATTTAATTTTGGTAGTTTTAGCTTATTATTTGCGTCACACAATTAATTTATGCAGCTTGGCAAAATTAATGATAATAATTAATTTATGGATGGTGATGTAAGAGAAGTTATTGCAATGGCAGAAGGGAAGGTAGGAAATAATACTAGCTTTTATCATACAATACATCATATGACAAAATCTTACCTCTCATTACATCATCCAAATATAACCTACTAACTCACATGCACGTAGGGATGTCAAAAAAACCCGAACCGCTAGCTATATATCCGCGGGTATCCGCTCCGTTTAAAACCCGTTACCGGAATCATTAGGGTTTGGTAATGGTTTTAGTAAAAGAAAAGAAAACCGTTATGGTTTTGGTATGGTTCTAGTTTTACATTTACGGGCATGGGTACCCGACCATTATATATATATATATATATATATATATATATGAATAAAAAAAATATGAAAAAAAAATAATTTGGCAAAATTTTAAATAAAGTATTAAATAATTTAGGGAGGATATATATTTGTATCATTTACTTTTTTTTTTCTTTTCTTTTTTTCTTCCTCTTTTCTAAGAGTTACTTTGAAGTTACGGACTCAAAGTTATCTTTATTAGCACAATTTATATGGTAAATGGGTATCCGTGGATATCCTGATATTCGTGGTAATGGTTATGGTATTTCCATTAACTTTTTAAATGGGTTTGGTATGGTCATGGTTTAAGCTTATATTAAATGGTAATGGTTCTGGTATTAGACTTTTTCGAGGGTACCCGCTCCGCTGCCATCCCCAGCACGCATTCTATATTTAAATAACTTTATTATATATGTTATATAAATCTTATATCTTATATATAAAATTAATAAACCCTAAGTCAACCTCAGGAAATACGAATGGAATCTTTAACTCTATACCTTTCATAGCAAATCGGATGGTTATGGAATCCTAATCCACTATCAAGAGACAAATTATTTGTTTTTTAATTAATTTGTACTTTTTTTTTTATATTATTGTTGGTCATTTTTGCACTTAGTGTTATAATTAATAATAAATAAGTAAAACTTACGAGCCAATTCTTGAACTTATTTCACAGTGAGCATAATTTTTCCTATTACAATTGTTATTATCATGTATTTAAATTTTGAAATGCTATCTCGTACATTGTACGGGGAGAATTAATACTAGTAATTAATATTATAATGACAACAATTAGTTTACTATTGTATTATATATATAATATATAGTGAGTACTTCCCCACAATTTTAATTTCTTCAACAAAGAAACTTCTAATATATATATTTATATATTACATATAAATATTAAGAAATAAAAAAAAGTGCACCAATAATTGTTACGAAACAACAACGTACTGTTGATGCAAAAGAGGGGAGCAATAAAATTTGCAGAAGCAAATTTGAATTGGCGGATAGGACCAGTCCTCTTCTGCTAAACTTTATTAATGCCAATTTTTGCCGATGAGGTAATTTATTATTTTGTTTACCAACCATGCATTTCACAATTATAATATATAATTAAATTAAATAAAAATAAATTATCATTAATTATTAATTATGCTGTTGAGACTAAATATTTATTTTATATATATATACTAGCATTTTCCCCGTGCGATGCACGGGATCGTATTTTAAAAGTGATAAAAAATGATCAATTCAATACGTAAAAAAAATATAATACACTAATATAGTAAAATTTAAAAAATTAGTAGTATTCATATTTTATATAACATTAGTTTTTTTACGTTAGTAAGATTTATAATCCAAACAAATAGGTTAAGATTTAACAAATCGAATTTCTTTCTTTATCTTTTAAGATTTGACTTTTGAGATATATTTACGAAAAATAGAAGATTGAAGCTGAAAAGATTCTTCACGGTTCAGTGTCAATTTTGATTTGTGGAAAAATATAGGTAAAAAACTACAGAAAAAATATTAAAAATAAATAATTACAAAAATGCCATTAGGATTTCTTAGGGTTGTCCGACGTTTCTATTTTTTATATATAAGATATAGGAAAATTAGATAAAACTAAGTGAAAGTAGTCATATATATATGCATGATTGTTTGTAAATTCACTTGTTAGTCAAAAAAAGAAATAATTGTTGTATGATATATCTATATATGTATATGTAAAATATTGATTCTGTTAAAAGTTAAACAGGCCATAATTTGGGTATAAACCGTTAAAAAAGCTGAATGCATGGGGCATTTAGAGAAAGGGGGGTGGGGGTGGGGGTGTAAATTAAATGTAATGATGAAAATGAATTTATATTCTCAAATAATGTATCAGAAAACTGTGTAGAGTAGTTGCATCCTATTAATTACTATAAATTTATAACTCCCAAGCACCAATTTTTGCCCTTAAAGTTTTTATTTTACTGCAGAGAGTATCATTTTTCTTACAGTGCCATTATGTATTATTACCTGTTTCAAAAATAAATAAATAATATTTATATATATATCTATATGTGGTCCCACAAAAATACATAAAACGTTGCCCAAAAATCCAATACGAAATCTAATGTGGCTCTCATTCTTAATAGCAAAAAATGACAAGTCCCTATAATTATTAATTGCGAGACCATCATTATAGAGTTCATATGTGTATATATATATATATATACTATACAAAGGTGCTGTAATAGTGACGTCATAAAGAACAGTTTAATAATTAATTCCCCCGACAGCATTATGAGAGGCAGCTCAAACCTTCGCTTTAATTTTTCTCTACATAAATAGTATTTAGTACCATTTTCAGTAAATTACTTGCATGTAATTTATGTATTACTACTACTAAAATAATATAATAGCAATATATATATATATATATTTATTTTTATTTTTAATCAATATTTTCGCGTGGACGAATGCATTAAAAAAATTATGACGGAATAATACACGTTTTTTTTGGTATCTTTAAATAGAATTATAATAGGGAGGGGGCCATGACCCCCTATCCGTATGTTGTCTCTGTTCCCTCATAGCGCTACTATTACTCTTATCATAAATTAAACCACCATATTTAATTCTTCATACATACATACATGCATGCATGCATACATACATACATTATATATATATATATATATATATATATGCATGCCCAAAACATTATATAAATCCGACAAAGCGATATATATTACTAAATACTCTCTTACAACTTATCTTCTTTCTGTGTGTGTTTTTTGATCAAACCCTAAAAATGGGAAGAACAATTAATGGAGGATATGAAAAAGTTGAGTTGAAGAAAGGGCCATGGACTCGAGAAGAAGACCAGAAGCTTCTTGCTTACGTTGAAGAACATGGCCATGGCAGCTGGCGAGCCCTACCTGCAAAAGCAGGTATTTTTTTCTCTGTCTTCTTACAGCATGATTTTGGTCCTAACCAAACCCTAATTTTTTTTCTCTCTCTTTAAAATATTAGGGCTTCAAAGGTGTGGCAAAAGTTGCAGGCTTAGATGGACTAATTACCTGAGACCCGATATTAAGCGTGGCAAGTTCACCTCTCAGGAGGAAAAAGATATCATGCGACTTCATGCTCTTTTAGGCAACAGGTACTGTTAAACCTCTTTAAATTAATACAGTCCATCACTAACAAAATTCTATTTTAATTTAGTGAAATATTCAATTATCGAACTATTAATTTAATACAATTTTACCAAGTTGGGACCACAAGAAAGTATTATTAAGCGATGTTATTAATTTATCGAGATTCTACTGCAATATTAATATCATTGTCCATATATATATATATATATATATATATATATATATATATATATATATATATATATATATATATATATATATATATATATATATATATATATATATATATATATATATATATATATATATATATGTGTATGTGTGTGTGTGTGTTTGTGTTTGTTGATTGGGGAAGAAGAAATATTGATTTGGTTTTGGCATAGTCTTAGGTGGTCTGCCATAGCTACACATATACCAAAGAGAACCGACAATGAGATAAAGAACTATTGGAATACCCGTCTCAAGAAACGGTTGACCCGAATGGGAATCGACCCGGTTACCCACAAGCGTAAAGACACCATCTGCGGCTCCCCGGCTCAGGCCGCAGTCGTCAGCCACATGGCTCAGTGGGAAACAGCTCGGCTCGAAGCCGAAGCCCGGCTCGTCCGTGAGTCCAAGTTTCTATCCAAGCTTCACCTCCTCCAAAAACTCTCCGCCCCACTACCACCACCACCAGCGGCGGCTCCGCCATGCTTAGACGTACTCAAAGTCTGGCAAGCCACCACCACCGCCTCGCAGAACCGTTTCTTCGGCTCACGTGGAAGCCTCGAGTCGCCGACTTCTACCCTAAACTTCTCGATGAATAGTTATACAGCAGCAGTAGTACCACCTACAGCTGGTTCACTCATGGAGAACGACGTCGTTTTTGTGAACGCTGACGCGGGAGCTAAGGGTAAAATGGACAATTCCATGCAGCTGGTGCACGACGACAAGGATATTAGCCCTAGTACTGATAATTACGCTATGGATTATGATTATAATCTCGCGGGGTTGATGGGTATGGGGTTGATTAATTACGAAGGTAACGACGATAATTACAACCCGACCGGCACTAATAATAATCACGTCGGAGATTTCGAAGACGAGGGCAAGAACTATTGGAATGAGTTGCATACTTTAGTGAGTTCACAGATGGAATCTCATATGTAGTTTATTTAATTAGAGGAAGTGTTGTTGCTCTAAAGTTGGTAGATTTATTTTTGGGACTTATCTTCATTACAATTTGAATAAAATTTATTCTTGTCGAATAATTAATTTATGTTTTGAAGAAATTTACTCCCACTAAACAAATTTCAATGAATGTGAATAATTTAAATTATTAGGGTTAATTACGAGAAACTGTTGAACACTAATGCTAATTTACAGAACCCCTCATTTGTCCGCAATTTACAGTACCTCCAAATTTCTCAAAAATCTTCAGATTTTTTAAACATAAATGTTGGACATAAACAAACTAGTGGTATTTTGGTAATTTGACCGTACCTGCGGGTCTTTTTTTGGTATTTAATCCATTTTTATGTTTGTTGTTGAATATCTGTTGATAATTGCCGAGGCAAGTTGTCTCTTTCCTCAAGACACAACTTTTGTGCTACAATTCTTACGACTTGTTAGAAATCGTTTCCCAAAATATAACGGCAAAATATAGAGAATATGAGCACTCCAAGTTCAAAGTACAACGAACCGTACAACTTTGCATAGGAACTTACCGAGAGAATCTGGGAATAAGGTATGCTAGAAATGCGGAAGAAGAGAAATCATTTCGACTTCAAAGTGAGGAATAATGGGAAAACGGGGTTTATTTATAAGAGTTGTAAAATAGTGTCCCTTGGAGGAAAAGGCGCAAAACTCACCGAGACTCGGACAACCCCAACCCGCCCCCCCCCCCCCCCCCCCCCCCCCCAATTATTTGTAATGTTTTGTTGAAACGACAGCGTTTTGTATTAGAAGGGATTTATCTTTTTGTTAATGGGCTTGAAGTGGTCCAAGTGTTATAGATGGGCTAATTAGCCCATAACTTTTAACATAAATGTGCTTAATGTTGCATTATTGGGCCATAGGACTGTATGAACAAATAATTGTACATTTTATTTTTTATTTTTTATTTTTTTATATATAAATAAATAGATTATAAGCAGACACTATAGGCTAGATTCTGTTTCTGCAAACCGCGTACACTATAAATTCATGCTCACATGCACATAAAATGCATGGTTGTACACGTAGAACATATATATATATTTATGGTATTATCTGACAGTGGGTGTAGAAATTAATTTTTTTATTAATTAAAACTGTATATTGCTAATAATTAAGGCTATGAATTTTTACTACAACTTTTTTTGAGCTGGAAAATAATTATTCCCCAACTGCCAAACATAATTATTACATTTACTTGTTAATAGGACCGGCAATTGAGCCGGGCCTAACCGAAGCCCGATGGCTCGGCCCGATTATATTTGAGCCGAGCCTACTTTTTAGCGAGCCGGGCCGAGTTTGAGCCATTTTACTAAACCCGATTTATTTATGAGCCGAGTTTGAGCCTACTATGGCTCAACTCGAATAAGGCCCGACCGATTAGGATAATAATAATATATAATATATTTATTATTTTAATGTTATGGATCAACATACAAGTTAGGACTGTTAAGATTATTTGATTTTGTAAAGAAAAAAGTCAAAATAAAAGGAATTAAGTAGTGACGGTGGTAATAAGTTAAATATGAATCAAATGCAACATATCACCGAGATTTGACAATATAAAACGTTTCCAATAATAAGAATTACTAATTTTTTGTTTTTACGTTTTTCAGTCTTATTTTCAAGTTTTTCGAATAACATGCAAAGATCGTCTAGGTGTTTTTTTTGGATTGACTTCATTGGAGGTAAATCTTGTTCATCACTTATTTTTATAAATTTCGTTACTCATTACAATTATATAGTAATGGGGCCCGATATAAACCCGAAACCAGAAAAATTACATGAGCCGAGCTTGAGCCTATACTAATGAGGCCCGATGGTATGTGAGCTTGAGCCTATAGTAACGAGGCCCGATGGTATGTGAGCTTGAGCCAACCCAAGCTCGGCTCACATGGCCCGATTGCCAACCCTACTTGTTAATAGTGATTCCCATTATGGCCACTTGTCTCCGTCCTGTGTAGTATATTATATTAAAAATATATAACTTATTTCCTGTTAAATAATTGTCTTAATTGCATGAACTAACTTTGGGATGGATGTGAAGATAATGTACCCGAATTGGCGAACAAAATATATCCAAGGACGAAACGTGAAAACCCAGAAAGTTGAAGGACAGATTTCGCAAGTTTTGCTGGTTAAGAATTGATGCCAATTGAACGAGAAGTAAATATCCAACACAAAATGTAAGCATATAGATTAATTAATATGCACATACGGCATTTATAGCATCATTAATTACACCTAGTAAAACACACACACACACACACACAAATAATAATAATAATTAAGTGTATTTAAAGCCATTAATATCAACTCAATGTCTCGGAGGTGGTTGGATTATTTTCATTAATGAATAAAACTTCAACTTTTTTTATTTATTCTTTTTGTTAACAAAAGAACCACTTTTTTTTTTTTTTTTTTTTTAATTTTTTATTTGTATTCATGAGAACACAACTCTCAACCACTCGAAATGTAATGGTAAACTACGTCAATATGTCCTCCTGCAAGAGATGATCTAGCGGTTGGACCATGTTTTAATTGACCAATATGTTCGAATTCTTGCCAACGGTCGTTAGGTCAATCTTGTCACTCATGGTTAGTCCAATGTGGTTTACCTCTCTCCAATTGTTAGCTAACTACCACCTCCGTTCCTAAATAGGTATCGTTTTTCACCTTTGCACAAATCTTAAGAATCACAATAAATATGTCTTGTTTTTAGAAAAATAGATATTGATGAACCAAAATACCCTTGTTTATTAATTAATGCATGAAGAGTGGTATAGAGTTAATAAGTGTAAAATTGAAAAATAAGCAATTAATGCAACATTGAAATTGTAAACTGACAGATAACATGGAACAAAAGAAAATCTCAAAAGAGACAGATATTATGGAACATAGAGAAAGTATTATTATACAAGAGTATACGTTTACCCAATGCACCTATATGACTGCGGGTTCCTTCACTAAAAAAGTTTCAGTGGGCAATATATATCTAATCAATTTTAGTATATAATTTATTATCCAATTAATTACTTTAAAATTTTCTAAATTTTCATCGTTTACTATTAATTTATGCCATTTTACAAGCCACTTTTCAATTACAATAAATCACTAAAAAAAATAATTTGTTCCAACATTTACAGTAAATTATAAATAAAAATCAATTTGTTGTATGGAGCAACAAATTGATCTTTATTTATGATTTATTAATTGTCATCGCAAAGTGGCTCATATTTAAAGTGTTTAAATTAATATGTTCTAATTAATAGATACTGATATTAATATGTCATATATTGATCTTCAATTTAATATTATAATAATCATTTGTAAGAGTGACTAATCATGCAAGTTGAAGTAATTAATTAATAAAATTTAGGTAACAAAATATTATTATATATATTAAAAATAGATGGTCTACCCTTTAATTAATCTGTCATAGTACATAACCAAAGGGCTTCATGATTAATTAGAAAGCAAATTCGGGCACTTAATTTCTTGAGGAAATAGTTCATATAATATATAACACACGAGATTAATGCAAATTATAACAAATTCCTCGTGGTACCACAACACTTTGATATTTTGTCACGTTTATAAACAAATCTCACTTATCATGGGAACATCGAACAAAGGTAGAATGTTTCCTTACTACATATGTAAGCAAACTACTTACATTTTTAACAATATACCTCATCAATTAGGTCTATTATTACATATTAAAAGCTACAATTATGTACACAAACGTACAATTTATCAAACCTACAACTATATATGTGTACTGGGGGTATAAACTCCGTTTTTGCACAGCTAGCAAACTACCACACAAGCCAAAGTGTTGCATGTAATCGAACTTGAATTGTTTTACGTCGTGTTTTTCTTACTCTACCAATCAGTTCACTCTTGTGATCGAGCCTAGACAAAACATGTATTAGCTAACTAATAATTAAATGAAGTTATTAAGAATTAAAAAAAAAAGGGGGAAATTTTAATTTGGTCCCAAAGGTATTGTTTTACTATTAGAAGAAAAATAATGGTCCTAAAAAACAAGATATATACATCAAGATCACCGTGTGCTTTATAAAGTGTTATTTGCATTAGTACAAACCAACCCAAAAATTGGTTTCGAATAATTACATACTTAAATATGAATTCATTCTCCGACAAGCATGTTATCAATTCACACTCATATGTGTGTTGAAAATTTGAAAAGAATAATTAAATAGAATGTAATTAATATTGGTCCCGTATATAGTACATCAAATTAACATGGTCCTAGAATATTCGCTAACGCTAGACCCCCGGCCCCCGATAAATTAATTTCAATTGCAATATATATAAGGTTAAATTACGGTCACCTTCTGAGATAAGGTTACAAATTACGAAAAAAAATCATATTTAGGTAATTATAACCAACCCCTCTAATATGAATCTTCTTACACGTACACCTTGCATGCGGTGTCAAATTTAGTGAAATCTTCGAGATTATGTGCAATATTATATTCTCTAGTTTGTAACCGTTTTACCCCGTTCGAGCTACACATCTTGTAACAAGATGTGTCTCAAAAACTGCATTTTTTTTCTTCACAGAACGAGTACAAACTAGAGAATATTCCACGGAATCAAAAAGATTCTGTTGAATTTGACACCGTAAGACGGACGTGTAATTACCCAAACATGAGAGTTTTTTTTCTTTTTGTAATTTGACCTCACCTCAGGGGTATGCCCGTAATTTAGCCTATATAAAATTACAGTCATGGAATTATCAAATATAATATATAAAAAAAAAAAAAAAAAAAAAAGAGAAAAAGAAAAAGATGATGATTACTGTATATGAACCCCGAGATAATACCTAGAGGGCATGCATAAACTATTCGATAGCGTCGTACGTACTACAAGTCTACAAGACTTGTCTCTGTTATCATAAATATAAATCAAAAAACATCCTTGGATTTTCGAAATAACCAAATTAAAGCAAAAATAATATATATTACAATTTTGTCATTTAAAAAAAAAAAACCAAAAAAACAGGTATAAGAAACTAGTAGTCTTAGTCTACCTTCTGTTTCAGGCAAAGTGAAATAGTTAACCAGCCTGCATTATTGAACTCTTCATCATATTTACACACACACACACACACACACACACACATATATATATAAGTATATATAGTCTAATGTATGTTGCATATATAGTCTTTCAACAGAAAATAATAAATATAAATTAGTAGGAGAAATAAAGAAAAGAAAAGAAGTGGGAAAATGGGGAGGACAGCATGCTGTGAAAAAATGGGGCTGAAGAAAGGGCCATGGACTCCTGAAGAAGACGAAAAGCTATTGGCTTACATTCATGAACATGGCCATGGCAGCTGGCGTGCACTTCCTTCTAAAGCTGGTATTTTTTTTTTCTTTTTTTAAATATATTTTAATAAAACCACCTGTCTTAATTAGGTTTAAGAAAACCAGCTTCACCACACTTCCATGTTTTCCCTTAATTATCGGACGTTATTATTTCTTTTTATGTTTTGATTGAATAAATCTGTTATGCTTGATATTCAAAAATATTTCGAATTTTAAATGAATATATTAATATTGCATAAATCCTCTTACAAAAACAGTTGCATGAAATCATCTCCATAGTTAACGACGTTAGTGATTAACGGACAAAGATATTATTTCGTGCAAGAAAAGATATATAAAACACTCCAATTTCGTGCAGGTTTCTAATGCAAAATATAATTTAGTTGTTTAAAATGAATTATGGAACTATTTTTAATGCTTCTTTTATTGGTGTTGTACATTAATTAATTAATTAATTAATTAATCGTAGGGCTCCGAAGATGTGGGAAAAGCTGCAGATTAAGGTGGGCAAATTACTTGAGACCTGACATTAAGAGAGGCAAATTCAGCTTACAAGAAGAGGAGACCATTATCCAACTTCATGCCCTTCTTGGTAACAGGTATTTAATTAATTCATTTATTAATTCTTTTAATTAATATTATAGTATTCAGAAAAACCCAAATTAAAGTATTAAATCTCCACATGAATTCTCACTAATTATTAATGATTTTAATTAATACAGGGAATAATATATAGATCATCGTAATTTGGTTATATATAAGGGTAAATTCCACTTTACCTCCTTGTACTCTGCCCAAGAATCACTTTACCCCTTCGTACTCTTAATTTCGTCGATTACTTGCACAATTTCCCAATACAACCCTCTTCATCAACTTTTTTCGATTTTGACTCTGACGCCATTTGGTCAAGAGTCAAAATATTGACGTAAATATTAAATTTTTTCGATTTCGACTCTCGAGATTAGAAAATAAAAAGTTTCACACATTCATATATTTTTTTCTTTGCACTGGGTGGAATCGATCAATTTTTGGGTCTTGATTTTTACTAAGTTAGGGGTTCAATTTGGGGATATCTTTGAAGGGGAATTGGTGGGAGAAGAAGAAATGACAATATTAACGGAGGAGAAACGACGCGTTATAGGCAGTGGCAATTTTGTAATTTACAGAGTTGACCAAATGGCGTTAGAGTCAAAATTGACAAAAATTGAAGAAAATGACTGTATTAGGAAATTGTACAAGTACAAGGAGGTAAATCGATAAAATTGAGAGTACGAGGGGGTAAAGTGACTCTTAGCCAGAGTACGAGGGGGTAAAGTGGAATTTACCCTATATATAATGTATGCACTGTGCAATCTTATTCTTGAAAACGACTTTACTATGAATACCAATGTTCGATATTCTGATGTGCATGAATATATGCAATCATCATATCTCTCATAAATAAATAAATAAATAAATTAAATAAAAAATGTAAATTTCTGACGAATTGTACAATTACTTAATTTCAAAATTTCCCCCCTAGTTCTAGCTATCTAGCTGGGCTACTAGCATTTACCTTGTGGGGGCACAAAATATCATAAATGCCATTCCACGTGAGAAATAAATGCATGTGACCAACAAACTACCTCACCATATATTATCAACATCAACTCATCATCCAATTATTTAATTCACATTATTATTAATTAATTCATTCATTCATTCATTAATTTAATTGTTAATCAATTTTGCTATTGACAGGTGGTCGGCAATAGCAACTCACTTGCCAAAGAGGACAGATAACGAGATAAAGAACTATTGGAACACTCATTTGAAGAAGAAACTCACTAAGATGGGAATCGATCCAATTACACATAAGCCGAAGAATCTAGTGGCCGTTGATTGCGGCCAATCGAAAGAGATCGCCAATATTAGCCACATGGCGCAATGGGAGAGCGCTCGTCTCGAAGCCGAGGCCAGGCTCGTTCTCCGTGGCGCCCCCAACCCTTTCCACTCCGATCTCTCGTTCGTCAACAAGGCCTCCGCCGCCGCTCCGCCACTGCCACCGCGGCCGAGGCCGCCGTGTTTGGACATACTCAAAGTGTGGGCGTGGACTAACCCCGACAAAGACATCTCAACCATGATACTCAACGGTTACTCCCCCTCAAGCTGGAGCATAATTAATCAGCCTACCCAAAATACCCCTACATCAAACTTCTCCGAAAATACGGTCCAAATCCAGGATGTGGGATTATTCAACGGTGATTCATCGATCAATGCAATACCTAATGTCAAGGGTATAATGGGGAATTCAATGGAACTCCATTACACAACCACCACTATGAACCCTACTAGTGACGATTATACCACTAGTAGTTACACCAATGGTGATTCATTTTTAGGGTTTCCGAGTTTCGTGGAAGGGTTTGTGGATGTTCCTTCTAGCGCGGTACAAAACGGATATTCCGATGGTAATGATAATAATAGTAATAATGTGGTCGTCGGAGGAGGTTGGGGAGTTCTTGACGAGAGCAATGTTAATTGTTGGAACAACGTTCTTGATTTCCCGACTTGCTCGCCGCCGATGGGTTCGTCTGTGTTGTTGTAATGAAAATCTAGCACTAAATTCAACGTGCTTGTGCTTGTAAGAAATAATGTGTCAAATGTTTGTTGATAACTTTGGGTGATTAATTAATTATAATTATAATTATAATGTTTAGAGTTGATAATATAATGTCACTTTGTTGTCCAGTGATGGTGAAAGTGAAACTTAGGTTAAACTAGCTAGAAATTGACGGATGAAATTGAAATAACTTTGAATTGAGGTTATTTTTGTCTTTAATGACTTTTAGGCCCAAAAAAAAATTAAAAAATAGTCTAATATCTATCCTTTTAGGTTAATAAGTTTTTTGTCTGAAACTATATATAAATAGCCTACTATGAGCCTATATATAATTGTCTCTTTAAAATAAATGTATGACTGCCTTTTATACAACTGTAAAGGAACTCAATAAATATGAATAAATTCGAGCAGAAGTATATGTATTTGAAAAATATGTATTTACACTAATTACCACATTATTAAACATATATATATATATATATATATATATATATATATATATATATATATATATATATATATATATATATATATATATATATATATATATATATATATATATATATATATATATATATATATATATATATATATGCCCTCATTGAAGACTACGAATTGGTGGTCAATTGTTGTCTGTCTATATGAAGAAACAAGATTGGTATCCTTTTTTCATGCCTTTGAGGGTTAGAAAGCACATGAAACCTAATTTAATTATTATATATAAATGTTCTACGTACAGACATTAATTATGCATGCATGTAATTTGCCTGAAATTGTTTTTTATTTTGTTTTTTCTTAATCCGAAGTTCCATGTGAACCGAGGACAACACTTACTGGGCTAACTAATCAGGCCCAACATTATATTTAAACGATCTCGGACTCAAGGTACCGTAGATGTTATATCTGATGAAATAAATTAGAGATATTTTTTTTTAAATTTACTTTTAGTCATACATAAATTAAACATAGGGATCATATATATAAATGTAAAAATATGTGTATATATATATATATATATATATATATATATATATATATATATATATATATGTATATATATATATATATATGTATATATATATATATATATGTATATATATATATATATATATATATATATATATATATATATATATATATATATAGCCCTACGGTATGAACCGGTGAATTTTATCGGCCGGGATAGCACTGAACAAAGAACTCGGGTTTCGAACTTCAGGCGCATGCACAACTATATGGGTAAAATAGGAAAAACGTATAAATTAATTAAACTAAATTTTTTTTTGATAAATTAATTAAACTAATCAGTAATCATCAATTTCTGTATGTATATGTCAGACACGTAATCAATCTGCATGCATATATAATTTACACAGTAAAAGTTAGGTTTTCCCTGCATGCATGCATTTTATAGATTATTTTCAGTACGTACTATCTTATAAAGCTAAGTTCTAGCTAGCTGATCTCTCATACGAACTCACGTGTTGCTTCCTTTTACTTATAAGACTTTTGTTTCTGTTTTTACCGAAGTAAAATTTACTGCACTTCCCTGCACACAATTTATTTCATATAAAAATGCATTGAATCTCATGATCTATTTTTATGCACTTTGGGAGGTGAAAAAAGAGTAAATTCAGAATAATTATAATATTTAATATTTATCTGTCACTAGGTTTGGAAAGCAACGTTTTTACTGCTATTTTATACGGCTCTGAATGTTAGTTAATACGCGGAAATATAATTAATTACTTCGCTCGCAACTGTACATATACGGGTGTAAATAGCTCATCGAATTCGAGCTCGACCCTATTTTTTCAGCTTGTTATATTTTCACGAGCTCGAGATTTTTATTTTTATAAATATAAATAGTAGAAAATATAATAATAATTAAATACATATCGAATCTCATGAAAAATACATGGGGGGATTTTGATAATTACGAATAGGTGTGGGTATTTTTGTAATTTTGTAGCCTAAGACAAAATTGGAGATCCATAATAAATAATTAAATATCCTATAATCTACGCAGGCAAAATTAAAGTTTTAAATTACAACCAAAACGGTAGATTATTATAATAAGATTATCCAAGATACATGAAAATTCATAGGTTTTTTTTTAATAACATACCAACATAATAAGAGTTGAACTGTGAAATTCAACTATAATAATTAATTAACTAATCATATGCATGTGAAATTCACGTGAAAAAAAAAAAAATCACGAGATATTTAATTGGCCTGGAATAAGAAGGCCGGTATATAATTTCAGGTGTCTGGATAAGGCATTTTGTCGGGGACTAAATTGCTTACTGTCGGCAGTTGAGAATTTTAAATTTGTGACACAAAAGATATATTCGTAATTCGAATTTATATATGAATTCAAATAAATGAAATAGAAGAAAAATAATATTCTGAAGAAAAGAGAGTTCTGCATGCGAATATTATAACCTCACGTGATTTGAGGATATATATATAATTTGTTTCTTGTACGCAGGCGCAGTCTAGAAACCTTTTCATACAATTGCAAACAACTAGCTAAGCTAGTATTGATTTTCACACATATAGATAAAAAAAGATGGAAAACGAGAGGTACGAAGGACGAAGATGTAATAACGTGGTCCTGAAGAAAGGACCGTGGTCACCTCTCGAAGATCAAAAGCTTCTTTCTTACATTCATCTACACGGCCATGGTTCCTGGGCTTCTCTTCCTTCTAAAGCTGGTATTTAAACTACTAATTATATGCTCTCTTATATATACACGTGTGTGTCCGTGTGTGCGCGCGCGAGCTTATAATTCTATATATATCTATGTATGGGGGTTTTTGTGAACTTGAAATATGTGTTACTATCATATAAATTTAGAGAATTATTATCAATTTAGCATTGTTATAATACCCGATTCGGGAACAAAAGAAATTATATTTAAATTAAACGAGGTTATTTAGTTAATTAATTAATTAATTATTGAAATTGTAATTAATTATGTACTGCAGGTCTGAAGAGATGTGGGAAAAGCTGCAGATTAAGGTGGACTAATTACTTGAGGCCTGATATTAAGAGAGGCAAATTCAACTTACAAGAAGAAGACACCATTATTCAACTCCATGCCCTTGTTGGCAACAGGCACGTATATATATTTATATTAATTAATTATTATGTATATATGTAGCTTGTGATCATCATCGATCATCACATTTGTTTTATCCTCTGCGGGCATGCAGAAGTCAGCCATGCATGAAAACGACGTAACTATATATGAAGAGTTATCGTTACTGAATTTTGATGTTTTTGTGTACTCATGAAAGCAACAGCTCTACATATTTTTTGGACTTGTTTTTATTCTTCTCTATGAGTGTTTTTTTTTTACTTCTTTACATTTATTTATATTTAGCCTGTCCCAATTTTATCTTGTCCGCTCATATATATATATATACATAATAATAATAATATATATATTTCAAGTGTGTATGAAATGATAATTAAAATAATAAAGAGAAAATGTTTAATTAATTTGACAGATGGTCGGCCATAGCAGCACACTTGCCAAAAAGGACTGGAAACGAAATAAAGAATCATTGGAACACTAATCTGAAAAAGAAACTGATTAAAATGGGTCTTGACCCGGTGACCCATATGCCCATTAACCACCGGCTCGGCTGCGCTCAACCAAAAGATTTCGCCAATCTTTGCCACATGGCTCAGTGGGAGAGCGCTCGGCTCGAAGCCGAAGCCAGGCTCGTCCGCCGCCAGTTCACAGCTCTACCACCACCTCCAACGCCGCCGCCGTGTTTCGACGTACTCAATGCATGGGAATGTGAAACGACCGGCGGGACACTTAACTGCTTTTTCGCCGGCGGCAGCAGCCTTCAGTCCCCGACGCCGTTCCCAGCTTTCGGTGAAGAACTAGCCGTTGAGGACGTGGATGATGGCGGTGGGGCCAAGGGCATAATGGACATTTCGGAGGAGCTCTACGGCGACGGCGTTACCCCTGGTGTTGTTGATGATTCCCTAGGGTTTCCGAGATTTACGCCGGCCGATGATGGTAATGCTGTTGTTGGTGGATGGTGGGGATCGGTTGCCCGTGAAGATGACGTGGCCGCGGATTATTGGGGCAGCTCCCTGGATGACGTGGCGTTCTCCAATCGAGATTTGAGAAAATTATTTTGTTAGAATTAGTCTTATGGGATTATGTATTGATTATTATCGTAGTTAATTAGTAGTAGGTGAAAATTATTATTCATGTGGCATTCTTAATTATTGTTTTCGTTAGTGTAAAATTGATGGAGTAGTCATTTATCTATGAGTGTGTTTCTCGCAATATATATAAATATATATTGAAGAAAAAAAAGAATAGGAGTGTTTTTAATGGAACACTAATTTGAATAGGGAAAATTATAGTTTTCACCCCTCAAGTTTGCACTGATTTCATATTTGGTCCCACATGTTTTAATAATTTAATATTTTTGTTTCATTTAAGTTAATTTAACGTTAGTCCGTCAATTAAGGCAGGACAAATTTGGAGAAAGTTGTTTGAAGAATTAATCAAAAAAGAGGAATGCGGCGAAGAAGAAGAAGAAGAAGAGGGGGAATGTGGGTTTTGTTTGTTCATGAAAAGAAGCATTTACAGAGTGGGAAAAGTGTGTTGATGAAGGAGAGAAGAAGAAAGAGAATATAGTTCATAAGTGCTTTCAAGCAACTTCTGCTCTCAAAAAATGTATGGAGGCGCATACCGATTACTATGCACCCGTGTTGCAGGCTGAAAAAACTGCCGATGAACAAGTTCTCAAGCAATTCGACGCAGATATAAACACTCAAGAATCGGAGAAGAAGGAAATCGAACAAACTTAATTTTTTGATTTTATTTTATTAGAGTTTTCAAGTTTCTTGATTATGCAGCTAATTTTACTGATTCGAAATCTTGAGATTTTATTTATTTTGATGATGAAGTTCAGAGCTTTTCAAGACAGTTTTTTTTTTTGTTTTTTTTTTTGAATAATTTATTGGATATTGAATTGAATATCTTTCAATTTATATATTTTAGCTGCGTGATACTATTTTTTATTTGGTATATTTGAACGAACTATTAGGAAAAATTCCAATCTTGGAAACTAATTCCAATTCCATTCCAAAATATTTCGGAAATCTGAATATAAGGTAAGTAGCAAAAATTCTCCGTTTCGTGGTAGCATTCTAATCTATGTATGAACATAACAAATCAAGACAATTTAAAAAGAAAAGAAAAAAAAATCGTACTCTTTGCCAAGCTATTCTTCGAGTCTTGATACGCAGGCAGGGAGGGCGATGGAAATCTTGTTCCGGGGGTATAATTGTCAATACACTTTGGTTCCGGAGGTCTAACTGTCAATACACATTGGTCACGTTGCTAGTGTTAGTTAGACATTCTTGAGGATTTGAGTAGAAATAATCTTCTTCTTTCGGCTTGTCTAAAATAACCCTACGTTTACTCGGCTGTCCCATCCTCGTCACGTGGGCCCGCCTCACGGAAGATGAGAACTCAGCCCATGATAAACTTCCATTTGAATGTGAATCCAACAACTCCACAAGCCTTTTTCTGTCCAATTGATATGTTCTTTTATACCCAAGATACCTACATGCAAAACAAACATTTTTTTATGTTTCTTTTTTGTTTTAATGTTTATTTTCAGACGATTTTTTTATATTTATGTATGTATATGTGTATGTATACTACTTCAAAAAAGTACCTACGATGGCCTTCGACAACCCTTGCCATATTCCCGTCATAAGTGGGAACAAAAACCTTACTTGCGATTGATACGAAAAAATCGAGTGCTGCCATTTGAGACGAATGATTCTGAAACTGTCGTAAATCTTCAGGACTAAGTAGCATTTCCTTTTTCACCTGGATTTTTTTATGAGAAACGCCCGATTATAGTGTGTGTGTGTGTGTGTGTGTGTGTGAGAGAGAGAGAGAGATGACTGACGATTCTTGGAAAGAGAGCTCTAAGAGATGCAAGTCTTCTTTCACTGCCATAAATCTCACCAGAAGCAATATATATCTGCATCTCTTTATCGAAACCTAATGCATGCAAAATCAAAGCCGTTTCTTCGGGTGTAAGTGGGCATAGCCCTTGAGATCTCTTCTCTTCCGATACAATCTCTTTCTCTCTCCACCAAGGAAAAGCATACCTGCCCGCCACAAACACGAAAAAGGTAAAAAAAAAAAAAAAATCGCAAAATTTCATCTTTTAATTATTGAAAAAAACGCTTCAATCAATTTAATCACAACCTCAGTTGTTTGAGCTCCTCTGTTTCTCGCTCAGTGCATCCATGAGTACAACCCGAGAAAGCCAACATGTCCATCTCGTATCTCAAATGCAACCCTAAAACGGGACCCTTTTCTTGAAGGTTACGAATCAATTTATTCCCCAATGCCTCGATTTTCGGTGTGAATTTCAACGCCTGAAAATTCACACGGCATCTCAGCCTTTGAAGATCCAAAGATATCCCGTTGTTCGCCAGCCTGGAATCTGTTCTGTTGAAGTGTATCACTTTATGTTTATGAAAGAGAGGCAGAATCTGCAAGTTTTGTGGGGCCCACATTTCTCTAAGCGTTCGAATATTCAACTAATATTTCAAAACGGTAAAAAAAAAAAAAGACGAGTTTTTCATTACGAACCTGTTGTAAGTAGTAGTGCTCGTTTGACCAGCTGATAGGAGCCATTTGAAGTGGCAGATAACCATATCTCGCTCTGAATCTCTTAGGCGACCTCTTGATAATTCGAATTTCGTTTCTTAGTGAATTTACGAAATGCCCCACATCGAATATATCCTCGAAGTCGCTGTCATTTATTATTTACCATTCAGTTTCTTTTCTAAAGTACAAAAACGGACATGTGCGTGAAGTGTAATAAATAAATACCTAGGATCAGCCCAGAATGATGTCTTGTCAAGCTTAGGGACAACAAGCGTAAGATTTAAAATGGAAAAGACGATTAATTTAGTTTGAGAGAAGGTAAACAAAAACGTAGATAATATTTCTAACCGCGGAGCGCATTTGATTCAATCCGCCATTGCAAGAGATTTCAAGAAAACCATTGCTCGTGTAATTCCCTACAATAGTTCGATTATCTAGAATTGAAATACCCTAATTCTCATACCAAGATACTCCAACGCAAGCACTAAAAAATAATGTCAAATAACATTCGGTCGAAATTTATATAAAAAAACGAACAATTCGACAACTACAAGTCTAGCATCATACTGGTTTTTTGTTCACCACATTGCAATTCTCTCTCCTTTCCCACTTGTAATAATGACTAATTTATCATAATTTATTTTTAATTAATATCATATATAGCACAGCAAAGCAAAGCAGAGCAAAATCAATTAATAATTAATAAACAGAGTAAAACTAATCGACAATATCCCATCTAAAAAAAAACCTCTGCAAACATCAATGGCAGCTATAAAAACTCACTGGCCGGAACAAGCGGCGGCGGAGAAAATGACAAAGATCCATAATCAAGAACCGAGATTTTTGTGAAACCCAGAAATTTGGTGAGGGAAGGAGGATGCCAGAGCTCCCCAACAGCAACGAGCTGAACAAAACAAGTCCATACTAAAATGGCGGAACAGACACGAATGAACCACACGTGTAACCTCGTCCGGTGTATTATCTGCGGCGGCGGCGGCGGCGGTGGTTTTTCCGTACTCCTCTCCGATCTAACGGCCTCCATTTCTTAACCCTCATTTCCACCACCGCCAGTAATTCATCTCGGATTCATAACCACCAGCATGACAATGTGTGTGTATATATATATTTTATTACATGTTTGCGTGATTTGGGTTTGTGAAAAAGATTCAATCTTTAGGTATACATTTGGGGGTTAGAACAAATGAAAAAAACAAAATGAAAGAGTAAATTTCACGAAATGATTACAAGTGTCAAATTTTGCTGCAAAACAAAAAAAGAAAAAAAAATGTTTCTATTTTCAGCACAATTTTAGGGACAAGAATTAAAGTTAATTTTATAGTTAGCCTCTGTAAGTGTGTGTCTGTGTGTGTGTGAGTGAGAGAGAGAGAGATGAAATGAAATGTTGACGTAAGAGAACCCGGCTGCTGACATCACGCCCGCATCATCATACCAGCGATAAATTTTTTTTTTGTTTTTTTTTTTTTGAGATATAAAAAAAAATTAATAAGTCAATAACCAAATCAATCTACACTATTCAAAATCCAAAACCAATTAACTAGGAAGGAAATCAATAAATAAATAATGGCAAGACAATTTTGATTAGGCTAACTTTTTTAGTATTACACGTGTAATAACCTTATTGGATGTAAAAATATTTTTGACAACAATAATACCCCAATTAATAAAAGGAAAAAAACATAACAGGACACAGGTCAAAATCACAAAATTGGGTTTTTCGATTTCAATTCTCAATTCTGGATTCTCAATCACAAAAAGAATTTCTCCTATTCGGATTGTTGCTATGAATACCCAATTACAAAGACGGAGTTTTATTTTGGTGGTTGTCGTTTCAATTATGATGTTATGGAAACGGGTCGAATCTATCCGTTTCGATCTGGAATCGGGTCACACCAAATGCATATCGGAGGATATCAACACCAATTCAATGACAGTCGGTAATTACAAAATCGTTAATCATAACGAAGGACACCCTTTACCCGATTCGCACCAAGTCACTGTCCGGGTATTATTCTTTTCCATGATTTAATATTTATATATTTATTATTTTTATTTGATTGTGTGATTTGATATTCTATTCCGGGTCAAATTAGTTTGTGTGCTGTATATTTTTATTCGGGCAAAAGGGTTTAATTTTGTGCTGGAAAGTTTGGATCTTTTGCAATGATGAATTGTTTTTTTTTTATTTTTTTGGGGTTAAAACTTAAACAGGTGACGTCAGCATATGGTAATAACTATCACTCTGCAGACAATGTGAAAGAGGGGCATTTTGGATTTCAAGCAGTGGAAGCAGGTGATTACATGGCCTGCTTTTTTGCTACTGCTACCAAACCTTCTACTACCATGACCGTTGACTTTGTCTGGAAGTCCGGCGTGGCAGCCAAGGATTGGTCCAATGTTGCCAAGAAAGATTCTGTTCATGTATGTGATTATTCATTCCTTTTCTCCCTCATTGCACCACATAACATTCATGTTTTTTTATTTTTGTTACAAATATTGATCTTTGTTGTTCTTGTAACTACCAGCTAATGGAAATCGAATTGAAGAAGATGGTAGACGCGGTCCAATCCATTCACGAGGAGATATTTTATCTACGCTCAAGGTAAGCGTTTTTTGTTTTTTTTGGTTGTAATTGAATGATCACACAAATTAATTTGGATAATTTGGAATTGTTCTGTATTTGTTGACGCAGGGAGCATGAAATGCAGAACCTGAATAAGTCGACAAACTCGAAAATGACATTACTGAGTTTTCTGTCTCTATTCATATCCATGTCTGTGGCTGGGCTGCAGTTTTGGCATTTGAAATCATTCTTTCAAAAGAAGAAGCTTATTTAATTTTATAGTTTTTAATTTTCACTAATGATGAACAAACAATGTTCAACCTCGGGAACTACAGTCTTGAATCTTGATTTAATACAACTACCGAGAAACGATTTAAACGATAACTTGGGGTCGAATGATTTAGATTCGACAAGAAGTTTTGATTTTGTTTGTTTTTATGGATTTATAATCTTTAGTTGAAATTATTCTATACAAACGGTTTGTACGGGAATATGCTGCAAACATAATGTAATAGCTAGCGACGAATAACGAGTAAAACGAATGTGCAGTTCAACAAACATATCTTCACACCTAGTTATCATACAAAAAACAAGAAAACCAAATGTGAAAATTCTAGATACAGGTTTACAAAGCCATGGTAACAATAGCCTGTGCAAGATTAGCCGAGGTTTGCAAAGCTTGCGCTGCATAATATTACAAGGAAAAATAAATAAAAAATCAATGCAACACTGCCACTCACAACACGTTTAGACTATTTCGTCTAACAAATGGAATTTTTAACTGCATAATCAATCGCTTTCCGAGAATTGAAACTGGGATTGCACAGAGGAATCGGTCCGATTAACCTAGGATGTAAAGATGTGCCAGTGATGATCAGACGGTAAACTTTCCTTGATTTTTTCAAGTGTCTTCAGAATCTCCAAGAAAGAAGGTCTGTCGTTCATTTTTGCCGACCAGCACTGCGCAGTTAACCTGCACATTTTTTTAAGTTCAACAAATGCTTACTTATGTTGACTCTCGTAATTGCTATATTGAACGCGTGGCTAAAATGCTGTTTAAGGTTTTTGCAGAAAAAGAAAATTACGAATTTGAACCATCTCAATTCTCTATTTCTATATGACATGGTAAAAAGGATTCCATAGGTACTTACTCCTTCAATTCGGGAGTAAAACTTTTTGCCCTAAATATTGGCCTATGTCCTTCGGACACATATCTGGCTGCTTCATACGCTTCATAATTTGACAATGGAGCCTCACCTTCAAGCATCTGCAACAGTTAACAGTCACTTTAACTTATGCTTCATCCAAAAATTTCAGTTTAATATAGGTGGTTTTTGCAAAAAAAATAAAATTTACCTCGTACAATATCATTGCAAAAGAAAAAACATCGACCTTCTTGTCGTACTTCCGGTGCTTGAATACTTCAGGGGCCATGTAACGATCTATTGACACATTAAAAAAACAAAAGATAGCAAAGTATTAATAATTATGTACTGCCACAGCTGGACAACAGACTGTTCTTAGTTTCTTACAACAGTTACTCACAGCTTCCAGTCTCGCCAGTCATCTTGTACACGTCATGAGAATGCTGTACCCTGATGAGCTTGCTTAACCCAAAATCCCCTACTTTTAAATGGTCGGCACTTGTGTTGACAAGTAGAACATTCCTGAAAAATTACCGAATTTAGGAAGGAGAGTTGGTTTATCGAGCGAACAATCAACACATAGTGTAGACATTATTACCTTGGTTTAAGATCTCTGTGTACTATAACATTTGGCTCACTGTGAAGATAAGCCATGCCTCTGTCCAAACAAGATTACAACAATCAGACTAGCATAGGACGCGTTACATAATGCTGAATAAAACAACGTAATTTGCAATTATACATAATCAATCCTAATTCTGTTATAAGCATCTCAGTATAGTATTGCTTGACATAAGGCTGATAAACTATTAGAGTAATGCCCGATGGACCAAGTATATTGAGCGTTTTACTCTTGAAATGTAAAATTATCTTATCGAGAAAAAGAAAATCAATTACCTGGCTATATCCATTGCAAAATTGACCGCAGTAGATGGATTCAACGCTCCTTTTCCTTTTAGATGTTGATGCAGATCACCCTGTAACAGAATTTAAAGGAAAATCAAAAGTTAGGACATTGTGTAGTCAAATTAATACATCCAGATAAATGTAAAACAGTTCACTCACCCCTCTCAAATATTCTGTAATTAACATCAAGGGCTTCTTTTCAGTAACAGCTCCTAGAAATTGGACAATATTTGGATGGCGAAGCTTCACTAGCAAATTGACCTCGTGCCTAAAGTCCTGACTGAATTACGAGCAAGAGATAAGGTAAATTTACCTTAAGATATGAGTGAAAAGGCAGAAGTAAATAGCTAATAGATACAATGATAAATTTATTCGGCCCTTTCACTCATATCCGAAGATTAAAACCGAGTTTAACATAGACATTACGGAACGCCAAAAAGCGACTTTTATACCAGTCCAAGATCTTACAGGTTTTAGTGCAATCCACAATCAGGCATGCAATACAAGTTGCATTTTGCATGATAGCACGTGATGAACATGGAAAAAAAAAATTAGAAATTGCGAGAACACAGTAAAAAATCATACATTACTAATCTGTCATCTGAAAGGCTTGGAAGAATGCGCTTGACAGCTACTGGTGTTCCCCTCCAACCAGCTTTTACAATCTCCCCAAAAGACCCCTATAAATACCAACTGTCGTCAGCAAGAATGAGCCAAGGAAATTTCATGCATGGTAACACAATTGTCTTTTACAAAATCATTAAATAAGTCAATGCAAACATTATTTTCTCCAAGAAACTAATAAGTGACTATCGACTAGTCTATAATATCTTCATTGATTAGGCAGAATTTTATCAATAATAATTTGAGGATAGATACGGACCTTCCCTACGAGTGTCGAGTTCGAGAAGTCCAGCTCATTAGGGTCAATCTCCCAGTCACACTTATTTGGCAGAGGGGGTGGCACAGGTTTTGGTTCAAAATGACTTCCGTTTTGGCCCTGCGATATGCCCAATAACACTTATTCAAACGAAGAAATTACAGAATGAGTTTAACATAAGCGGAAGGAAAAGGAAATGGTTAATAGAAAATAATTATATCCCTCAATTAAACCCCATCAAGCAAATTAATGAACTCCAAAAATGGAGGAACAATGCAATTGAAAAGAATGGGCACTTACATAAGATAATCCACCGGCCTTTTTTAATAATTCAATCATGGCAGATCTTTTTGCTCCTTCTGCATCAGCTAAAGGCTGTTCACAATACAAAGTTCAGATACAAGAGCGAGCAGCAATCGAATCAGAAATCCAAAGTGTAATTAGATGATTAGAATTTACAGTGTTTTTCCAGCGATCTTGAGCGTTGACATCGGCTTCGTACTCGAGAAGACACCTGGCGACGTCGATCCAGCCGTGGATTGCGGCAACGTGGAGCGAGGTCCGATCGTCGTAGTCTCTAGCGTTGACCAGCGTAGGGTCCTCCTCCAGGAGCTTTCTCACCGCGACGGTGTCGTTTTGATGCGCGTGCCACAGGATTAAGGAAGTCCGGCTCACACGCGCCTTCTCCTTCTTCTTTTCTCTCTCGGTCGCCGCCAACGGGGGCGGAGGGTGCGCGTCTCCGCCGCCGGAATGCCCCGAGCTCCCCTCGCTTCCGCTCATTCAATGGAATTCGATCGGTATCCGGATCCGATTTGGTAAAATGGTGATTTTCTTCTTTTAGGTAGTTTATTTTGTTACAAGGGTATTTTAGTAATTTCAAATATATTTATTCCTAATTATTTGCTAGTTTAGAGTAGTGTTCTAAAAATCGGCCGAGACGGCCGATTAATCTGTCGCCGAGGCGGGGGCGGTCCAAAACCATTACGATTTTAGTGTAAAGGTTTGAAAAATCGGTTTTTTGCCTGTGAGGCTGTTTGAGGCGGTTCGAAGCGGTCAAACCTTTAAGGCGGGTCAAACTTCGGTGGTAAAAATCGGCAAAAAATCGGTCAAAAATCGGTTTTTTATTTTTTATTTTTTTTATATATAAATCAAAATAAAAGTTGGGATTTTAATTTAAAAAAATGAGTTTATACTTTATTTTGTTTATGTTAATTATTATTGTTAAAGAACTAATGATGTATGCCAAGAATGTATGTAAATTCAAAAAAAAATCCCTTTTTATTTAGATTTTATAAGGATATTTATGTATTATGATCTTATTATTATTAAACTTTTATTATGTTATTAGAATATATACATGATGGAGATATAACTATATTTAAATATTTCTTATCTATGTCTTGAGTATTTATAAATAATATCTGCAAATATATTATATTAAATTTTAAAAACCGATTTATTTCTGATTTATCACCGATTAATTACCGCCGCACCGATTAATCATGAGTCGGTCTATCACAGATTAATCACTTTTATTTTGTCATTGATCACTCTGAATTAAATGAAAGATAATTATTAGTGTCTGGCTCAACGGTTTTAGTACTGACAGCGGCAGTAACTTCGAATTTCATTCTACAATGATCCAATTTCATCTATGATATCAACATCTCCCAAAAATTACACCGAATGAATTACATCGAGTAACATCTCACCATAGATTTACGCATAATCACTCACATATGAATGTGTATGAAAACACACACACACATACAATCAAATAGTACCAAATCCCCGACGAACTTCACCGAATGCACCACATGAAAGAAAAAAAAAAACCGAAGAAGAAGAAACTAAAGAACAGGTTGTGCCATCTTTAAACCGAGCTCCCTCAAAACAATCGCCACTTCTTCGACAACACCCAACTTTTGAAACCATTTCACAAGCAAATCGGAACCTTCTTTACCAACCATAATCCCTTCCCCTTCCAACTCAATCAACAAATCCAAAGCGTCCTTCAATTTATCCTCCATTTCAAACGCAGCCAAAACCAACGCCACGCACTTATCATTCACCTCAATTCCCGATCTCCTCATATTACCAAACGCCACACAAGCTTCTTGGGCCCGGCCCGAAACCACATAAGCATTTATCAAAAGCCCGCAAACCCTAGCATCCGGCGTAATGCCCGCCACCTGTATTGCATCAAAGATTCTCTGGGCCCCACTGAAATCTCCCTTCATCGAATAAGCTCTTAGTAGTGCCTTGTAAACTTCTCTGCCTGCGTAGATTTCTTGAGCTTCCATTTCTTGGAGTAAAGTTTCAGCAGAGGATAATTTTTCGGCTCTTATGTGGGCCATGATTATCGAGCCGTAGGATCTTCTGTCCAGCTGTACACCGAGCATCTTCATCTCTTCGAACGAATATTGGGCCTGTTTGAGGTTGCCCGATTTGCTGTACATGTGGATTAGTGCGGTGAGAATTACTTGATCGCAGAGTAATCCTCTGTTTTTCATGGCTGTGAGGGTTTGCTCTGCTTCTTGCAACCTGTTCTGTTTTGCGTAACCGTGGATTATGTTTGTATAGTCGCGGATATTGGCTTCGAATGATTCTTCTGCAAATGCGTGTTCGGCCACCTGATAATTTATAATGAAAAATAAGAAAGTTCGTTTTGTTTTTATTAAACTTCAAATCGGAAATCGGCATTTTGGAAATTGGAATGGAACAAACTTGTTTCAAAGTTGAAATTTTTCGGATCAGAAAATCGGCGGGATTTGGAAATTCGAAAAAAAAATTGTCACGTAAAGTACAAAATACATAATAATATTGATATTATAAGTGTAACTTTCGAAAAATCAGAATTTTCGGAAAAAAATATCGGAATGGAAAATCAGAATCGAATATGTATTCCGATTATGTTCCAAAAAAAAATCAGAAATTGGAACTTTTGGAATTCAAAAATATAAACATTGTTCCAAAATCGAAAAAAAAAATCGGATTACAATCAGCAGAATTCGGAATTTTTGTTCCAAAAAAAAAAATTCGGAATTCGGAATGAAAATTATTGTTCCAAAATAGGAAATTTTCAGATCGCAATCAACGGAATTTGGAATTTCAGTTCCAATTTCCACCCCAACTCATAACTAAAAGAGAAGAAACCAAGAATTATAAACACTAATTGTGCAATAAATCACTATCTTAATCATAATCAATATTCTATAAATCAAAATGAAATAACGAACCTCGAAATACAAAGGATGATTCAAAGCCTCCAATTCTTTGAAAACCGAAAGCCAATCAGTTCTTCGAGGATTCGTGCTCTTCACCCAAGCAGCCAACATAAGAGGCACACTCCCATTTTCAGGCGAAAAGCAAATTATTTCTTTCATCAAAAGCTTACACCGATTTGTCATCTTCGACGGAAGCTGAGATATAGCTTGTTTCTGTTCCTCAGACAAATCGAAAACTGTCCTAACCCGATTCGATTTCCGGTTTTCTGCATCTATTACAGCATTTGCACCACTACCCACACCCTCATTTAAGCAACTAAAAACCAACATTTTGCAACGATTGGATTTGCTGCTAAACCTAAAATTTGGGTATTTACGGAAGAAGGGGTTTCTCCAAAATGGGTTGTGAAATGCAATTAAACTTTTTTGGGCGTGTGTGCAGATAGGGCTGGTTACAGATGAGAAATTGGGGGAAATTGAAGCCATAATTGATGGGAAAAAATCGAAAAAGTAACCACTAAACAGATTGCATTGATAGAATTAACACAAAATATGAAGCAGAACTCTAAATGCAGAGTCAAAATTGAGGAAATAATATACTGAATTACGAAGAAAAAAATGCGAATTAAATAAAGCAGCAAGAAGGCGGGAACACTTGCAAGCAACGAATTACAGATAAGCCATACGATTTTATTACCATACGAGAAAAAAACGTCGAAGAATTTTCACCAGAAATGGGGGTAAAGGGGCGAGAGCTGGAAAATAACGAAGCAAGACGATTATCAGACTGCAGATAATTGTATTTTCACGCTGACGTCATTTTACCCCGAGTTTATTTATTTATTTTCTTGAACTTATTATTTTATTACTTGGTTTAATTAAATTAATTAATTAATCCGTGAAGCAACAATGGAACAAATTTTCAATTTGAAATAGTGTTTTTTGTATAGGAATTTTGAAATAGTCGAAGAGAAAATATTGAACTGTAATTTATCACAGTTTGTTGATAAATAATTATCGATTATTTATAAGAAAGTACTTTTTAGTTTAATAATTTACTTGCAAATAATCTATTAATAACATATATTTTGTTAATTTATCTTTGGTATTGGGCTTGCTTGGACTACTCTCTCTCCAAAATCTAAAAGCCCAGGTCAGGTCATAAGATTCAGATTTAATTAGGCCCAGCTCGGGCTTAAAGCATAAATTTGTAATGAAAATTGGTGAAATAATTATGTATTTTCATTTTTTTGGAGCTTAAATAAAAACATGAAACTAAAAAAAAAAGAATACTATATATATGGGGTATATATATGGGGCGGGTTTTCAGAAATTTGAAAATTTCGTTCCAATTTTCACCCCGATTACCGACAGTATACAAGTCCCACATGGAGAGAATAGATCAAATATGCATCAATACCAATATATATTTATATGTATATATCATAGAATTTTGCATATGATAAATTTTAACTGAATTTTCACTTGGATGATACAATTAACAGCAAAAAAGACAAGATTATAAATTCATGACAAAAAAGACCTTTTTACCCTCTCTTTCTAGTAGCCCTGCTGAACATATCCTTTATATTATGTGAATCTTTCTCCATTTTGACCTTCTTAGCTTGCCGTGTCGTTGGAGCAACTTTCTTGTTCATCGCATTATTCTCCTGACCGAAACATCACTTAAACTTAAAACGAGCAACAGAATCGAAAAAAAAAGACAGAAATGTAAGTTTTTCGATTATATACCTGAACGGGATTAAACGACGCGGGACCATTTCCTGTGGAAGGTGCAAGTTTTTCGATTTCATGTGCATTAGTCCAGTCTTGCAAGTTTAATCTGCAAATAAGAGCATAAAAAATTACTTACAAGAACAGAGGATGTAATAACTGATATGTTAATTTGCTGAAAAATTATTACAGTACTTTAATTTGTTGCACAAGAGATTCACCCAAGGCTCATCCTTCAAGTACTCTCGAATTATTGATACTGCATCGAATACTGTGCCACAAACGAGATTTAACAAAATATTCAAAACAAAAAAAAGGGTGATTTTTCTTTTTCTTTTTTTTATTTCAACGACACCATACATTGATTTTTTTCGTCCTGAGCAGCAAAGTTGTTATCCAATGTCGGTAGTATACGCTTCAATTGGTTTACCTACAAAAAAAATCATAAATTAAAACATCAAACCGAGAATAAATTTCGTTATTTTATTTGGTCTCTAATTACTAAACAACTACAGCTTCACTAAGCAGATAAACGAAATGGTAAAAAAACGAGATCAAAACTAACCTTATAGCACAACCATTTCAGTACCTTCTCGTCATTGAGCCTGAAAAACTTGGTCGACCCGATTTCTATTCAAAGAGAAACAAATTGTTATGCACCGAAATACATCGGGTTTTAACATACCCTCGATAAGAAAATAGCTAGTGTGATTACCTGTAATATCGCAAACAACTTCCATAGTCTTGTCTGAAATTTGTGACAGCGTTTGATACCCGGGATATCCATCAACGTAAATGATCTCATCCAGCTGTCTAAACTTCCCTGGTTCGCTTCCTTTCTGCATGCATTACAAACAAAAAAAAAACGAGACCCGTATCTAGTTACTATATTTCCAAATATAAACAAGGCTCGTACAGAGAAAAATACGGCAAACCTTCATTCGAGCTTCATCAAAGACTGGCAACAGAATGAAAACAGGATCGATTGGAGTGGCGGTATATAAACGACCATCTAAAAAGGGCAAACCAATAAAGACTTGTGTAAGAACTTCACCAAATCAATATCTGCAACGAGCGTCTTAAATAGATGTATATACTATATATTGCCGTTTTACGGTTAAGTTTGTCGATTGTTTTTACCTTCACAAACATAATCGCCAAGGAACCAGGACCCGAAACACTGCTTAAACCATTGAAGTTCTAGAAGAACTCCATTGCTATAGAGGTAGCTTGTCGTATTCCCTGGTAAACGAAACAAAACGCATCTCAAAAGTTGTTGAATTTTCAATTTGGATTACTAAAGTAAATTTTTCGAACATTACTCCGATTTCTTCGGGATTTTTTGTTATACCTGTTTTGGGATGCTGGAGTGATAAAAATTGACCAGCATGATGATTCCCACCAGTACAAGGATCTGCACAAACACGATTTAAACTAAATCAAACACGAAATTGAATAAATTATGAAGCACGATTGGGTGAAAAGGGGAAAATCCGATTTTGTGTATGCAACATAAGAGAAAATTCCTGCGGGGTAATAATAAGATTTACCTTGTGCTATGAGAACGCGGGTTTCTTTGGCGCCTTCCCACCAAGCCATTTTCGGAGCTTTTTCAATGGAAGAATACGAGCAAATTTCTCAGTTCAATTACTGAAAGATTCTTCTTTTCCCCCAAAATAATTGTTCCTTAACTGAAATGATATGTTAATTACAGCTTAAAACTAAGAAAATTTGAAACGAATTTGAAGAATTGCGCGAGAAAATGAACTGTAATTATGGCGCAACCTAATGTAGAGATGGTTTAAAATCCAAAACCCTAATTTTCAGATTTTTTGGGCTTCCCGCTTTTCCTTCAGAATTCGGGTCGGTAATTGGATCCGAATCCGAACCGATCCGTTAACAGACCCGTTCATTATTTATTATTATAATAATTATTAAATAAATAAAAAGGTATACAAACTCTCCAGTCATTCATTCCGAGCCCCAATTTGAAGCTTTCTTTCAACACCTCAGAGTCTAGTTTCCAGCGGGACCGGCGGCGGAGACGCTGACGGAGTTTTTTCCGGCTTAAATTTGACGGTGAGAGTTATTATTCCGTTACAATTTTAAGAGGGATAAGGGTTAACTTAACTTTATAATCAGACGAATTAATAATTGAACCAAACCTCCATTAATTGTGGTTCTAGTTTGATAAACTCAGTTCGATCATGTTTTAGGACTGAAATGGAACAAGACAAAGTTAGAAAGTACGAGGAATTCGTCGACCGCCGCTTGAAACCTGATCTCGTACATGCTATTGCTCAGAGGTACCCCCCCCCCCCCCCCCCCCCCCCCCCCCCCCACGACCATTACACACACAAACACACACGACACAACCAAACCCTAGTTGCGTGAATCTTTTGCATTTGCATTTGTTTATTACAACTCGAATTTCAGATCATTACCTAGCTTCTGCTTTAATTTTCTTCAATGAATTTAATGTTAGTGTTTCAATGTTATGTATGAATTGAAGGAACCCCAAGTTTTGTTGCTGCTGCAAAAAGCAAAGATTGCATTTTTTAATGAAATTTGTCCCTAAAGAATGTTCGAAGATTTAATTTTGTCTCCGGTTATTTTGCAGGGACAAGGTTTTTGAGCAGCAAAAAGTTTTGTATCCTTTTGTATTTCTTCAATTTATCACACATTAATCGGGCATCCAACATATTCTTAGATTAATCGAGTATATCAGCATTATTAGCCCAAACGGTGTATAATTTGTATGCACGACATTTTTCCCAATATTCTTTTTTTGGTTTTTTGCTTTCTCTTAACTTGAATCGTTGTAGCTCTGATCTGAGAAGAAACATCGAGAATTTGGAGAAGAACAGTGTAACCAGTATGAGGACCATGGTGAACCTTGGTTCCGAAATCTATATGCAAGCTGATGTGTAAGCATTCAGATATGGTGTTAGTTATATAGTCGTTTACATTTGGAAACCAAGATTGTTTGACTTCTTACAGATACGGTCAATTTTTTCTCGTGTATTTCCAGACCAGATACTCGGCATATATTCGTAGATGTTGGACTTGGATTTCACGTGGAGTTTACTTGGTCTGAAGCACTTAACTTTATAGCTGCAAGAGAAGAAAAGTTATCCAGGTATTCTACGATTTCAAGCTTATTTGTTTCGATTGTATAAAATCTTTAATATATTTTTCTGTGCAGCCAAATTGAGGAGTATACTCGCTTAATTGCATCGATTAAAGCTCAGATTAAGATGGTAATGCTACTTTCACAATATTTCGTATTTCTATCACATTTGAATCCATCATCAGTTGAAAAGAAACGTCGAGAATTAAATCGAAACGCACATGATTGTGTGCGCATTTGTTGATGACGAATTCGTTTTTGGTAATGCAGGTGTGTGAAGGAATAAGAGAGCTGCTCCAGCTACCGGTTTCGGAGATGGAACCGAAATATTATTAGAAAAAACACTTGCATTAAAATAGCTCTAATAGTTTTTTCGTTCGAGAATTCCCGATTTTAAAATATGTTTTTCAATTCCAATTTCTGAAATTTCGATTATCTTTTTTTTTTTGGGTACAAAATTGGAGTTAGTTTTTCACTTTCGATAAAAAAAAAATTAAAATAAGGGTAAATTACAACCACCCCTGAGGTATGGTCAATTGATGAAAAAATCCCTCTTGTTTGGATAATTACATCTACCTCTCAACTATATTTTTTTTCTTACGCCTTCACTCTTATCGTGTTAAATTCAACACAATCATCTAGATTTTGTGGCATGTGCTCTAGTTTGTACTCGTTTTGTATAAAAATACAGTTTCTAATGCACCATAATCTGATACATACAAGCCAAAAAACACATATTATGATCATCTTACTTCAAAATGTGGAGTTCGTATGGGATAAAACAGGAACAAAATTGATAATATTCTATATAATCTCGAAGATTTTACTAAATTTGAAACTGCAAGGATCGATGTGTAAAAAGATTTATAGTTGAAGAATGGTTGTAATTACCCAAACACGATGGGGTTTTCGTAATTTAACCACACCTCAGAGTGGTTGTAATTTACACAAAAAATAATCCAAAAGTAATAAACTAATACTAAAGGTTGGGGGTTTTGGCCCCTCAAGTTGGAACCTAGGAAAGTGAGAAGAAAGCGCGTGTATTTAATTGAACAGAAAATCAGCCATACCTCTCTGTTTTTTTGTATCGTCTTCTCGAAACACTCTCTCTCTTCTCTCTCTCTCTCCTCTCTCTCTCACACACAAAAAAACACACAGAAACTTCATCTTCTCAAAGCAACCATGGCAACCAACAACCTAAACCTCTGCGGCGTACTCTCCGAAACCAAGCGCATCATAAACGCCCACTCGCGCCATTTTCTAGCACTATCAGTTCTCTTCCTCCTCCCTCTCTCCTTCTCTCTCATCGTCTACCCTTTTCTCTCTCACTCCTCCACAACTCTCTCTCACTTCCACGACTCTCTTTTCTTCAACACCACCCCGCCGCCGATTCACGCACCCGATCTCCCCCTCCTCCCCATTCTCTACGGTCTCTTCGTCTTCCTCTTCTCCCTCTGCGCCGCCGCATCCATCACCCACAGCACCTTCCACGGCTTCTACGGCCGCCCCGTTAAATTCACTTCCTCAATCAAGTCCGTCCTATTCTCCTTCTTCCCCCTCGCCGGAACCCTAATTATCACCCAGCTAATCGAGGCGCTGCTGGTCTTCGTATTTGGGGGTTTCACTGCGTTAGTGTACAACGGATTCGCACTATTAGGGTTTCGAATTGAATACGGCAACACGTACTTCACCACCTTCGTTATCCTGATTGCAGCTTTAGTTATCTGTTTGCTGATTTACCTGCACGTGGAATGGTATTTGTCGACTGTGATTGTTGTTGTGGAATCGAATTGGGGTTTATCTGCCCTGAGAAGGAGCTCCTATTTGCTGAAAGGGATGAAAGGCGTCGCCTTTTCAATGATTATCTTGTTCGGATTGTTCATCGGGTTTTTGGGTAATTTGTGCGCGGATTTGATGCCCGATTCGAGTGAATTTAACCAGGGTTGGGTTAGCTCGGCTTTCGTTTTCCAGACGGTGGTGTACACGGGATTCATGACGATTTTGATGCTGTACAACGTTGCTGCGAATGCTGTGTTGTATATGTACTGCAAAGCTTTGCGAGGTGAGCTGGCGTTTGAGATAGCCGAGGAGTTTGCAAGCGAGTATATTCGATTGCCGTTCGACGATGGGAAAGTTCCTCATGTTGTTTATGTTGTCTAGCTTATGAGGTTAGCAAAGCTTAATCATGTTTTTAATTGTTGTTTTTATTGTTGTTATGAAGTGTATTTTGTATAAAAGTGAAGTTGTCAAAGACATGTGAACTAATGTAACTTATAAATATGTACTTGAAACGAAATCAATTCGACGTGTTTCTGAATGATTTGTTTGGTGATCTTGGTTCATTTGTGTTTCTTATCATGTGGGATGTCTCGATTAACTTAATATCGATGAATTTATTTATTTTGTTTTGAGAAGTTTATAGCCTTGATCGACAGCAGAATGGGGGATGCCGAGCATTCTTCGTAGGAAAATAGCTTAATCATTTCATTTGATCACAAACTTCGTTACTTCATCCCATGTAGAAAATATTTATAAGCTGTCGATATATAAGAGTTACTATTGACAAAAGATTTGATTAGTGTATGTTTTCATTATTGCTACTTTCGTTCGTCGACAAATTTTACATTACCTTAACACAAATGTGAGCCGCGCAACTTCATTTAGTTAGCACAAATGTGAGCCGTGCAACCTCAAAATCGCAAGTAAAAATAATCCATCTTCAATTCTTTCATATGACATGTCTAAACTCCATAGATCCATCTCCAATTTTCATATGCATCTCGCAATACAATATTACTTACCAATATAAAATAATTTTAAGAAAAAAATACAAGTTACAACCACTTAAATTAACAAAAAAATTTAACCAACGGTTTTATATATTTTGCCATCACAATCCATTCGTATATAACCTGTTTTCTGCATATCTTTTTATATGTTCGACTGTAAAGTGGAACTCGTTATACAGTAAATGCTACGAAATCTGTTCTTCTTTGAATCTGAGAAGGGCCACAGGCTGTTGTTGCTCTCTGTTCTGAAACTCCGTTCCTCTATTTACCGTTGGTCTGTTAATTACGGGATTATTTTGATGTCTCAATTGTGAAGAAGCATTGGCTGTACTATGGCTGCTCGTTTTGGCAGCAGGTACATCATGGTTATGCTTTCCCTCGTACGTTGTTATTACAGCTTTCGCATCACTTGCTGCCCTTTCAACGTGTTTTCTTACAGTGCACCCACTCATCGTGCATTTGTAGTAGCTTCTGCAAACACATCAAACTAGTAAATAAATAAAAAGGAAATAACACTCTAGTGTTTTTTTTCAAAATTAAGCTAAAAAACTAGGAGTGGAAATCGACGGATTAGATCGGAATTAGCACTTCAGATAAATTCCGATTTTTCCGAAAGTGAAAAACTAATTCCAAAAAAAGAAACGAAAACTCTGGAATTCAGATTCCGGAAATTGGAATTAAAAACTCGTTCCAAAATGGGAATTTTTTTTATCGGAGTCGGCGGAATTCGGAAAGTTCCAATTATCAGTCACCTATATTATTAATACTATAAGTGCACAATTTTCCAGGAAAAAAAGAAAATCAGAATTTTTGGAAATTGAAATTGGATCGGAAATCGGAATTCCATATATATTCCAATTCGAATCCAAACAAAAAGGGAAAAATCAGAATCGGAATTTTTGGATTCGGAATGAAAAATATTGTTCCAAAATCAGAAAATTCTGAACCCGAAAATTTCCGCTCATATAAGAAACTAAATGAATTATCAAAATCTTGATAATGATACGAAATTAAAAAGGCATCATCACCTTGGGTAAGGGTTCCCTTTGACAATCTTCTGACCGTACTTTCGCCACCTGTACCCATCATCTAGAAGGTCAACTTCACTAGTTGTCTGAACAATTATTCTAGGCTCGGTAACTGCGGAACGGGACGGCCCTCCTTGCTGTGAACTCTGAACAACCTCAATATTCCTGGTAATATTTCATCATTAGTAATAAATCACTAGAAAAAAAAAATCCCGAAAAATCATTTGTTATTGCATCACAATAATAATATTAAAAAACAAAGATCACCTTCTTTTAGATTCGGGCTCATCCTCGTTTCTAGTTTCAGCATTGCCCACTTCCTCACTGTCACTTGAATATTCAGACACATGTTCATGCGTAACTTGCTCTTTTACACTGTTTGAATTTCCGTTATCTTTTGTACGCTTATTGGGCAGGGGATGGTTGTGTTGGCCTTTGTATATGATTTCGGTTATTTGACCTTTGAGAGATCGTTCGACTTTCTTCTTGACCGGACAATTCGAATGAGTGCATTTATAATAGCTTCTTGGAAATTCACTGCCCTTCACTTGCTTCTGCCCATACTTTCTCCAATTGTACCCATCTTCGCTAGGTTTATCCACAGCCAAGTTATGAGGTTGAGATTTCTGATCGGGATTAGAAATATCAGAGGACTCTTTCATGTTTGGATATGGCAAAGGTTGCATTTGCCTCTGGACTTGAGCTTGAGCATGAGAAGTAATTTGTGTTAGGATTTGTTGATGCGACATTCCAAACGAGCCCTATTGCAAGCAAAAATAAAGAGCGAATAAGTAAAATCTCAAATAGGTGTCAATTTATGTGTCGATGAATTGTGATGTTTTCAAGAACGTGCACTCTAAGCATTCATATCCACAAAATCGAGCAATATCTCGTTTAAACTTAAATAGGTTAAACACACATCAAAGAAGACAATAGAATGATAAAACTAGATTCGACTAAACATCCATATTGCAAATCTCTTTTTTGTCTCATTTACTCAAATGCAAGCTCGGACAGTCTAGCTTTCCTCATATAACCTACTGAATCCCGTTTTTGGTATCGTTCTCAAGTTGAAATAATAATATGACTCTAACGCCATCTACATATGCTGGCTATTTCAAAACAATTAAATCCAAATCCCCAAATAAGAGTAGCATACAAGTGTCACAGTTGGAAATGAGGCAGTTTGACATTGCAGCATGTCCGTTATACATACGTATGTCGCAATCGTATCATCATAAATAAACTTTCTCGAATACACTCTACAATAGATCTCTTTCCAAACATAACTGAAATTCGAATTTCTATCTATATGCTTTATTTTTTTTTTTGCAAAACCCTATGAACAAACCTACAAATTGATTAATAGGCATTGCAAAACCATATATAACAATCAATCATGAAAACATAGATTCACATCAATTGAAAAGTAACGAATCAAATCAACGAGATCAAACATCATTAACTACCTGCAACGAAGAGAAGAACCCGGGCGAATCGAGCAAGCACGCAGGACTCAGACCCGGCGGAATCGTAAACATTTCCGGCGGCTGCGACACCGCTAACCCGGCCGGCCTATTCTGCTGAAACCTAAACTCCCCACTCCCACCACCTTCTCCCCCACTCTCCGCCGGCGCAGTAAAATCATGCCTACCGTTCGGCGCAGCTGAGGGGGAAGACATGGCGCCGGCGAGGAGCTGAGAGAAGGAGCGGCAATCGTTCTCCGGCTCATTTTCGGCGAAAAAACTGGAAACCAAACTCATGGGGCCCGGACTCGCCCCCGGGCCGGCCGTGAAGAAATTATCAATCGAAGTCCTCGGCGGCAGAGTGATCGTCGGCGGTGGCGGAGGAGGCTTGTTATCAGCCATTGGATTCAGCGTCACTATTTGACTTTCGATTTTGGGTTTTATTAGAGCTTTTCTGATTTATGAAAAGTCGTCGCTTCTCTTCGTCTTTTTTCTATTTTTCGGCGCACAGAAATCTGATGTATTTTCACAAATACCACAATTAATATTTAATTGATTTCAACATTATTATCCAATTTTTTTTTTATAGAAATTCAACTTGTTCACTAATTTTATTATTAACCATTAATTACACAAAAGAGAGTGACATCAATTAATATTGGAGTAATGTATTGCATTATAGTGAACGATGGTTTCAATGAAGTAGGGACAAGAATACTTAGCTAGTGGTTAGTTCATTATTACCTGGATTAGAAAACAGATATGGGTAGATTTGACCAAAACATATAATAATTAATAATTGCTAATTGTCCATTTTATACAGTATGCATTGACAATTGTACCCCCAGTAACTCGACCAATGACGGTATTGACCTCCTAAAGCACGTGAAATACATTTCCATTTGGCCACTACTGAGCGCAATGGGCACTAGCTAATAAGCTTGTTTTAAGATTCCTTATACAGATTTTTCATTTAATTTATCTTAATTATGTATTATTAATTTACTATACTACATAATATAAGACAATTTTTACTGAGTTTGAAGAGTTGATGTGACGACTTGCTAGTTGACATGTTTTAAATGCTCAGTGCGGCAAAAATGATGCACCAGATTTTAGAGTTTGTATTTATTTTTGGTAATGGGGTGGGGGGGTCAGCTATAAATTGTCTTTTGTCCAAATTTAAATCATGTTGTAGAAGTCAAATGTACAGATATTGGCATTGTTGGCCAAACACAAGACGATAAATTAATTGTTATAGTTAGAAAAAAGGACGACAATTAATGTCAACTACCAATTGCTAAGTTTGATTTTCATGAGTACTAAATCGGTAGGTAAGCAAAATGGTACGATCTAATGCAATTTAAATACTACACATGATGGGGCAACTCATCAACAAGAGTTCCAAGAAACATCTGTGCATGTGCAGGAAAACGCAACCACGTTATGATCAACTTTCCAGTCAATATATCGATAAAATTGTAAATCGCAAGTATTAAAGAAGCAACTATAGTTGATGGGGGAAATCAAATCTAACCCAACACTTGAATTCAAAAGTCGATATCCAAACCTCCCACGAGAAAAGTTTGAAGTAAAAAGCACAATCGAGAAAAAAGAAACAGAACATAATTGAAATCCACATCATCCTAATAAAGGTGAGTCGAGGACAAGAACCATCAATATTCAGCGATAACAAATGCCGAAATAAGATGGCTCAAAATCCTCCCATAAACCTTTAGTAATCTGTAAATATCATGTCTATCTCATTTAAAGTTTAAATAAACCACCACGAAATATCTCACCGACAAAACAATCTATTTCGGGCCAATATCCTTTAGGGCACAGATCTGCTCCTCTCCCATGGCAGACATAACACTCACAACAAGGTCCTTTCCTTCACCAAAGCCATCCTTGATCTGCGTGTGTAGCGAAAAACAAGATATTAATACGAATGCCGAAATTAATATAAGGGTTAAATACAAAAACACCCCTGTGCTATGAACTTTGTATCATTTACCCCCCGTACTACACATAAATACAAAAATCCCCCTCGCATTGCATTTTTTCCAGAATATGACGAAAATACCCCTACTCAAGCATATATATATATATATATATATATATATATATATATATATATATATATATATATATATATATATATAGTTTGAGCCATTTTCCACTATATATTTTACCATTTTCAGTCAATTTTATGTTGAAAATTTTGATATTTATACTTTTTTCTCCAAAACATCTAATTGCTTACATTTTTTTTATTTTCTAATAAAACCTTTTATTTTTGTCATTTGGAGTTTCTTCATTTTTTTTCTTAAATGTCTTCCGGTAGTTCAAACCTCCTAAGATTACAAACATCTTTACAATCCTATTATTGTTGACAATTTGAACTACCGGAAGACATTTAAGAAAAAAAAGAAGAAATTCAAAATGACAAAAATAAAAGATTTTTATTCAGAAAATTTAAAAAAAAAAAATCTAAGCAATTAAATGTTTTAAAGGAAAAAATTAAAAAAAAAAATAAAATGTCCCAAGTAAAATTGACCGAAAATGTTAAAAAATATAGTGGAAAATGGCTCAAACAAACCCTTATATTTATAGGTTTAGCAGGGGTATTTTCGTCAGATTTTGGAAAAAAATATATTAGCAGAGGGGGTTTTTGTATTTATGTGTAGTACAGGGGGGTAAATGATACAAAGTCCATAGTACAGGGGTGTTTTTGTATTTAGCCCTTAATATAATCATGAAAGGAATAAATCCAAAATCTTGCAAATTAAAAAGCGTGCAACGAATCTCTACCTGAGTAAGAAGAGCATCATCAGTTGGAAGCCTGAGGTCATCTTTAGTGTTGCCATTGTCAGTCAACAAGCTCACCTAAAAAAAATTATCCCCGTAATTTATTAACCATGACCACGCTATAAAAAATGCAACAATGATAGAGATTTAAAACAAAAGGGAACATACAAATCCATCCTCGGATATGTCAATGAGCTGGTAGTCAGTACGGTTGACATGCGGAACCTGCAATCCAATTAAAATTTCTTTAATCACAACTCTATACAATAAATAACATTGAATCTACATAGTAAACAACAATGCAGGGAGACGAAGAGGGAGAATAGTACGTACATCACAATTGTGGGAAGAGGGGACAATATCTTCAAGCTTCTTTGAGGTAAAGATGTCAATGGCAACAAAATGACATTTGGCATGACCGTGCTTTCCAGTTTTGGAGGTCGAAACTTCAACAACCTGTAACAAACATAGGCATATTTAGTATCACATAGACATGATGTAGAGACGTGATTCTAAAGAATAATTGCCAGCAAATCTATTCATAAAGTTAAATTAAACCCGCATTTATAAAGAACTATGATTTTCTCATTTTCTTCGTTATCAACTTTTCATCAACATCAATTTATATACAGAAGGCCTTTTCATATATGGTTTCGAGCAAATGAGTCCTACTTGAGAGAATTATACAACATTTTTCACCAGAAGATTCTACAAAACCTCTCCCGGGCCCATGGATTAAATTGTGCATCCATATCTACCAAAATAACCCACTAACAACAGAGAAATCGATTATGTGCAAATATCGATATTACAATCTAAGCTAACAAAACAGTAATACAGGATGCCAATTGTTGATATTTTTTGTCAATAAAAACATTCAGATACATGCTACACCAGATCATATATCTACACAGAGAAAAAATACAAGGAAAGATGAAATCAAGCTAAAAAAGCCAATCAACTCGATCGACTATACGTATACAAAACCTGTAAACAATTGAATAATTACGGAAGATAAAGGAATTCATTTCTGAATTAGAAAAACTGATCAACAAAATTAACTGCGTCTAGCAACTGAAGATATCAGCTTATTTACTCAGATCTCATAGTATACCTAAAACCACCAGGTGTGAATTCAAATCTATAAAAATAAAATGCGACAAAAAAACGTACAAAAAGGAGAGAGAACGAATCAAACCTTGCAGGGGCGGGCCTTGATGACAATGTAACCACCCTTACGAATAGTTCCGGCCTGCTGCGGGTAGGTTTTGGAAGCACCGGCGTCGGCCTTCGACTCGAACTGATGCTCCTCGTCAGACATCCTCGGCGGCCGAACTAGATAGATAAAACCAGCAAAACCCTAGAGAGAGAGAGAGAGAAAATGGGAGAGCTCAACGCAGATAAGCGAGGATGAATTGGGGGCGTTTGAAGTGAATTTCTGTTTATATACGGATTGTGTGTGTGCGTGTGTGTTCAGATGAGGGAGATTTTAGGGTTTTTGTGAAGGGGGGTGGGATGATTGGTTTTGGGCCGTCCGATTGTCTTCCTGAAGCGGTTGACGGATACGATTCCTTCGGATTTTTTGCTTCAAAACGACGCAGTGTAGAGGGGCTTTTCTTATTTTATTTTTTTATTTTTTATTTTTCTTTTGTGCTTATCTGGTCAATTCGTCATGTTCTGTAGGGCCGTGTGAATTGTGATAACGTCCGCGTCCGTGTAACGGTGTTAAGGGCATAATTACTCACGTAAATATATGGATAATTTACTCAAAAAAAAAAAAAAAAAATATATATATATATATATATGGATAATTATGGTCACCACCCCCGAGGTCAAATTACGAGAAACCCCTCGTGTTTTAGTAATTATAACCATCCCCTTCAACTATTAATTTTCTTACAAGTTCATGCTTATAGTGTCAAATTCAACATAATCTTCTAGATCACCGTAGTTGACAAGTCAAGGAACACGCATTTATGAACATCTTGTTTTAAAATGTGGAGCTCAAATGAGGTAAAACGAGTAAAAACTATACAATATTCCATATAATCTAGAAGATTCCACTGAATTTGACACCGCAATGGTCAGTGGCGGACCCAAGGTATGCCTTGGGGGGCCCGTGCAGGAATTTGTTTAGCTCTTTTTTATTGTTCTTTTTAATATTTAGTGTTATTTATCTATTAATTTATACACTTTAGCTCCCCAAAATTTAAATTTTGTATCATTTTACTCCAAAAAAATTTCTAGCCCCCTACCCAATCCCCCCTGGGTCTGCCCCTGGCAACGGTGGACGTGTGAGAAGATTCATATTTGAGGGATGGTTATATTTACCTAAATAAGAATAATTTTTTCGTAATTTGACCTTAGCTCGGAGTGGGTGTCCGTAATTTATACTAAAGATATTAATAGCAACATTTATTTATTTATAAAAAAAAAACAAATATGTAAAAATATTTACAAAATAGATAATATTAAGCAATAAGGACAACCATATATTTATTTTCCCTTAAAATTCCATACTCCATTTTTTTTTTACACTAATCTAGATTAAAGTACAGTTAAAACCTCTATAAATTGATATAGTTAGAATAAAACTCTATTAATTTAGTCAAATATTTAAGAACGCTTTCCTTGAGGCGGGACAATGCAAATATATTATTTAAGCAAAATTACTAATTTATCATAATTCTATTGTACAATTGTTTAATACATTCTTATAACTAGTTATACGCGTAATTTAACTTACTAACAACCTTTATATACATACATAAATTACATACTCACAAAATTAAATTGATCAAACTAATTAAATTTTATAATTCGTACAAACTAAAACCACAATCAACTTAACTCTAATTAAGGAATGGTCTAGCAGTTGGAACGAGTGAACCTGTGTCAATAGAATCAGGTTTAGGTCCTTTTGTCAACGGTCGTTAGATCAAGCTTGTCACATATAGTTACTCTATTGTGGTTTACGAACTCAATCATCCACTTAATAAATCAAAATCATAAACAAATAAAGGCTAATTATATTTTGGTCCTTATATTATACACTGAAATTGATTTTAGTTCGTATATTATATTCTCCACAATTTTAAAATTTAATACAGGGGGCACTATGAATGATTTATTGTATTTTATGGGTATAAATTGTTATTAAGATTGTTTAGGGGAGCAAAGTGCCAAAATGTTATTTGTCAAAGTGCAAAGTGGCAAAACGCTATTTGTTAAGGGGCAAAGTGGAATAAAGCTAAGTTATCATGACTACCTTTGTTTTGTTTATTCCCGAAATAACCCCGCACAGACAACCCCACTTCTCCTCGGCCGTGCGGCGACTCCTGTAAGGCTCCTCTACCTTCTCCGGCGTACTGGTATTTCAATTTTTTCCGTTCTCTTCTGCTCGATTTTCTAATTTCTTCTGATTAACTGTGCTTCTTTTCATCTTCTACGTCTTCTTCGTCTTATTCTGTATACAGCTTCATTCATTTTGCACGAGATCCATATTATGCAAACATCCTCAATTTTTTTAGGTTCATTTCCTCTTGTTTTTGTCAGAATCAGGAATTGTATGTCGAAATTTTCATTGGGCGGTTATTTTTTTCTCGATCCTTTTTTCTGCCCAAAGTTCGTAGCCCTAGTTTTCAGTTTTTTTCTTATGTATTGTATATAAATTCGAATGAATATCTTGATTCTGAAATTCCAAATAATCCAGAAAATTGGTAAATTGATGAGTTCATCTAATATTCGGATTCTTTTGGAGTTCGATTATTTGTTTGACTCGTTCATTTATTTTAGTGGAAATGCGGCTTGTGGTATCTATATTCATAGACTAATATTTCCTTCATTTTAGTGAGATCTTGTTGCTATCGCATATCTGTCTGAAATTAATTAATTGGATGCGATCAACAGGTAACTGAAACTGAAATGCTGAAGCTGCAAACTTACGCGGGGCTTAGCTTCATAGCTACGTTGGCTGTTACTTATCATGCCTTCAGTAGTAGAGGCCAGTTTTATCCTGCAATGGTTTACTTGTCGACTTCAAAGATCAGTTTGGTGCTTCTTTTAAACATGGGACTGGTTCTCATGTGCATTTTGTGGCAACTGACCAAGAAAATCTTCCTCGGCTCGCTTCGGGAAGCAGAAGTAGAAAGGCTGAACGAGCAGTCGTGGCGGGAGATTATGGAGATACTGTTTGCGGTCACTATTTTCAGACAAGATTTTTCAGTTACATTTATTGCAATGGTCACTGCTTTACTTCTGATCAAGGCTTTGCACTGGATGGCGCAAAAGAGGGTTGAGTACATCGAAACAACCCCAACTGTTACTAAGCTGTCGCACTTCCGCATTGTATCTTTCATGGGATTCCTTCTCCTTATTGACGTTAGCTTTATGTACAAATCAATCAAGTATTTGCTAGACACCAGAACTGCTTCCGTTTCACTCTTCTTTTCATTCGAGTAAGTTTCTCCGACTTCCAATCATCTATTTTATTACTGGAATATTTTTCCCGAAGTGCTTATTCTGGTAACTTCTTTGTCATTTCAGATACATGATATTGGCCACAACAACTATAGCAACATTTGTGAAGTACATATTCTACGTTAGCGACATGCTAATGGAAGGTCAATGGGAAAGAAAAGCTGTCTATACCTTTTATTTGGAGCTTATCCGTGACTTACTCCACTTGACTATGTATATGTGTTTCTTCCTCGTCATTTTTGTGTAAGCAATCTTTCAAAATTCTCCTGCATGGATTGGGATTTGGGGTATATAAATTTGAAGGTCAATATTACCATGTATAAAATGTTAATATCGCTGTTGAGTCGCGACAGATCGTGTTAATTGTTCTCTGCTCCAATACATCACTATAATATAGTATATGCTTGGCTAATAAGTATTTAAGTAAATGCGTCGCCCATTCATAGTCTGATTCCCCAGTCTACTTCAATAATTTTGCTGATGATCATACCGTATTCACTTGTTCTCGTTCCAGTATCACTTCAAAAGGTTCTTGTGTGACATTATATTATTTGCTCTTTTCTCTCCCCAGGAACTATGGTGTGCCTCTTCACTTGATCCGTGAGCTCTATGAGACGTTCAGGAACTTTAAAATCCGTATTGCCGATTACATACGTTATCGCAAGATCACTTCAAACATGAATGATCGTTTCCCAGATGCTACTCCCGAAGAGCTCGATACGTAAGTAACTTTTGCTCAATGGAAATAAGTAGTGGCTTCTATTGATAACTCTAATTGACATTTTTTTAATTGTCGTAAAACCATGCAGAAGCGATGTAACGTGCATTATATGCCGAGAGGAGATGACTACGGCAAAGAAACTTATTTGTGGGCATCTTTTTCATGTCCACTGCCTCAGATCGTGGTTAGAAAGACAAAATACATGTCCTACATGCAGAGCGCTTGTTGTACCACCTGAAAATGGGACATCAACTACTGGATTAAGGGCTGATGGTCCTCAGCAAGGTACGATTTTCTCTACTTTGCGTGATTGATCTTCTGTTGGCGTTTAGGGCCTGATACAAAAATAGAGTCCATTTTCGGTATTTCTCGGTGTGCAATTTTAAGTTCCATCAAGTTTGCTAATCTGGAATATATAATATCATCGTGAACTTTATTTATTGGTTTTGATTCATATTAAGGAACCCATTGTCAAACGAATAATTGTAATAATATTGTTGGTTTGACACAGGAACTACCGCTCCTAGTACATCTTCGCCAAGCTCCGCTGACAATAGTGCTTCAAATAATAATATCAGTCAGCATCAGATTAGACTCCAAGCTGCTGCAGCCGCTGCCGCCATATATGAGAAATCTTTTGTTTATCCTTCTCCAAGTACTCCCTCTGGGTATGTACTCTCTTCCACTATCTATACTTACATTTCCAGGCGTCTTTCGTGGGCTTTCTTGTTTTACAATGTTGTTACATTCTGGAAACTGCAAGATATATGGAAACTTACATGTTTACTTAGTCACGGGATTTCAGAGTTTCCTGTATCCTACAATTTGGGATTGTATGGTCCTTTATAGTTCGTAACAATTTTATTTTGGGAATATAGCACTTACATATAATTGGAAATTTATGTGTTTCTGCATTATAGGATGATGTCATCTCACTGATTCTGTTCTATTAGTTAAATAACTGTTAGAAAAAAATGCGATTCGAGGACTTCTTGAGGATGACAAACAACTATAGAATATATTTGTATATGGTCATCGTGTATGCAGGTGTTTTCATATGTTTTTATAATCATCTGATGCAAAGAACGGGGATAGCAATTAGCTATAAGCAGCATTAATTATCTGTGTTCTTGCAGATCACCCGGGTCTACCTTACATCCCGGAATGGCAAACAATGGTGGAAACTATGGGCAACTGAGGGCTCGCAATGTATCGGAACCTCAGCAGGATTTACAAGTCAAATTAATTCAGCACCAGATTGAGGTAATATAATTCCTTCGAAAAACTTATGATTGAACTTTTACCTTTCTTGCGTGTGATGTCTAAAAGGCTCAAATAAACCGGGAAGTTACACAACAAATATAATCAACAAGCACCAATAATAGTGACCACTAGTCCCTTAATTATTTTCTTGCTTGTTTCGAGTTTTTGATATAGGCCATGCGACCATTTTTATTCGTAATAAATATTGACATATCTTACATTATTCAATTTATATCCGAATACGTTGGGCAGTTTCTGCAAAGGCAGCTTCAGCTTCTGCAAACATCAAACGGTGAGAAAAAGATGGATGTAGAAACGACACCCGATAACAAGGGAAAGACGGTAATACCCTCACCATCTTCATCTATTATAGACTCTAGTGAGACTCACAGTCCAGGGGCTACCGACTAAATACGAAGTTTTTGATTCGAGCGTCCTCGGAATTTATCATACTTTAAAGACTCTGTATTCGATGAAATGATGTATGTAAATTAAATCAAATGTACTACTTGTGTGTGTGAAGCCAGTCCCCAGTGTACTGCAGAATTGGGAGACCGCAATTTGAGGCTGTACTTAGATTTTTGAAACCCGAGTCATGAAGGAATATTCCTTAATCTTATATCTGTTTAGGACAATTTATTACTTTGTTTTGATGTTAATTATCAGTTTTCATTTAATTAATAATTAGTATATTAAAGACCCTATAATTAACGCATAAGATGACCAAAGAATATGTTAATAGTTGAGACAAAGAAACCACAGATATAATAATCCACACCAATCAATTTATATATTTAAGAAATTAGCAGTTCTGTGGGGCCCACAAAGTCAAGTTTGCAAAATCATTTTTTTGCAAAAAGGAAAAAGATGAAAGCTTCGCTCATTTTCCATGAAAAAGACTTTAGGTATAGTAGGGCCCACTCCCAAGTTCACAATAACATGAAAACAATGGAGAAATTAAATATAATTAAATACTATTAACTGATTATTAGCAAACCTACTTTATCGGTCTAGGTTTAAGATTTATTCATTAATTTACTGATTTTGACATATGGACTACCTCTCAATAACTTCAATTTCAATCCGATCCAAGTTAATTAACAAAACACACACACACACATCATTTTATTTTGGGTAAATTACAAACACCCCCTAGGTATGGTCAATTTACAAAAAAAACCCTCTTGTTTGGATAATTACATATAGCCCCCTCAACTATGATTTTTTCTTACACCTCCACCCTTATGGTGTCAAATTCAACATAGTCATCTAGATTCCGTGGAATGTGCTCCAGTTTGTACTCGTTTTGTGTAAAAATACAGTTTCCGATGCACCACAATCTGATATATACAAGATAAAAAACACATATTAATATATTATGATCATCTTGCTTCATAATGTAGAGTTCGAATGGGATAAAACGGGTACAAAAGTGATAATATTCCATATAATCTCGAAGATTCCACTAAATTTGAGGAGTTGAGGGGGTGGTTGTAATTATCCAAACAAGAGGGGGGGTTTGTAATTTGACCATACCTCAGGAGGGTGTTTGTAATTTACCCTTTTATTTTTTATTTTATGTGAATATATATAAATATTAATTTACATTAATAATAAATAGAAGTAGGAAAATAGTCAGAATATTACAGTAGATTGGATACAGAGGTTGATCCGAAAAATGTTAAAAGGACAATTGTCCATCTGAGGGGTGTGTTTGTATTTTTATGGTAAGTAATAACTCATGGTTCAACTTGTTGCCAGTGCAGATTTCTTTATTTATTTTATTTATTTATTATTTTGCATGGATTCAACCCAAAATTCAAGATAAAAAAACCATGGACAATACCTGGTCCATCTATTTTTGGTTACCAAAGTACATTCCCATATATATATATATATATTATATATGTGTTTTCTTAGGAAAATATTTTGAATTTTGTAAAAAAAAAAAAATTAAAAAAATTGAAGAGTAAAAACACAAGGTGTGTTCATATCTAATAATATATAAAGGGAGGGGTTTACTTGGCAATTGTGATATTTTGGAGGGGCCTATATGTAATTAACCTAATAATACATGTGAGTTTGAATCTTTGAACAAATTCAAGTTTTTTTGGTTAAACCCCTTACTGAAAATTGACCCCTTATAAAAAATTGGATTTTTAGACTTTTATTATTAATTTAGAATAATTAATATTTGAGGATTGGAGAAATTCTATCCAAATTACATTTAATATTCTATGGTTCTTAAGACACAGTCCAATTCTTTAGAATGAAAAAAAAAAAGAAAAAAAAAATCAAGGTCAAATTACGGCCGTCACCCCTGAGGTAGGCTCATATTGCAAAATAATCCCTCATATTTGTATAATTACACCCATCTTCCCAACAATGCATTATCTTATATGTCTATTTTTGCGGTGTCAGATTTACCCACTGAAAGAGAGTTTTTTTCGTAAGACAATACATAATTGAAGGGATGGTTGTAATTATCAAAACATAAGAGATATTTCGTAATTTGAACTTACCACAGGAGTTGACCTTAGAAAAATCAATGAGAAATATATGTGAATTAGTAATAACCGAAGTTGGTACTATCAAATATCAATATTGAAAAATATTTGAAATGATTAATCATGACAGTAAAAGAATTGCCTAATTAAATCCAGTTGTATTATATTTTCAATACACCAAACAGATTAAATCCCAAATATTTGAAGTAATATTCGGATGTATTAATTTTGGTATTTCACAACCACAAAATTCAAATATTCAATGCTCCCACTATAAATTTTGCTAGAAAAAAGTTCTACAATTATGCCTCATTATTGCCGTAACAGTTCATTTGCTATTTATTTATTTAATTTAAAAAAATAGTAAAAATTGTTAATTTTTGATTTACAAGTCAATTTTGAGGTAATTATTAAGACACAAAATATATTTGAGTGTGTGGTATTTTGGTGTGACGCCACGTGGAAATTCTGAACCCGATCATGTTCATTCATTTATCCACCTGTGACTTCTGTACAGTACCATACAGTACCTCCTTCAAAAAAACAATTTAGACTTTCTCTGAAACAGACAGAGTAACACCCAATCAGATTTCATCAGGAGAATCAAATCACATCCCATTCTTGTAATTAAACCCCACTTCAGAGGTTAGATAAATAAATAAATAATTAAATAAAATCTTCAACCCTAAAATAAAAAAATAAATTACAACAGGCAGTGGGCCCCACAGATTGTCCGACGCATGACAACAGCCAATTAGGACACCAATTTTAAAATTGAAATCCGAATTAATGGCAAATTAAATAGGAGTACAAATTTAATCTAGAAAAAAGATTGCATCTTGGGCTTTGTTTTTGTATGTATAGTGTATGTATAATAATGTAAATACTTAGATTTCCGATACATACGATGATCATGAAACATTGGGGCTATATACTTGTATCTATATATCTATATCTAATTATATATAGGTGGGCAGTTTTGTATTGCGGACATTAAATTTTATCATAAATATAATCTGTACAAAAAAAGCAGGGGAGGTGGAGAGAATCTAGAAATTAAAATTAAAATAAAAAACATTTCTTTTTAATTTCCACAGAAAACAAAAAAAAAAAACCCAGAAAATTATATTAATGGTAGTGTGTGTTTTTTCAAGTGTGTATGAGTGCGTGAGAGTTTTTTTTTTTTTTTTTTTTAATTTTTAGAGAGAGAAAGAAAAAGGAGAGAATAAAAAGAGACCGGATGTTGACAAATTTGTATGTCACTGTTGTGAGAAGGTCGTTCGTTTGTGTGAAAGATTTCTTATCTGGGATCTCTCTCTTTCTCTCTCTAGCTTTCTCTCTCTTGAATTTATATACATATATTAAATACTAATTAGTGGAGTATAATACTACTATTAAATTAAATACTAAATAAATAAATATATACAGTTGGGAAAAGAAATTCTTTCCTTTTTATAATTTGTTTCCTCTCATTCTCTCTTCCTATGTTTTTACCTTTTTTTATTTTTTCTTCTTCATTTAGAGAGAGAGAGAGGAGAGAGAGAGAGAGAGAGAGAGTGGCCCAGCAGATCGAAATCTCCAATCTGTAGTTTGATGAGGATCTGAGCTTCTTCAATGGAGTTGCCAAACCAAACACTTATTTGTTCCTTTGTTTCATTTCCCAATTATTAGCATCAGTTTTTTTTGTTCTTTTTTTCTTTTGTTTAAAGAAAAAAAAGAAATTTCTCTCTCTTCTTTTTGTTGGCCTTTTGTTTTACTGGTTCAGTGTGAAACCCTCTGAAAGTTTTATTCCATGTTTTCTGGGGTTATTTAATTCCTCTATGATACTATTTTGGATGATTGAATTTAAATTCACCAAGGGTTCTTGAGGAACAGCTTGTTTCAGGATGTGGGTCTAAGGTAATAATCATCTTTTTTTATTTATTTATTTTTAATTAAAGATTTACTTGTGTTTGACTGTTACCCAGAAGAAGAAAATATTTAAATTGTGCTTTTTGATTGATCATATGATTGTTAGAGTCATAATTATTTTCCCAAATGTCTGCTGTTTTCATTGGCTGTAAGAACTGGATTCGTTCATTTGATTTTCCAGAATTAGTTGTTTATGTATTAGGATTTGGTGTTTAATTGATGATATCTATAATGGGTACTCGGTTTTTCGATTTTGTGATCATCGAAACAGGATCTGCTTTATGTGCATACTCATTTTCAAGAATATGCAACTTTTGTTTTCTTTGGTAGCATAATAGCATCAAGAATGTGTCCTGAATCGTAATTTCATTTGCTGAATTGGGTCCGTTTCGTATATAAACAACTACTCCTGGTTTTTATTCAATCCCCCTGGATTACAAATTCAAGATTCATCTGCACTCGAATAGTTGTTCTTAAGATATATTTGCAATTTAGGATTTGCATTTAATTTTGGAATGCGTTGGTCAATAGATGCAGGAATAAATTTTCGTATCTGCAGCATTACATGATTGTATAACTTGTACAAAAGGAAATAAATTTGAATTTCCTTCTGAGATTCACTAGATTTTCGAAATCCGAATCGACTCTGTGTGATCTGTGTTTCTAATTTTCTAACCACTATTCAATGCTTCATTAACTACTGGTTAATCAATAATCACATTGCATTTTTTCATAATAAAGAAAGTGATTAATTGCTCTGACCTGGAGATTCTCTTACATTACAAGAATTTTACATTTTATTGTGCTCGTTTTAAGATGTTGCGATAATCTCGAAATTGCTCACTGAACTCGCAGGAATGGGAACAAAAGTAGATTGCAAAAGCTACTTGCCTGGATTTTTCTCCATGAGAGACCTTAACGAAGATTCTAGAACTGACAGCTGGCCCTTATTTTACGCAAACAACAAGAACACAATACAAAACGGACATTACCACAACAGTTATCCGAGCCACAATAAGGACACATTGAAGCAAAAAATGCTCGAACACGAGGCAGTTTTCAAGAACCAGGTACTTTATTTTATTTTTTTTATTATTATTACAATCGTCATCTTAAGACATCGATTTTGTCTCAATTTTATTTTACTGTCAACAGGTGCACGAAATGCACCGTCTTTACAGAATACAAAGGGACATGATGGAAGAAGTCAAAAGAAAACACAGAGCTTCAATGGAGCCAGCATCATCAACAAGTCTTCAAGAATCTCAAATTCCGTACGAAAATGCTCGAAAATGGCACATGGCTGGCTTTCCTTTGTCGGGTTCTGTAAAAAACAATACTCGAACATTTTCAGGAGTTAATAATTCGACTACAAAGGAATCTGAACCGTTCGATCCAAGACCATTGAAGGTGAGGAAGAAGCTATTCGATCTTCGACTTCCGGCCGATGGATATATAGACACCGAAGAAGAAACGGAGGAACCAAAGGAGTACAATACTAACGGTGGACCTGCGAGTAGTTCGAAATTATCCATCGGTGGTCGCTCGATCGGTTTTGCGGATCTAAACGAACCGGTTCAGATCGAAGAGCGAATAGCTCCATCGTGCGTTGATTTCCTCGGTTCTAATTCGGGTCGACCCGCTAATTCAAAAGCGGGTTATTTTGGTGTCACTCAAGAAACCGTAAATGCCCGTAACGGATTCTTGACAAATTCATCTGCCGAAAGTAAAGTTTGCGAGAGGGGACAGATGTCTTACATACACGAACGAGGTAAAGATTGTATTTTTTTGTTTTTGTGGTTGTATATATTAAGTTATTTGCGAGTGCTATAATTTTTCTCGACATTTTCAGGGTCAACTAGTGGCAATCTCAGTTCCGTAACACAAATTCGTCCTCCTGTAATATATCCGATGAGTGGTTACAACAGCAGAGAAGATCTGTGGAGAGAGAGGCTTCGGAATGGTCTAGAACCTTCCGATAGATTCCAGAATCACTCCAACAACCCTTTCTCTAATAACTCCTCTTGTTTTGCAACTTCGTGGGCGAAACCGACGAATAATTTTGCTCAAAAGGTGGTTACATTAGAAACACTTTCGACGAACAGAAACCACCAGCAGTATACTTCGAAGTTGAATCCGGGTTTTGGAAGTGAATCGACTTTGAATGGATTTTTCCATGCACCTGCGTCTGGATCGAAAGAACGACTTAATTGCAGTAGAGGTGATAATATTGTAGTGGCATCATCTAACGGCTCTAATTTTCGAAATGGTTCGATTCTCGCAAATTCGAAGCCCGCATTAGACATAAACTTGAATGAAGAAGTATTTCCAAAGAGCCCGTCAAATGAGATCGAGATTCTTCAGGATCTTAATACGACGGCGTTGCCGTGGCTTAAACCTAGGAGATTAGAACCTTCCGGAAAGTCCAGCAACCTTTGTGCTTCTTCTTCCAATCAATTTTCTTCCAAGAATGAAACGGGTAGAGATCTTAATCAACTCTTCGTCCCAAAAGTTACATCGGGAAGTGATTGTAAGAAAATTCTTGGATGTCGCGTGTTCGAAAGAGATGCACGAGATGATGAGCTGTCACCCATTGCTTCCACCTCAGCGAAACCTCAAAGAAAGAACGGTATGATCGATATTAATGTAGCGTGTGAGCCAGATGAGGATGAGATTATAGCTGCTGCTGCTGTAGAACTGGTGGCTCTGGAGAAAGAAAAGGAAAAGCCGAAAAACGGGGATTCGATACGAGACTACATTGACCTAAACTCGTGTGTTAGTGACTGTGAAGAAGAATCTCCATCGCTCGGTTACGAGAAACGAAAGATTGCATTGGAGATAGATCTTGAAGTTCCTTTCCTTATGGAGAGCGAGGATGACGATTTTCATAGTACACTGTCCAAAGAAAACATACCCGACAAAGAATCCTTAAAACCCGTAATAGACCACCAAACCGAACAAACAGTGGACGAAGTTCTTACAACTGCGGCAGAAACAATGATTGCAATCTCCTCTTCATGTCCACAAATCCAAACACCCGATGAAGCTTCCTTATCAGAAGCACTCCTATGGCTTGCCAATTCTCTCTCTTCTCAACATGCGAACGAGTGTGAGATGATGACAGCTGGCAAAGAATCGCCACAGATGGACGAATTCGAGGCTATGGTACTGGAAATAGCAGAAATGAAAGAAGAGGACTACATGCCTAAGCCCTTTGTACTTCTAGAACTCGTAGAAACGGGGCCCGCTGCTTTACCAACGAGGCCTAGAAGGGGTAATGCTAGGAGGGGAAGGCAGAAACGGGATTTCCAAAGGGATATTCTTCCAGGTTTGGTATCTTTATCGAGGCACGAGGTGACTGAGGATTTTCAGACGTTCGGGGGGTTGATGAGAGCAACTGGCCATTCTTGGACGAGGAGAAACGGGGCTGCCCGGGGCAGGAAACGGGCAGTAGTGGAAACTGCCCGGGCAGCGGTGGAAACTACCCCTGTGGGCCCCGTTGTAATTGCACCGTTGGAGGATAGAAGTTTAACGGGGTGGGGGAAGACTACTAGGCGACCTCGGAGACAGAGATGTCCCGCGGGTAATAGTAATAATACTCCTGCTGTGGCGTTTGCGTAATAAAGGAGGCATCGGTTTTTTTTTTTTTTTTTTTTTTTTTTCTAATAGAGAAATTGCGCGACATTTCGAAAGCTTGTTTTTTACGAGTTTTTGAATAGTAGAAGGAATGGTTATTTGTGTGTGTAAATGGCGTTGGCGAAAACTTGAATTGTTTAGAAATAATGTCAGTTTGATTTGGTCATGATATGATATATATACACACAGATCATTGTTTTGAATACGATTGTTTCAATTGTTGATTTACATATAATTATAAATTTGAAAATTTTAAATTGCAAATATTAATGTTATAAATTATAAGTTCATTTATATATGTTATATATATATTACAAAAAAATAATATGAATTACTAATTAATGAAATATGCTTTAATAAATTATAAAATGATATTACTCAAAAAAAAAAAATTATAAAATGATAAAAATTATAAGAACATGCTTCATTATAGAAATTCAAACTGTATTTTACCCAAAATAAATTTCCACTTGTGGGCTTCAAGTTTTGGGCTAAGTGTTTGTTTGGGCCCCATCGTTTAGTGGGCCCACATCCTAGAATTGTTTACTAGAAAAGGACACGTGTACGACTAGATTACCTGGACAAAATAGTTAGCAGCAGCCAGACTGTTTCATAATTCCACCCATAAAGAAAAAAACATTTATTAGAATAAACATAAATAAACAATAATTCTTCGTAACCAAAATGAATTGAAAAAATAGAAAAAAGGACCAAAATGAATTGGAAAAATAGGAAAGGGACTTGGTTGAAAATAGAATTGGATATGCTTTTATACAATAGATATATCTACAGCCGCTGATAGACATATTTTGTTCTAGGATCAACAATAACGCCCTTGCCTCCGTTCACTTCTAAATCATGCCTGCACCAATTTTAATGATTTTTCCATCATGAAAATTGTTGGGATAAAATATGATTGATTAATTAAAACTAATGGAAACTTACTGAAACACGAAATCCGGAATAGTCAGTTGTTCACGAGGGACATATTTGAATAGCTGCAGAAGGCGATCGACATAGACAACCTTCTTCCAAACCTGATAATCAATCAGTTTTTCGATTTCTTTAGCTTCTTCGCAGAAAAAGGGAAAAAAATTGGAAAATCGTAAAATTTAGATGAAATGAGGCATACCACATTATCTATAAATAACTGCATTGCAAATATTGCAGCTTTCAGACCAAACGTTGGATGGAGAACATATATTGCCTACACCATAAAAGCAAATTTCAATAAACGAGAACTAAGAGAGTGTGTGTGTGTGTGTGTGTGCGCGCGTGTATATACATAAGAGCCTCTAAAAGCGAGAAATGAGAATAGACGTACATGAAGATTACGCTGGTGTTTCCGACCAAGTATTTGTTCGACTCTTTTCATCCACCCCATATCTGGTTGTCTGTTGAATCACAAGTATTTAGAAGTCAGCCAAACTCAAGAATTTTGCTTCTCGTTATATACCTTAACAACCTCGATAGATCGAGGACTGAGGAGTCGTACTCTAAAAAGGGTAAATTACAAAAACTACCCTCGAGCTTTTTAATAATTAACAAAAAGAACTAGTTACGTTTGTAAATGACAAGTAACCCCTTCACATTTGTTTTAATTTTGCAAATTTCTCATACTAACAGAAATAAGAAATACTTTAAAGATATACAATATACTGTCAAGGAGAAAATACGCACATCTGCAATGATGCTGCCGAATGGAGATAAACTATTGAGTAAGGCTTCTGTATCAAGGGCTCAAACTCCTGAAAAAAAATACTTAAATGATAATTATCCACCTCAGTAAGGGCCAAACAAGCAGCTGGAAAGGCCATCGTAGTTAACCATTTAACATGATCCATAAACCCATGGAAGTACTGAATTTATAACTGAAAACGGCAATAATTATTCACCTTCACAACGTATAGCACAAACCGCTCTAGGTCAAGACATCTGAGGAGAAAATGTGCTCCAACCACCACCATTACTGGACGACCTTCACTGTCCACCCCACCTCGGTAGCTGAAATAAAGACAAGAGTATGCGTTACGATTCTGAACTTCATACAGTTAGGCCTCGTACGATCAAATAATCAAATGAAAATCCAATTGTTTTGTTGGACCATAGAAGGTCCAATAAAAAAGCTCCCTAACAAGCAAGATAAGACACGATAACATAATATTTCCGGGTCAACCTGGGAAATTATTGTGTTTACCAAACATCAAACAAAGTCCAATTATTTAGTATATCACAAACTATCAAGTTCAAGCAGCTTACACAATTTTCATTTCAGCGATGTCGGAAAGATTAAGTGAATTTGCTTTAGCAAGATATCTAGAATGGATGGAATATTCTTCAGCAGCGGATAAAGGAGGACTGCCAAGGTCACCATATCCAAACATTTTAGCAACATTCCAACCATTTCGTGCCTGAGCAGTTTTCTCCCATTGTTCTCTACGTCTCTCATCTGGATCTTTGATCAAGGACATAAAAGCAGGATCTAGATATGAATCCAAGTATGACGAGTTCCTATTTAAAAATAAATAAAAAATAAATAAATGCCTACATTCCATGAGTCCATAATGCCAAAAAAATCTAAGAAAGAAAACCACCCACATTAGTTATTTTACCAGACAAGAAAGACAACCATATGCTCGTAAGGAAGTACTCTGGTAACTGAAAGCGGTTTATCTACTGCCATGTGACCTCATTTTTTGAATATCTTTTAGACCGTAAAGCAACTTAGTTTAGGTCAAAACCCTAAAGCATCAATTGGATAATTGCATATACAAAAGGTCAGGGAAAAGTATTTGAGTCACTAACCGTCTTGCCGATGCAACGTCGCTCACTGAAAGATCAGTAGAGGTTTGGGGAGCTCTAGGAATATTCTTCTTCAAATTGGGTAAAGGCTTTATTCTGATTTTACGTTCATCTATGACTGTCTCGCCATTTTCATCTCCAACATCAGCCGGAAGTTTTGAAATAGCTACCTCCTCCTCAAGTTTATCCCGTGGAAAGTAAAGCGGAAGCAATCTACAATAGGAAATATTAATGACAAATTGAAGAGCAAAAAAATCTATTCGTAACAAAAAGTACATTTCATCAGTTAGACAGGACACGCAGATTGCTAGATTAACTAGATAGTACACTTCCAGTTAACACACCTTTTATATATCTCTGTATCCGTTGTTGTTGTAGTGCAAAATACGACTGCATGTATTTTATCCTTCTGTTTCTCAAGAAATCGTCTCACAGTTCCTAACCAAATAACATAAATCCGAATTTCAAGGCAAGGAATGGAGGAAGGAAACAGAATAGTGAAGCATGTTCAAAAACGTGAAATATATGAAGAAATTCATAAAATATAACTTATAGATCATGAATGAAATCTACGTAAAAAAATGCACCTCGACTTCTTATTTAGATACAAAACACACACCAACAGACAAAACATGGTAAGGAAATTGCTTACTTATTGCCACGTGCGCAGCTGGTTCTCGTGGATAATTTTTGGCTTCTGTATATATACAACCCATGGCAATGCTGCATTCACATTAATAAAGAACTCAATCCCAGTATTTTAAGAATAATCCATGACACAAGGAAGAATAAATAACTGGATTCAATGCCTGATTATTGAACCACCTCTGCAATCCATTTTCAATGAGAAGTTCAAGGCAAGATCTGTAGCAATGACTAAGAGCATTCTCTGCAGCCGTATGATATTTTACAGCATACTTAGGACCAACAGTATGAACAACCCTCCTGCAAATTACAAGAAACTTCCATATTGAGTAAAATTAGTTATTAAATATAAGTTTGCAATGTCTACACTAAAAAATTACAGAGACCCTGAAATAATTTTATTCAAATCTATAAAGAGGCGTTATTGCCATCTTTGATCATTAATTTATTGGAAATATTTCGAAACATGACAGGTGGTTCAGTAAGCTAATTAATACAGAGTTAAATACATGAATTTAAAAAATATTCCAAATAAATACAACAAAAGATTGTAACAAACTGATTAGAACTAAAAACAGCATAAAGTCTAGTCGAACGATTTTGGCATAGTCACCTTGCTGGAAGGTCATAACCCTTGGTAACTTTTGCCATCCCTGTTCGGCAGCCACCCTGTAAGCGTTAAACATCCATAGTTACGTGCAAGTAATAAAGGTGTAACATTTCAGGATAAAGTTCTTCATGAGAATGTAATCTTCAGAATCTAACAGAAGTAGTTGCATGTTTTTTTATACCAAAATCCATATAACTGGTTAGACCATTCATAGAGCACATTGTGGATGAACGATTTAATTATGAGTACGTAGTTATATTACCAATGTAGAACATTCTTCTGCAAGACCAGGGCCTGCGGCAGCATGCAAACCAGGGCTACTGTGTGCTTCATCTAAGTTCTGCCAACCAAACAAATAATATTTAATTTTTCGGAAAAAATGCAGCCACTTCTGGTTAGGCAGGGAATACGCTACTTAGATTAAGTATCATAGAAATGCAGAGAAAATCACTACACCGTACAAGCCCAACATTAACATCATAAGAAAAGCCAACAGTCAACAAATCAGTTATCTCATCACTTCTCACGAAGATAAGTATGCAAATAAGAAAGCCAGAACCATCATGCGATTACATTTCCTGTAGATAAAAGCAATACTCTCCATAACAATAAACGAACTACGCACCTCGTTTGTTGAATTTACTACAGCATCCACCTCAAGATTCCACGGGTCTCCCCTCCAAAGATATATCTTCGAGTTAATTTCGTGATCAATGGGAAACCGAGACACCATCCCATTTCCACTATTCTCTCCATCAGATGCAGGTGTTAAAGGGTCCGGAAAATACGGATTCTGGAAAGCCGAATCATCATTCTCGTACGAGTATCTAAACTCCGAATCACTCCAACGTGGCACTTGATCAAGAGTCACAGCAGAATACCCACTATCTGTTGGTAATCCACCTCGATTAGTGGTTGCAGCCCCAGACGCATACATCATAATTAAGGACCCCTAATCAAATCTTCACCCCCTTCACCTTCTCTCTAACATTAAACCCACCTCCTTTATTAGCTATTACCAACTGGCTCAACTCTGAAGGAAAAATATTGAAACCTCAATTTCAACAATGCCCAACACAATGTTGCTAACTTAAATCCCCTGATGCAAAAGAAAAATAATAATATCAAAGTGTTGATGAAGTGAACTATTTTTTTTTTCCGGTGAACTTTGAATCAAACGAAACGTCACATATGTCAAACAAAATCGAAATATCTCATAGAATTGAAGAGTCAATCAGAATCATCTGAGCTTCAGAAGCGCTCGCATCGCTTCCAGACTGGCCGCAATCAAATCATTCCAGAATTATCACAAATTCAAAATTTATCTCGTTGCAAACAAATTAACGTCAGAAAATTAAAAAAAATACAAGTATAGAAAGCAAAAGGAGGACATGAATTCTTCATATTTACGCTCAAATACTCATCCATGAATCCCTAAAAAATCAAAATACCTTCAAAATCGTGATAACTGGAGCGCCTTCTGAGATTTGAGAAGATGGAATCTGGGGAAGATATTCGATGGTGTCCAGCGTCTGGGTCTGCGGTGGAATTTCTGATTTGTTTTTTTTTTTTTTTATCTGATCGTAATTTGTCAGATTTTGTTTTTATTGTCCAAATGCCCCTTGAATTTCAAATTTATTTTATTTACAACCCATTAAAAAAATTTAATTATATAATGATTTCTTCAATCATTGGTACATCGTACATGTAAGACTGTGATTGGTGCTAAAGCACAACTTAAGAGGAACACTTGATTTATTTAGTAGTACTACTTACGTATTAATTAAAACAATGATTATTTAATTTTAAAGTCAATTTCAAACATAAATTGGTTATTACATAACCAAATTGAGACTATACTCAAACAATTAGTCAAAATGGCGCCAATATTTCACAATTAAACTGCCATTCATCTGTTTTATCAATCAGCAAAATGCCCATTAGATCTCAAAATAAGGTTGGGTCATAATTCACAGTTAGAAAACCTACGATTTGTCGCTGTAATTTCGACAAAGAGAGTCATTTCGACTAAGCATTCGAGACTGTTTACACCTCATGAAAAAGTAACCAAATATTATAAAAAAAAATTAAACAAAAAAAATTAATACAACTCCGGTCATTATTTTCAGTCTTCGAGCATAGCCTTGGCAGCATCAACTAAAAGGAGGCGTAGGTCGTGAGATGCTCGTGCAAGAACGGTATATTCTTCTTTGTCTTTAGAATCCACATCAGCTCCATGTCTTATAAGGAGGAGAGCTACCTGCAAACTCAGTAGAGTTAGGATTCATAGCAGCAAATTTCTGATACTATGAACTCACTGAGTTAATCATATCTTCCCTTTAAGCCCAAAATAATTTTCGAGAGCAACTTATTTATTTATTATTTTTATAAAAAATATTACATCGTAAAACTTCCCACAAAATTTACCTCTTTGTTATCACATATTACTGCAGTCATAAGAGGGGTTTGCCCTGCTTTATCAACATCATCAACTTCTGCTCCTTCCTCGATCAAGAATTCGCACAATTCTGCGTTCCCAGTGCTTGCTGCACGGTGCAATGGGGTGCAACCAACCTGCATAAAGTGTCATTGAGCAGCCATTGAACAATCATAGATTCCGAAATGTACTTAAAAATAATTCAATGTCATCAAATAAAATGACATGAATAGCAAAAAGAAGTTACGAGCCTTGTCCTTGACATTGAGCTTTGCACCGTGTGAAACCAAAATTTCAGCTAGTTTCAGCCGACCTTTGCTAGCAGCATAATGAAGAGCTGTGCGGCCACCATCGTTTTTCAAATTTACATCAGCTCCTGTTCAAAATGAATTTCTAACTTCTTGATTAGAGATCGTTCACAAATATGTCAATAACAGCACGGAGTTATTGCAGAATCAATACAAAACATGTGGTTGTTGACATTAAAAGGGAGATCTCATGGGATTGGGGCAACTCTCTATACATAACATATGCTTAGATCATAAGAACAAGCTTTAAACAATAAATGAAGAATCCAAAGTGGAGATGGAAAATCAAGATGGTTTTCAATGTGCCTTCGCCTAATTTAATTTCTAAAGAAAAGTGGATTTCTATAAAATATTATTAAAAAAAATCCTTGCGCTTCGTTTTATCCAAGAGGCAAGACCATTTGATTCTTCAAATGCATTTATGAACGTTCAAGGAAGTAAGATTCTAACATCGATAAGGAAAAATATAAACGAAGAAACAAACTGCAGCATCTACAAGTAAGACAGATATAAGTATTCTCATGCGTTTCTTGAATCTTTCCTCTTAATCATCCATGTCCATTTTGCCTTAATATGTCATAAAAGAAAAAAAAAACTCTTCACGTGGAAATGCTTCTTCAAGAACAACAGTAATTCCACAGAAAATATTACACACACTGACCTCTATTAAGTAAAATCTTCACAATCTCAAGATTGCCACTGCTTGCAGCAGAGTGCAGAGGTGACCATCCCTCTTCATCAGAACTGTTTACGACTGATGGGCTTGCAGCTGATAGTATTTCCACCAGCTAGTCCATCCACAAATAAAAGCCCCACATAAAAAAGGAAACGAAGTTATCTACATGTAGTTGAACTAAATGAAAAACGAACACACAACAACATAAAGCTGAAACAGCTAATGGCAATTACTGACATTAGGATCAATAACACGTTGTTTCTAAAACAATTCCCGATTGCTGTCTCCGAAGTGGCATTAGACATTACGCAACACCAATTCCCAATTGTTGCATCTAAAGAATTTTAGCAATGTGTTTCTAAACTATCCAACCAAATATTTTAATGCCACGTAATTGAAATGTTTGCCCTAAATCCCAAGCCATCTTCTAAGCCACCAAACACTGAAAAAATTAAATAATAATAAACCAGAGCCTTCGTGTGGTTTTTAGCTAACAGTTACTTAAGGAAATTGCTAACAATCAGGGCATATTATTTCAAATTAGGTTTCAACGAAACAGATGTACTACATCCGAATTCTTCACCGAGAGGTCAATAGCTAGTAAGTAAAAAATTACAGAGAGAAATTTTACATAATTGAATCGGCAATTTTTTACAGTAATACACCAACAATGAAAATTAAAATTTAATACGATCAAATTGCTAAAAAATTCACTGAGAAGCAAATCTGAACTATGACTCGAACCTCGGTCCGGGAGGAGGAGACGGCGACGTGGATTAGAGAACGGCCGTCTTCGTTGCGGAGGGAGCTGGCTTTGAGGAGTTGCTCCTCGGAGAGCGATTCGAAAACCGATGAATCGCCGGACTCCGCCGCCGTGAATAGGTCCTTTTCTTTGATTGCTCTAGCTGGTTCGCCGTCGATTTCCATGTCTACGGCTACTGCCGATGGTTCGAGGACTACTGTGTGTTGTGTGTTTTTCCTTGGTGGGGGTTTTTACCTTTTCAGTCGCGAAGGTGTTGGATTATATGTAATTTACCTATAAAACCTTTTATATTTAATAAAATTAAAATATAGTGTAATGGATAGTATAGTCTTTTACTTGGTTAATATTTCAATAAAATAATAATATTTAATAAAGAACTTTTATTTAAGCAGCGCGTTTTAATTAGTAGTAGTAGCATGCCAAACATATTAAACGAAGCTTAATTGTATAATTTTCATACCAACAAAAAAAAAAAAAAAAAAACAAAGCATATTCCAATAAATATTCACAGTAAAATAAGTAAAGAATACAAATTTCGAATCAACAAGAACAAACAAGTGAATCTCAAAGGGGTGACCTGGGAACACAAGTGCAACGTCGAATTTCTTATTCAATCCACTTGTGCTCACAGTTTCACTCCTACGAGATTGCCATTGTTACTTGAAAATTGAAATCGATCACAAAGTGGTTGCAGTTTGTGTTTCCATTCTTTCCAATTTATAGTACTTGGTTTGAGAAATAAAATATAAAATAAAGAAAAAGAAAAAAGGATAAGGTCATTATGTTGTCATTCTATCGACATAATTTTAGAAGATTTTGTCATTCAGAAAGTCACGGATATTTGTACAATATGGTTTAGTTACCAGTTTCCCTAGTCATGTGATTTCAAGTTATTACATAGAATCTTCAATAATGTTTGATTCAATACCCAACAGGATTAATTATTTTAATCTTATTCTAATAAAATTTGCACAGGTTTAATTTGATATCCAATAAAATAATTGGGCTTTAAGAGTAAAGGGCCTTTGTAATAAGAGATATTGCACCAATAAATTTGTATGACACAGGCCCAGTAGAAATAACTAAGCATTTTACAAAGACAGGCCCAATTCGTTTTGAACTTTAATTTTTCTTTGGGTAAATTATGACTACCCCTGAAGTAAGATCAAATTACGAGAAAACCCCTTATGTTTGGATAATTGCAACCTCACCCCTCAATTATTAGTCTTCTTACACGTCCCACCCATATAGTGTCAGAATCATCTAGATTAAGTGGAATGTTATCTAGTTTGTATTCGTTTAGTGCAAAAATGTAGTCTTTGATGTACCACAATCTGACATTTACAAGCCAAAAGACAAATTTTATGATCATCTTGTTTCAAAATATGGTGTTGGAATGGGGTAAAACAGGTACAAACTGGAGAATATCCCACATAATCTAGAAGATTTCACTAAATTTGACACCGCAAGAATAGACGTGTAAGAAGATTCATAGTTGATGGTGGTTGTAATTACCCAAGCATGAATATTTCTTTTCGTAATTTGAGCTTACTACTGGGACCCTAATTGATATCCAAAAACATAAGTGGGCAACAAAGTAAAGGGCTTCTGTAAAAAGGGCTATTCCACCAATAAATTTGTACGACACAGGCCCATTAAAAATAACTAAGCATTTTACAAAGACAGGCCCAATTCATTTTGCATTTCAAATTTTCTTTTAATCTCAAGTATTTTTATTTTTTCAATAATATAAATACAGCCTACAATATAATACAAGTTGAGGCAACCAACCAACTAGACGCGCTTTCGAACAACTAACCAGCCGACACCATTAACTACCGAGTCTGAAATAATTAAAGCGTCCGCGCGCGTGTGTTTGTGGGTCTAATAAATTCAAAACAGGACTTTCTCCCAATCGCGTGCCAAACACGTATTTAACTGATTTGATCCCCTTCTATTTATCCGTTGACATTTCTTTTCCATTTTTCTCCACACAAAATCAGCTCCTTCAACTAAAAATTTCTTCTTTTTTCTGCAACTTTTTTTTTTTCTTAAACAAACAAACAAAAAATGGATTTCTTAGCTAATCTCTCCAAGAAAGACGAAGATCACAAGAAAACGAAGCCCGTTTCGCAGGATCCGAACACCACCGGCCACAACCGGAAGCCCTCCAAATCCGATCTCATCCACAGCGCCAAGGTGGTTACCGACGCCGCCCAGTCCCACTTCCGCCGCGATCCGGAGAAGTACGACAAGGGTCAACTCGCCGGCGCCACCGCTGACCTCCTCAGCGCCGCCTCCGACTTAGGCAAGCTAAACGATACTGACGGCATCGGAAAGTATGTCGACAAGGCCGAGGGCTACCTCCGCCACTACAGCAGTTCCCACTCCCCCGCCCACCCCGGTAAGACCGGCGACCACCAAACCACCAGCTCCGGCGGCGGCGGTAAGAAGCCCTCTCACGGCGACGGTGGAGATCACTACAGTGACGGCGGTAAGAAGCCCTCTCACGGCGGCGAAGGCCTTGGCTCAGGTGATTTCCTGAAAATGGCTGGTAATTTCTTGAAGAAATAGGCCATATATATATATATATATATATATATATATATATATATATATATATATATATATATATATATATATATATGATTTCTTGAAGAAAATGGCAGTGTGTAATGTTTGAGTTTCGATTTACTAAATTCGTGTTAATTAAACTAGATCCCTTAATTGTAATCCATAATATCATTTGTTTCGTTTAGCTTGTTTCGAATTTATAACTTAACTTAATTAATTTGTAAGTTGATTATCTCACTGCATTTACAATTTACACACAAATTTGTTCTTAATCAAAGAAAGTATATATATATATATATATATATATTCAATGGTGGATAATATATATTCAAAAGCATAAGCATGTTGGTGGAATTTTTCCGGTTAATTTGATTTTATTGGCTTTCTCTTTCGCTTTGAGCTCCTCGTTTCTTCGATTCTCCTCTGCTTGTGCCCGAGCTCCGCCCGCTACTTCTTCGATTCTTTTCGTCTTTTCGCGATGACTCTGCACAGCTTTCGCTCTCCTCTTCTTCAATTTATTCTGCAAAAAAAAAAAAGTAATCTTGATTGTGAAATTATGAATTAAGTTTTTATTTATAGTACTGCTTGGAATTTAGATTAAATAACCTCGATATTTTCGATTTCACGATCGACATTTTTCTTCTTCTTGATCTCCCAATTTTCGACCGTGGCCTTCATTCTCTCGTCGCGGTGGCTCTGCACAGCTTTTGCAAATGTCTTTTCCAATTTAGCCTGTAATAATTTTATTTTTTTTGATTTCTTATATATATAGATATATATATTCTTGATATATAATATTTCATTTGAAAATCGAAAATTAACCTTTGTGTTTTCTAGTTTGTGATCTGCCTTTTTCTTCTTTTTCATCTCCCAGTTATCGATTATAGCTATCAGCCGCAAATGCCTGTAAAATTTCTTCCATATTGGCACATTAATACATTAATATTGAAAACTAATTACGGTTAATCTTTGTTACCGTTCTTGAATGCTCGCCATTTCTTCTTTTTCCCAAGCATCTGCCATAGAAATTTCAGGTCCAGTTTTTGCAATTTCGCTTTCGACCATGTACAGATGCTTATCTGCAAAAGTTGAAGGCCTTTTCATAGGCGGGGCCCGCTCGTCCGCCTTCTCGACCGCTGCATTATTATTATTACTATTTCCGGATTTATTGCTATCGGTTTCATCACTATCGGAAGAAGAAGAACTTGTACTGTCCTTGATGGATGGTTCTGGTGCGGACCCCACTGCATTCTGATCGGGCATCTCTTCACTCGCTCGCGCTTCGATTTCATGATTCTCAAAACTTTTTCTCGGAGTTTCATCTGAGATAATTAATTAATTAGTATATATATGTTTTTATTCATTGATGCAAAAGTGAAAAAGTAAAAAAAAATTAAACTTACCTGATAACACTCCTTTATGGAGTTGAGGTAAAATCCAAGAAACTTCAGTTTTGGTCCTTGTTTCGTTCAAGGGCTTATCAGGGCCGTTGATTTTTTTGTTTTGATCCAACGGTTCTGATTCGTCGAGCGAATGAATGGCATAACCAGCTGCTGCAACTGCTGCAGGGTAATCTTCATCACTGGATTCATAATCCCAACTCATTTTTTTCCTCTTTTTTCGTTTTCGAGATTTTACCTTGTTTTGTCAATGCTTTTGTATTCGAATGGTTTCGGGATTATTCGTAGGATAAGCATCGGAAGAAGGATAACTTTATCAGGTTTACAATTGGCTATGAACTTGGTTTTGGAGACAAGCAAGCAATCTAGAATATTCTTTTGCAGCAATTACTGCTTTTGCATCTTTTTAAAAAAAATAACCTGAATAGAAAGCATACTTTTCTTCTTCTTGTTGTTCACTTTTTATTGCTATAATTATATTTATTAAAGTTTAATAATTATAATTTATTAGAAAAATATATAAAACTTGTAATTAAGCACAAGCTGGGGCTTTAAAGCCTTTCAAAGTGGCGAAAACTATCGAATCGGGCCCCACTTTAATAGGCGATACAGAATCGACTAGCTGTGGATTCATCGCGGGTATATCGAAAGATTCCGTAAGCTTCAACGGGGTTCCGTTTAGCAGTAAAACATCACTTAGAATATTTCCATCTTTAGGGGTAAGATGGTATTCTTCTCTCTGATTTAAATTTGTGTATTCTTGATTGTACAAGTTGGTCTCATCCACTACTGATACTTCAAAGGTTGTTGAGTTTGACATGTTGATCATAAGTAGTGAAATGCCAGCCTGGTAAATTAAATTAAAACAGCAAGAAAAACCAACCTTGATTATAAATTAATTAATGTTTGTTTATGCCTGCTAATTTGATTAATTGAGTAATAATGTATATTATGTATGTTTTTGCTGCTTACTGATTTCTTTGAGCAATGAGAATATACTCTCAAGTAGGGGGAGCCTTTGTGGGAGGTGAAAAGGACGTTTTTGCCCATCAACCGATGCCATAAGAGTGCTCTGTAAAACTTAGACGGATCGGAATTAGCAATTTCTTGAAAATACAGATTTTTTTTTCGAAATCGAAAAACTAATTCCAACTCTGTTCTGGAAAAAAAAATTGGAAATTGGAAATTCTAAAAATCGGATTTTTTAATCGAAATCGTCGGAATTCGGATAATTCCAACTTTTTAGTCACCTAAAATACAAAATACACAATATCGATATTATAAGTGTAAAATTTGGAAAAATAGGAATGTTCGAAAATTGAAATCGGAATCACATATTTTATTCCAATCCCAGTCCAAATATTTTCGAAAAAAAATCGGGACGAAAAATATTGTTCCAAAATTGGAAAATTTCGGATCGGAATCGGCGGAAATTGGAAATCCCGTTCCAATTTCCACCCGTAAACATAACTCACTTAAACAAATTTGTACTTAAAATGGATAATACTAACCCATAGTAATCTGGATTAGGGATGAATGTGGTTGTGTTGAGCAAACCATAGTTTCCTCCAACTAATGCTTGTCTGCAGAAAACCTTATGGTTGAATGCTGATGTCATCCCCAACTGATCCAAGTACCTATTTCATTATTATTCCATAATTTAAAAAAAAATTAAAAAATAATAATAAAAACTTAAAAAAATTGAATTTTTGTAATAAAAGGGTAAAAAGAAAAACCAGAAGCCATCAACAAAGGCATGTGAAACATCTTTGCCACCACTATTGTAGGCCCCACCAGCTTCCCCAACCCATGCTCTTGACCATGGTCCATACATCTTTATACTGCTTGAAATATCTTTATACACCTCAGCTATTTGATCAAGAAAATTTGGATCTTGAATCTTGTTTATTAGTGTTGGATCCACACCTAAAACACACACACACATACACACACACAACTTATGACAAACATTCTTGAAAATCCAGTTTATTATAGTGTGTGTGTTCAAAGTATTACCTGCACCAAGGTTGTAAATATGGTGAGTCAAACCATCAACGACATTTGGTCCGGAAACCCGAAGAAAAGTGTCGAACCATTGCTTATCGTAAAAACCGGCCGGTCCTAAAATCTTCGGTTGTGTATTAGGGTTAGGGTACAATTCTTGAACTAGTTTCTTTAGCACAATCATATCTTTTCCATATTGCTCTGCCTCTATTCTTGCAGCTACTCCACTTCCACATAGCTCATTTCCTATACGAAAAAATCGACATTATTTTTTAAAATTGAAAATAATACATATACATATAATGAAAGGGTTGGATATGATATTACCAAGTTCATATGAATCAATCTTGTACCCTTTAGAGGCAGTGTACTTCATGAAATCGTGCGCGTTTTGTGGGTCCCATTTGCCTACCATAAGTGAATCGTTGGAGTTGAGCTTCTTCCTTCCCATTAGTGCATTCAATCCAAATGTTATTTTAGCCCTGCAAAAATAAAAAAAAATAATTAATCAATCACGAAATATAATCTATCCGATCACGGATAAAACTAAAAAAAGGAATGTACCCCGTTTGGTTGAAGAATTTGTTCATGACATCCCATCTCTCCATTTCAAGACAGCCTTTCGAAAATCCAAACAGGGCATTGTCTCTTCTTTTGAAATGAGGGCATTTCGGGAATGATTTTCCGACTTTGTACAGAACTTGATCCTGCAACGAACCCCCGATTCTGATCCGCAGAGAGCCGAATGCTGATTCAAAACAAGCCATTTTCTCATCGTAAATTAACTTAAAAACAAACTTAACATGAAACAACAATTTCACAATATTACAACACACACAAAAAAAAAAAAAAAAAAAAAAAAACAACCACCTTTGACAGCATTTTCAAGAATCTTGTTTCCGAAATCCTGCAACACAAGAAGATCAACAGATTTGTTCTATACATACATATTCTTACACACATCCACACGTATATACGTGTGTGATTATGTGTAAATCAAACGAACTTACGAGATTAGGAATGCCGGCATTTCCCCATGGGCACTGATTGTAGTTGCATTTAGTTTGAGGCCACCAATCCAAAGTAGCACATATGAAATTCTCATCAGTGCTAGCAATGGGGGCCGCCCCCTTCACTGCCACCTTCACTTCTTCTGCATAACAAAAACAAACAACTGACAGAAGAATTGAGAAAATCACAGCCCTTGATTCCATCTTCTTTTAATGTTTAAAGAAACATTCTGTAGGAATGTATAATTGATCCTGATCGTTGTAAAAAAGTGTTCTTTAATTATTAACTAAAATAAATAAAGTTGAATAAAGGGTTCACATTTATAATGCATGTGCTTCACTTTTTATATGTTGCCAATTATGACACACTTCACGATCTGAAACCCACACCAAACACTTATTGCTTTTGTCACTGGCTTGTGTTGTGTAACAGCTTTTTGGGCTATTTATTTTGCATACGTTGTTACTTAGGCTAAATTACGAAAAGCACCCCAAGGTAAAGTATTATTACGAAAATTCCGCTCATGTTTGTGTAATTACGAAAATCCACCTATGACCAGTGTTTGACCGCTAAAAATCACGAAAATGTGTTTGTCTGTTTACCCTTTGTTATTTGAAACAAATAGAGGGTAAATTACGAGAACCTCCTGAGGTGAGGTCTAATTACGAAAATACCCCTCATATTTGCTTCATCACGAAAATCCCCCGAGGTATGTTGTCGTCTTACACAACCCCATGTGGTGTTACTTTTGATAGAATCTTTTTGATTCGATAGAATATTTCTCTGAAAATGTCGTCTTTGCCTTTGGGTGTAACTGTAAGCATATTAATTACTTAGGGGTATATTGTAATTATGTGTATTTTAAGTTGTTATCATATATACTTTACACATCATACCCACACGCGCGCGTGTCTCTGTGTGTGTGAGAAATATGTGTAGATATATACAAAGAAAGCTCATGAATCTGCTCTGCTATGGCTATAAAGATCAGTAAAACATTGGAAAATCCCATGATTTACCTTTAAGACATTACATGTGTAAATGAGTCGAATCGAGCTAAATATTACGGGTGTAGAAGTATCGAATTGAGCCTAATTAAACACAAATCGAGCATCATTAGACGAGGAATCGAGGATCAATTATTACTGCAAAAATTATGTCTTTTTATATACAGTTCACAGAACTTTGAAGCCTAATTGCCCAAGGAGTGGCTGCTATTATGGTATGACAACAAACAAATACTAAAAAATAAATAAATGAATCACTACAAGTCAAATTCTTGACCGAGTCGATTGATTTGACTAAAACAAGAAGTCTGAATCGGAAAGTTCCAGAACTTTGTGGTAACCGATAGGTTTCACCCCTGATCGGAATGAATTTCCTTCGATGTACCTGTGACAACATATCGGAAAAAATAAATCGACTGCTAAAACCTAAGTTTTCAAAGTAAAGAGCACAAGTGGAACTCACATTTCCTTCAAAAATGCGTGCTTGTATAATGAATCGGGTATTCTTCCAGAAAATTGATTGTGATCCAAGTACCTAAATCACATAAACAAATGACAAAAGATCTCCGATCTTATAAATGCACATAACACATATCGGTCTTTTTCTCGTAATAATTTGGACAAATCATACTTACAAGTAAGTCAATCGAGGAATATGAGCGAGACCGAAAGGTATAACTCCAGACATTTTATTGTAGGATAGATATCTGAAATCGAGTTAAATTGAGGTAAAGTATAAATAGAAAACAGAACAAGAACACATAGTAACAGCCCGTAAATTCTTTATATATAGATAATTATACTTACAATATCTCCAAGTTTGTTAAATTTGCAAGCTGTGATGGAATGCCTCCACTAATGTAATTGTTATTAAGATACCTGCGAAATAACAAAATAAAAAAGAAATCTTACATCCTTAAAAGAGAATTCTTAATCAAATCAAATTAATAAAAATTGGTCATGAAGCATACAGATTACGAAGAGCTGGGAAGCATCCTTCAACGCGAATGAGTTCTCTTATGGTCCCAACCAAATGATTATTACCAACATCCCTAAAAAGAAATAAAAAAATCCAATTAATGAAACAAGAACGAATACAATAAAAAAAACCCGAAATGGTTGACGTGTAATCTTACAAGTGCCTTAAATTTAGCAAAGTTCCTAATTCGGGAGGAATTCTCCCCATCAAACGATTTTCGTGAAGTTGGAGATATCGTAGTTCAGGAAGATCCGCAAGCTCCTTTGGAATTTCACCCTTAAAATTATTGAAACTCAAATAGCTGCACAAATTTTTCACACAATCATTGTTCAAAACAAATTTTGACGCAAAAAAAGTAAATAGAAATGAATATTTTTAAGAAGATATAACATCACCCACAGATGCGTTAGCTGCTTCAGTTCGCCGATTTCAGAAGGAATGACATCTTGCAGCTTATTCCACCTCAAATTACTGATAAAAAAGTAACGGAAACACAAAAGGAAGTCAAGAAGTTTAAACAAGCCAAAGTTAAATATAAAAAAAAAAATGTCACACGATTGTTTATGTATGAGAGAGTAAAAGACTGTACAGTATCTTGAGATGCTTCAACCGCCCAATCTGTGACGGAATCGGTCCGGTAAGCTTGTTATTATGTAGATCCCTGTCACAACAAATAACTTTGCAGATTTTAGAGATTCATATTAAAGAAATATAACAAAACTATCCAAAAAAACAAACTCCGACTTTGTGCTAATAAAGTAATTTTCTCTAGCAGGAAGCAATCTTTATGCAACCCTTTACATTGCTTTTAGAAATTCTATCTTATAACAAAAAACATATAAACAAAAATAAATAAAAAATCAGTGATATCTTACAGCCTAGTGAGATCCATCAGATTGGTAACTGCAAGTGGAAAGGGGCCGACAATCGAAACTGCATAAACTTCCCTGCAGCATAAATCAAGTGTGATGATCCAATTATTACACAATTCCGGAAAAAAAGAAAAAAAAGAAAGCCGATTAAAAGAAAGAGCAAAAGAATCGGAGGCTCACAATTCAGTAACAACTCTATAGTCACCGTCACTGACAGTAGAACAAGTGACGCCAGACCATGGTGGCAAATCACCATCTCCGCAAGGATCGTCACCAATCCATGCGTACACCACCCTCCACCCTAGCGACGCCTTTATTTCGTTCAATGCCTTCACTGTAATTAGCATACAGTTCACAAAAATCTCAGTTCCACAAATATATTAAAAAACAAAACATCGCAGTATGCAAATATATATATATACATACAGTCGGAAATCGTGATAGCTTGTTCCTTTTCCCCAATCTTCAAAATGGATTAACATGAAACCATATTATAAACGCATATCAAATCGTATCAAAACGGCAGTAAAATGTACTAATTAACCGTGTTCTGTATCTATGTTTCAAAATTTCAATGTGATGAAAATAGCCCTAAAATTAATCAAACGTAAGGAATTAAATCATCAATGCACTAATTAATTTTTGACTCAATAAAATCCGAATAATCAATAAAAAAAAACAGAACTTTCCTTTAAATACAATCTAATCAATCACAGCAAATGAACTGCAAACCTAATCATAATCAACGATAGCTTTTACACTGAAATCCCAAATCCTACCAAAATCTGATGAGATGCAAAGTAGAGGATTAGCTCGATTGCAACACAAAGTTGACGATGTTGTTGAGTGTGATCAAAGAACGGAATGGGAAAAATTACCGTCTCGCTTAAGGGTCTTCGAATAAACGACGTCGTTTAAGAGTGATGGAACTACGATCAACAGAGTAAAAACTGAACAAAGGAAATGGAAACGAGTCGCCATTTTTAATTAGCTTTTTCTCAAACAAACAGAGTTACGTAAAGAAATCCACAGTGCTTGTTGCGAAGAGACACAGATTACATGAAACTATCTAGTGATTTGTGTGAAATCGGTTGATCGCATTTTTTCCCTTTTTTTCTCATTAATTATCAAAATTACGAAAATTCTGGTTTTTTTTGTTTTTTTTTTTATAACTATTATTGAAATTAGAATATATTCGGTGTTCCGATTTTCGATCTGATTTTCAAGCACATTTACCGATTAAAAAAATATATATTTTAATATTTTATTAAATTTTTATGGCGCATAGTCTACACCCTTAAGACCTCCCTTTTAATTTAATTCACTCGATCGTCGAAAAACCCACCCGACGTAGGATCTAGGATCGGCTGCATTAAACAAATGACTGGAAAATATTAAAAAGAGAGCGGAAATTCAAAAGAGAGTGTAAAAGTGTTTTATTGGTGTTTTTCCGTAATCCTAATATGGTTCTTCATATTCGTATATCGAGAATTATACATAGTTATTTTTTAACTTAAGATCTCTTCATTCGTCCGAGATTTACATTGATTATTATCGACCCTAATTTACATACTTTATTTATCTATTTATGAAAAAATACGCTAAGATCTTCTTCTCCAACAACTATCTTCGATCGAGCTCGTCAGTCTGGTCCATCTTGGTGCTTACCTTCATTGGGCCGAAACTTGGCTTAATGGGCTTAATTTCGATTGTTTATTGGGCTTCAACCCAATAATCACAAATATAGAGTTCGGCCCATATTATTCGTGTGTGTGTATCTAATAACTTTTCATTTTAATCAAATACACGTGTCATAGTCTGGTTTTGCCCTAATTGGGATCAAACACTGTATATTTTTATTTTTTCGAAACTGATCATCTCACCACAACCACGTATTACAATGATTAATCGCACTAATTATGATTAATGATAATTAATAACATGTTTGGATGCTCTGTGTTTTGTTAACGTGAATTAGGTTTTAATTCATCTGTATATAATTATATATGCAACTCCCACTAAATATGAATCATGATGAGCGATAATGGACGGCTGATTTCATGTCGGCAGGAGATTATCCACCGTCCGATTGTCGTCTGTAGTTTCGCCTTGTTGTTGTCAGTGGTAATTAAAGTCGATATAAATTGTAGTAATTATTTGTTGGCAAAGTTTGATGAGGATTGATACTAATTAACTACTAATTAAGTAATTAACTACTTACAGATCATGATCATAAGCTAGCGTTGACTAGTATGCAAATAATATCTGAAAAAGAGGTCACATGTATAAACATAAATGAATTTTTGCTATTAGTTTGTAGTAGGCTTTTGAGATCCTACACCGGATAGATCTTTACCATTAATATACACACAAACACACACACACCCACATTGGTGTGTGTAGATCAACGGTGAAAAATCACCCGGTGTAACCTTCACCGGGTGTAGGATAGATAAAACCGTTTGTAGTAATATACTTTAATAAATTAGGGTTATCTTCACTGTCCCATTAAAGAAAAAAAAAAGTGATTATATGATATTTATCAAACTTTTTATTCGTTTAGTTTCCAAAATAATTGCAAAAAAAGAAGAACAACTAAAAGGCTGTATTAGCTATTGAGAGCCACTCATTTTTTTTCACATATATATAGTGGGGGCATCTCTAATTTGTTTAAATGATCCCATCCATTTTTCGGTGTAAACCCTTGTCCTTTTACGATATGAATTTATTTCCGATTTATCGATTTTCTAGATGCTACACCAGGGCGTATGTACACACAAATTCTAGGATTATCAAAACCAAAATTATATTTTTTTTGTAAACAAGAAATTCGCAGCCAACCATAAATAAATATCGAGTAAATCTATACTCTCGTATAAGAGCTTGTAAATTACGCGAGAGACGTAAGCAACATTAGGCTAACTATGTACGACAAACTCGACATAGCGATCGTTGACAATATATCACACAAACTCACTTGCTCCAACAGATAAGTCATCCCTCACGGGACCAAAACAAACATCTTAGATTGTGAATGTCTTGAATCCAAAAGAAAAGATATTATATTGTCTACTTTGATAAATAATAGAGTTCATATTTGAGTTTTATAATGTCGAATTATTTTGTATTATTTTTCTAAAAATATATAATATTGGTTTTGATATGGGCTCGTTTGACAAATAACAAATAAGTATAAGCCCATTAGGATAAGCCCAATATGATAGGCCCATAATGAAGAACCCATGATGACTTAGTTCGGTACTATGACCGAAGTCGTCGTATGACGCGAACCTCGGAACCTCGTGGGAGTACCTTCACTCGCCAGCCCAATACCAAAACGGGGTAAGGCGAGCCCAAGACAATACAGGCCCAAGATACATGACTTGGGAGAAAAGAGAAACCCTAAAAAAGGAAAGCCTTGGAGGCCAAGCTTTCCTCATCTATAAATAAGAGAATCAACATACGCACACATACGAGAAAAATATACACTAATCACTGTTACATTGCATATACCTTTTTCCTCTATTCCGATCACTGACTTGATCGTCGGAGCTTTCCCGCCGGGAACCCCTCCCGGCGTTGCAGGTTTATCCACCGGAGTACGGACAGAACTGGCTTGAGGAAGACGAAGACCTGCGGACTAAATCAAGTGGCGCCGTCTGTGGGAAAACCTTTATAAGTTTGGAGCACAATTTCCAGGAAAAACACCAGATCTGCCCCTGGAAATCCAGATCTGAGTTAAGAACGTAGAGAAGAAATGGAAGAAGAAGGCACGATTACCCGAAACCTACAAAGGGAGCTGGATGCAGCAACTCGTGACACAACTGGTGCTGATCCATCGTCCATTCAGAAAGATAAGTCGGGGTGTAGCTTCCTTACACCTGAAAAGGAGGGTCGGATCCCTTTCACCCCAAGCAGCCCCTCTTTCGAGTTCCAGGATGGCGAAGCTGCTTCCAGAAGGCCAGCTGCAACCCCCGCTCAGGCTCCCAATGAGCGTACATATACCCGGGACGAGGTGGAAACCATGATTACCGCGGCCATCCGAAACTACACCCAAAATTTACCTCACGATAACCGACTCAGGAGAGATCCCAGACGTTCTCCGAACGAAGGACGAGCTGAAGACGAGGGCGATAGTTATTCGGAGAACCGAAGGGGTAATAGTCAAGGCGTTAGAACAGAGGTCGACAGTTTAAGACGCGATATAGATGAGTTGAAGGCCTTGCGAAGTGGGCCAGCGCGAGATCTCGTAAGATCTAGCCCTTTCGCTAGTTATCTCGATGGCGACCCTATACCGGCTAACTACCGACCGATCTTGTTTGAGTACAACGGCGCGTCAGATCCAGCTGAACACTTGAGTCGGTTTAACAACACTGCCTCACTTCACCAGCTCACAGAAGGGGTGAAGTGCCGTGCCTTTGTCACCACTCTAGCAGGTCCGGCCCAAGCATGGTTCGGTCTGTTACCTGCCGGAACCATCCGATCTTTTGAACAACTTGCCAAAGCTTTCATGAACCAGTTCGCTAGCTCGAAGAAGTGTAAGAAGACCTCTCTGTCACTATTCAGCGTTCGTCAGAAAGAGAAAGAAAGCCTCAGGAGTTACATCAAACGGTTTACCTCGGCCACCCTAGAAGTCCCAACTACCAGTGACGAGGTGCTCATGGCGGCCCTTTCACAAGGGTTAAGAGATGATGAATTTTTCCGAGCTCTAGCGCTGGAGCCATCACCTGATTTCGATAATTTGTTAGAAAGGGCATCTAGGTTCATTAACTTAGAAGAAGCCCGCCAGCAGAAAGTAGAAGAATCTCACCAAGTCACAAGCGTGCGGGTCAGCGAAGTGAAGAGAGGCAAGGAGTCCATATTACCTCGTAGGGATGTCAATGTTCCCAGTCGGAGCGTCGCCCCGGATGCTAAAGGATCTCGATTTCAATCATACCAGCCCCTTACAGCTCCTCTATCCCAGGTACTGTACTCAATCGAGAAGAGAGCCGATCTTCGGTGGCCTCGAACCGCCCGCGGAGCCCCCTGACGAGACCCTACACTGGGAACCTTTTGTCGTTTCCATAATGAGTATGGACATACGACAGACGATTGTGCACATTTAAAAGACGAAGTGGAACGTCTCATCAGAGACAATAAGATCGGAGAATTTGTGAAGATAGACCCACCTCGTGGGCAAAAGCGTGAGGCCCAGTTCGGAAACCCGCCACGAGCACCGCCCCCACCGCCAGCACCGAAAAGAGGGTACATTCAGATGATTTCGGGAGGTCCTACGGGAGGGGATACTCACCGGGCTAGGAGACGCCATCTCGGTAGCCTAAAAAATAATCATGAAGTTTGCCAAATCTCTACACCGAAGTATCGTCAATACCCCACTATCTCGTTTGGTCCTGAAGATGAAGCGGACCTAGATGATTTCCATTGTGACCCTCTCCTCATCACGATTAACGTTGGAGGGTACGACGTCGCTCGCGCCTTCGTTGATCCAGGAAGTTCGGTGGATGTCATATCCTACGAGTGTTTCCTGCAAATGGAGCTTGACCTCCCGATCTTCCCCGTCACCACGGCGATATTCGGATTCACGGGGGGATCCCTGACGCCGGTTGGACAAGTTAAAATCCCTGTCACTATAGGAACGCCACCTCGAACACGCACTCAAACTGTCAATTTCGTCATTGTCGAAGGATCACCAACCGCGTATAATATCGTGATAGGGCGACCGATGTTACATACCTTTCGGGCGGTCCCTTCGACCATTCATCAAAAGCTTAAGTTTCCAATTGATGGAATGGTGGGAGAGGTCAGGGGCGATCAAGCCCAGTCGAGATCATGTTATGTTGAGATGGTTAAGATAGCAGAGAAGGGGCGACGTGACACTCTCACCAAAGAAGATTTGGGGGATGAGAAACGCCCCCGAATTGACCCCGAAGATAAGGTTAATCATGTACAACCTATGGACGAATTGATGATGATTGACCTCGTCCCCGGTATGATGAAACAAACCCGGATAAGCAAGGATTTAGAACCATCTCTCCGAGACGAGCTGATAGCGTTACTACGATCCAATGAAGACATCTTCGCATGGCAACCAAGTGACCTAACCGGTATCTCACCTCTTACTGTGGTGCACCGACTCAATTTGCGACCTGAGTGTAGACCCGTCAAACAAAAACGACGGCACTTCGGTACCGAAAAGGACGAAATCATACACAAGGAGGTCCAGCGACTTCTGGACATCGGACATATCAGGGAAATCCAATTCCCCACATGGCTATCCAATGCAGTTTTAGTGCAAAAAGCCAACGGCCAGTGGCGAATGTGCATCGACTTCAGGGACTTAAACAAGGCTTGCCCAAAGGACGATTATCCCTTACCTCGCATAGATCAACTTGTAGATGCCACTGCCGGCTGCGAACTACTTAGTATGATGGATGCCTCGCAGGGATACCACCAAATTCCGCTAGACAAAAAGGACCAGCCAGCAGTAAGTTTTGTCACCGCCACGGGGACTTACTGTTACGTGGTGATGCCTTTCGGCCTAAAAAATGCAGGAGCCACGTACCAGCGATTAATGGATAGGATGTTTCGGGCCCAACTCGGACGCAACATTGAAGTTTATGTTGACGATATGTTAGTTAAAAGCAAGAAGCGCTCTACGCATCTCGCAGACCTAGCTGAAACCTTTGCAACTCTTCGTTTATATGGAATGAAGTTAAACCCTGCTAAGTGTGCGTTCGCAGTACAAGCGGGAAAGTTCCTGGGATACGTTGTTAATCGGGAAGGCATTAAGGTAAACCAAGATAAAGTTGAGGCCGTACTTCAGATGACACCTCCTCGTTCCATTAAGGAAGTCCAGTCCTTGGCAGGAAAAGTTGTAGCCCTAGCCCGGTTTATATCGCGAATGGCTGATAAGAGCCTGCCTTTCTTCAAAGTACTAAGGAAAACAGCTCAGTTCGAATGGACCACCGAATGCCAGCTCGCATTCGAAGCATTAAAACGATCCCTTACTTGCCTGCCGATTCTTAGCACCCCTGAAAAGGGCGAAACCCTGTTCGTATACTTGTCAGTAGGCGATGAGTCCATCAGTTCGGTTTTGTTTAAGGAAGTTAATAATCAGCAAAGACCGATCTACTATACTAGTAAGATCCTCACTACGTCGGAAAGCCGATATTCTGAAGTCGAGAAAATAGCGTACGCATTGGTTCTCACTACGCGACGACTCCGGCCTTATTTCCTGTCGCATACCATGGTAATTCGCACAAGCTTACCCCTTCGGCAGACCCTAGGTCAACCTACCGCGTCAGGACGAATTGTTAAATGGGCCATCAAGTTAGGACAGTATGAGATTCAGTATCAACCCCGTACCTCGGTCAAAGGACAGGCGCTGGCAGATTTCATCCGAGAAACCACCAGGATACCCGTCGAAAAGGAGTGGAAAATTTATGTGGATGGTTCATCTACAACCACAGGAGCAGGGGCAGGGATAATAGTTATTGATCCCACTGGAACGGAAGTCGAGTTTGCCGTTAGGTTACCTCGAGTTTCCAATAATGAAGCAGAGTATGAAGCCTTTATCCGAGGTATGGAGATCGCTCAAGAGCTCGGAGCGCGAGTGGTGCGAATATACTCCGACTCTCAATTGGTAATACACCAACTCGAAGGTGACTACGAAATAAAAAACGATAGAATGAAGAGTTATGTAAATAAAGCCCGAGCTGTGCAAGAAGCTTTTGAAGTCTGTACCATGCATCAAATTCCGAGAAATGACAACCAGCGAGCTGACTTCCTCGCTAAAGTCGGGTCGTCAGTCGTCGATTGTATTGAAAGAAAGATCACTATCCTTATCGCCCCTACCCCAACACCGGGCATAATGGTAATAGACGAAGAGCCTGACTGGAGAACACCTCTGTTCAAGTATTTCAGAGGAGAGCGAACTGGTACAAAAAGGGAACAAAATCGATTGGCGTATAAAGCGAGGCACTTTTACGTGCGGCACGAGGTGTTATATAAAAGGAATTTCGCTACAATCGATGCGAGATGTTTGGGAAAGCAGGAGGCTGAACACGTCCTTGACGAAGCACATCGAGGTGGTTGCGGTGAGCACGGAGGAGCTCGGGCCCTCATACAGAAGTTATATCGGGCAGGGTATTATTGGCCCGGTATGAAAGAAGACACACACCGATACGTTCAACACTGCGCACAATGCCAAAAATATGCCCCCCTTATCCATAAACCGGGGGAAGAGATGATTATCATGAGTGCCCCATGTCCCTTTGCTCAATGGGGGATTGACCTCGTGGGACCATTCCCTCAAACCACTGGCCGGAAAAAGTTCATCATCGTTGCGGTAGACTACTTCACTAAATGGGTCGAAGCTGAGGCCTTATCAAAAATATCAGAGGACGAGGTCATGCACTTCGTCTGGAAGAATATCTGTTGTCGGTTTGGTCTGCCTAGAAGCATCGTATCGGACAATGGCACTCAGTTCAACGGCAAGAAAATTCGTGCATGGTGCGAGGAAATGAAGATAACACAGAAATTCGTGGCGGTAGCACACCCCCAGGCTAATGGTCAAGTAGAGTCCACCAACCGGACCATTGTCAACGGTTTGAAGAAGAGACTGGACGAGTTAGGGGGAAGTTGGGTAGACGAACTGCCCTCAGTCCTTTGGTCTTACCGGACAACAGTCAAAGCAGCTACTGGCGAGACGCCATTTCGGTTAACTTACGGAACCGATGCTGTTATCCCGGTCGAGGTGGCAATGGACACACTTCGCATCGCCACATTTGATGAAAGGACAAACGATGATGCCCTGAGGACACAGCTGGATGAGGTTTTTGACCTACGAGAAGCGGCGTATCTACACATGGAACGAAGTAAGAACCTGATCAAGGCTCGATACGACCAAGGGGTACGGTCTCGTTCATTCCAGATCGGTGATCTCGTCCTACGACGAGCTGACGCACTAAAACACACAGGAAAGTTAGAGGCCAATTGGGAAGGACCATACATGGTCACAAAATGTTTGGCTGGTGGAGGATATGAGCTGGCAGACGTAGAAGGGAAACCATTGCCACGAGCATGGAATGTCATCCATTTGAAACGCTTCTTCGCGTAAAAAAAAAAAAAAAAAAAAAAAAAAAAAAAAAAAAAAAAAAAAAAAAAGGAGAGAGAGAGAAAGGAGATCGAGGCAATTAAGTCAGCGAAATCGAGACACACCTTGTACAGGCAAAACAACCATTAATAAACATCCATTTTCCGATCTGGGCTAGGCCCCGTGGTTTTTTCTCTCCTTATTTGGAGGGTTTCCACGTTAAAAAATCCTTGTGTTATTTATTTAAAGTTTTATTGTGGCGTTAACTCGCGTGTTTCATTGTGGCGTTAACTCGCGTGTTTTATTGTGGCGTTAACTCGCGTATTTCATTGTGGCGTTAAATCGCGTGTTTCACTGTGGCGTTAACTCGCGTGTTCTACTGTGGCGTTAACTCGCGTGTTTCACTGTGGCGTTAACTCGCGTGTTTCATTGTGGCGTTAACTCGCGTGTTTTATTGTGGCGTTAACTCGCGTATTTCATTGTGGCGTTAAATCGCGTGTTTCACTGTGGCGTTAACTCGCGTGTTCTACTGTGGCGTTAACTCGCGTGTTTCACTGTGGCGTTAACTCGCGTGTTTCATTGTGGCGTTAACTCGCGTGTTTTATTGTGGCGTTAACTCGCGTATTTCATTGTGGCGTTAAATCGCGTGTTTCACTGTGGCGTTAACTCGCGTGTTCTACTGTGGCGTTAACTCGCGTGTTTCACTGTGGCGTTAACTCGCGTGTTTTATTGTGGCGTTAACTCGCGTGTTTTATTGTGGCGTTAACTCGCGTATTTCATTGTGGCGTTAAATCGCGTGTTTCACTGTGGCGTTAACTCGCGTGTTCTACTGTGGCGTTAACTCGCGTGTTTCACTGTGGCGTTAACTCGCGTGTTTTATTGTGGCGTTAACTCGCGTGTTTTATTGTGGCGTTAACTCGCGTATTTCATTGTGGCGTTAAATCGCGTGTTTCACTGTGGCGTTAACTCGCGTGTTCTACTGTGGCGTTAACTCGCGTGTTTCACTGTGGCGTTAACTCGCGTGTTTTATTGTGGCGTTAACTCGCGTGTTTTATTGTGGCGTTAACTCGCGTATTTCATTGTGGCGTTAAATCGCGTGTTTCACTGTGGCGTTAACTCGCGTGTTCTACTGTGGCGTTAACTCGCGTGTTTTATTGTGGCGTTAACTCGCGTGTTTCATTGTGGCGTTAAATCGCGTGTTTAAAGTTTTATTGTGGCGTTAACTCGCGTGTTTCGTTGTGGCGTTAACTCGCGTGTTTCATTGTGACGTTAATTCGCGTATTCGTACACAAAATATTAAGATTGGGTACTAAGTTAAAATATAGGAGTGGTACAAGATTGAGCTGATGGATAAGCTTAAGGAATAAACACTACCGAAGATCAATGGGGATATTGACAGACTAAGTCTGAAGCCCAAAACGACACAGACATAAAAGCGAATAAAGACATTTCAAGCATATGGAAAAACGGAGAAATTGTTAAGGATATATGGCAAAAGGAAATAAAGAGAGTAATGTTTAAGAAATACATATTCAAAGTACAAAACATAAAAAATGGTTAAGTTTTTTTGGGTCTTCACTTCGGAACTGCTGCATCTGCTTCACTTCGATTCTCCGCATCCGGAGGGGTCGGTGAAACGAAGCTTGGCTGTGCCTCTTCGGAACTAACCACCATTCCAAGGGCCCCAATGTCCCCGACAAAGTCTGTAATGGCTCCTTGACGGGTAAACTCTTCAACAAGGCCCTGGTAAACCGGCCTCCACCATTCCAAGTTGGGGTCCTCATTAACGTCCCCCTCAAAACCCGGGATCACGTCATCGGGAAGGTCTTCGGCTAGTTCACTTTCCACCAACGGGAATTCGATGCCGGCACCACATAACCTCTTTCGAACGGCTGCAACCGCCGAGGAGAAGAAGAAACGAGCCAACCCTGAAGCTTCTCGGGTGAAAGTAGTCGAACGCCACAACCGGTGAAAGAAGCGACGAACGAACTCCTCAATAAAACGGAGACCCTCGGGCGACCCCGGGAATAGCCTTTGCCCCTCTTTCACCCCCTCGGCGAAATTAGTAGAGGCCTGCACTCCGGCTGCGTACAGCTCGTTGGAAAGCCCTTTGGCTTTTTCTTCTAGGCTGGTGACATGAGAACCCAAAGAGTCCTTCTCCGCCTGTAAGATCTTCTCTCTCTCCTGCAGCCTCTTCACCTCGGCAAACAGCCCTTCCTTCGACGATTCAGACATCGCCAAACTCTCCTTCAGGCCCCGAACTTCTTTTCGAAGTTGAGTCACCTCCTTCTTTTGGTTATCGTATGCCTCACGCGAGACATCATCCCATCCCAAAGGACCCGAGAAAGCAATGGCGAATTGCTGCATGTACAAGGAGTTCAAACAAGGTTAGCCTTGAATAAAAAATATGAAATTAAGGAATTGGTCTGCATGACCGAGATAAGACAAACCTGTGTAATGTTGTGAAGAAGTAGCTCAAGTCGGTCGCCTTTACTCATCTGCCCGAAATGGGCAACGTCGGTGGGAAAGGCCAGGGACCGACATGCAGCAATGGCATTCTCTGCGTTTTGGCAGAGATGAAGTCCGAAACCAGCCGGTAAAGATGACCCAGCCGCCCCAAGAGCCAACTCAGACCTCCGTTTCTTCGGAGCAGGTTCTCTCTCTACCACCTCTTCGGTTGAGGAAGGAGGCGGTGACGAGGCGAGAACTATTGCGGAGGATCGTTTAGGAGGTTCAGAATCCTCAGTTCGCGAGAGAGGTCCACCGCGGGCGCGAGGAGGAGCGGCGTTTTTCTTCGATGGCCTGGGCCTTAGAGCCCCTTCTTCCGAAGATCTCTTCTCGGATTCAGCGATTAGAGGGCGCTGAAACTCGGACGCTTCGAACCCAGGTTCCGGCTCGGAAGGACGGGTAGCCGGCTTATCACCTCGGAACATCCTCTTCATCCTTAGATCTACGCACCAAAACAAACGGGCAAGGGGAGATACGCGGGTGAGATATAAGACATATAAGTACATAGCTAGCAAAGCAACAAAAAACAGACCGACCGAAGTAAGACAGTGAGTCGAAGTAATAATTAGTGTTATAACCAAACTCACCTAAATCTTCCCGAGTTAGAGAATACGTGCCGTTGTCGTGAAAACGGAAGTGGCGAAGCATCGGCGGAAAGCTGGTGAGGCTATCCGGGACGCCGTGGCTCGGTTGAAAGTGGGATATCATTTTTAATACACATTCGTCAACCGCCAAAGGTTTACCCCTTCTCTTTTCGGGCAGGGTGGCGAGCCAAGGACACAAATAAGGCGTGTCAACAGGATTTCTGGCGAAGAAATAATGACCTTGCCACCCATCGGTTTTATTAGGTGGCATCAGAATCTTAAAACCCGGACGAGCCGAGATAGAGATATGGAAAGGACTCGAATTCTTTAATACCATTACACTCCGGAAGCGAGCTGGCGTGGGAATCACCCCCGACCAGGCGCATAGCATGCGAAATCCGGTCATGATTATTATGGCATGGGGGTGGAATTGGTTAAGGGACACGTTACATAATTGGGCAATCTCAGAAAACCAGGGCGAGATGGGAAAAGATAGACCGAAGTAGAATTGCTCTGAAAACCAAGTACTAAAACCTAAAGGAGGGTTTAGAGGGCGATCATCTCGCGAAGGAAGAATCAATTCGACATCGGTAGGGAGGCCTATGTCGCGAACTAAGTTAGTGAGATCTGTCTCGCTTAAAGTACTAGGTCCCCATTGGTCATCCAAATCTCGTCCTTCAGATAGGGAAGGAGAACCACTCCTCGCAGAAGACGAAATCTCTTTTCTGCCCCTCTTCTTGGGCCGTTCTAAGAGTTTGCCCGAGGGAGAGAAGTAGGGTCCCTCCTCCGACGAGGAAGAAATAGAAAAAGCGGGGTTTTCACCCCCCTCCCCGGAGGGCACTTTTTGGCCGAAAGGATCGGGAGAACGGGCAGACATTATCAATTCGAAGAGTTAAGGCGGGGGTAATAAGAGATGGGGGAAAGAAGTAGTACCTTTGTCGGGGTAGAAAATGGGCACGAAGGATAAGATCTCTGTCTCGGAAAAGCAGGTTCGCCGGAGAAGAAGCAATAAGAGAAGAGAAAGCACGAGGGTGGAAAAAGAAAAAATCTTAAAAAATGGCAAGGGCCAGGTATTTATAGAAGAAGGGAAAGGAAAAAATTCGATCGTGACCGTCTATTCGGATGGCCAAGATTCAAAGTAAGTCACCCCGAACCCGATGCAAGAGGCGCCGATCGAAATTCCTCAATAATGACCTAGGGAAAAGGGAAGGTCAATCATAACCGTTTCTTCGGGCGGCCAAGATTCAATGTAGAATGCCTCGAATCCGACGCTGAAAGCACTGATTGAAATTTTTCCATGATGACCTAGGGAACTCGAATCGACCACACGGGATGTCAGAGTAATTAAATGGAGGAAAAGTGGAAAGGTTGCGTGCACCAACCAGACGTGAACCGAAGTCCGAGCTCGCACCTCGTACTCCGTACTTATAACACGAGGTGAGAAGGAGCAAACTCGTATTATAAATAAGGAGTAGGGGGGAGTAGTTGATATGGGCTCGTTTGACAAATAACAAATAAGTATAAGCCTATTAGGATAAGCCCAATATGATAGGCCCATAATGAAGAACCCATGATGACTTAGTTCGGTACTATGACCGAAGTCGTCGTATGACGCGAACCTCGGAACCTCGTGGGAGTACCTTCACTCGCCAGCCCAATACCAAAACGGGGTAAGGCGAGCCCAAGACAATACAGGCCCAAGATACATGACTTGGGAGAAAAGAGAAACCCTAAAAAAGGAAAGCCTTGGAGGCCAAGCTTTCCTCATCTATAAATAAGAGAATCAACATACGCACACATACGAGAAAAATATACACTAATCACTGTTACATTGCATATACCTTTTTCCTCTATTCCGATCACTGACTTGATCGTCGGAGCTTTCCCGCCGGGAACCCCTCCCGGCGTTGCAGGTTTATCCACCGGAGTACGGACAGAACTGGCTTGAGGAAGACGAAGACCTGCGGACTAAATCAGGTTTCTTTGATGTCTTATATACTACGTATTAACACATTAAATCTAGTTTTTAATAAATATATATTCAGTAATGTTGGAGTATTAATAAATAAATAGCTATCATAAGCCCAAAAGCATACGTCAATATCACTAAATATAACATATAGATTTTGATTCGATAACGGAAATTCAGTAATAAATATTCCATATGTAGTTGTATTCCTAGCTACCTAATACCTATCATAAGCCCCAAAACCATACGTCCAATAGAGCATGAGTAGCATAAATTTTCAAACAAAGAAAATGTTTAAGGCTATATAATCACCTCATCCGGTGGGAATTTAAACTCTATTGCATATGGTCCACAATTATAATAGAAATTTTCAATCAAGACAATCGGTATTAACAAAATTATATTAAACTATCGAACTAATAAATTTAGTACGCTTTTATCGAGTTGGGATCGGAAGAAATTATTATTTAACTAAAATTTTAAATTTATCGAGGTTTTAGTGTAGTTTCCTATACTTGCCTATAACACAGGTTATTTATACAATTTATTAATTACTTGCCTAAGTTTTGTGCCATCTCTCTCTCTCTCTCTCTCACACTAGATTTGCTTAGATTTCACCATCTTGTGGCCCTTCCTATTTAGAGATTGACTGCAAATATTTTATTTTAGCTTCTCTTTTTCTTTTTCTTGTCTGTTTGTGCAGAGATGGAAAAAGAAAAACCAACAAATCAAATTGAACGCGTATTTCTCTTTCCCCCAACCCAGAAACCCTAGCTATTAGCTTTCTCTCTCCGCGTTTTTTTTTTGCTTCACGTGTTTTAGATATTTGCTGTTGAGCCGGATTGATATGGATGGGAAGAAGAAGGCCGAGGATCCCGAGTTCACGACCGAGTCGAGCTGGGGACTCGGCGGCGACGTGAACCACGGCTATTTCTTCGGGAGTGGTACTCATGATGATTATAGGGAGAGCAGCGTGCTTACCGATTTCGGATGGAATATTCCGTCCGAATCTAACGGCGTTTGGGGATCCGATTTGGCAGGAAGCGGCGCCGATGGTTGTGTTTCTGTGGCTACGTCGGGGATCAGTACTGCGCCGCCGCCTCAGCCGATGGCGTTGGTGGATCAGGAGAACAATACTTTTGCGTCGAATCCGTCCGTGTCGTCGAGCTCCTCCGAGGATCTGGGGGATAAGTCGACGGCCTCCGGTGGCTCATCCTCCGCCGCCGCCGTAAATCCGACGCCGTCGTCGGACACAGCGTGAGTACTGTAAAATGCATGCGCCGGTGTTTGAATTCATCCAGGTTTTTTTTTTACTAGAGGGGTAAAATTGTGATTAAAGGAGCTCATTAATTAATTTCCAGAACCGTAAAAGTAAAACGCAGAAAATGAGAAAAGTCGTCCACTGTGTGTCCGTACAGTTTATTGGGGAAGATAGGTATTTTCGAAATTAAAGCACAATTCAGAGGCTATTATAGGAGAGTAGAGCCGCTATTTATTATTTATAATTCCTATAGTAAATAATTAATACTTTTTTTTTCAATAAATTTAGATATTTAATTTTCCACTTAAAACACATGAATATCATGAATAAAATGCACGTTGAACCGATGAAACAAATTTAGATATTTAATTTTCTTCAATTATATATTATTTCTCAATTTGCTTATTTCCCTATTTTTTTTTTATGAATTATGATGTCATTAATTGAAATTGAGCATTCAGTTTCGTGTTAGCTAATTTATTGATCTTGGGAAAAATCTCCTATATATCAGAAGCTTTTAACAACTTATCGTAATATGGCATGTTAAAATCGTAGAGGGTTTTGCTCTTACTTATCGATAATCAGCTATTTGAAGGTGTTGAATGATAACAATTTGTAGTCGATAATCCTTTTCCTGTGTCGATGTATTTATTAATTGCAGGAGCAAGGCTAAAAAGAAAGGAGAAAAGCGAATTCGACAGCCACGTTTTGCTTTCGTGACTAAGAGCGAAATTGATCATCTTGAAGATGGCTACCGATGGCGAAAATATGGCCAGAAAGCTGTCAAAAACAGCCCTTTTCCCAGGTACGTACCCCAAATAATATTTGCTGTTAAACCTCCATAATTTAATATAGGGACTAACAAAATTTTATTAATTTAGCGAAATATTAATAAATTATCGAACTAGTAATTTAGTATATTTTTATTGAGCCGGGACATGGAGAAATAATTATTTAAGCAAGCTTATTAATTTATCGAGGTTCTACTGTATAATTAATTACCAAGAAAGTGGCAAAAACATGAATATATAATACAGGATCTTAACATTTGTTGTTGCATGCATGCAGGAGCTATTATCGTTGTACAAACAGCAAATGCACGGTGAAAAAGAGAGTCGAAAGATCGTCTGAAGATCCGACGGTTGTGATCACTACATACGAAGGGCAGCACAGTCACCACTCGTCATCATCATCCTCAGTTGGATTTCCCTGCAGATCAGGCGGCGGTCTTGTTCCTCAGCTGCAGCTGGAACCCGGATCCACATTTTCAAGAAACGCTTCTTCCAACAATATTAATAATTCACACGATTTTAGCTATTACCCAAGGCCGCCGCTTCAATTAACTACTCAAGAAAATTGTGATTCTATTATTAATAATAAGGAATTACCACCAAGTAAAAATCAATTAGGCAAAGATGGAGAGTTATCTCACCAAGGAAAAGAAACAACTTCACAAGGACTCCTTGGAGATATTGTGCCCCCTCGAATGCGACATTGATCATAGTACGAGGTATACCTTACTTTGTTCTCTATTTATAAGTTCATATAGCCATTGTTTTTATAATATATATATATACACACACACACACATTACAAGTTTTTTTTTGGCCAATAAAATAAAGAATGGCGAGTATTTTTAGTAATTCGATATAACACAAGGGTACATATATTAGTTTCATATTTACGACCGTTGGGAATTTCTCGACGGCACTTTTTCTTCGGCAACGGCTCTTATCTTTTGTGTCTGAATTTCTCAACGGCAGCTTTTCCTGGATCCGAATTCCAACGGCTGGATTTTCATTTTTATGCTTTGGGAATAGAATGAACTGATGTATCAGTTTTGTATATGAATGTATAATTCTTAATTCATTCATAAGTGAGGATTTAGTTATGTTTAGTTGCAAGGGTAGTTTTGTAATAACCTTTTGACAATTGGGCCTTTGTAATGTTGGTATGGGCTTTCCACTATTCCCATTTCAACGACCCAAATTATAATACTACCAAATTGGCAAATTGGTTTATATAGCAATTGTTTATTTATATTTATGATTTATTTACCCACAAACATAAGTATATTAATTTATATGTGTGCATTTCTGTAATAATATATTATTACATTATACACTCAATCAGCAGTGTTAGCGGCTTCTGGGAGTGGTATCTTCTTGCACATATTGATTTTTTTACGAGCAAATAATTTTCAAATTTTTAATGATATAGTTTTTTTTTTTTTTTTTTTTTTTTTTAATTTTCTTGCATTATACACCAAGTTGTTGATTTTAACTTCAATGCATCAAATGACACAATTAAAAGATGATACAAAAGTCAAACACACACAAAAAAAAAATTAAAAAAAATTCAACTCTATTAAAGATTTATTAATGAAAGCAAAGTACAAAAGTTAGTGCTACTTGGTTTTCAAGTGACCACAAACACTATTTAGTGTCAAAAATTCATACAAATTTAATTAGGGGATTTTACGCCAAGTTCTAATCGGATTTTTTATTTGGTGCTAACATTGTTCCATAATAACTGCTTCTTGTTGAAAATATTTGTGTTTCATATTATTTGCCACTTTAGATTTTATGTCCTAACCTTATTAATATATTTTAAGTATTAACTCTCTTTTATCGCATCATTAAATCATCAAGGTTATTCTAGTCTTTTTTAATGTATTTTTCCCAATTTACGACATTCTTAATACTTGTGCAAAGCTGAAAAACGACAATTAACTGAGAACAGGAAAAAGTAAACGGAAAATAGTAGGGGGAGGGGCTTGAAATTATGAAATTTGATATTAGGATTGCAAATAAAGGTTACATTGCAAGCCAACTTATTAAATGTACAAAATTGAAATAATTCTAAAGAAAAAAAGAAAGAAAAAGAAACAACTTATAGTGACAATCACTAAAGCAACATTGTTGTTAGGCCAACTGAATTATTTCTGAGGTAGAGAGCTTTTCAAAGGCTGAATAACCAACTTGATCTTCTTCAAAATTGAATGCTTTATAGCAATCTTGGTTCTTACTACTCTATAAATCAAAGTAAATATATATAAATATATATATATATATCCCACTGCTTCAAAATTGATCAAAACTATTTCAAATAATAAAAAGGGAGATAAGATCGATAAACGCTTACTATCGGTCGTATCTAACGCGGAGGAGGATATTCGTCGGGCACATCATCCTCGTCATCAACGGGAGCAGGAAGATTGAGGTCGAGCATATCAGCCTTTACCACCGTGCTCCGATTATTATTATTATTATTATAATTATTATTATTTTCCACATGCCCCCCGATAAAATGTGACCTCTTATGGCCACCCAACGCCTGCCCGTTCTTGAAAACCCTGTCGCAAAACGGGCATACGTGCGGTTTGTTCTTCTTCCCCTTCATTTTCTTCTCGATCGATTTTCTGTTGCTAAGAGAATTATTATTAGCAACGAACTCGGTAGAACCTTCTAGACTATTCTCACCGCTCTCGTATCTCGTCTCGTAAAAAGCAGTGCTCCTCTTATGGCACGGCCTATGCCCGCCTAGTGCTTGGTACGACTTGAACGTTTTCTTGCAGTTGAAGCACTCGTATTTACTCCGTTTCTCAGTATACTCCTCGGGAATATTCTCCGGAATATACCTTCTCTTCCTCGATGACTCGTCACCACCTCTCGTCTTCATCGAGGGCTTATTATCGTACTCGAAATACGAAGGAATATTCCTTCGGAATCCGTCGACGGAAGCATCGGATTCGTACTTTGAACACTCATCCAAGAAATAACCCGAATCGGAATCGTTATGCACCTCATCGATTTTCTTCGTCTCGTTTTCTTGATTACTATTATTATTATTATTGTGGATTTTTTTAATGTCGATGGAAGATGACTTAGTCTCGAGAATAACGGAGTTGTTATCCGACGACTCAACTACCGAATTTACGCCACCTTTGTTATTATTACCCGAATCCCTCGACAGCATCATTAAACACATCGCCACCTCCTCGTTTTCTTCGCCGTCGATTTCAGAAACAGACGAAGAACCATTATTATTATTAACTATTTTCTTGCACCGCTTATTTTTCGATGACGACCTCAAAATCCGATCTTCTGCTTCGGCTTCAGCTTCGGCCTCGGCTTCGGCTTCGGCTTCGTCGGTGTCGGAATGGCTATCGATTACCAGTTTCTGATTGTTCTCACTCGTCCAAGAATACTGATCATCTTTCAAACCCTTGTCTCTGTCAGAGTGGCAAGCCATGTGACCACACAGTGCCTTTAAAGATTGAAACCCTTTGCCGCATTGCTTGCAGATTCTTTCTTGTGGTGAGGGGAAATTCGAGCCGACAGCTCTCCATGATTTGCGGGGGTTCTCTCTCAAACCGTAGCTCGTTTGCCCGTTTCCGAATTCACCAGTTCTTGAATCGTTGATTGTGGTGCTGTGGGGGTGGGGGTGGTGGCCCCCAACAAAATCAGTGATGGGGGAAATCCTTTTCATGGCGGAATCAACTTTTTCGAGAGATGATATTTCTGCTGAACTTGAAACTACGTGAGATCTCATATGACCACCGAGTGATTTCCCACATGGATATTTTTTGTTGCAGAGCTTACAAACGAATCTAAATTCATGATCCTCCTCCATTTTTTTTGCCCCAAATTTGCTATGTGAATTTACTTGATTCGATCAGTAAAACAGGGGAAATTTAAAAAAAAAATTGAAAAAATTAGTGAAGTAATGAATCAAGATCAGAAAACAGCTGATTGAACTTGAACTGTGAAATAATGCAGCATTCACTTGATCGGAAACAGAGGAACCCTAATCGGAAAAATTGAAATAAATCGAAGTGCGAAAATGAAGTTGAAAAGGCTCAAATCTTCGATATAGGTATAGTTATACCTTTTTGCTACAATCGCCACCCACAAATTGACGGAGCAAACAAATCAAAGTCCAGAAGAACAGAGAAGATCAGAGCAGCAGTGAATCGCAAATCTGTGTAATTTTGAAAAAAAGAAAAAAAAAGAGGGGATATAATTATGGAAGTAGTAATTAATAAATAGTAATAATGGTGAGATTTAGGAAGAAATGTGGGGAAAGAATCAAAAAAGAAGAAGAGATGGTGGGTTCGGTTAAGATGGGATTGAAGTAGCCACGAGATTGAGAAATGAAACAGAAACTCGAGACGACGACTCTTTCTTCCTTATATTTCTCTCTCATGAATTACCTTCTCTCTCTCTCTCTCTCTCTCTCTCTCTCTCTCTCTCTCTCTCTCTCTCTCTCTCTCTCTCTCTCTCTTTCACTTTCTCTCTCTAAATTAGCTTGTTTCTTGTTTGGGTGTTGTTATAGAGACTATAGTAGAATTTGAGAATTCCATGCATGGAAGCAAAATATGAAGAGAGAGAGAGAAGAGAGAGAGAGAGAGAGATTAAATGATGGAAAGCACGTGTAGTTCAGAGGAGTGTTTGGTTGCTACAGAATCGGACGGCCCAGATCTGTTTGATTACTATTTATTATAGTGCTTCTCTATTTTTATTTTTTCTTGTTACCCTAATTAATTACTAATTAGATGGCGAATTAAATAGAATAAGATATATATATGTAATTAATGGATTTCTAATCATCTCAGTTATATATCCCAAAGATTTCTACTCCATAAATACTTATTGTTTTTTTTGTAAATTGTCTCTCTGTGTTTCAAAATTAAAAAATAATTTTATAAATATTTAAGAGGTGAAAAATGTCCAAGATTAAATGAAAAAATCAATTGCATTTGAGAGGGTTTTTTTATTTTTTTTATTTTTTATTTTTTATTTTTTTGTGAAGAACATTTAAGAGGTGTTTAGAAGCAACCATTTTGTTGCAGAATACAACTTTCGGTAAAGTTTGTTTTTAGCTTTACAATCTTTGAATATCTTTTGCTATCAATTTTAGATCATACTCGATTTGTTCTTCGCCATTTATTTGCTACATATTTGGGATTTGGAGGGGGACAATTTCACAAAATATTTAAATAATTATTACTTTGCCTCCAATAAGAAATTATGACATATAAAGCTGATTTCGCAGCTAGGGTGGGGCTGGGTAGCTCAAGATGGGGTAACTCCTCGTAAATTTAAAAAAATAAAAAATAAATAAAAAAACGTAAATCATACTAAGTTGACTATGTGTGATAAGCTCCACTTAATGATTCGTTGGCAAGATAATTCGAAGCTCCCTTGCTCCAACCGCCGTCCTTGTAGCATGGCTATATATATGGTAGGATGTTAACAAAATGTTTGAATAAAGAAAAATTAGAAGGAACAAATTAAAGAATTAACCTATTGGTTTTGATAAATGAAAAATAAACTTTACCCACTCTAAAATTCATTCAGTGTAGCATAATTTTTAATTATTTTCAAAAACAAGAATTTTGAGCACATCTACCAAGTTGAATAATGGAAGGTTGAAAACTCAATTATTGCAAACTTTAATATTTTTATAGAAAATTTAATTACTTTTTTAGTGTGTTTTTTTTTTATATATAAATAATCTCATAACTGTTGCAAGGAATTTAAACCACCACCTTGCCATCAGGAGAACCCCCCCTAATAACACTACATTTAGACCTTGCTAATTACTTTCTTCATAGGGTTAGCCAGTTAGTTATGAAATTGCCAAGAAACCTAACCCAACCTCATTAATATCTTTTCCAGGATTATCCATTCAACCATCTTAATCGACATGTCAATTTTTCGCCATTTTTATCTACATTCTTAGCAGACACGATCAAAACATCGATTAAACAACAAAATTTCTTGCAGATAAATACATCCCTTCAATTAAATTAACTATGCGGGGGGCATCAGATCAAGCAAAAGTTTCCATTTTCTTTCTCTCTCTCTTCCCCCTCTTAACATTCCTAATTTTACACAGCAATAAACGGGTAATAATGAAGTTAAGAATAAAAACCTGAGATCATTACGCAACTCCATCTCTTGTCCGAACATTTTCACCCTTCTTACCATCAATCTCAACACCCTCTTGCCCTTTTTCAGGTTCAGACCAAAAGTCATCCATCCAGCTTGTATCCAAATCTTGATCACCAAAAGACTCAACTGTGGAGTCTTCATCTTCTTCTTCTCCAACTGTAAAGCACTTCCCATCTGGACCCCTCCGATCACCATCATCATCAGTATCTCGATCCACCGACTGAGATTCGTTCCGATACGAATCTCCACCGCCACATGTCTGCTCCTCATCATCATCACTGTCAATCTCCAACAAATAAGATCTGTTCTGAACAGCCCTTCTACGGAGCACAAACACGTTGAAATAGTAACTTACGAGTTCCTTCTTCGTTCGAGATGGAAACGCAGATCTAAGAAGCTTCCAGAAATTTCTACCATGTGACACGGGGTTAGACAAGACAATTTCGTGAAAGACATGCTCGTCGGCCGGGGTCCACTTGCAAGCCACCTCATCGCCCATGTGGCAGAATCCCAAATCTATAAAATGATTTTCCCCAATTGTCTCGAGCAGCTTCTCTCTCGCTTCCTTCACGTGTTGCTGCACGCATCTCATGGACCCCACATCCAGGCAGCTGCAAACCACCGTTCTGCCATGCCCAACTCTAACTCCATCACTGGTGGAATCATTTAAATCGGGCATCGGAATAACACAAGTCCCCATTAGTTGTTGCTCCCTCTCGTCGGTAAAGTAGTTTGCACCTTCCCATAATGGAACTTCAGCTTGATAATCTGGACCGAGAGGAACTTCTTTTTTCGGAGAAGAATTTAACAAAGATATGTAGGGATCATCGAATTGTTCAGGGGGTCTTCTTGGTGGTATGCTAATGTCGATATATCCTGGAAAGTAGGACCAGAAAGACGTGTCTCCATTTCCAGCATCTTCTTCGCTACTGCTGGTAACCAAAGATAAAGGGGCACTTGCCTCAAACTCTTTGTCAGCTGCAGATGCACTATATGTCTCACTATCTTCAAGTCGCCCATCAAACTGTAACTCACAAAAGTTGCTTTTTGGTCCGCCTAAAATATCATATGAAAAATCAATTTACTGGAATCCACATATAATCAGACAACGCGTGCATAAGTTGCTATAAATCATGGTTCACCAAGAAAATTTCAGATACAGATAGCAACGACATTACATTGTAAAATTAAGGCACTTAACGCAGGTTTTTTTTCGGTCTCTTCCAGTATTAATATTAAGAGGGTACACTGAAAAAAAAGCTTCTCAGTTAAGGTATTTACCAAGAGAATCAAATCTTGGAGTAGTAATATGAAAATCCTCTGTACAAGAAATCAGCTTTTTGTTGTAATCAATAGGTTTCCCAAAAGAAGCCTCTGGAAAGTCTGCCTCCTCTAAAGGACGTTTGATTCCCATCTTCTGTAAATAAGGCAAAAGAATACACAAATCAAATTGAGATCATTTCAAAATGTAAAGGATATAGATAGGTAAATCAAGTGATAATGTAATGCACACGCGAAGGTGTAAAGATCCAAAAATACCTTCAAATGGCCTACACCAGCAATGCACGTTTTAAATACTTCTGAGTACTCTCTTAAGTTATGTTTAAAATGCCTTCCTGCATTTGTGGTAAAGCAAGTGTAATCAATATAACAACAGAAAAACGCACACGAATAAAATATACAGCATTAGGAACTACAATAATGTCTAAGACCAGTGAGGACATATGAAACAAACAGACAGGAACATCCGACGATAAACAGTTGACCTACATGATTAAAGCAAAACAAACCACACAAAATATAAAATCAGTTCCACAAAGAAGATCAATCGTAATGGACAACCGCATGTCGCAAAACTGAAAACATTAAGAATAACCAAGCTTAAAGTTAATTCGATAATAGACATTGTACCTTCATCAAGTATCACACCCAATGAAAACGACAAGCATCTCCCACAAGCGTATACGGAAAAAATAAAGTACATTATACTTGAACTAAAAACCCATGGATTAAGCAAACAATATTTTTTCAAGACCCAAACCAGCTGAGTATGCCTTCATAACCAATTACAAAACAGAAACAACAACCACCAACAACAACCCCCAACCCCCAAAAAAAACCTAAATACAGAAACCCTAACCCTAGATTCACAAAATCGAAATAAAAAAAACAGAAAAAATATAATCAAATTCAATTCAGAGAGACGTACCAAAACCCCAAATCAATTTACAGATCCAAAGAACCTTGAGATCGAGTCACCGCCACCAAAATAAACCCAATATTAAAAAAAGGATCTCCGAATAAAATTGAAGTTTCAAATCTATTTACAGAGGCGAAACACAAAACAATAATCGTAAATAGCAGAACCAAAATTTAAAAATATATTTGATGAATAAATTGAACAGATCGGAGGATTTAAGTGAAAACCTAGAACTTCACGTAATCAACAAATTTGATTTGAAAAAAAAAATAGAAGGATCAATCGAAAGAGAATGAATCTAATTGAATAAAAAAATGTTGAATTTTGAGATTCAAACGAAAACTCAAAAGAAATTTGGAGACTCCAAAAGTGAGATTGGAGGGAATCGGGAGAAATTGGGGGAAATTTTTGGTGCGAATCGCGATTTTTGTAGATGCGATGATGACCCGAATACGAGGACCCGTTTTTCAATTCGTACGTGCACAAAACTAATTACACGTGCTGTATACTTATAGCTGACTAGGACTCTTTTTTTTTTTTTTTTTTTTTAAATTGATGTATTTTAACAGAATTTTGACCTTTTCTGTTAAAAACTACAGAATTTTGACTTTTGATTACGGGTAGAAATTTGAGGGTATTTCCGTCGAAATAAATTTAAAATACTATAAATTTGAGGTAATAATTTATTTTCAATTTTTTTAATGGAATCATAATACATATTAGATTACAATTTACGAGTAATTTCAAAAACTATTACATTTTTTTAGAAAATCATACGTATAAATTGTAATATCATTATTATTACGTATTTTATAACATAGATGAATAAAAAATCAAACTTCGGAAATTTACTTATTTTAATTTGATTTTTTTTATCAACAAGTTTTCATTCTAACTTCTGAAATTTCAATTTTTGATTTTCTTTACACTTTTGGAAAAATTGCAAATTGTTTGAAAGTCTTGAATTTCAAATACGATACATCTTTCCCCACTTACTTTCGAGTTCCGACTAAACAAAATAAAATGAATTATAATTAATGAAACGAAACGAATATTTATATAACTGAGGAGTCAGTTTGGCATCTTGGCGACATATTATCAATTTATTAGACTTAGAGTCAATGGGTCGCAAGAAGTAAAATGGCCCAAGAGCCCAATGGATTTTATGTTGTTTTGCTAAAACAAAGGGGTTCAATTTTCATTGATATTTTATGTTGTTTTATTCTATTGCTTTTGAGTTAATTTATATACTTGGCCGTAAATTATCACTTGGTTGGAGTTTAGGAAGTAACTAATCTAGGGCTGGGCATTTGGGATCGGGATTCGGGATCCCGTCCCGTCCCGATCGGAATTTTACTATTTGGGACTAAAACTTCGGGAATTCGGGATTACGGGATTCGGGATTGGGATTAGGAACAAATACGGGATCGGTATTAGGGAATTGGTTCAATCCCGATCGGGATATTTTAATCCCGAATTAGGAAAAAAAGAAAAAAAAACTAATAAAAATACACACACACACACACACACACACACACACACACACACACACATATATATATATATATATATATATATATATATATATATATATATATATATATATATATATATATATATATATATATATATATATATATTGTAAAGGAGATGAGAAATACAATATAAAATATATTGTTTCAACTTATTTTTAAATTTTTAAAATTTTATTTGTTCCAAGTTTTGTGGTAAAAATAAATAAGGCAAGAACAATAGTATGTATATAATATATTCAAGTTGGTTTAGTGTATAAAATAATACTAATGGAAAAAAGATGTAATATTTCTTAGTTTTTAGGCAAAATATGGGATTTCCCGATCCCAATCCCGATTCCCGAAATATTTAGGGATACCGATATAATCGGGATTTAATAGTTTGGGACGGGATTGGGATTTAAAATTTCTATCCCGAATCCCGATATCCCGATCCCGAAAATCCCGAATTCCCGAAATCCCGTCCCGAACTCACCTCTAAACTAATCCATCCAAAATTAATTAGGGGCCCAAACAAAAAAACATTTTAATTAGAGCCCTCAATTGCAAACCACCCCTTTCAGGCCCAACCCAAATTCCAAACAACAACTTCATTGTTCACTTTTTGTCTGCTCTGCTAAAAATCATCTGAAATTGAAAATTCTCACCGGGAAGAATGGAGCCCGGAGATGACGAAGAGCCGCCGCTCGCCATTGCAATCGACGAAGTCAACGACCACGAGATTCCACCACAAAGGACGATTGAGCTGGATGCTGGTCAACCGCCGTGTCTTCCGGTAGCTCAACCGGTCGGCGTCACCGTAATCACAGGATATCTCGGCTCCGGGAAATCGACGGTATGTGGATAATCGTATAAAAAAACTTATGACTGCTGATTAATTCAATTTAGTTTTAATCGCCGTAGACAAAATTGCAGGAGTTGATGTTTCTGCTTACATATGAGTGTTGAGTTTTGGGAAATGCCTTGATTCTGCTATTTAACTGATGAAATCGACGTTTCGGCTAAGTTTGAGCTGAGTAGAGTATCTTGTAAAGAGTAAAATTGTCGTATGCCTTTAACAATTAGCGCTAGTAAATCTAAAGTGACTACGATGAACTCAACACGAGTTGAATATCGATTGTGTTATTGGACTCTGAATTTTGTATCGACGACATCGAATGATGATGCCAAATGTACGATATTATGTAATTTTCATTTTTTGCTTAGTTGCTTGTATGCATATCTCGTTCAAGAGTATGTTATATGGGTAAAATAGGAGGCACTAAATATTTTTGTTCTCTGTAGTTAGTGAATCATATATTGAATACACAACATGGGAAGAGAATAGCAGTTATCTTGAACGAGTTTGGGGAGGAGATAGGAGTAGAGAGAGCGATGATCAATGAAGGAGACGAAGGAGCGCTTGTGGAGGAGTGGGTTGAGCTTGCAAATGGTTGTATTTGTTGCAATGTCAAGCATAGCTTGGTTCAGGCACTGGAGCAACTTGTGCAGAGGAAAGAAAGGTTATCTTTCTTTACGCCTCAGATTATTCTGGACCTTTGCATGTTTAATTAGAGCATGCAAATTGGAGTTTTAAGCAAGTGATGCAACACACACACACACACACGTAATATGTATCGTGGAAATAGGATGAGATATTTTGATGGAAATAAAATATTTGATTTCTTAAATTCCACTGCATGGGCTTATTTGCCTGCACTCTGCTCATGCGGCCTTCTGATTTTTTTATCCAATTCTTTTTTTCCTTCATTAGTTTCTTATTATTTCCTTGAGGCTTCGTGGGAAACGTCACTAACCCGAACATATGATAATGTAATTCCTCTTAAAGTTATGATTTATTGTTATTTTATGTCCAGAATTGGGAAGCATCACTCAGAATTTTTTATTTTCAAGTTACTTCTATTGCGCACAGGCTTGACCATATATTACTAGAGACTACAGGTCTAGCGAACCCTGCCCCTCTAGCATCTGTGCTTTGGTTGGATGATCAATTGGAATCAGATGTCAGGCTCGATTCTATTATCACTGTGAGCTTCTTCCTCACGGTCATTGAATATTGAATTTCTTGGAACTCATATCACCAATTAAATTAATTATTCCGTCATCCACATACTTTTTTATGGTTAATTTTTCCGTTATTGACCTTTTTCCTGTTTTTCAGGTTGTGGATGCCAAAAACCTCGGCTATCAGCTGAAATCACATCATGAATCCTCATCATTCCCTGAAGCATATCATCAGATTGCATTTGCGGTAAATTTTTTCATCAGTTTGCTCTTCTTCTTTGCTTCACGTGTCTTAATTATCAAGAACCTTTTTGCGGTTTTGTTCAGTAATGCTGTCTAGCTCAGATGCTTCTTTGTTTCTGTCATAGGATGTTGTGATACTTAATAAGGTTGATCTGGTGTCTGATGATGACTCTGGTGTGGTCCTGGAAGATCTGGAAAAGGACATACATGCAATTAATTCCCTTGCCAATATTATTCGTTCAGTTCGCTGCCAAGTTGACTTGTCCATGATACTGAACTGCCGAGCATATGATGCTGCAGTGAGTTTTCTCTGTCTTACTATATATTCACTTCGCAACTTGTATGTAGGCATTCTTGTTTATGGTTAAGGTAAATGACATTAACTACATAAAATTCCCTTTTGATTTCAGCATGCCACTCATTTGGAAGACCTATTGAGAGAAAATCGAAATCTATCTACTAGTGATATTCACGACAGTGGTGTAAGAACCTTATGCATTTCCGAGATGAAGATAGTTGATCTTGAGAAGGTACGTATTGAATTGGCTACTAGATGAGGACGTTCTCAGGGTAATAGTAACATTTAAGTACCGGTTATTCGAAGCATAAAATTCTATGTGCGAATTGGCAGTAAAAAAAAATATTTTAACCATCTTTATTCCAATTCTTTTATATATTTATTGAACATTGCTGCTATCGAAATGAATAAGAATTGATCCATGAAGCAGCTTTTGATATGTTTACTCTTTTTAGATTAGGATGTGGATTGAGGAGATCCTTTGGGAAAAGAAATATGGAATGGATGTTTATCGGTGCAAAGGGATTCTAAGTGTCGTAAACTCAGATCAGCTTTACACCCTGCAGGTAAGCTTCCGTGCATGGAAATGCTTCACATTGCTTGTTCTCTTGTAGACGATGATTAAGAAAACCCAATTCGATAGAAGTATGGCTAGCGATGATTCCTAATTGTTATAAAAATTACTTTCGAATATCCACGTCATATTTTTAGTTAATTTTTTAGATGGTTCTTTGAATTTTTTTGCAGGCGGTAAGGGAAATATATGAGATTGTCCCAGCCCGCAAGTGGAAAGATGACGAGAGTAGAATCAACAAAATTGTTTTTATAGGTATCGATTTTTTCTTACCACAAAAGCCTTGTATACTTAGCTACATTAACTGGTTCAACTAGGTTTCTTTTTAATTTTTTTTCAGGTCGTTCGTTAAATGAGGAGATTCTAGTAAATACCATGCGAGATTGCACCGTGTAGTACTGCTGCCAGTTGGCTGACCTACGGCCACTCCAAGAAGCTGTAATTTGAGGAAAAACGTGCTCGACCATTTTCCGAAGGACCGTTGGCATTACAGCACTTCAAAGTTAGAATTCTAAACAGTATCTTCGAGAGTCATCTCTTTTTGTTCCTTACCTTTGTAGACGTCGGAAAGATAGTGTAAAAGAGCTCAATTTTCTTATCTTGATATTGAGCTAACCTAAACCATGGTTCTCAAGTAGTAAATCAAATAGCAAAATCATTTACAAATCGTAAATCGTAACGAATCTTAAAACATTTTTATATTTTATTTAAAATTACATAAAATAAAATCAAATATAACTAATATGGCAAAACACAGAGAAGAGAAAATCAAAATATGATCACTATTCACTACAATCTTGACACAATATTTTCTCACCCTAATCGAGCTCGAATCGAACCACACCCTTAAGTAGGTGGCAAAGCAATCGAAGACTCTTCTACCGACTCAATTCCTCTGTTTCTCCTTCGATCTCTAGTCGCCATTTTCTCACCATACCTAGCAAATATATCAGCCAAATCGAACAATCCAACTTCCCTCAATTTACCAGCCATCGCCTCAAACATAACCACACCTTCCTCGTTCGAAAAGCAATGCAAAAACTTATTGTAATCAAATCTAGGCACCACAACTCCTCTATCCAACACTCTCTCCACATACTTAGTAGCTTCTAGAGACTTCCCCGCCTTGACCAAACCCCCGACAAAAATAGTATCGAAATTGACCAAAGGGTCCTCCCCTTTTCTCCCCCTCTTCCCTAAATGCCCCTGCAACAACATAACATACGTGTGCATCGTAGGCTCACACCCTCGTTTTATCATCTCTCTAAAGACTTGCGTTGCATCGCTCGCCTTTTTCAATCTCAAAAGCCCCTTAATCATTCCATGATAAACGCAAATATCGACATTTTCAACCTCTTCCAAAACCTTAAAACCTTCCCTCACCCTCCCTTTACTAACGAGGCCGTAAATGATCGAACCAAGTATTTCGTTATCGGCTTTTATACCATTCATTTGCATTTCCTCGAAAACCACGTAACTCTCCCCCATTTTGCCCTTGTTGCACAACCACTTGATCACGAGCCGATAAGTAGACAACCTTAAACTCTTCGCTTCCTTCACCCTCATAGACTGAAAAAGCTTCAACCCTTGATCGAATTTGTTGTTCTTGAATAGGGTTTCTAACATAATCTCTATTGCATTAAAATCGGGCTCAAACCCTTCATCCACCATCGAGTTCCAAATTTTCGAGGCCTCGATTAAATCGCCAATGTCACAAAACCCGTAAACCAACCACGTGTAAGTTTCCGCATTAGGCTTAATCCAATCTCTTAACTTCACTACCAAATGCTTAGCTTCTGCAACAAGTTTCTTCCGACATAGAATCTCTACTACTGTGTTAAAGGTCTCAACTTTATACTCGTACCCATAACCATTCATCAAATGGAAAAATTCGACGCATTTCTTCAACTCTCTAGCGGTAGCTAGTGCTGTCAGTGCGATTATGTAAGTCTTGACGTTGACCAAACGGAGTTCGCCCATTTCACGGCAGAGGTCCCATAAGAGATCCACGTTTCTTGATTTTCCGGCGATGTCGAGAACCTTGTTGTAGGTGGTGGGTGTGTGGGGGAATTGTTGGGAGAGTGAGAATAGGTGGAATTTGTAAATGGGTCGCCATGAATATGGGAATTTGTTGCATACTTGGAGGAAAAATTCGTGGGTGAGATCGAATTGTGTTTTGGTGAGGCTGGTTTGGAGTTTTGTGTCGGAGCCGTATTGCTGTTGGTAGAGGACTGTGCATACTCTGAGGAGGTGGGTTTCGTTGACCGGAGCTACGGCAGCTCCGGCGGCGGTGGATAGGGATTGAAGGTGGAGGTGGAAGAGTTTTACGGAAGATTTGGTGAGTTTTGTAAGTCGAAGCATTTAGGGTGTGAAAATTGGAATTTTTTATTTTATTTTTTAATTTTTTAAGGACCGTAGGGATTTGATTCATTGAACGAATCTAACTCGGGAAAAAACCTTAAAAAACGAAGGCAAAACAAACACGTGGGTTTGTTAGCAAAGTTCCGCTATTTTCGGGGGGGCTATTTTTCTTGACCCTCCATTAAAAACCATCGTATGAAATAATATTCGTGAAGAAAAGTTCATTTCACCATTACCCATTTCAGATCTTCTTCAATTCTTGAAATCAAACAAAGAGAAAAATGTCGACAGAAAAGGAGAGAGAGACTCATGTTTACACTGCCAAGCTTTCCGAACAAGCAGAACGCTATGACGGTACAATTGTTTCTGTTAAATTACACATTTTTTATCGTGTCTGTACGTATTTTCTATCGTGTCTGTATGACTGACTGCATCTAGTTTTGATTTGTGTGGGATCTCTGTATGTAGATCATTATATATGATATATCCCTTTGAGTAATTTCATCGAACACGTAGTGAACATAAATTTGTATCTGTCTGTATGTGTGTTTTATTTATGAAATCAACACCACTACTGAAAGATCCATTTCTCTTTGTTCAAATCTTGGTGTTTGTTTGTTTGTTTGTTTGTTTGTTCGACATGGCTTAAAAGTTTAGATTACGTTTATTCATTTTTTATTTTTTTGGCTCAGAAATGGTTGAATGTATGAAAAAAGTAGCGAAACTGGATGTTGAGCTGTCAGTGGACGAAAGGAACCTCCTCTCTGTGGGGTACAAGAATGTAATCGGGGCCCGCAGAGCTTCGTGGAGAATCATGTCTTCGATCGAGCAAAAGGAGGATTCCAAAGGAAATGAAAACAATGTTAAGATCATTAAAAACTACCGCCGTAAAGTCGAGGAAGAGCTTGCCAAAATCTGCCATGATATTCTCTCTGTCATCGACAAGCATCTACTCCCTTCTTCTGCTTCTGGAGAAGCCACTGTTTTCTACTACAAGATGTAACTCAATTTTTTTTACGGATTTTTTTTTGTTCCTCGATATATTTCTCGTTACTTATGATCGTTGATTTCGTGTTTTTTTTTTTTGTTTAATTCAGGAAAGGTGATTACTTTCGCTACCTTGCCGAGTTTCAGGCTGAGGAGGGTAGAAAAGAGGCAGCTGAAGAGTCACTCAAGAGTTACGAGGCATGGTTTATTTTTTCGAGTTTATTGCGTTTAAGTTCCCTTTACTTATGTCGAATTGCTAAAAAACTCCTCGTGTTATAAAGATCAGCGCACAACCCCCTGAAATGTGCGTTTTCACGGTGGTGTTTGTTAATATAATTGAATAACAGGGGGAATTTTTTACAATTAGAGTAAACACAGGGGTGCTTTATCATGCATGTTTATTTTTCGAGTTTATTGCATTTAGTACCCTTCTGTTATACCGAATTGCTAAAAAACTCCTCGTTTATAAATATTAGCACACAACCCCTTAAATAGTGTGTTTTCAGGGTGGTGTTTGTTAGTAAAATTGAATAACCGAATTGCTAAAAAATTCCTCGTGTTATAAATATTAGCACACAACCCCCTAAATGGAGCGGTTTCAGGGTGTGGTAATAAAACTGAATAATAAGGGGGATTTTTAGACAATTAGAGTAAATACGGGGGGTGATAAATGCAATAAACCCTTAATTTTTGTAAATAATATTAAACCAATCTATGTTTTCTATTTTACATTCTTTTTTCGACATTTTATATGTAGGCTGCTTTAGCAACTGCAAATACAGATCTCCCTTCAACTCACCCTATTCGTCTCGGTCTAGCTTTGAACTTCTCGGTTTTCTACTACGAGATCATGAATTCTCCCGAGAGGTACTCTTTTTTTGTGATGATTATTTGTTTTAAGTATTTCAAGAAACGAATTATTGATATGTACATACGGTTAATTAAATAAAAATAAATAAATGAAAAAGGGCGTGCCACTTGGCGAAACAAGCATTTGACGAGGCGATTGCTGAGCTGGATACTTTGAGCGAAGAGTCTTATAAAGACAGCACACTTATAATGCAGCTGTTGAGAGACAACCTCACTCTTTGGACCTCCGATTTGCCTGAAGATGGAGGTACGTACGTACTTCCATTTTCACCAGAGTTTTTTTTATAGAAACGAATTTACTAGACACGTAAATATATTATATTTTACCGTGTGCAGGCGATGAGATTACCAAAGAGGACGAATCCAAGGAAGCAAAATCAGAAGCAAAACCAGAGGTGAACATTTTAACTTGATCTGTTTATCATTTTCTCGTTTATTATTTTACAATTGTGTTTCTTTTGCAGCATTAATATTAGGCTTGAAGAGACGCAAGTAATTTACGACAAAGGGCTGTTTGGCAAGTTTTGTTATCAGAAAGCAGAAGAAGATGAGATTTTTTATTTCTTTCTGGATTAAATTCACCTGCATTTTTGCCTACCTTTTCTCTATTTATTCCTACCGTCGGACAAAGCTTTTGTTTTTCGAGAATTTTTTTTTCTTTTTTTTTTTTGTAGTAAGACTAATTCTCCATTTTGGCGGCATTTTATATAAATATCGTTTTCTTTTTGCATGATATCTACTTGTTGTTCATCGATAGCACGGATTATGCGCTTGCAATTACGGAAGTTAAGTTAGCAAATGATGCCACAGATTGAAATAAATATTATTACAATCAAATAAAGATGCTGTCAAAGATGCCTCCAAAAAGAAGAAAAGAAAAAAAGAGAGAGAGAGAGAGAATAATAGTAATGCAGGTTGACTGTTGTTCTATATCATGTTCCTCGACGCCATTGTATATGTCATACTTCACGAGCTGTATATATATATATATATATATATATATATATATATATATATATATATATATATATATATATATATATATATATAATTCCGAAGGGTGTCCCTACATCCAGTTATTTAATAGCTTTAGAGAGCATAATTAAAAGTAAGCTGACTCATTTTGGAGGTAATCTAATGAGTATTCATTCATTCTTGTGTGGGTTCAGAAAATGCATGTTGACAAATAATAACAACACATAATTCTATATATATATATATATATATATATATATATAGACACACACACACGCGCACACAGTGAACCACCCTTTAATCTGTTCTTGCACAATTTCTTCTTTTGCAATATTCTCATCGAAACACACACACACACACACACAGATTCTTAAACTGTATCAATCACCATGGCTTCAATCTCTAGCCTTGGTTTCCTTCAACGATCAAGATTGTCTTCCTCGTACGAACATCGAAACCGAAGTTTATTGAACCCGATTCTACGTAGAAGTGTATCACATGTTACTTCAAGAGCAGTTACTCAGTTGCAATTTTCACCACTCTCAAATAATTTAATCTTCTCTAAACCTCTTGTAACAGAATCTTATTTCAAGAACTTGATCAGAAATCCCGGATTGACCGAAATCTTGAATAAACGTGGCTCGTCTTCTAACTTTATCGTTACCGCAAAAGCTTCTGCTGCTGATGCAGACGGTCATCATGAGATAGTTGCGATTTCTAAAGGGTACATCTCTACAATTTGTTTTTCGTTTCGTCGTGTAATGTTTTTTTTAATTTATTTATTTATTTATTAATAATCATGTGTTTGATTGACTTATACATGATGGCAGATTTGCAGAGAGATTTCCAGCTCTAGTTACAGGATTCTTTTTCTTCACATGGTTAGTTAGCTTTTGTTTTCGTCTTATTTTTCGATTTTCGGTTACTCGATTTCATAATCAGTTATCCTTTTTTTTTTTTTTTTTTACTGGAAGGTATTTTCTGAATGTTATATTCAATATACTGAACAAGAAAGTCTACAATTATTTCCCATATCCCTAGTAAGTTTTTTCTTAAACTTTTTTCCTTAGTGTATATATATTACTAAATTAATAATTCAAAAAAACTCGTACGAAACAGTTTCGTCTCGGTCGTTCATCTTCTGGTTGGAGTAATATATTGTCTGGTTAGCTGGTCTATCGGTCTACCAAAACGAGCTGTAAGTTTCATTTTAATCTTCTCTCAATTAAAAATAAATAAATCAAAAATCAAAATTTCTTCGATTTACGACTTGCATAAGAACAGCCAATCGACAAGAAACTACTGAGCCTTCTCACTCCGGTGGCTTTCTGTCATGCCCTCGGACACGTTATGTCTAACGTATCGTTCGCCGCTGTTGCTGTCTCTTTCACACATACCGTCAAAGGTAATAACAAATAAAATGTTCGAATATATGATCAATTAATCGAATAGAATAATTAATCTCATTAAAACCTTCTATCGCTCTTTTTTTTCGTTTTTGTGTTGAACAACAGCATTGGAGCCATTTTTCAGTGCATCTGCTTCACAGTTTGTTTTAGGACAACAAATTCCCCTGTCCCTATGGCTGTCATTAACTCCTGTTGTGATTGGTAAGTTAAAAATAAAGACAATAACATTTTTTTTCCATATTAAAACTAAATTAAATTGTTATATAATAAAAGTTTTTTTTTCTTTCTTTTGCTGATATTTTTTGTTAAACCTCTCAATCCAGGTGTATCAATGGCATCCATGACCGAGCTTTCGTTTAACTGGATAGGCTTCGGTAGCGCAATGATTTCGAATGTTGCATTTACTTACAGAAGTATTTACTCCAAGAAAGCAATGGTTTGATATATAAATCACACAATAAATATTCTATAATATATATTACAAAAATCCATATATTATAATGACTAAGTAAAATGTTGTGAATACAGACAGGAATGGACAGTACCAATGTATATGCATACATTTCGATAATAGCCCTTCTGGTTTGTCTTCCACCGGCAATTTTCGTAAGTCTTTTTTTTTTCCAACAAATATGATTAATTTGATTAGTGACAAGACTCGATTTTTTTTTTTTTTCCTTTTTCCAAGATAATTAATGAAAATGTTTCGTAAATTTGAATTTTGGCGTATTTCAGATTGAGGGTCCGCAGCTAATGCAGCATGGATTCAAAGATGCAATAGCCAAAGTTGGACTCAACAAGTTCTTGTTTGATCTTTTCTGGATTGGAATGTTCTACCATTTGTACAATCAGGTAATAATAGTAATTATATTATGTATCGTCCCCGATTTTTACTTGCAATGGAATATTTTTGTATAAATACGATTTCCTCGCAGGTAGCCACAAACACGTTGGAAAGGGTGGCGCCTCTTACACATGCCGTAGGCAATGTGTTGAAGAGAGTGTTTGTGATTGGATTTTCGATTATAGTTTTTGGTAATTATAATTATTTCTCAAGCACACCCCAAAAATCATTAATACAATGTAATTAAATCTTCGTACCTAACAAATTTGAGAAATAAATAATGGCAGGTAATAGGATCTCCACACAAACTGGGATTGGAACTGGAATTGCCATAGCAGGTGTCGCGATATATTCACTCATCAAGGCAAACATGGACGAGCAAAAACGGGTAAGAGAAAAAAAAAATCTTTTTCTTCCGATCGATAAATAGGAAAAATGGCTTATCGATATTTCTGTCGTTTCAGAAGGTTGCTCGAGCTCATGAATCATAAGAGGCTCGTAACAGGCGAACCAGACGAAATTCACATGCAATTTCTTACAAATTCGTGCAATAAAGGAAATAGCAGGATGGAATATTCTGCAAGATTCCAACGACCACAGCAAATTTCCAAGATTACGCTTTCGTTGAAGAACAAAAGGCTTGCACTCTTATTTTCATGCAATCTGTGCATTAATTCACTGGCTTAATTTAAAAACTTTTCCGAAATTTGTCAGCATTTTTCAGTTGGTTTACATTATTCATTCAGTCGTCTAAGAGCATCTCCAATGGAGAGGGGGGGTTTTCCCCTCCCCTCCCCCTCCCCTCCCCATCCCCCTCCCCCTCCCTCTACCTACGTCGTTTCCAACCGTTCGGTCTTATATTACTTTTTTTCCAATCCCCACTCTCACCACTATAATAATAATAAAATAATAATAACAACCATAATAATAATAATAATAATAATAATAATAATAATAATAATAATAATAATAATAATAATTATTATAATAATAATAATAATAATAATAATAATAATAATTTAATTATAATAATACAATATTCAAATATAAGTAAAGAAATAATCTTCAACTAATTCAATAATTGAAAAAAAACAAGAATAATAACCACGAAAACAACATTTGAAAAACAACAAGGATAAAACCGAATAATATAACAAGAATCCAAAAACATCTAGGATAATAACGATTACTACAAACAAAAAATAATAATTAATTGAACAAGGAATTGTTTTTGGTTTTTTTGTTTTTCTTTTTTTTTTGGATTTTTTGGCCAAAAAGTTGTTATGCGATTTATATTTATGCGAATGGGCCTCGTCAAAAACCTTGTGGGCCGACACAAGGAAAAGAGTACCCATATAAATCGAACAAGGGAGATCAATCAAACGGATTAAATCCGTCGTCGTCTAAATGGGCTGAAGAACTTTCAAATAAGTCTTTTGCGATTTGTTTCCTTTGTATCTCTTTTCTTTTCGACTTCCAATATGCTTTTGTACCTGGAGTGCAATTACTTGTATCCATTGCCATGACTCTGTGTTCTTCTTGCATTTGTTGGATTGCAATGTTTTGATCATGCCTAAGCTTTCGTCCGGCCTCTAGTATATCTACTTGATTATTATAATTAATTTCCGCATTAGAACTAGGCGACGCCTTTTCTTTGCCTTTACGGGCTTTTTTCGATCCGATAGGTCTCTTATTACGTTGGTCAGTATGTGTATCCACTGGTGGTAGCTCATCCCGTAAAACATACGGTTGTGGAGAATAACTTGGTGGGGAATTCATTGGTTGAGATGAAGGAAATGTGGACTGCGAATGAAATAACTCCGTTTCAATTTCATCCACCATATCTTCTTGCGCATTTAGCATCACCCAGTCCTTACCAACTTCCCAACAACGTTGCAAGTTCCAAGCTTTTTTAGCATTTCTTCGATAGATACTCAATGCCAGAGTATACTACAAATACAAATTAAAAATTAATATACTTTATGCAAATATATAAATAATACAAAATACTATTATCATAACATTTACCTCATCGACCAGGTTTCCTCCGCTACCGCAAACACTTGATGCTTCTTTAGTTGCCGAATACCAGTGGTTCAAATACTTAGAAATTTGTTTTCTCCACCGACTGAGTACGGCATCTTTTGTTCTAATATTATATGCAATCCCCTCCTCATCAAGAATTTGTTTCATGGTAGACATAACCTTCTTCCACAGACCTCCTTCAGTTTGGTTAGTCCCGTGAATTGGATCTTCCGAGACCGCAATGTAGGCTTTTGTAAGAGCTACATCTTCATCTTCTGACCAACCTTTAGTGGGAGCCATATAAAAAATAGATAATTTTCTTATATAAGTGTAGATGTGGAGATGTGAATTATTGTCTAACATATCCCTTCTCATTATATAGAGAAATCATTGTGTGTAAAGAAGTGTAGAAGACAATGTAAAAATTTGAAAGGGCACAAGTAAAATATGAAAGGTCAGGGTAAATTTCGAAAGGGCAAAAGTAAAATTTGTATAGTCATTGTCAACATTATCTCTCAATTAAATCATATAGATGTTGTCTGCAAAAGTAAAATCGTAACCTTCAGCGTGATTTAATAGCTCATGTGTGGGCAAGACACAATGGAAATGTGTAATAATTTTACTTAAGTTTTTATTTACGAATTAAGTGTTTGGTTTTATTAAGATTATGTTGTTATTTCGAATTGAATTAAGTGTTTGGTTTTATTAAGATTATGTTGTTATTTCGAATTTATAATAAAAAGTAAAATAATCGTATTTGTTGTTTTTTCTAATTTTTACAATTATAAAAGAAATATATTAAAAAATAAAATAAAATAAAACCAAATAAAGAAACAAAATAAAATAATAATAAAATTACGAATAAAAATATAATTTAAAAGAAAATAATAAAATAAAAGAAAGAAATGAAAAAAAATAAAAGTATTTATTTACAAAGTGTTGATTTTATTGAAATTATGTGATATTAAATTATGTAACTAAATAAATGAAATAAAATAAAATAATGATATAATACTAAAATAAATACAAAAGAAAAAGAAATAAAAATCAACAAATTTGACATGTCAAAAAAAGAAAAGAAAAAAAGAAGAAGAAAAAAAAAAAAAAAAAAAAAAAAACAATCGGTTAACAAAGAAAAAAGAAAAAAAAAAAAAAAAAAAAAAAAAAAAAAAAAAAGTAAATGGAGAGTGGGCACACGCCCCCTTCCAGCAAGTGAGCTGGAAGGGGGCAGCTCAAGCTAAACACCCCCTCCCCTCCTCCCCACCCATACCCAAGCCATACCCACACCCCCATTACCCACCTCCATTGGAGGTGGTTTTGCCTCCTCACCCCTACCCACCCCCATCTCCATTGGAGATGGTCTAAGTCAGCGTCGGAAGAAAACTAACTTTAAATTGAATATCAAAATATTAATAATGTCAAGAAGAAAACGATAACCAGATCAGCAAAAAAGCCTACACCAGAGATTATTGATTTCTTGCCTACTGTTTATTCACCATCATCTGAGTGTCTGCTGTCAATAATTAATCCTCTAAAGCCTTTTTTTTAGCGAAACGGAATAGAGAAAAACAACGATTGTGAAGCTACCTCGGAACATTCATCCTGCACAGGCCCGAACAGAACCATACTTTACAAGGATGTAATAATCCGCTCAAAGCTGGTGAAAAGAGAAAAAGGAAATACGTGACAACCGAAATCCTGACCACAGTGCACAAAAAAACCTGCCAAGCATTGTATCAGGAGTTAGAACTCTCGACATAAATCAGAACAGACATTTAAGAGTGTACTCACAAGAAATCGTCAATTTCAATCTGAATTTTCAGACAAACCTTAAAAGACACGAAGATGTGTTAATGGAATCAGGCGTAGTCTGTGACGTATTGAAGATTAAAAAGTACATCTCTTCGACTTTCTGTTCCCAAACGAATTTTTAACTGTCTGGCAAAAGATTCCAACTTGGCATCAGAGTCATAGTCCATCTCTCGAACACAACGCCTTCGGATCTTTTTTAGCAGTTTCTTTGATGGTTCATATCCTGCATGTATCTGCTCGAGAAGTTTTTGCAGCAGTTTGGAGTTAGAATTGCATATATCAATTATTAAAACATTATAATCTAATGGGAACAAAATCAAACAGCACGAAAAAATTACCATTTCGTCAACCACAGAGAGAGCAGCTTTAGGGTCCCGCTTAATAAGATGAGCATCGATAAGTAAAGTATATGTAGTCGAATTTGGTTTCAAGCCTAACCCAACAAAATGCTCGAATACTTTTACAGCTTCATCTCTCTGTCACATAAAAAGGCCTTCTGCCTCAGTAGAAATAAGCAACAATATTTACAAGATGAATGTGTTGAACCGTATTAATTCAGTATGTTTATCAACATTCAAATATCAAGTTAAGCACCCACGCACTAGTGGAAGAACATGCACAAATTGAAATAAAAAATAAAATAAAATAAATAGATAAACACACACATACTAGTGGATGCATATGAGTTACCTTGCTGAGCTTCCCAAATGCATATATAAGGGCATTGTATGAATGGACGTTCGGTGTCAATCCAAAACTGGAATCAATTGCGTTAAACGTCTGGTAAGCACGATCAACATCCCATATATTTGCACAGCCAAGAATAACACAATTGAGAGCAGCAACAGATTTGTATGGAGGATTGGCATTACTTAAATTCTCCAGTTGATAATAAACCTGAGCAAATGCTTAAAAAATGCTGTTAACTGCAAGAACTTATAAGTGCAGCACTAGACACTTTCACAAGGATTAAATAATGAAAACAATACGCCCAAAGACAAAAGAAGTTACATATTCAAGCAATATCATGTTAAGATCAGTATCTAATCTCCAACTTCAGATAGTCATATTGCTGAATATATGAGAGAGATGTTCATATTCTTACTCTATAACCTCAGAAACAACTAGGCATTTAGAAAAAAAGAAAGAAAGAACTTACTGAATCCAAAGTCGCAAAACCATTCTTGGAGCATGCCATGACCAAAGGATTTAAGGAATAAAATGGAGAGAATAGATCATCTGCATCTTCATTGCTAGAATTTCCATAAGCTGTCTCAAATTCATGCAGAGTGCTAAAAGCCTTCTGCAGGTTCCCCAAATTAGCATGAGCATATATTTTCCCGAGGTAAGATTCGGGATTCGGTAACTTCTTTTGGCGCAACGACCGCTTAAGAACAGCCCACGAACCATCAAGGAGTTTAGAATGACCAATTCTACCAGCAGTTCCAATGGCAGAGACAACTAATCCTTCATCTGCAGCAAGAAGAACAGGAGGCCTTGCCCTCTCCCCTTGAGCAATCCACTTGGCCATGAACTCAAGTGCATAATAAGTTAGTTCACCATTATCTGATTGCATTGCAATATCAGCAATATAATTGCATACGCGCCAAGGAGGACATAAGGATTTGTTCTGATCCATTTTCTGATGACATCCACAAAGCCAAAATCATAAAACACGCAAATGATATGTACATTGCTTATAATCACCATATGGACAGTAGAATAGCCAGCAAAAGTATGTACCTTACACCTCTCTATAATGGTCACCAATGTTTCCAGCCTCCCATTACTAACACAACTTTGCACACAATCCACAAACGCCTTCATTGACAACATATATCCAGATTTCAACGTCAGATCTATGTACTTTAGGGCGGCATCAATCTGGTTCTTTGAAAGAAGCATAACAATTATCAAGTCATATGACTCTTCATCAGGCAAAGATTCTTTATATTCTTTTCCTGTCTGGATCATCCTGATGTCAATAAGTAAACACTCAACCATCAAAAAGTATACACCTAAAAAAAAATTCATAAACGCACTAAGCCCATCATCAAAAGTTCAAAACACAATGTAATGAAAATCCTTAACGATGAGAACAAGTTTCATGATAGTGTTTTTTTTTTTTTTTTTTTTTTGAGGTCAAAATAAATCCCAATGTAGGCCAAAATAAAAAACCAAAGCAAGACAACACTATAAGCAAGAATATGTTACAAAAAAATATTGGTAACCTTGCTCTACCCATGGAAACTCATATCTTGCATTGGTTCTACACTTCAACTATCTTATGAACAACAACTCACACAAAATGACAATTTATACATATCCAACAGCAGACAAATCACTCTTCCAAAATTTGTAGCACAAGCTATAGACAGATACCAAAAACCAGTACAGCCAGAACAGTCGAGTCTCATTACCAACTAGTCAGGTAGTAGAAAATTTTGTGTAGGTAAAATACTAAATGAAAGCAAAAAAGTATTCATCTCTTTCGATTTCCAACAATTCTGTAAGAACCTCCAAACCGACATAACAGCAACAAGATAACAAACTTTTCGCTCAGAAAATTCCGGGAACAATTAAATCCAACCTTTCAATCAACTTCTCCGCTGCAACAGTTTCACCGGCCTTCTGCATTGCCTTAAGTACAAGATTATACGACGCGGTATTAGGCAAGATCCCATAATCATCCATTTGTGCTACAACATCAAGCAATTCCCCTGCAGATGACCCGATCATCAAATTTGCACGCAAATAATGATTATAGAGATTCACATCAGGTTTATTCGGCTTCCCATTCACATCCAAAGACCTAATCCAGAACTCAAAAAGCTGCTTCATATCCTCCCAACGCTGCGACGTCATCCAATCCGCGAACTGATTCATCAAGCTCTGCGAGTCAAGCGACTGAGAGAGCATCTGAATACGCGCGCCCTGCGTATGCTGGAGAAACCCTAACCCGACGGGAATAAGCGCCCCATCGCCGGCCGAATAGGCGGATGTAGGATTCCGCCAGTTCTCGTTGTAGCGCGGGCTACCGGAGGCAGGGTTCGGTGGAAGCGGCGGCGCGTGCGCCGGAGGCTCCGCCAGCTGCGCCTCCTGCTGGAGGTGAATGAATGTGGAGATTGATTTGAAGTTCTGCAGCCTGACGAACGGCCGCGATTTAGCCAAAAATGCGATTGGCGCCATTTCCGTTGCCAAGTTGTAGATTCTGTATCTATATATATTGTATATATGTATTCTATGCTTCCATGGAAGTAGAACTGTGAAGTGAGAAATGTAGAATTGTAAATCCCAGTTAGGGTTTTTGGGGGAGTTTGACAATTCGACGCCGGATTTGGATAGTTTGGTAATTATGCAGATTTGCTGTTTTGGGGAGTACCTACAAATCTGGGCGGGTCATTGCATCGAATCGGGTTTGGGCTTTTTTCTTTTTGGGTTAGGCTTTGTTTGGAATTTAACTAATACAATAACTAAGGCCGGATATTAGATCTTATTTGATGGGCCAACCCGTTAATTCACTGAAAATTTTGATGGGCCAACCCGTTAATAAAAGTCAATATAATAATTAAATATCTTTTTATATATATGTTTAGTGAAGGAATAATGGAATATATACGTAAATCATAAATGGGAAACTTCCTTGCTTTCGATGAATGAATCCAACCAAAAGTTAAGACATCAAATTTATTCCATTTTTTGGAATTATATGAATATCTTTAATTATTTTAAAGGGGCAACATTTAATATGTATTATGTTTAATTAGATTTTAATGATATGGCATAATTCCTATTAATACACATAATTTTAGGAAAATGAAATTTGTATTAAGATTTGTCTAGCTGATATTACAAGCTCTTAAAATATAATTTATAGTATAAGATCTCTCAACAAAAAAAGTGATTTTTTTTTCAAAAGAAGGGATCTTGTAAAAGAATCCATTAAAGAAGTATTTTCCTTATAAAAAAAAATTAAAAGTGTAATATTTTGTGTGTGAAAATAATTTAAAAAGATATTCACATGGTGTAACATTTATTTACCAATATACCATGTCCATGCCCTAATCAATGGCATGTGCTTGTATCTAATTTAAACTCTTTAATTAACCATCATTAGTAATATATTTCGAATTAAAATTAACAATTTTATTAATTAAAACACTGGAAATAAAAAAAAAATCAAGTCGACTGACATAATCGTACGTGCCCAACATGGGGCTAACTTAACCATAGCCCTAACCAAGACGGGATTAGATTCTGACCACACACCTGAGTTTATGACCGTTTGAAAAAAAAGCCCAAATGCACACAGACACATGTACATATGGTACAACACACTCAGCGTAGTTGCCCAGAATAAAACACTCTTCAACAACCATATATATTAATTTAATATAATATAAATATATTATAATATAATATAATTTAATTAGTACTTGTCAAAATTAATACACACACCACACGTATAAAAAGGTGCCTCTCACTGTTGCACCATCGTCAATCCAATCTCCCCTGTCCGAAAAATCTGCACTCCTTCTTTTCTTCTCACTTTCTCTCTCTAAGATTCTCTCTCTCTCTCTCTCTCCTAAATAATAGCTATGGCTGCTTTTGTAGTGGGATTAGTCCTTGTATTGGCCATGACCGGCTATTCAGGTAGTAATTATATTCCAGCTTTCTTTTTTTTTTTTTAATTTAGGTTTTTAAAGTTTTGATTTTTATTTATTTTTTAATTTAATTAAAAATTTGCAGATGCAAGTTATTGCGTGTGTAACAGTGGAGTGAGTGACGCTGTTCTTCAGAAGAACATAGATTATGCTTGTGGCGCTGGAGCTGATTGTACAGCTATTATGCAGAACGGCGCTTGTTTTAACCCTAACACCGTTAAAGATCACTGCAATTACGCCGTTAACAGTTATTACCAGAGGAAGGCTCAAATTAGTGGTAGCTGTGATTTTCAGGGCACTGCCGCTGTTACCCAAACTGCCCCCAGTAAGTTCATCAAACATTAAAAATAAATAAATAAATAAATCATTTTTTTTTATTAGATGCTAATTATTGTATATGTTTCTTGATTATTATTACACAGGCGCTGCTCCTGGATGTGTGTATCAATCTAGTCCCAGGTTTGATGTTCTGTCTCTTTTGGATTTTAATGAATTATCAAATTTTATAAATTTAAAGATTCTTTTTTTTTTTTTTAATTTTTTTTTTTGGGTGTGAATGATCAAATTTTATAAATTTATACTCATTTTGATCCTAAGTTTTGATCTTTTTGATATTTTACATAATAATGCTATGAAAAATAAATTATCTTTAATTGGTGGAAAGAAGTATAATATTCCCTCAAACTGTGATCCGCATGAGTGATGAAGTCAACTGAATTGTAAGCATATGTGATATGGTAACAAAATATTTATTATTTTTTTTGCACAACACTAAAAAAAGAAAAAGAAAAGTATGGTAGATCCATTTGCCTTTTTAGGGTCAAAATAATAATAAATTAAATACATTTGTTCATTATACGCCAACAGAATCATATGAGCTGTCATGATGTTGATGTGTAATATATATATATATATGTGTGTGTGTGTGTGTGTGTGTGAATGTTCAGCCTAATTAGTTGTCCTGTCTTCTGGTGTACCTTATTCCTTAATTATATTGATCATCATATATATAATGTAATTTTCCTCCATTAAATATTATTTCTTGTAACAAATTAAAAAAAATAAAAATGAATTGCAGTGGCGGAGGAGGAGGAGGCAGCACAACCCCACCGGGCACTGGCGGCACCACCCCCAGCCCGCCGGGCATTGGCGGCACCAACCCCAGCCCGCCGGGTACATTTCCGGGATCGCCGGTGATTCCGGGCATGGGGCCCACAGGAAGTGGATTTGGCAACACAGACAACAGTGCCAGTTTTAAAACATTGCCTCAAACTTTTGTTATGGCTGTTTTTGTTGTTTTTTTTTCCTTGTGTCTATATTAATTTCTGGGCATAGCATCTGAGGTAAAGATTATTATTATTATTATTATTGCCACGAGGGTTTTTTTCTTTTTAATTAATATAGTAGTCCATTAACATTAATATTATTATTAATATTTATTTATATTTATATATTTGTATTTTTCCTCTCTTATGGAAAAAGAAAGTAGGGGAATTTGATTCCTTTTGGCTTTATGGGGTAGCAGAAAGCTGTGTCTCTTTTGTTTGGATTTTTCCTTTTTATTATATCTAGATATGGAGGGCAGCTTTTATTATTATTAAAATTAATATTAATTTATGTTCGTACCAAATTTTAGTGAGATTTTGCTACCTTATTTCAAAGTATTTATTTAATGGTTTATAATAATTCATGCATATGTATGACTTTTTCTTGTCTTATTTTCTGTTGTGCATGCTTTGAACGTACAGCAAGTGATTCTAACTACTACTGGTGCATTTGAAATATATATATATATATATATATATATATATATATATATATATATATATATATATATATATATATATATATATATATATATATATATATATATATACTGTTATAAATATATTAAAGAAAATCAAGTAAAACAAGAATATGGGAGATCAAATGTAAGGATAATATAACCTTTTCTTGTTATTCTTTCTTGTTTATTCAAGTGTGTCAAGTGTGTCTTTGCCTATTACAAAGTAAGCTATTTATACTACAAGGAAGATTAAGGTCCTAAGAGTTACAAGAGTGCACTTCAATTAAAGACCATTAATGGTTGTAACTCTTCATTAATTGGACATCCACTTAATGCATTTTCAATGCATTTGCAACACTCCCCCTTGGATGTCCATCTTTATAGAGTGATATGCCTCGTTAAAAACTTTGTCAGTAAAACCCAATGGGAAAAACCTGGACAAAGGAAAAAGAGTACACATCCATGTGAAGCTTGCGATCGTGAGACACTGCCTCGTTAAAACCTTGCCAAGAAAAACCCAGTGGGATAAAAACTTGGACGAAGGAAAAAGAGTACAGTGTGTTAGAGTTAATGATCACGCTCCCCCTGATGTCGGCAACAGATCTTTGAGTCGACGCATTCCAATACTATGGACCATCTTCCTCAACGTTGTAGTTGGCAGTGCTTTAGTGAATAAATCTGCCAAGTTGTTGCATGACTGTATCTGATGAACGTCAATATCACCATTCTTTTGTAGCTCGTGAGTGTAGAAAAACTTAGGTGATATATGTTTTGTTCTATCACCTTTAATGTAGCCGTTTCTGATTTGTGCAATACAAGCGGCATTATCCTCGTAAAGTATTGTGGGTGTATCTCGTATTGAAGTCAGCCCACAATTTTCTCGAATATGTTGGATCATTGATCTCAACCATATACACTCGCGACTGGTTTCATGCAATGCCAGAATTTCTGAGTGATTTGAAGAAGTAGCTGCCAATGTCTGTTTCACTGAACGCCATGAAATTGCAGCACCGCCACAAATAAAAACGTAACCACTCTGAGATCTGCCTTTGTGTGGATCAGAAAGGTAGCCGGCATCTGCATAACCCACTACTTGGGATTCTGAATTGTTTGAGTAAAACAAACCCATATCAGTTGTTCCACGAAGATAGCGTAATACATGTTTAATGCCATTCCAATGTCTTTTAGTAGGCGCAGAGCTATATCTTGCTAATAAGTTGACCGAGAAAGCAATATCAGGTCTAGTGTTATTTGCAAGATACATTAGTGCTCCAACCGCACTAAGATAAGGTACTTCTGGACCAAGTAATTCTTCATTCTCTTCTCGAGGGCGGAATGGATCTTTCTGTATATCCAACGATCGAACAACCATTGGACTACTCAAAGGATGAGATTTATCCATGTAAAATCGTTTTAGAATCTTTTCTGTATATGTTGATTGATGGATGAAGATTCCATTGGACAAATGCTCGATCTGCAGGCCGAGACAAAATTTTGTCCTTCCGAGATTTTTCATCTCAAATTCTTTCATCAAATAGTTTGCGGTCTTTGTGAGCTCTTCAGGAGTTCCCACAAGATTTAGATCATCCACGTAAACCGCAATAATAGCGAATCCACTATTAGATCTTTTGATGAAAACACAAGGACAAACTGGATTATTTATATACCCTTCTTTAACAAGGTATTCACTTAGACGGTTATACCACATTCTTCCAGATTGTTTCAAACCGTACAAGGATCGTTGCAACTTAATTGAGTATAAATCACGAGACCTTCCTTTAAATGCTTCAGGCATTTTAAATCCTTCAGGGATTTTCATATAAATATCACTATCTAATGATCCATAAAGATATGCAGTAACAACATCCATAAGGCGCATGTCAAGCCTCTCTGTGACTGCTAAACTGATCAAATATCTCAACGTGATTGCATCGATAACGGGAGAATATGTTTCATCATAATCAATCCCGGGTCTCTGTGAGAAACCTTGTGCAACTAGTCGTGCTTTATATCTCACGATTTCATTTTTCTCATTTCGTTTTCGTACGAATACCCATTTATATCCAACGGGTTTTACACCATCCGGTGTTTGGACTGCTGGTCCAAATACTTTACGATTTTCAAGGGAATTTAATTCAGCTTGAATAGCATTTTCCCATTTTGGCCAATCATTTCTATGTCGACATTCTTCGACAGATTTTGGTTCGGGGTCCTCATTTGCAATATCAATTGCAACCCCATAGGCAAAAATATTATCAATAACAACTTTATTTCTATCCCAGTTTTTTCTGGTATTTATATAGTTTAAAGATATCTCTTCAGATATAAGTTCTTTCTCATGATCCTCTCCAGGGGCATCATGTACTTTAGACTGATCAGTCACATTTTTCATAGCGCTTTCTTGTTCAGAGATAATATTCTCTTCCGGAGAATTTACTTCTATTACCCTTTTCCTTCTAGGGTTCTTATCTTTCGCGCCAATAGGGCGCCCACGCTTCATGCGAGGTTTCATTATCTCTTCATGTTGTCCTTCAGGGACATCAACCCGTGCCGGGGTGTTTATAGCGGGTATATGAGATTTTGTTACTGTTTTCATATCGGTAAAAGCATCCGGCAATTGATTTGCAATATTTTGCAAATTGATTATCCTTTGTACTTCTTTCTCACATTGATTCGTGCGTGGGTCAAGATGAGACAAAGACGGTACATTCCATGTAATTTCACGCTGTTCAACATGAACCGACGATCTCTCTCCCCCTAACGGCGGGAAAATTGTCTCATCAAAATGGCAATCAACAAATCTTGCCTTAAACAAATCACCCGTCAGGGGTTCAATGTATCTAATTATAGACGGGGAATCAAAACCAACATAAATTCCAATTCGTCTTTGGGGACCCATTTTTGTTCTCTGAGGTGGAGAAATTGGAACATGAACAACACAACCAAATATTTTTAAGTGAGAAATGTCCGGCTGCTGGCCAGAAACAAGTTGAAACGGTGAATACTTCTGAAATGAACTTGGTCTAATCCTGACCAATGAAGCAGCATGTAATATTGCATGTCCCCAAATAGAAGTGGGTAAATTAGACCGTAAAAACAAAGGTCTAGCAATCAGTTGCAATCTCTTAATAAATGACTCTGCAAGTCTATTTTGAGTATGTACATGGGCAACTGAATGTTCAATATCAATACCAATTGACATGCAATAATCATTAAATGCTTGAGATGAAAATTCACCGGCATTATCAAGACGAATACTCTTGATGGGATAATCGGGAAATTGAGCTCTTAATCTTATGATTTGAGCAAGAAGTCTAGCAAAAGCAACAGTACGTGTTGACAATAGACTTACATGTGACCATCTAGATGATGCATCCAATAGAACCATAAAATAGCGAAATGGTCCACAAGGTGGATCTATAGGTCCACAAATATCCCCTTGAATTCTTTGTAAAAATGTTGGGGCCTCGCTACTAATTTTCATTGGAGATGGTCTTATAATTAATTTCCTTTGAGAGCATGCAACACATACACATTCATGGGGCAAAAGAATCTTCTGGTTCTTTAAAGTATGCCCATATGAATTATTTATTATTCGACGCATCATGGTCGATCCTGGGTGACCAAGTCGATCGTGCCAAAGAGAGAAAAGTTTCAGATCATTGGACTTCTGGTCCATCACAATATTTGTTTCTATTGCGCTTATAGTCGCATAATACAACCCTGATGAGAAAACTGGGAGTTTCTCTTTAACATGCTTCTGGCATGAAATATTGGTTGTAATACAAAGAAATTCCATATTCCCCTCATTCATAGTCTCGATATGAAATCCATTGAGACGTATGTCCTTGAAACTCAATAAGTTTCTTTTGGATTTATTAGAGTACAAAGCCTCTTTGACCAAAATATTCGTTCCACCAGGCAAAACAATATTAGCTCTTCCGGAGCCATCAATTAGTTTGGTAGTACCAGAAATTGTTCTAACACTTGCCTTTGCCAATTTCAAACTCGAGAAATATTTTTGATCTCGAAGAATTGTGTGTGTTGTTCCACTGTCAACCAAACAAATGTCTCCACCGTTCAGGTTGCTCACGGACTCATTATATTCCATTTTTCTAGGAATAAAATAAGTAATATAAGAAGTTATAATAAAATTTATTTTCTTATATCAATCAAACAACCAACCACACATAAAATTATTTCGAACTCATTTAGGGAATGGAAAGATAAACATTATTTAACTCAAATGCAACATAAATGTAATATTTGACCAATCCTGATTGATCTATTTGTTGCCATCATTGTTATCATCACCATGAAATTTGATTTCATCAATTTCTCCACTTGGCGCGGGAAAGAAATCAGCAACATCCAAATGGGTAAGGTCCATTGGATCAATATGGTCATTCTCGGTGTTGCTAAAATCAGTAAAATTGATTTCTTTCCCTTTTCCTTTTCCCTTGATGGATGCTTGATATAAATTCACAAGGTGCCTTGGAGTACGACATGCACGTGACCAGTGCCCTTTCACTCCACACCTGTGGCAACTCTCATTTTGATTATTAGGAGGGCCAAATTTTACAGCCTTGCCCTTGTCTTGTTTTTCACCATTTTTATTCCACTTCGGGTGGTATGGTGCAACTCTAGGACCATCTTGATGTCGACCATGACCACGGCGATACCCACGGCCACGGCCACGACCCCGACCACGATTATAGTTGTTTGCATTCACTTCAGGGAATGAAACATTTGCATTTACTTCTGGAAATGCTTGTGATCCTGTTGGGTGGGAGTTATGATTTTTCATCAAGAGCTCGTTGTTCTGTTCAGCAACGAGGAGGCAAGAAATCAATTGAGAGTATTTGGTAAAACCTCTTTCACGATATTGCTGCTGCAGGAGCATATTAGAGGCATGAAATGTGGTAAATGTCTTTTCTAACATGTCCTGTTCTGTGACATCGTCTCCGCATAATCTCAATCGAGAAACAATTTTAAACATGGCGGAATTATACTCATTTACCGATTTAAAATCTTGCAAACGCAAGTGCATCCATTCATATCGAGCTTTAGGAAGTATCACACTCTTCTGGTGATCATATATTTCCTTTAAATTATTCCATAGAGTAGCAGGGTCCTTTACCCCAAGATACTCGGATTTTAAGCCCTCGTGGAGATGATGGCGAATAAAAATCATTGATTTCGCCTTATCTTGTTCACTTTCCTCATTACCATCTTTAATGGTATTTCCGAGGTTCATAGCATTCAAATGGATCTCAGCATCAAGGATCCAAGTTAGATAATTTCTTCCGGAAATATCTAGAGCAGCGAACTCAAGCTTGGTGATGTTTGCCATAGCACTGTGTCATAAAATTAATAGTGCTTTAGATTATATGTATACTCAAAACTTCAGGTTTGAGTCTAATTTATTCAATATATTCAAACTTCAGGCTTTGATATTCGATATAGACTTCGGGCCTATATTTTCTATAAAGAACTTCAGGTTCTTATGATAATTTGCATAACAATAAAACAAATAAAGAATAATTAAAGAGATAGAATTTTAATTGACAATAATACTTATAAAATAAATAAATTAATATCTCTTATTGTATCAAAACGTTTGATATTATTATTATGCACAAAGTGGTGTAAATTATATATGCAGAAAATGCAATATATCATGTGTGTAAGACAAAACACAAGAAATTGATTCATACAGAATCGCAAATAACAGGTTTGAGAAAATTAAGGCATTCTCATGAATACAAAGTTAAATCTTAGGATAATAATTAACATGTATAATTTAATAATAGGAAGAGACACTCTACTGTATAATATAAAACTATATGCATATAAATTAAATGTTGAATGGATATAAAATGTAAGCATAAATAAGCATATATACATAGGAATTCAATATATTTCATTTCTACATATATGCATTAGTTTATATATATTTTCAGGCAGTTATAATATGATGAGTTCACGCTAATATACATATATGTGCACCTTGACCTTTAACAAAATGGTTAGACCATAAATATTCCTGGTGAATGAATGCACATCCGAATAATTGAATACTCAACCAACAAACCTTCATGACATACAGTGAGTGCATACAGACTTTCAATTTATGTCCTTACCGGATAGTGAGGTAGAGCAATTCGTGCTGATAACGTGTTATAAATATATTAAAGAAAATCAAGTAAAACAAGAATATGGGAGATCAAATGTAAGGATAATATAACCTTTTCTTGTTATTCTTTCTTGTTTATTCAAGTGTGTCAAGTGTGTCTTTGCCTATTACAAAGTAAGCTATTTATACTACAATGAAGATTAAGGTCCTAAGAGTTACAAGAGTGCACTTCAATTAAAGACCATTAATGGTAACTCTTCATTAATTGGACATCCACTTAATGCATTTTCAATGCATTTGCAACATATACATATATATATATATATATATATATATATTAGAATAGTCGAAAGCAAAGTTTCATGCCACTATATGAGACTTTGAAAGTATTAAAATGAGGAACCAACTCTTGAATGGTTGACATTTTACTGGTCGATTTAGTGATGTTTATTTATTTTTTTGTCAATTATATTACGAGGCAAGTATTCTGTTATGTAGATGAAAGACAGAATAAAAATAAATAAATAAGCGTAATTTATTAAATAATTGGACTCGGAGAGGTCCATAATCGATGAGTCGGGCGGGAAAATTATTGCACCAACTAAATATAAAATAAAACCTAATGCCTCGCTTGGTTGGATTGATTAGTCATGATTAACTAAATAATAGAACTCCATGTTTAATTAAATAAGCATATGAAGAACGAGTTTCTGCACATGATAAATGCATTTCTTAATCAACAAAGGCTGTTTCATTCACACACCAGTCAATATTGATACTCTTGGATAAGAAAAAAAAAAGAGATCAGATTTTTAAGACAACCCCATCAATCACTAAACAGAGGAGATAAACCACATTTCATACATACATAATTTTCAGCTAATTATCTGACATTAATCACCCATGTATAAAATAATTATAATCTTAAGACATGATAAATCTAGGTACAACTATGTCGCTTTCGGCTCGAACAAATTCCTTAATTAACTTGGAAACGGCATCAGGCTTCTCCACATGAGGGATATGGCCGCAATCCGGTATTTGCCGTATTATTGCGTTTGGTAATTCACTATGCAGTCTCTGTTTTCAACAACAAAAATTTACGTGTAACGTAATTATTACATCCTTAGTTTCATGTATTAGCAAAAAAAAAAAACACCGAGAATGTACTTACCACAGCGAGCCTGTTGTCGATAATCTGATCCTTTTCTCCCCATATAATAAGTGTTTTTTTCTTCACCTGCATATTTCAAAATTAATTAAGCAGGGGAGAAAAAAAAAAACAGAGCATACGGCAAAAAAAAAAAATTATTAATTGTTTTTATCGTACCTGTTTGATATTAGCAGTCACATTGTAGCCTCCACTAATCATAAAATCGACAGTGGCGTCTGCCCACCAAGGTAACAGACAATGAAGACGGCCAATCTGTATCAACCGATGCGAATTAATAAATCAAAAATATAAATGTTGATTTTTTATTAATTAGAGCTCTATATATAATAATAATAGGCGAAACGACTAACTTTAGCCCATTCCAAGCACTTATCCCAAGCTGCACCGTTAAATGTCAATGAAGTTGCAAATAGTCGCAATGGTAAGCTTCGTAAAAGATACACCTGTCCCCAAACAGATAAATACATGATTAGGCATCAATACGTACACACACACATATAAATCTTGAGGCTAATGACTTTTAGGTGTCTTATCTACAAATTAAACTACGTTCGGGTATAATTCAATCATATTAGTAAACGAAAACCCAAAATATGCAGTCCCGTAAAAATTCCGAATTATTGGCAAAGTCTCAAAATTTTCGATAATTTAATATACGACTAATTTGAGTAGCAAAATCTCACCCCAGCATATGCCACCAGTTTAGGTAACTTTGCAAGGTTTCCGGTACCTTCAGCATAGACACTTGCATCGATCAAAATCAGCTTATCAACCTAATAAATAAATGAAAAGGTCGTGCAAAATTAGTGACGCTAAAAAAATATACGAGTATTAGTAAAAAATTACGATTTATCCATTTTTTAGATACACGGCCGTGTAAGTAATGCTTACAGCTTCTGGGTAGTTGACTACAAAGTCAATGGCAACTGCTGCTCCCAGGCTTGGTCCAACCAATGTCATTGGCCTTTTGATATATGATTTCCAAAACTGCGGAAATTATAGATACAGTAGAACCTCGATAAATTAATAACCTCGATTAAATAATAGTTCCTCTGGGTCCCGACTCAGTGAAAAAGTGTTAAATTATTAACTCGGTAATTTAATAATTCGCTAAATTAATAGAATTTCCCTAGTCCCGACTGTATTAATTTATAGAGGTTTAACTGCATATATATATTGTAAGGTAAACCCTTACATTGCTACGAACAAGGGTAACAAAAAACGGGATATGATTTTGTAAATCATCTAACGTATAGACGGAGGGTCCAAGACTGAAGCAAACGAAGATCGGTAAACTTATACCTGATAGAGATGATCACGCTTTGAAGCTACACTGCACGACGGAAGCTTCTCTAAATAAACGGGAAAAAACAGAAACTAAATAAATTCCTCGAATGAACTTACGGAAATGTAAGAAAGAGAAAAATGAAAATCAAGAAAGTTGACCTAAGTCAGAGAAGCCCCATCCAAGAACATCGACGGCCCACGTCTCTAAACCAGATTCTTCGAGCATCGGAAGAGTATATCTCCATTCTAAACACGAGCTGAAGGATAAGAATGTGGTGAACCACAAAGCATACATGAAAACAAAAAAACGAGCGATTTCTTAAAAAGAAGTATAATAATTTTTCACATAACCAAACCTATCGAAACCGTGAAGAAGAACCAACGGGCATTTATCGGGCTGTTCTTTTGGCTTTACGCAGCTACTCATGATGCTTGTATTTGACAAACTTAGCTGCAGATAAGTGAGAAACAAAATCCCGATTAAAAAATTCGAACTTTTATGCTAATAAAAACACGTATATTCGTCCACATTTACCATAATTGGTTGATCTAGATTCTAGACAAGTTGATTCATATAAAATCCAGATGAAAAACGAAAACTTTTTCGAAAATTGTACTAATCAAGTGCATTTCTAAGGATTTTTACACCAATACAATCGAATTTTTTCGACAAATGAAGTAGCAGTTCATTTGATTCTATGTAAATCAAACGTGCACTACAGCCAATTAAATAATATAAAAAAAAATAGGAAAATTTTGGAAATTGAACATTTTACAAAAAACAAAGAAATCAGGCATGCAACAAAATCAACTAACCCCAATACACACAATGAAATGAGGAAACAAAAAATTCAGACAACACCCAGCAAATTAAGACATGATTTACATTCCAATTTTTTTTTTACCATTTAAATAAAAAAAAAAAAAAAATACTTACATGAACAGGCATTCTCTCAATCCTGGAAGCTAACTTTCTGGCAAATGGGTCCTTAATACTCTCCAATTCTTTAGGAAGGAATGCCGGAATTTCACTTGCGTAAACATTTAAACCACGCTTCGCCGGCGGCGAATGGCGGGTGAATTTGTCGGCGGATTTAGGTCGGAGAATTGGTAAAGAAGCAACGGAGGAGTAGGCGATGAGCATGGTGGTCCGACCCGAATCCGACCCAGTTACTCACTGGGGTTTCTGTGTGAGGTGGAGATATTATATACGTGTAGGTTTTGAATGTATACCACACTCCCACTCTTCTGACACGTCACTATTAAGTTCATACAGTACCATGGTTCGGTTTCAGTGGGGCCCGCTTGCTTGTATTTTTTTCTTCTGATATTAAAAAGCAGAGAAAACACATTTTCAATTCCTTTCATTTATTTCATTATAGTTCGTGTCGGTCGAGGGCGGCTCCCCAACGCCGATCCCGACCCCAACCCATTTTTAGTTCAATCGATCAATCTCTTTTTTTTAATTTTTTCTATCAAAAGAACCAATCCTTATTGTACTTGAAATTCTCAGATTGCCGCTGCTGCCAGGATTCGATTCTAGGACCTTACACCAACTTACCACCTTCAGAACGAGTTGAGCTATACCCATGCGGGCTGTTTAGGTGAATTACTTGTGTACATATATGGTTGTGTAATTTATGATGACTTTCATTCGATACAAGTGGGCTATGAATGCTTGATTTGGAACTTAAATTTCTTTCTATTTTCTCTAATAATAATAATAAAAAAAGACAATCTTTCTAAAATGATTAACCAGCGTACTTTATTTTTCTATAAGAAAAGGAAAACAAAGAAAAAAAAATGATGGTTTTAGTGTTCTTGATGTGGATATCTCGTTAAATCTGGACCACAATGTCTGAACATTAATATTGACTATATGACATGTTGTACATTTTCTTTACCTTTATTGGTATGGAGAAAATGATAATCACCTACTCAAATAAACTCCATTTATTCTATTATTTTTTATTTTTTTGTTGACAAGCTAGATAATCTCGTAGTTTTTCAAATTGCATTACGTAGTTAGCGACGAATTCAATCAATAAAATTTTATAAGATAATTTGAACTCGAGTAAAATGACATAGTTGCTCCACAGCTAAACCTTTGCAGCATTTATTCAGCCTGAGTTTTTTTATTTATTCAGTGAGATTTAAATACAGCAATAACGCGGATAAAAAGAACAAAAGGGCATTTGGTCTAGTGGTATGATTCTCGCTTAGGGTGCGAGAGGTCCCGAGTTCAATTCTCGGAATGCCCCCGTTTTATTGTTATTATTTTAATTTTCAATTTCATTAAAATGGGCTCCATGCAAAGTTTGGTTTGAGAGTGAGCCCATGCAAAGTTTGGTTTAGAGCCCCACCAACTTGGACCTAACAACTTTTTTTTTTTTTTTTTTGCTAGAATTAATATTTATCTATTTTATTATATATATTACGTAATTTATTTAAAAAAATAAAGAAAACAATCATGAGCCGGTTCATATAATTTCGAACCGTTAAAATATGAGGTCAAACTATTTTTAGTCAACTCACCAAACTCGTAATCCAACATAACTCGTCTACACCTATAGTTATTTAACTCGTTTGCACTTGTAGTTATACCTATGATTAAATTTATTGAACTTAATTTTTTGGTGTTTTGAAATATACATAACTAATACTATACTCGTGCAATGCACATATTTGCATGGGTGACTATTATATAGATTTGTAGAGATGGAGTGATAAAAAATGGTGATACAAATTGCATCTTGATGATGCTAATTACTTAGATCATCTGGGGTGGTGTAGAAAATGAGCTGGGAGAGCAAAGCAGATCAGTAGCTTGACAACTTGATGATCCTGAGGTACCTGCGATCATAGAACACGTGAGCTAAGCCGGGGGTTGATCCGGCGGAAACCCCTCCGACGCTCAAGTCAGACGTGCTGATTATAGAAATAGTCCAGAGAATACGTATTATAGTATTGCTCAGTTAATAGGACGTACCTTAATAAAATGAGTAAAACCTCTATTTATATGTCGTTTATTGGGTTGAGTTTGCTTTGTTGGGCCCAAGTCTTACTTGAAGGTGTTTGGGCCTCGGTGATATTAGTCTTCGATATTGGGCTCGTAGCCCAGTAGGTAAACAAATTGTAGGCCCATTGAGTTGGCCCAATTAGGGATATCATTAAGCCCCCCACTCTCGAGTTGATGTGGGGGCCATGTTGTGATGGGTCTCAGATCGTGTCGAGAGTAAAAATTGAAGAAGTCGATTGTTGGCGTATGGCCTAATGGTATGCGAAAACGCGTTGGAGCGTGTGTCGGAGGGGCGTGAATGCGCGTTGGCGCATAGCGCGACAAGGTTGTCGCGATGTAAGTTAATTGAGTCGTCGGTTTTGTCCCGCGACGATGTAGTAGCGAATTATCTCCTCGTGGGAGTTGTCTTGTCACGGGGTAATAATGTTGATCGAGTTATCTTCTCGCGGGAGTTGTCTCGCGATAATGTAGTAGCACGGATCAAGTAATCTCCTCGTGGGAGTTGTCTCTGGGGTAATCGAGTTGATCGAGTTACGTCCTCGTGGAAGTTGTCTCACGATAATGTAGTAGCACGGAGCTAGTATTCTCCTCGTGGGAGTTTTCTCTGGGGTAATCGAGTTGATCGAGTTACGTCCTCGTGGAAGTTGTCTCACGATAATGTAGTAGCACGGAGCTAGTATTCTCCTCGTGGGAGTTTTCTCTGGGGTAATCGAGTTGATCGAGTTACGTCCTCGTGGAAGTTGTCTCACGATAATGTAGTAGCACGGAGCTAGTATTCTCCTCGTGGGAGTTGTTATTTTTCGACATTGTCAATGTTGTGACGCGTTGCTTGTATGTGTTTACATATAGCCTTGTGCGTGATGTACTTGATGAGGGGATCAGGCTCTCAAGATTTTTATATGGGGATCGTGCCCTTTGTTAGACCTCGTGGGTCTTAAGTATGTTTGGACCGTGGCCACGTTTTAATGAATGACCCATCGAAAACAAGTAGATAAATTTGAGTAATCAAGCTGGCCAGGCTATATAGATTCTCATAATGTCTCTAAGTGCTTCTAGGGTTGTAATCGTGCTAACTTGAGCTTGTGATTATATAGTGAATTTCGGGCGAGTTGTCTCCTCATGGAGTTGTCTCGCGGTGAGTAATATTTATCGAGTGAGGTGGTTGCACGTGGGAGTTGCCTTGCAACGGATTTGTAGTATCGAGCGAGTTGGCTCCTCGTGGGAGTTGTCTCGCTGCGGGTTGTGGTACCGAGCGAGTTGGCTCCTCGTGGGAGTTGTCTCGCTGCGGGTTCGTAGTACCGAGCGAGTTGGCTCCTCGTGGGAGTTGCCTCGCTGCGGGTCGTAGGATGGAGCGAGTGGTCTTCTCGTAGGAGTTATCTCGTTGTGGGTTCGTAGACCCGAGGGAGTTGACTCCTCGTGGGAGTTGCCTCGCAATGGGTTATATGACTGAGCGAGTTATCTCCTCGTGGGAGTTTCCTTGTAAGGGGTTGTAGGACCGAGCGAGTTGTCTCCTCGTGGGAGTTGCCTCGCTGCGGGTTGTATTACTGCGCGAGTTGGATCCTCGTGGGAGTTGTCTCGCAAGGGAGTTGTAGGAGCATCGGATGGTGCGCGAATGAGGAGCGCGCGGACTGAGGTCGCTCTGAGCGAATTGTCTCCTCGTGGGAGTTATCTCGCTGAGGGTTCGTAGTACCGAGCGAGTTGGCTCCTCGTGGGAGTTGTCTCGCTGCGGGTTCGTAGTACCGAGCGAGTGGCCTCCTCGTGGGATTTTCCTCGCAAGAGGTTGTAGGTCCGAGCGAGTTGTCTCCTCGTGGGAGTTGTCTCACTGCGGGAGGTAGGACAGAGCGAGTTTGCTCCTCGTGGGAGTTATCTCGCTGTGGTTTCGTAGATCCGAGGGAGTTGGCTCTTCGTGAGAGTTATCTCGCAACGGGTTATAGGACGGAGCGAGTGGTCTCCTTGTGGGAGTTATCTCGCTATGGTTTCGTAGACCCGAGGGAGTTGGCTCCTCGTGGGAGTTGTCTCGCTGCGGGTGGTAGTACTGAGCGAGTTGGCTCCTCGTGGGAGTTGTCTCGCAAGCCCCCCACTCTCGAGACGATGTGGAAGCCAAGTAGAAAAGGGTACCGGATCGTGTTGAGAGTAGATCGGTGTTGTAGTGTTTCTTTAATCGTTGGCATGGCGTGGAGAAATAAATTTTTTATTTATTTTCCATTTGATAGCGAACGCAATTTGGTAGGTGTGTTAAAGAGCTCGCGCAATTTGGTGGAGCGCGTTGAAATTCTCTCGCGATTTGGTGAAGTGAGGTGAAATCTACGCGCAATTTGGTGGAGGGTAGCAAAAGTTGTGCCCAATTAGGTGGGAGCGCGCGCTCCAAGATGGCCTTGGGAGGCGCGCGCGCGTGCATGGGAAGGCGCGCGCGCGTGTGCAAGAATTTCTTTTCTTTTTTTTCTGGCTGCTTGCGCGCGTGCAGTGCACGCGCGCGCGTCTGGCGCGTGAACGCCACGCGCGCGTGCTGTGCACGCGCGCCTCCTGCCTTTTTTTTTTTTTTTTTTTTTTTTTTTTTTTTTTTTTTCTGCTCGCGCGCGTGCAGTGCACGCTCGCCTTCTTTTTTTTTTTTTTTTTTTTTTTTTTTAATGGAGCCGCGCGCGCGCGTCTTGGCTCGGCTCGCGCGCGCGGCTCGGCTGCTTTCTCCATTTTTATTTTTTATTCTCTTTTTTCTTCTTCTTCTAATTCTTCTTCTTTTACTCTCTTTTTTCTTCTTCTTGTTCTTGTATTTTTTTCTTCTTCTTTCTTCTTCTCTTTTTTCATCTTCTTCTTTTTTCTTCTATTTTTTCATCTTCTTCTGGGGTCTCGCGTACGCGATTTTACCCCCCCCCTTTTTTTTTTTTGTTGATATTCACCCCCATGGGGATGTTCTATTTTTTTGAGTAGGGAGATTATCCTTGTTCCTTGAGATGGGATGTGCACCCCCTTGGGGATGTTCTATTTTTTGAGTAGGGAGATTATCCTCGTTCCTTGAGATGAGATGTGCACCCCCTTGGGGATGTTCTATTTTTTGAGTAGTGAGATTATCCTCGTTCCTTGAGATGAGATGTGTACCCCCTTGGGGATGTTTTATTTTTTGAGTAGGGAGATTATCCTCGTTCCTTGAGATGGGATGTGCACCCCCTTGGGGATGTTCCATTTTTTGAGTAGGGAGATTATCCTCGTTCCTTGAGATGGGATGTGAATCCACTTAGGGTTGAGAGGTAAGGGTCATGCCCAACCTTAGGATGGGGATAATTGCCCACTGTATGATGAGGCGTTCGAGACCTATGGTCTGAGGTGGATGCGCACGGTTGTGCCATTGGTTCGCGCGTGCGCGTCAGACCCTCTTTTCTGTTTTTGAGGTAGGGACGTGAAACACTTGATGGGATGTGAGACCCCTTGGGGTTGAAAGGTAAGTGGATGTACCACCCTTGAGATGAGATGCCCAACTTTAGGATGGGATAGCCCCCCATTTAGGATGAGGCGATCACGAACCACTGGGGTGAGATGCTCAACCTTGGCGATTTATGGCGCCACTGATTCAGTGGCAGCACGAGTTGAATCTTCCGTGATCATACGCTGAAGGTTTCCTTCGGTTATCTGAACCGTTCGAGAAGTAAATAGAAATTGATCATGTTGATGATCCAGTGGGGCCTCACGAGGAAGAGCGTTGGCTCCTGCTATGACGATGTATGGTGCCACTGCTTCAGTGGTAACACAAGTTGAAGCTTCCGCGATTATACGTTGAAGGTCCTTATCGGTTATCTGAACCGTTAAAGGAGCTAGTAGAAGTTGATCTTGTCGAAGGTTCGGCGATCATATGCTGAAGGTCCTCTTCGGTTATCTGAACCGTTCGAGGGGGCGGAAGTAGACCCCCAGAGAGTCGATGACCCATGGCGAATGAAATGTTTTGGGGGCACTGTGAACCCCCAGGGAGTCGATAGCCCTTGGCGAACGAAATATTTTGGGGGCAGTTGTAAGCCCCCAGGGAGTTGATAACCCTTGGCGAACGAAATATTTTGGGGGCGATGTAAACCCCCAGGGAGTCGATAACCCTTGGCGAGCAAAATATTTTGGGGGCGATGTAAACCCCCAGGGAGTCGATAACCCTTGGCGAGCGAGATGTTTTGGGGGCAGAGGTAAGCCCCCAGGGAGTCGATGGCGGTGGTGCCATAGGTGGCTCCACATGTGGAGCAGGTGCTGGTATCGCGTTGGGAGCATTTGCTCCCATCGTGGCGATATATTGGATCACGGCCTCTGTGGCAGCGCGAGTTGAAGCTTCTGCTATCATGCGTTGAAGCGCATCCTCGGTTATTTGAACCATTCGAGGAGCAGGGAGTGATGGATCGGCGAGTGGTGGGTCCCGAGGGGGGATCACCTGAACCTCGCGAGGCGGATCCATAGGATGGGGAGGAGGTGGCAAGCCAGAGCCTCCACGAGGTGGGAAGTCGTTAGCTGTGTCATTTTCTCTCCGAGCAGACGCCTCAGGAGGATCTTGTTGGCTACGTGATCTGGTTTGCATCGTTCCCACAGACGGCGCCAAAATGATGATGCTAATTACTTAGATCATCTGGGGTGGTGTAGAAAATGAGCTGGGAGAGCAAAGCAGATCAGTAGCTTGACAACTTGATGATCCTGAGGTACCTGCGATCATAAAACACGTGAGCTAAGCCGGGGGTTGATCCGGCGGAAACCCCTCCGACGCTCAAGTCAGACGTGCTGATCATAGAAATAGACCAGAGAATACGTATTATAGTATTGCTCAGTTAATAGGACGTACCTTAATAAAATGAGTAAAACCTCTATTTATATGTCGTTTATTGGGTTGAGTTTGCTTTGTTGGGCTCAAGTCTTACTTGAAGGTGTTTGGGCCTCGGTGATATTAGTCTTCGATATTGGGCTCGTAGCCCAGTAGGTAAACAAATTGTAGGCCCATTGGGTTGGCCCAATTAGGGATATCACATCTAGATAACGGTTAGACTTCTAATTACATTAATTCAAATCGAACAAACAACAAATAAATTTGTAACCTTCATTAGTTTCTTTTTCTGTATTAATATTGATGAAGTTCGTTTGAACCTCCTCAATGCATTGATCTGTTTTCCCCCATATTTGTGTGTATTGATCTGTATTTTTTGTGGAGTGTGTGTTCTTGCTTCTTGAAAGAGAGAAGACCCGAGAGGGCCTTCGCAAAGAGAGCAGACCCCTTCATTTATCGTCTCTCTTATTGCCTTATCCCCTCTTCCCTTGGGATACGTGCCAGCGAGAGGAAGAATCAGGTGATGGGTTGGGCTGGTAGATTTCAATAAATGGGCCCAATCTCAAGCCCATTTATTGTATGATTTGGGCTTAGGCAAATCAGCCAATCTTAATGGGCTGATGTTGGGCCTGCTGGGCCGAAGAGAGGAGTTCATGGTGGGCTTTTGGGCCTGGAGAAATCTGCCAAGATCAAATATCATGTAATCTCACAAGGCAAGCAAGTGACTTCATAATTTAAAAAGGAAAGAATAAAAAAAATCTAATAATTACGTGAGGTTATTTATAACTTGTGATATTTTTTTATTCCAATGGAGGGTCCTTAGCTCAGTGGTAGAGCATTTGACTGCAGATTAAGAGGTCACCGGTTTGAATCACGTAGGGCCCTAAATTTAGGGTAATTAATAAAAAACTTTGCACAGACACATCCAAATTCGTTATTTTGATTCATTTAACCATTTAGGACTAATTTTTGGGCGTATTCTCAGCATATTCCGGGGCGCGTGATATGCAGACGCTTAATGTAATGATTTTTTTCGTCTTTTCAAGTCAAACTAAATTTATTTCGGTTAACTAATTTGTGGGGCCTATAGGTAGAGATGTTATTAGATGGATGAGTATTTGCGATAGGATTCTTCTTGATTGGTGAATCGCTTCAAGATTATATTTTTTGCGTCGTTTTAGGCGGCGGAGGTGGTGTACGAAATTAATGCTTGATTGGGCTTGGAGTAGAGCTTGGCTGGCATATTTCACGGTGTTTTTTTCTCCCTCGAAGGCGGGGGAGAAGATTGTTGCTACAAGGGAAAAAGCATTAATGGAGTGAAGGTGAAAGGGGCGACAAGAAAATCCATTTTCTCCGTGGAAATTTGTAGCTTAGGGTTGAGAACCATTAAATCGTGGAACCCAATACATACAACAAAACGCAAAATTAGGGGGAAACATTAATTAATGCGGAACGATCGGGCCTCGATTCTTGCTTTAAAATTGTTGAAGAACAAATTGAATATGTATAAGCAGTGTTAGAAGAAGAATGGTGGTGGCCGATGGTGGGTGTCGGGTGGAAATGATGGTGGCCGGTGGGGGTTGGGAAATGAAAAAGGAATAGGAAACAAGGATAATGAGAAGAAAATGAAGTGAAAAAAAGATGACGATGATGTTAGTATGTGTGTGCGATGTGTGTGTGAGAGCGGAAAAATGAGAATGAAAAAAAGATATAGGGCCCACAAGTAATTTGGAGTTCAAAAGACAAAAAAATCTTTACATTAGGCGTGTGCAATTCACGGGCACCGATTAGCCTGGAAATTAGCCATAGGTGTTTAAGTGGTTCAAATAACGAGTTCGGGAGTGCCCTTGCAACTTTTCCTTTGTTTAGGTGACAATGTGCAAAAACAGCAAAGTACAAGTGCCAAAATGGTATTTATCCTTTCTTTTGGCCTTGAATTTTTAATATTTTAAACTTGAAAATAAATATAACTAAAAAATATAATTTAAAAAGCCCCCGGCGAGGATCGAACTCGCGGCCTTTCGCTTACGAAGCGAACGCAATACCACTATGCTACGGAGGCTCGTTGTTGCTGATCTTCAGTACATAAGTTAAATCCGTAATACGTATTTTTCGTTAATCGTAGAACAAATCTCCATGCTGTCTGCAATATTCAGAAGGATCATCCTCACAAATCTTTATAACTTTCGGTTTTTGTAGTTGTATGTAAGAACACCATTCTTTCTGTGGGTATATTACACCTTGTAAGAATAGACGAACAATTTCCGGTGGAGCAGCAATCACTTCATCAAACAAAAACAAGTGAAAAAAGTTGATGCAGAAATATCCCACATCGGGAAAAGATAAAAGAGAACAAAGGAGAAGGGTATTATAAAAAGGAAAGAAGAGGCACTGTATTAGGCACTTACCTGGACGAGGTCAATTGACGATCATTAAGGTCAATGGCCTAGGGTGGTGACCTCCATTGCACTTTGGAGGGGCGCCCCCCTATGGTCGGCCCAAGTGGTCGAGCCAACGTCATAATTTGTGATAGTGGGGGCCTGCGTTCGCGCGGCCCCTCCCCAATTTCTAGTCCTAATTTTTTCAATTTAAGCCCAAATTTTTTAATTTCTGTAATTAAATACCTCTCATACTTTTTGTTCATATATATATATATTATAATTTTTAATTCAAATTTTGAAATTTAATTCATAAAAGTAAAAATTAATTATCATTTGCGTCTATAACAATTTCTTTTTCCATTTTTCTGTTTCATAATCAACTTTTAGTAATACAATAATTATTTTCGTTTTACCAATTTCATTGACCCAGTACTTTTAGTAGGCATTTTACCCAATACTTAAAGCATTAATTACATAAAATTAAAGGGGCGAGGATCAAATTAATTAATTCTGATTTACAAATAATAATTACAGTGTTTCGGTGCGTTAAATTCATATTGACTACTGCCAGACCTTGTTTCTTCAACCACGCACTCACATGACTTCCCAATACGCACTCACACAGTTCCATCTGTTCTGGAAGAACGAGAAATTGACTGGAAAAAGTGAAACCATGCTTTAATTAATACTCCCATGGCTCCACTCTGAAAAAACCTCATAATTATCTCTCTCTCTCTCTCTCTCTCTCTCTCTCTCAAGTAGATCTGATCTCAAAGCAGCAAAGAGGTAACTGCAAAACCCTTGATTCACTCTTCCTCTCACACACGCACTACACACTTTATGTATGTGTAATATATACTTACATCTTTGATCATTTGATCGTGATGAACAGCTTTCTATTGCTTTGTTTTTGGCTTGAATTATGGTTTCACTTGAGTAAATCTAGCTGATTAAGTATCATTGTCAATTTTATGAATGCGATTTATTAAATTAGTGTTGATTGGGTTTTTTCTTCTCTTTTTCTGATAGGATTTGAGTTTGTGATTATATAATGTAATTTAGGTGTATATGAGTTTGATCTCAATCAACTAGGTTGAATTTGTAACATTTTCAGATTGATCTGAGACAGAGTTTTTACATGACAATTTAATTTTTTTATTTTTTGTTGAATTTGTGCCCAATAAAAAATTGTGAATGATCTATTAAGACGAATTATCTGTGACTGATTCACTAGCTAATCTTGCTTAACCTAAGTGGACACAAGTATTCATGATAAAGCACCGTTTTTGTATACCGAAATGTCGATTTTTGATTCATTGATTTAACATGTCTGAATTTTGGTAATCTGTAAAGAAGAAGTGGAGAGATGGGTCGTGGAGTGAGCTGTGGTGGAGGACAAAGCTCGTTGGGGTATTTGTTCGGAAGCAACGAGGCACCAAAACCTGCTAAGGCGAATGTGGAAGCTTCTTCTCCAAGTGAAAGTAAAGCGGTGATTAAAGAACCTTCCGTAAAGCCCAATGCCGCTCCTCAGCCTGCAGTTTCTACCAAGCAAATTCCTGCTGGCATTCATAGTAGCACCACTAACAACTACGTTCGAGCCGATGGTCAAAACACTGGCAATTTCATCACGGTAATTTACTCGATTTTTTTTAATTTTTTTTTTTGTAAATGGTTAATGTGGTTCTTGATTTGTTATATATCGTATAAACCTGTGATCTTTTGGATGGTAATATATATCTATGTCATGTGCATCACTCGAAAATTGCGTTGCCGTAATTTTTAAATTTAATGAAGTTTTGGTTGATTTTAAGTTTTTAGTCTAGAGTTTATTGCGTTGAACGACCCTGTGTTACATCTAATTGCTCAAAGAAAGCGTTGTGTTACAAATATTACCAAATGCCCCCTATAATGCATTTTCAGCACACAACCCTCTAAATGATGCATTTTTGGGGGGTATTTTAAATGATGCATTTTTGGGGGGTATTTTGCTAAATATTTATAACACGGGCAGTTTTCTAACAATTGGAATAAACAAGGGGTGTTGGATGCAATTAACCCGTCTGGATTTAGTGTATGACTCTTGATAATTGCTATAAGTATAGGATTTGTCTGTAGAGCAATGATTATTACATGATTAAATATTTGATGCTTAGTAGTTAATTAAATTAAATTTTGTGGAAATATGACAGGATCGACGGTCGACAAAAGTCCAAGCTGCCCCTGGAGGAGGTTCTTCTTTGGGTTACCTGTTTGGTGGTGGTAGCAATTGAAGCCAATTGCTGCAGAGCTGTATTGAATGAAGATTATTTTGTTTAATTAATGTTGAATTTGTGAGTAATTTGAGACCATATATTTTTCAAATTTGTTTTGATTTGTGGCTATATCGTATATGTTTGCTTGTCGTTCGAAACCACGAGTTTAATAGAATGGATTTGTTAGCAATCCATCGAAAGTGATCGGTTTGTAAGAAAACGAAGTCATGTTTTCTTGTTGTTGTGTACCTTAAATGTTTGTATAATTTCTTTGTATTTGAACAAGTGTGGAAATATATATCTTATCAAATATGTCAAGCTTTGATGATTTCCGCTAATTCCGACCCGATTTTTCTGATTTTGCAACAACTTCTGAAATTCCGGCTTTTTTTTGGAACTAAATAGAATTAGTTTTTCACTTACGAAAAAAATCGGAATGTAAGTGCTAATTCTGGTCCATCCGATTTCCATCACTAGAGCCATCAATTGCTTTCATTTGGACCATCAAACAAGAGTGCCATCACAAATAAATTAAGAATTCAACAAATACAATAAAAAAAAAAAAATTATGCCAAATTTTAAGAAATTTAATCTGGGGGTAAAATTGTCAATTCACAAAATGACCCACCCAAACAGAAGGAAGGACCCTTTCCCACGAAAACCTCAGCCCTTCTTCCAAAGACCAATCGCAGACAATTTTACTCCCAAAGAAATTGTCTGACGATTTTCTCCCTATCTCTCTCTCACACACACACACAGTAGCACGGAGGAGATAGCTTATCGGCGGCGGCGAAGAAGAACAAAAATATGCCAACATTAACAAAGCTTATAACGATGAAAGAAGCATCTGAACACAACACCGCCGAGGATTGTTGGGTCGTCATCGACGGGAAGGTATTTCCACTGATTCTATACTTAACTCTCCTTAGGTTAAAAATTGACCACCAGTTTATTAATTTATTGTTGATTTTTTTTGGGGGTTTTTGGATTTATGCTATTGTAGTTGAATATTGAATTGAAAGGTTGAATTTTTAGGGGGTTTTAAAAAACGTGGGTTTCTGCTCTTTGAACTGTGTTTAATCTTTGTTTATTATGCTTATATGCTCCATACAGAAACTAATCGTATTAATGGGTTCAATTTGTTCGGAGATTTAAGTTTGACTTTCGTGATTTAATTTTTTGGGTACTTTTTGATTACATACAAGCTTTGTAGGTATTGTTGTTCTTGAAATTGCTGCAGTTATCATTCTCATCTGTTGCGTTGAGGATTTGCTAGGTTGCAAAATGTGACAGTGGTTGTAAGTAGTGTGGATTTTCTAAATAATTTTTCGTATATATTCGGGGATGAAGAAGAGTCGGGTTTTAGTATCTTTTTTCTTTGACGTTGTGCTGTATAAATGTCACTCCGGTAACGTATTTGTTGCTATAACTCAAACATTCCGAATAAGTGTTTATTGCGTAACTAATCAACCACGTTCTTGACATTTCTCGTTCGACGATTTAACGGCATTCATTCTTGTTATTATGCATCACAATTCTAGTTTCTTGGTTTGATGATGTTGGATAAAGAAAAAGTAGTTGGGATTTTGTACTTGTGGAGCACGTTATAGATTAGCACTCGTCTCTATAGTTTTCCGCTTCACGTGTCAACAATCTCGTAAGTTGCATTTCGATAATTTGTGAAAGGGATTTCGGAAGTAGGATTTGAAATGATTCCATCAAAGATGGATTTGAAGTTCACCACAACGATTAAGAAATTAACTTAAAATAGGAACTCAAAGGATTTAGAATCCAACTTATTGTTCAAACTAAGAATATCGACTCTTACTGTTGAATTACTAGGTGTATGACGTGTCAGCATATTTGGACGAACATCCAGGTGGCGACGATGTTTTACTCAAGGCTACTGGTAAGAATTCGCTCTCTCTCTTTCAAGTGCCTTTCTTGAAGTGTTCCGAAATATTATCTTATGCAGAATATTATTTTATTCCTTTTTCGAAGGGAAAGATGCCACCGAAGAATTTGAAGATGCTGGGCACAGCAAAACCGCGAGGGAACTTATGGAGGAATTCTGCATTGGAGAAATCGATCAACCACCTTCTCCTATTCCTGAGATGGAGATCGTATCCAAGAAGAAGCAACTTCCGCATAAAGTGTTGTACTTTACTAAGCAATACTGGGTTGTACCTGCTGCTGCTGTTGGCTTATCTGTGGTTGTTGGATTCTTGTACCTCAAAAGGAAGTAGAGATCTGGAAATCTCCTCCTCATTGGAGCTAAAGCTTATTACACAGTGCCAATTTTTGAATTTTCTAATACATTAGGGGTTTCTGAGCAAAAACCTCCATTTCTTTAATGCTTCGAAATTGGGGTCGAAACAGATTTCGTTCTTCGACATTATTATTATTATTTAGGAAAATGTTTATTTTGATTAGATTTTATTTGTTTAAACATATTCATGTTTTTCGAGTATTTTGAGTGGTGAAGCTAGAATTTGTTTTTATTGGGGGCCAATATATAATAAAAAGTTTCTAGGAGGGCCTAATTAAAAATTCGAATTCAACAAAAAGAAATTGAAAATTATATATATGGCCAAATTACGAAAAAATTCATCTTCTTTGGTTAATTACAGTCACTCCCTCTTTTTAAAATATTTTTACACAAAATTTATGTAATTCGGTTATTTATCGAACCAAATTGTATATATATTTAGTTCGGTAAATGATATGAAATGTTGGAACGTTTTTACCGATTTAACAGGTGTAATTACCCAAACAAGAGGGGGGGTTTTAGCAATTCGACCATAACTCAGGGGTGGCCGTAATTTGCCCTATATATAATGAAGAAGTGGTTAAGTTTGAGGAGTTGTATGACAAGTCCATAAAATGAAGGGGCGTATATGATATTTAACCTAAAAACATTATAAAGAGCCCTGAACTTGATTACACACACAAAAACACACAGTGATTCCAATTTTGAAAAATTACAAACAAACAACAATGAACGAAGGAGTGCAGAAGAACACGCTGTACGTTGGGGGTTTGGCGGAGGAAGTAAACGAAGGCATACTCCACGCGGCGTTCATCCCCTTCGGAGATATTAAGGATGTGAAAACCCCATTGGACCAGGCTACACAGAAGCACCGCTCCTTCGGCTTCGTCACCTTCCTCGAAAGAGAAGACGCCGCCGCCGCAATGGACAACATGGACGGAGCCGAGCTTTACGGCCGCGTACTCACCGTTAATTACGCGCTGCCGGAGAAAATCAAGGGTGGAGAAGTCGGCTGGGCAGCACAACCCAGTAAGCTTAATTCAATTGCTTTCTTATTCTTCTTCTCTTCTTTTTTTAGGTTAATTTCAGACATTTTTTAAAGCATCGATTGACCATTACTTGTTGGAATGCCTGATGGATAATTAGGATTAGAGCTTTAAACAATCAATTATTGGTGCAATTTGTTGGATGTAACAAATTGGGGGCAAAAAATAATTTGTTTTTCAGCTAAATATTTGGAACCCTAACATTTGCTTCAAATCTTTGATTAACTAGGCATTTCTGGTAGAGCTTGCTTTATTGGTTTAGTTTTTGGTGTCTTCAATTTGTTAGGTGTTCATTGCCTTGATGTATGAACTAGGGTCTCCATGATTTGAGTTGTTTTAATTGTTTATGCATTTTTCTTTGATTTCAGGATAAACGGGAAGTGTTATAGTTGTAATGGGCTATATAACATGGTTTTCGTCTGTTTGATGTTCGTTTTCTTCTGGGATTGGTTGCAATTTATTTCGTCATTAAGTTAAAAAGATCCTGCTTATTACTAACCGCTGTTCTTTAATCACCATCTAATTACAATTGATTGAATTTCTGACGTTTACGTTTGGTTGAAAAAAAATGTCAGTTTGGGCGGATGCTGACACGTGGTTCGAAAGGCAGCAGCAAGAACAGGAGATGCAGAGGCTTCAATCGGAGCAGAAAGCAGCAATGCTCGAAGCTGAAGAATTGCACAGGAAGAAACTTGCTGAGGAGCGAGATGGTGAAAAAGACGAAGAAGCTGATTCTGCTAAGGGTGATCCAATGGCTATGGCTGAAGCTCAGGTTTTGAAGCAGAATGCATCTTAATTCATTTCGTTTTAAGACACAATTGCCAGCAGATTTTCTTACATATGCTCTTTTTTTTCTTTTTTTAATGGATTTTTTTAGGTGTGTTGTTTTTTTATGGAAGAAGTGTGTGCACACCATTTGTATAACAAGTTACAACAAAGCTAATCTCTGTTATTTGAGTACTAGCATTTCTTTAATATCAGATTATGGAGCTTTTGATTTTCGTTGCATTTTTGTGTCATAGCATTTCTTCAAATACCCTCTTGCAAATTGGTGATATGAGAACAATAGTAACTATTTACCTGACCATTCAAAGATTTCCAATAAATATTACATAACAAATCAGGAAAAATTGCTCAACCGCAAGAGAAATTTCTTTCCTTTAATTTCCTCGAAAGAGAGTCGAAAAAGAAAAGCAAAAAAAACTGCCCTCAACAAGACAATCTCCCATGTTCAAACACTACACGCAAGGATATTACGATGTAGAAAATTTCGCACATTGAATTTTTGAGGCAGCTGCAAAATCAAGAAACCAAACCAAGTCACCATAGATCGGCCGGACCATCCTAGCTGGCAGTTCCGGCCAGTTGGGGTCCACCTCATCGATCGCCAGGTGGACCGCTTCCGCTTTGCCACCACCGGTGGCAACTATGGCAACATTGGAGGCGGAGCTTATCACAGGCAAGGTGAAGGTGATTCTCTCAGGTGGTGGCTTTGGTGAATCGGTGATGAAAGTCACCCACTGCTCTGTTTCTTGAAGAACTGGGTGATTGGGGAATAGGGACGCCACGTGGCCGTCGGGACCCAGTCCGAGGAGTACTAGGTCGAATTTAGGACAGTCGTTGATTTCGGACACACTAATGACACGTGTCTTTACTAGCTGTCTGATGACGAATTCGTAATCTTCGGCTGCTTGCTCTGCTGTCACTGAGTCGTTTATGGAGTGCACGTGGCTGTGAAGAATAGGTACCTGAAAATTTTGTGACCGAAATATATATAAAAATCGAATTTTTTAATCCACTACAAATAGATTAATTTGTTTCTAGAGGAAAGAAGTTCACTGAAACAAAGAAGGGAGATAGCTCTCTTTGCTGATAAGGTATACATTATATGCCCCAAAAACCGCAATTTTACCGAGTGGAAAATCGCAATTCAACCATCTTTCACGAGGAATATCCAGTAAGTTGAAATGACTCAATAATTATACCTGAACTGTCTTGAAAACCAGAAAAAGAAAAAAAAAGGAAAAAAAAAGCCCTTGTAACGATTATCATGATCTCCGTTGCATATGTAACGGAGATCTATAAAACGGCATCTGTTGGCTATGGAAGCCCAAGAGTGGCTAAAAAACGGTAATATTACGACATTTTCAATCCCAGCATAAAGAAGTAAAACATTTCTGTGTGGTCCGTCCCTATGCAGATAGACAGATATACACACAAACAAGAATGCTATATCAATTGCGATTTGCATCTTCCACTTGGTTATATTACCAACTATTCTAAAGAACGGGGACATGAATGTAATTAAGCACCATATGTACATATACACGGAAATACGATATATGATGATAATAGCCGAACAAAAGTCTTATATATCATCGAATCCCTAATAAAAATCTTGAAATATACCTTGGACAAAAACCGATCCTTTGCGAGCTTGTAATTGCTATCGGCATGGCTTTTGGAAACAACACGCTCGTCTACCCAAAATATGTACCATTTGGCCCAATCCACTGTCTTGCTGTAAGGGGCTTCACAGAGCTTTCTGCTCACCAAGACAATAAATTTTAATATTAAAATCAAATTATATAGTGTAAGAGAATAGTAAGAAACATAAAACATACATACATACACACATACATACATACATACATACCCCATCAAGGTGATAAGTGAGCCACCGGATAAAGCAATGGCGAAAACGCCGCGTTCTTTTATAGAAGCCTCGGATAATTCTGCAATATAATCTGCTAAAATGCTGCTCAGTTCATCGGCATTTTCGTAAATTCTCAGCTCTCTCCCATCATTCTTGTTCCCAGAAAAGGCCATGCTTCTCTATAGGGGGTAACCTTCAGTTCAAAGACACAACAGAAAATTCACCAAAAAAATAATTTTATTTTTTATGTTAATTAGAATTAACTAATGACGATAATTAATTAAGTAAGAACCCTATAAACTACTACGATTACACAACATTGTGATCGCAAAATCCAACCGCTCAAAAAGATAAAAAAAATAAAAATAAAAAATAAAAAAAACCAACAAATCGACCCAATTAGATAGAAAAATCACACATTTAAACTTCTGGGGAATAAAAGTATTGTACTGCATGGGTGAATTCACAAACCCCAGAAATCGAAGCAATTGTGATGATCAACCCCCCAAATTTTACTTCAATCACCACTCACACACCAGTGAAGAGAAGAATTAAACAGTAATTCTAGTCAATTTGGCACATGTGAAAAAATTCTCCATTTTCGCACATAGTTGCATGTAAATGAAATCTCAGATTTCTGAAAGGCCCATTTTTTATGAGAGATCAGCAAAATTGCATTCGTGAAATCACATACATAAATAAGATATTTAGAAATTAATTTAACATAATTATGCGAAATGAAACAGAACAGAGAGATGCAGAGAGAGAGAGAGACGCACAGAGGAGGGAGAAAATGTGTGCCGGAGAAGGAAGAAAGAATTGAAGATGGGAATACAATTCTTGTTCTTATATATATATCATGCTGAAATTACTGCATATTTTAATTTTACTGCAGAAATATATAATTAAATTATTTTATTTTTAATTTTTTGGCTTAAAATAAATCAAAATATTAAGAAAAAATCACTGATAACATGATGCAATAGGAGAAGTACAAGGTTGAATATAACTATAATCAGACAAAAATCATAATATTATTCTTGTAATCACATTAACTTAATTGCATCATAATTTGAGAAATAATAAAATAAGAAAAGATTAAAGATAATGATGTTTTATTTTTAATTTTTTAATTAATTAAGTGGGTAAAATGAATGCTCAACCAAACACCTGGTGCTGGTGTGGTTGGAATTTGATAGGTTTAGAATTTGCTAGTGACTTGCACGGTTTAAATTGAATATATTTAATTAATGCAAGCTGATTTTTTTTATTTTTCCTTTCCTTTCACTACTTGTTATATTTATCTATCTATTAACTTTACTTAAAGTTATTCCCCTTGATTTATTTTTTTCTTAGAAAAGTTATTAAGTACTTCTCTTTTAAATAGGGCTCCTTTGGCTAAGCTTAATTAAAACAACTAATAAGCTCTTACGTCTGATAAGTTGTTTTAAGAGCTGATAATCTGTTATTTATTATTTTTAGACTAATTGAACACTACGCTCGTGCAATAAGATAAAAACTATACGAGAAGTGTAAACTATATTAGACAAACTCTTTGCAATGAACACGATCAATTTTGTATTTTTTTACAAGGTAAATCGAAATCGAATAATTAAACAATTTTGTTGTTGATATATTTGTTGGTATATAAATTATTGGGCATCAAATCTTGGACATCAAATTTGATTATCAAACGTCCCATGTGTGCTATAGTGATTTGGGCCTTAGTAATATCAAACCTTTTGGATTGCATTATTGGATTTGCCCAAGTACTCTCTAATTTCTTTTAATTGCTTGCAAGAATATAATAATTGAAATAATCCAATGTCACACGTAATGAATTTTCAGTTCGATTCGGTCGGGTTACGAGCCCGAGTTAACACCCATAACAGATTTACGGGATTCGGTGTGAAAGTGAAATTATGCCATTTCAATCAAAATCTATTCCCATATTGATGCAAAACCAACTTTATGTATGTTTTTTTTACATCAGATATCATGCCAACCATCATTTTCTTCAATTTTCTCTCCTAAAAAAATATATAAAATAAAATAAATGATAAACATATAATATATATATATATATATATATATATATATATATATATATATATATATATTAAAAATAAAAGGGAGAGATAAGGGGTGGGGTTGGGAATCTAAAGCCATCAAAATCAAGCAACAGTGGCAAATTAAAATATAGGGATTATTTGACAAAACCCCCTCATATGACATTTCCTATTAGAGGGGGTCCATTCTTTTTTCACCTCTTTGAGATAAATCCATAATTTAATTTTAAAATATATAGTACAATTATACCCTTTACCAAACCCACCCAAATCTCATGCCGTTTAACCCTAGACACGTTTTCTCTCCCTCACTCTTTCTTTCGATCCATCCACCATCCGCTCTCTCTTTCTTCTGTTTTTCTTTTCTCGGCGGAATCCGATATGTCCATCTTCCCCATCCACCCACTATTTCTTCCGCTTTTCTTCTCTTGACGGCCGGATAAAGGACCACCATGACATAAAACGCAAAAGAAGACAGAACCAGAAAAATCGATGATGACAAGGCTTAATCCCGACGATCGGATCTGGAATCGACAAACAGATCTTTGTGAGGGATTTTTGTGCAGAACATTGCTTCGTGATATTGGTGTTTCGACCAGGTACGTATTTGTGGGGAATTTCATTCCCCTGTGTGTGTGTACATATATATATATATATATATATATATATATAGAGAGAGAGAGAGAGAGAGAGAGAGAGAGAGAGACTAATGTTGATTCATGAAAAAAAGAGAACTCCATAAAAATATAAAACTTAATTCACATTAATAACTTTGTGATAACGGTGAATGAGTGCAAAAATTCTTCTGATTTCAAACATGTTTTGGTTTTGAAATTTGATAATGTTTGATTTCAAACATGTTTGGGTTTTGAGATTTGATAATTTTTAGTAAGGAATACAATACGAATTAATAAGGTGAAACACTAAATATTATCGAAAATTCCATAATTTCTAAAAATATTCTCAAATTTTGGATAATTTTTTCTGAAAATTTAGAATTATAATTTATTTATTGTATTTTTTAGCTGCAATTGGCTTGGCTATTGTTTGGCTGCTATTTTGCTGATTTTCTTTGCTGCTGTTTTTTGCTGCTGTTTTCTTTTGGCTTTACTGATGTTTGGCTCCTAATTTGCAGCTGATTTTGTTGCTGTTTTGCTGTTGTTTTCGTGTTGTTTTGCTGCTGTTTAAGATGTTGGTTTGCTGCTGTTTTTGTTGCTGTCATTTTTTCTCTATATCCATAAATAAATTTTACACGATGGTTAACAAAATAGAAGTGACAACTAGTCGAATTGTTGAATGAGCTATTATATATATGAGATTTTCAATATACTTTTGAGGCTCCTTCACGTTTTCGGTCACTATTTGAGTATTTGTTATTATACTTTTTGTTGTAATTTTTTAGTGGATTAACTTATTTCGTAGTGGATTATGTTAATATTTTAGTGGATTTCGATAATTTTTGTACTGGGTTTTGACGAGATTATAGTGGATTTTAAATTCTTGATTTTTTAGTGAATGAATTAAATTGACACGTTGTTGTCTTATTTTTCTTTGGTTTAGATTCATGCACAAGCGGGTGATGGCAGCAAGTGGGACCATGTTGGGTGATGATAAGCTTGTAGTGTTTTTCGATGAATTTATAGTGGTTTTCGATGAGTATGTAGTGGTTTTCAATCGAATAGTGGTTTACGATGAATTTATAGTGGTTTTCAATGAGTATGTAGTGGATTTCAATCCATATATTACGTTAATTTTATAGTGGATTTTGATAACTTTTGTAGTGGATTTTCATAATTTTGTAATGGATTACGTTAATTCGTATTGGATTATTTAAATATTTATTCGATTTCGATACGTTATTACGTTAATTTTGTAGTGGTTTTTGATAATTTTGTAGTGGATTACGTTAATTCGTAGTGGATTATGTAAATATTTATTCGATTTCGATACGTTATTACGTTAATTTTGTAGTGGATTTTGATAATTTTGTAATGGATTACGTTAATTAATTCGTAGTGGATTATGTAAATATTTATTCGATTTCGATACGTTCGTAGTGCACTATATTAAGATGAAAGTTGATTACAATAATTTTATATTGATTTCTACTTTAATCGAATACTGGTTTTCGATGAATTTATTGTGGTTTTCAACGAGTATGTAGTGGATTTCAATCCATATATTACGTTAATTTTGTAGTGGATTACTTTAACTTATAAAGTGGATTTTGATAACTTTGTAGTGGATTTTGATACTTTTGTAATGGATTGCGTTAATTCGTAGTGGATTATGTAAATTTTTATTCGATTTCGATACGTTTGTAGTCATTATATTAATATTAAAGTTGATTACGATAATTTCATACTGATTTCTACGTTAATCGAATAGTGTTTTTCAATGAATTTATAGTGATTTTCAATGAGTATGTAGTGGATTTCAATTTTTTGTTAAACTTGCGGTAAAAAAACCAATTACAAAAATGAAAATTGAAAAAAAATATATATATTTTTTAAATCGAAATTACGAAAAGATTGTAAAAGATGAATTTATAGTGGTGTTCAATGAGTATGTAGTGGATTTCAATTTTTTGTTAAACTTGCGGTAAAAAAACCAATTAAAAAAATGAAAATTGAAAAAACATAAATATATTTTTTAAATCAAAATTACAAAAAGATTGTAAAAAGAATCAAAAGGAAATTGAAATACGTGATTTAAATTTAGTGAGAGATTTGGGGGAGTTGGTGAGAGATTTAAGGGGAGTTATTTTAGGGGAGTTACCAATAATAATTTAATTATATTTTTATGAATATAATAAGGGTAAATTAGATATTAACCTTAATGAGGGGTTATCCCTAATAGTAAATAAAAATATGGATTTATGCCTCTAAGGAATTTGTATGAGGGGGTTATCTCATATAACCCCTAAAATATATGCAGAGGCTGAAATTTAAAGATATAAATATAAATGAGTTCCCCACTAATTAATAACAGCCCCACATATGAAATAATGACAATTTGTTGTGAAATAATTCCCATTAGCTCGTTTATCGATTATACGAAATTGAATTCAATAGATATATAATATTACTCATTTGCAAGAGATGGTTATGGCTTGAGAAATGCATGATGAAATTCCCACTATGGTAAATTAATTAGAGATATATATATATAAATATAAATATAATTGTGTTAGTGGAAAAACCTAGAAACACAATATAGAGCAAAATATTCTTTTTCATTAGATGATATATGAGTATACAATACATTTTTCTTCCTCATATTTATACACAAGAAAATGCTTAGTCACTAAGGACACATGTCCACACCTAGTTGTTCATTGCTCTAAATAGTTACACATGTAAGGACACATGTCAAAGTCATATTCTCCAATGTGCTAAAGTCCACAATATTATAATACTCCCCCTTGGACGTAGCACTATTGTATCGACTGAATTGATGCCTCATTAAAAACCTTAAGCCGGAAAACCCAGTGGGAAAAACCGATCAGAAGGGAAAAAGAGTGCATGACTCAAATCCAAGTCGTGTGCATAAGCTGCCTCGTTAAAAACCTTAGCTGGAAAACCCAATGGGATAAAAACCAGTCGTAAGGGGAAAAAGAGTGCAACGCACTATTGCTCCCCCTGAAATGAGCAATATAATCCCCCAATATGGGCTATCAATCAATTTGTAGGTTGTCTCATTAAAAACCTTGAGCTGGAAAACCCTATGGGAAAAAACCAGTCAAAAGGAAAAATAGTACAACACATCATAGCATTATGTGCTCACCCTAAAACAAATAATATAGGCCTCCAAATGGGCTATTTAATAATCATAAGTTGCCTCGTTAAAAACCTTATGTCGAAAAAACCGCATGGGAAAAGAAGACCGAACAAAAGGGAAAAATAGTGCAACATATCATCGTTGTGTCTTTGCTTTACACATTTTAAATCCACGAGAGTATAACAAAATTCAATGAACCATAAAGATGACATTAGAATGTCTGTTAACGTATGTTCATTCCCTCATGGACAACCCTAGGAAACGAAAATTGATAGTATTCATAACCAGTAAATACATCTAATATAATCATTCCCATGCACTGGGAAGAATCAATATTTTTGACAAGGCACACATTATACCGAACAATTTTGTTGTCATTATTCCTATTACGAACAAAACCCCATTTATATCCAGGGAATTTATATTGTTTGGAGTTGGTACCATTAATCCGTATTTATTTCGTTTCTCCGGGAAAGCCAATTCCGATTTAATCGCTTTCTCGCATTTAAGCCAAACTCGGCTCAGCCGACATTTTATTTTTTGAACGTGGTTCACTGAATTAATCATCCTGAAATTTTATAATTGTAATTGCCCTTAGTCGAGAAGGTAATCTCTACATATTTATCCGGAGCATGTTTATTATGACCCGTTTATTCAGTGGATTCAATTAAACCATATGAGTGTGAGCGTGTGTTACAAGGCACTGAGTATATTTATCCCATGTACTGCACAATCTTATCAAAATTATTTTGATCGAGTTTCTCCAGCACTATCCATTCTCGTATGCACGGAGTATAGTAACTTGTGCAGAAAACGTGCAAAATCATATTGCATGTATATAATAAACACACGCGCATTTATAAGATGTTTCTCACAAAATCATAAATATTTAAGATATTGGTGCACTTGAAAGGTTGTATTGGTCCATAAATATTATCAAACCTTTTGCATTAAAGGTTATATAACGAGATTTCTATAAATTACAGAAATTCTCTTTGGACATAATGATCCTTATATCGTACGAATGTCCGTATTATATTCTTTAATTCAAGGCACCGTAATATTTTATGGGCGTCCCCATATTAACAAGTCAAAACCTGAATATTTCAGGATTAACCATTTTATTTGACATGGTGGTGCAGTAATTGAAAACTCGAATTAGGACACAATACAATATAAAGCTAATGCTTTTAATATCACAAGCAGAACAATTGTTTATTCCCGGAGCCATAATCTCTACGGAAAGCAATTTAGTTTTACTTCGTGCTTTGCGCAATATCACACTCAATAAAATTTAGAATATATTAAATTGTCACTTAGACTAATACATCGTCCAGGGAGATATTTAAATTCAACCTCGGAAATATATATATTTCAGGGGAGATATGCAAACTCTACTTCATGAATATTTCATATGAAGGAGAACTTCTAAAATTCGACCTCGTGAATATGTCATCCGAGGGAGATATGTAGCTTATCTTAATCTCGGGAATCAATCCGAGAAAGATATATGACTCAATTTCAAAGTTCGAAATTATAATATATAGGCAATAGTATATTATGTTTGTGTTTCACATGTACATCCATATTAAATAATATGTTCATAAAATACTAACTCAATCTTGGGTATTTATCATCCAAGAGAGATATATAATTTCAACCTCGAGAATTTTTCGTTCGAGGAAGTTTGCGAACTCGATCCTGGGAATTTAACATCCGAGAGAGATATGTACATATTACGCAATTAGTAGACATATTGAATTAACTTTGAAATATTACCAATATCATCAGGGGTGTATAAACTCGACCTTGGGAATATTTCTTCCAAGGGAGTATTACTAACTTAAACTCGGGAATAAATCATCCAATCTAGAGAGTCGTAAAATTTTATTTGGGGAATATATAATTAAGCTCGACCTCAGGAATGTATCATCCGAGGGAGATATTATAAAATCGATCTCGGACATACGTCGTCCGAGAGAGATATATAGATTTTATCTTAGAAATTAGCTCAATCTCGGGAATAAAATCATCCGAGAGAAGTATTAAATTTGACGTCATTTATATTTATCTCGAGAAAATATTATAGGCTCAACCTCGGGTATATATCGTCCGAGGGAGGTACGTTCATAAATAAATAAATTCAATCTCGAAAACCGTTACATCGAGAGAGTTATATCGTAACCATTAAGAATATTATCATGCATGATCTCAAATATATAACATTTACTCATAGGCAAAAATATATTTTGTAGGCAATAAACTCGTGAGTTTTAATTTATTTTGACCAAATGATTATCTAGGCGGAAATATTTGCATCCACCTTTGTCAATTTAAGAACATCTTGACGAGGACTATCTTTCACTTCGTCGTTGTAGGCCTAACCCCATATTTAATTTTATAATTAATGGACTTTCAATCCAAAACTGTCCATCGTTTATATAGGTACATCACCCAATTTTAATAGTGTTATTGGCCTTTGAGGGGAATCACAATTTTTAGTGACTCTACGGCATCACACCCGAAGTTATATTTATAACTTCTATATCGGCCATTATTGGGGACTATGACGTCCACCTTCTCTACGAACATTATGTTCGGAATAATTATCATATAGCCTTTAAATCGACCCTTAATTTGGACTCCTATGCAACGGAGTCATTTTCATTTCTATTATCTAAATCAGCCCATTTCCCTTTGCTAATTTAAACAAGATTATTAAATAAATAGATCGAAACTTGCACATGCCAATTACAAGTTTCTAAATTTACAAAATCAAAATCATGTAATGCAAGTTGAAAATTCATAGTCGAGGCGAGAGATAATAACCTTTTTTTTCATGAATCAACATGCACATAACTATAGATATATATCCTTCATTTTCTCCGAAAATCGGTGGTGTATAAATACCGTAGTATTTGCTTCACCATTTGATATCGAGGATCTGGATTTTATCAAATAAAATAAAATAACATAAACAAACTTACATAACCTACCTTTTTTCGAGCAGTTGCTCGTGCTGATAACGTGTTGTGAAATAATTCCCATTAGCTCGTTTATCGATTATACGAAATTGAATTCAATAGATATATAATATTACTCATTTGCAAGAGATGGTTATGGCTTGAGAAATGCATGATGAAATTCCCACTATGGTAAATTAATTAGAGATATATATATATAAATATAAATATAATTGTGTTAGTGGAAAAACCTAGAAACACAATATAGAGCAAAATATTCTTTTTCATTAGATGATATATGAGTATACAATACATTTTTCTTCCTCATATTTATACACAAGAAAATGCTTAGTCACTAAGGACACATGTCCACACCTAGTTGTTCATTGCTCTAAATAGTTACACATGTAAGGACACATGTCAAAGTCATATTCTCCAATGTGCTAAAGTCCACAATATTATAATACAATTCAATATCTCTATTATTTTACCTCACTTTTCAAGAATCTAAGCATTATTAAATCCTGACATATTATTCATGGGACCTTACACATTTTTCACTTCATTTAATTTCACACGAACCAAATTTATTACTTTTAAAAAATAAAAAAATAAAAAAAATCTTTGTTTCGTTAATTATCTCATAAGAAATTAGATGGCTTGATATTTAAGAAATAGTACAATGATTATTTGCCACTAATTAATTACTTAATTATAACTGTATATCTTGTCTTCTTATTTCTTTTATTTCTTAGTATTGTCAGAGAAAGTAGACAAAAAAAGGTTTCCATTATTACATTTTATTACAACCTTAGACGATGCAATTATTATTACTTTTTTTATTTATTAAATTCAATTTTTTTTTTTTTATTTCCCAGTAAGTTTGGACCATCAGTAGTTGGGAATCATAAACCAACCATCTCATCATTCAACTGCTTCTGCTTCTGGTTTTTATTATTTTTTCTTTTTTATTTTTTCCACTTTTGATTCCACCAAATTATGAAACATCCATTTTTTCTGATCTCAAATATACAAACACATCATGTGCCACATAAATTATTTTTCATATTTTATATTATTTAGGCAAACTAAAATCCATGCACAACATTGTGCACCAGCTACAGAAATACCTAATCATGCCTTTACAAATTTGCAATATTTATATATATATATATATATAAAAAGATTGTAACTAATAGTCATATATGTAACTATGTAAGTGAATTTATTATTTGTTTTAATTTATTTATATTAATAATAAATTTCTTTTATGACCAATCATGTTTGTTTGAGGGATTCACTTGTTTTGGAGTTAAGGCAGTGGTTAAATTTTATCCTAGACAAGCATGTTTGTCTACTTATACAATTACACTTCATTATCTAATAATCCATTTTCAGATAATTATATATATATAACAAAATGTTTTTTTGTCCTTTTCATAAATGGCTGTCTTCTCTTTATATTATTATGTGGCATTATACTCCCATGTGATACTTCTGTCTTGTTTAAATCACTACCTAACATATATATACATATACTTCATTGGTTTAGAGGGTCCATTTTGGTAAATTTTAATTATTAATTAGTGATGCATATAGGTCCAATATGTTTCATTTGTCACATATTCATATAGGCCTACAACTATATATACACATATACATATAATATGCTTCACACGAATGAAAGTTGGTTTGTGGTATGACATAATATGATTTAGGTCTGAATTGTACATTAAGTAAATTTCTTAAGTGAACTTTGTCTGAATTGACCCAAGTTCGAATTTCATTGCTAACGGTCGCTAAGTCGAGCTCGTCACACATGGTTAGACTAGTGTACGTGGTTTATGTTTCTCGTCTGATTTGAAAGTTATTATACGAGAGTGTAGTATTTACCGAGTACATCTATATATGGTTGGTTCGTTAAAAAAAATAAAATTATCCAATCAAACCACCTTACAGCCTTCCAAAAAACAAAAATAAAATAAAAAATTAAATCATTCTCTATTTTTACATATAAAAAATGTGTTGACAAACTAATTAAAAAGAAAAAAAAACACCCTCCATTTTTCTTACACTTGGCAATGCTACAAAAAAAGTTTGGTCCCCAGTTTTTTTTTTTCGTTTAATTATTAATATTTATATATGTTTTTATAATTTTTCCAAAAAACGAAGTTCCCAATTTCGTAGTGGTCCTAAATATTTATTGACTTTGCCTGTATTTATTTAATGTTACACGGCCATTTTTTTAATGCTTCTGTGATTTCAAATTCTCCAAAAGTTATTTTCAGTTACACGCCAACAAAACTTTATTCTTTGGCTCAAGAAAATTCATACACATTGATTGTACGGTTGAAATATAATTATCAAATAAATGAAATTGCGTATATATATGTATAATAATATAAATACATATTTGTCACATAGTAGTAGGGAGATGTCTATTTCATATGAAAAGACCGATGGTTTGAAGTTTGCATGCACCATAGACAAAATGTTGACATCTCTACTTTTATTTGATGCTGATTTCTTTATCGTTATATTAATTTTTTTTTGCAATTAAAGGGCCTTTGCGTAAAATAATATCGGAAAATAAAATTACTCGTTTCAATTCTTATAAAGCAGTTGGGCCAAATGCTTTATTTAATTTAGAATAATAGCCCAATCCAGTTGAGACGGCGGCCCAACTTTGGTGTTAGTTCACTCATTCGCTTAAGTCCCGTTTAATGAAGAAACTTATGAACTTTTATCTTGACCGTCTATCTTGGGTAGTTACTCATATCTACTTTCTTCTAAACATATATAGTTGATTTCCGCGCTTTGTACTTTTCATCTCTATATATATTCGCTGACTTCTGAGTCAAACGCCACCTGTTATGGTTGACCTTGACTCTGTAGTGGATTCTCTACAGATGACCGTTGTCTACTATTTTTTATCTCTTATCTCTCGTACAAAAAGTACCTTGAAACAAATAATTTATTTTACACAAATATCTTGAATTGTTTTTCGGAAATACCGGAAACTTGATAAGTTTGAAATGAAGCCCAAAGGGCTAAACCAGCCCACGCTAATGGGCTGACCTTGAAAATATTGAGCTCATGTAAAATATGTATCGTTCTGTGTATAATTTAAATAAGGGCATATGCGTCTAATTATTTGGCTTCATTGTTTTTATATAAATCATGAATATTTTGGCAAGTTAATCATCCAGATTCACTATTAAACACATTGTTGACTATACACTTGACTCTTATAATTCATATTTTAATACCAGACTCAAATTATATTACCAAATTTTCATAGAATATATCTGCAGCAATATCTCAAGATCAACCTTTTTCCAATATTTATAATTGTTATTTTTTAGTTACAAAAGCGTAATATTATTCTTTTAATTTTGAAATTATTTCATCTCAAAAAAAAAAAAAAAAAAAAAAATTGAAATTATTTCAACTCATTTTTTTTAGTTTAATGCGCTTACATTTATCTTTAGTTAATAATAAACTTAGGGATGTGTCCATAATGTTCTGAAATATAAATGGTCTATATGTAATAAATGTTAATATATATATATATATATAATTTAATTGTAAATAGATATGTAAAGAAGCTAGGTAGGGAGGGGAAAGGGGGACAAGAGCTGAAGCAAAAGAGAAGAACATACATATAGAGCTTCAGGAATTAAAGAGATGCACGTGATCTTAATTCAAAAATTGATTAGTATTTTTCAAATTATTTGAAGACACTCTAAATTAAACTTTAAAAAATAAATAATTTTATTTAATTTCAATAATTTTTTATATGGTACTGTCCATCATGATCTTAATCGACTCTTTGATTTCGCACAATCAAGTTAATTAATTGCTAATTATTAGCTAATTAATTGATTCAATCCATCTATACATCAATAGAAAATCTCTAACAGTTTATGATTTTGAGTGATCTTCAACAGCAAATTTTATTACATTACAACAATCCCTTTTATTTATTTCTGGCTGTAAATTTCACCAAGATAATTACCAAAAATATTATAAAGTTCCAAAAAATATACTGTCATATTTACACATTTCTCTTTGTATAAATAAAAAGAAGGTAAATAAACGTGTTATCATATATATTATATATTTCATTTCTGAAAACCCTAAAAAAAAACAGTGTACTCCGTTAAAGAAAATCCGTCTATTTATAACTCCGTTAGGTGACATTTACAACTCGAGGCAACGTACGTTAAACAGATTTTGACATATTTATTACTCTCCTCAGAGACTTTAAAGAGAGAACCTAATCCCTACAACCTACGTGTGGCCGAGGTGGGTGGGTGGGTGTGGGGTGGGGGTTGGGGTGGGGGGGGGGGGGGGTGCGTGGTTACTGCATGTACTCAACCCTTACAGCTAGTAGGCTGATCTCTCTCTGTGTATATATATATACATACAGACAGAAAGCAATCTAGAATTACTAAATTCATTTACTGTCTGCAGAAAGCTTTTCTTGGGAGCAACAATGGCGGTTTTGTTGATGGTGGTGGTGGTATCTTTTGTTCTTATCTTCTGTTTCTCTTTGTCGAAATGGAATCAAATTAGATACCGCATCAAAGGGTTACCTCCGGGAAATATGGGTTTCCCTTTTTTCGGAGAAACTAATGATTTTTTGAATCATGGCCCCAAATTCATCAAATCTCAATCTGCAAGGTTACTTCCCATATATATATATATATATATATATATATATATATATATATATATATATATATATATATAGATATTTAGATATTCTTATTCTTACAATATATTTTTGTTTTTTAGTACAAGATTTTGTATTTCATGTATGTGTAGACTGTGTGCATGAAATCATGGTTCAGATTGAGATCATTTTGATCACTTGATTTTTTTTTTTTAATATATTGCTAATGATTTTTATTGAGTCCATTTTAATTATTGATTGAATTAATTTGGGAAATATATTAATTAATAGGTATGGGAAAGTATTCAAGACACATATATTGGGGAGTCCGACGATAATATCGATGGACGAAGAGATGAATAGATACATATTAATGAATGAAGGGAAGGGATTAATTCCTGGATATCCTAAATCCATGTTAGATATACTCGGAAACCATAATATTGCTGCTGTTTATGGCTCCACTCATAAATACATGCGCCAAAATATTTTATCCCTTATCGGAATCCCTATTATCAAACATAAGCTTTTCCCCAGGATTGATTACTATATCCGGACTCACCTCTCCGATTGGGATGATGCTACCACTATTAACATTCAACAGAAAACCATGGATGTAAGTTCTTATTATTCGTTTTGATATAATTATATTTATTTTGATCGATGATAATAATTCATTCGAAGATTGTTGTAACGATTTTCCGTGCAGATGGTATTCTTGATGGCCTTTAAACTGATCTTTGGAGATGAATCGGATTCGATTTACGACGGTTTTAAATCCGAGTTCGATAAATTGGTGATTGGGTCTCTTTCTCTTCCCATCAACTTTCCAGGCACAAGTTATTACCATGGATTTAAGGTTTTTTTTATATATATATATATATATCACTCAAATACATGTAGGTTACAAAATTGTGGGGTTTGTTGCATTTGACACCCCCTGTATTTTCTCTAATTGTTAAAAAACTCCCCATATTATTTTATGTATTACCAACCCCCCCCCCCCCCCCCCCCCCCCCCCCCCCCCCCCCCCCTGATTCAATATTTTGTAGTAAACCACCCCTAAAAACTCAACTAGAAGGGTATTTTAGCAATTCGATATAACATAGGGTACTAAATTCAATAAACTCCAAATTCATGTCTTAAGATCTGATTTTAATTGTAGGGAAGGAGAAATGTGGTCAAGGTTTTGAAAGAAATAATAGCAAAGCGAAGGGCTTCCTCGGAAAATAATTACGAAGACATGCTAGATCATTTTTTAGTAGAGACGAAATTCGCCCTAAAAGACGAGGAAATTATCGATCAGATAGTCACGATTTTGTACTCGGGTTACGAAACTGAGTCTACTACTTCAATGATGGCTGTCAAGTACCTCCATGATAATCAAGAAGCTCTTCAAGAACTAAGGGTGAATATATCATATTATTATTAGAACATTTTTTGTATATATTTTTTTCAATAAATTAAATAAAAGAACTAAGCCTCGTTTTTTTTTTCTTCAATTCAGGACGAGCATTTAGCGATTCGGGAGAGAAAATCGGATCAAGAGCAGACACTGGATTGGGATGACTACAAGTCCATGAGATTCACACGTGCTGTAAGCTGCCATTTGCTATATAGTTAGTATACTAACACAATTAATTAAATGTTGGTTGATTAATTAACATACTTCTGTAACATCAATACTATGATGTTTTTTTTTTTATTTGGACATAGGTAATTTTGGAAACTCTAAGGTTGGCTACTATCACAAATGGAGTCCTAAGGAAGACAACTCAAGACATGAAACTGAATGGTATGATTATAATTCAGAAATTAACTTAGTTCCATTTTAGCATATATATATAATTTTCTGAATATATTAATTATTTTACTTAATTTTTTAAAAATCTCATAACTTTATTTACAAAAAATAAAATCAGGATTTGTAATTCCAGAAGGATGGAGAATCTATGTGTACACAAGGGAGATCAACTATGATCCACTCCTCTATCCAGAACCTCTAAAATTTAATCCCTGGAGATGGCTGGTAAGTGGTAATTACTTAGTTAATTAATTAATTAATTAATAATCGACAATATTCTAACAATAATAAATAATATTATATGTAGGATAATAAAAATTTGGAGTCACACAACTATTTCTTGATATTTGGAGGAGGAAGCAGGATGTGCCCTGGAAAGGAACTGGGAATAGTTGCAATTTCTATTTTTCTTCATTATTTTGTGACAAAATACAGGTGAACAAGAAATGCATGCTTATTGATTTGTAATAATTAATTAATTATTGATTATGATTTATTTATATTTAGTTGGGAAGAAGTTGGAGGAGAGAGAATCAGATACTTCCCAAGAGTGGAGGCACCAGATGGATATCACATACGTGTGAAGAAGAATCTGTAATGATTACCTTAGTTTTTTTAGGTGGAATGGAATGTGTGCATGAACTAGGGTTACTTCGACCCTACACCCGGTGATAAACACCGGGTGGGTCTTCTTCTGCCATGTGTCCCTTTTTTTTATTTTTCTAAAATCCCTAAAAGTAAATCCTAGCGGGGAATGTATTATAAAATACAAAAAAAATACACGTGGCAGCAGAAGACCCACCCGGTGTTTATCACCGGGTGTAGGGTCGAACAAATCCATGAACTAGGGTTTCATATGATTGTGCTGTATTTCAGTGGAGCCCACTTAGATTTTCTGATTTTCCTTGGTTTTATTTTATTTCACTTGAGAAGGGCATGTTTGGCCAGTTTTGGGGTCATATTTCTACTTATTTAAAAAAAAAATTAGAGATTAATTTGTGAAATAAGGTAATTATTATTTGTTTGAATTTTGACAATAATCAATTCACTCTTGTGAATGTCGTTTCAGTTTAAATAATACTGTTTCGACTTAATTTGGTAAGACTAAAAAAACGTGGTTTTGACCATTTTCGAGGCTGAATTTGGTAAAACTCAAAACACGGGAAATAGTTGTTCGCATAACTTTGTCATCCGACATCCAATCCAACCGATTCAAATTGGATTTGAAAGAAAACTCAAAGGAATGTAGTTTTCGTATCTTGAATTTTGTCAAAATCAAACTAGAAAATGGTCGAAATCACGTTCGAAATCACAATGATGTGTATAAAAAAAGTTTACATGGAAGTGTGTATTCGGATTTCGGATCATTTAGGATCGTATATGGGCCTGGACTAAACAAAACAAAAAATGGGTATAAAGCCCAAATGAGAGTAGGCAACTTAATTAGGGGATGTAATTTAATTTTATTCATCTGAATTTATAATTCAAAATACGTTGACGGGCTCAGGCTCAAAATGACGATCTTGGCCCAATCAGAGCCCAATTAAATAATAAAAAATTGGTGCAATTAAGTAAAACTTTAATTAGTTAAAGAAGTTAGTACTACTAATCATTAATTAAATTTTAATTTATAATTTGTTGCATGTGGTAGTAGAAGATGGTGTGAGTTTAAAGGGTTGTTTGGGCAACAACGTGGGAATGGAAAACTAGGTGCAAAAATAGCAGGCTGTCAATCCACGTTCTAACATAACTAAATAAATAGTGTGACCATGTTATGGACAAGCACAACACTACTTCTATCTAATTAATTATTCTAAGTATATCCTTTTTTTTTCTGCTGTCCTGTCAACTTCGTTATTCTTAATTTATGTCCCAAAAAAAAAAAAACAAATTAATAAATTGAAGAGTTGAAATTGAAGCAATTAAGCACGTAGGAGGTGTGCATGCAATGCAATTGGACGAAGTGGGGCAGTTTCCAAGCAATCGTCAAGGTTGGCGGTGGTCAAATTTTTTATTTTTATTTTTATTTTTTGGAAATTAATTAATTAAATTTATAAATAAGTTGGAAATTTGGAAAAGTACTGTGTGAAATGTGACAGGTCGCAATTGCGCGTGGAAACTGGAGAGTAGTGATAAGAAAGTGGCAGAAGCTGAATTGGTCAACTAATTTGTGAACATTCAATTAATTATGAAAAAATATCTAACTATATTATTACTCCATTATTAGGGCTTAATAATATAATAGTAATAAAATATATACTATGGATTTGATATTTGCTCCACTATCTTAGTCCTACTTGTAAACGAAATACTACTAAAAAAGAAAACATTTATTTATGATTTTAAATGTTTTAATTAATTTTAATCATGCCCTTCATTTATATGCTCATTTAGATAAAAAGAGAGTATTAAATTATTAATATTCGAGCATATTATTGGCACTGGAAAATTCAGAAAAAATCACTTTAATACAGCCCATGACAGTTGTAGCACAATTAAAAAGGTAAATTTGAATTTTAAAAAATGTTCTTTTTATTCTACTAGCAAATAGTTAAAATAAAATAAAAAGGAGATAAAATTGTGGTAAATTACGGCCACCCCTTATGTAATGCTAAATTACGAAAAAACCCTCGTGTTTGTATAATTACAACTACCCTCAATTATGAATTTTCTTACATGTAATACCCTTGTATTGCCAAATTTAATTAAATCTTTATGTGAAATATTCTCAAATTATGACTCGTTTTATCTCATTCGAATTCCACGTTATACAACAAAATAATATGATCCTCTTTATAAATAAGTAGCTCGAGACGGGTTTATTTGTAATAGCCCGTTTAAATATCGTAATTGCTTTATTCACGTTTCCAATACCAAAGATTTACCAATAGTAACAAAAACAAATTTCCAAATTATCCCTAATAAAATCTTATTATTCCATATAAAAAATAAAAATTTAATCTTTCTTTAAATATTTATAAAATAATAATAAATTAATACTACTACAGATCTCGGAAGGGAAGAGGACATCTTCCATCACAACTCGGACTGTTTCTCCTCCTCTATAAAACCGACCATCTTCCCCAATCTCTCTCTCTCTCTCTACCCCTCTCTCTCTCCTCTTTCAAAGAAAAAAGCAGAGCAGCAACAATGGCGGCAGCGCAGAAACCAACCCCTCTGCTGAAAGATGAGTTAGATATAGTGATACCGACAATAAGAAACCTAGATTTTCTGGAGATGTGGAGGCCGTTCTTCGAGCAGTACCATCTAATCATCGTACAAGACGGCGATCCTTCGAAAGTGATTAAGGTTCCAGAAGGCTTCGATTACGAACTCTACAATAGGAATGACATCAACAGAATCCTCGGTCCGAAGGCTTCCTGCATCTCTTTCAAAGATTCCGCTTGTCGCTGCTTTGGTTACATGGTTTCCAAGAAGAAGTATATCTACACCATTGACGATGATTGCTTTGTAAGTATACATTTCTTTTTCTTTTGAATTTTTTTTTTTTTGGGATGTGATTTTGGTGTTAAAAGTTGAGTCTTTTTTACTTGTTGTTGAATCATGAATGTGATTGGCTGCAGATGTAATGTGAGATTGGATTTATTTGTTAATGGGTGTGTGTAAAGTTTGGATCTTGATGGGGTTTTTTTTTGTGGGTTTATGAATTGGATGAACACTTTTGGGGGTTTTTGACTCTGATCTGGTAAAGATCATTTTTTTATGTAATTTATGTGTAATAATTGTGTTTGTATTTGCTGAATCAGAAAATTGGATTTGTTTATATGTATAATTACATCAAAATTAACTCCGATCTGATCTGGGGAAGTTCAAATTTTATTTAATTTATGTGAAATTGTGTTGGTATTTGCTGATTAAGAAAATTTGTTCTCAATTTTTATGTATAATCACATTACAAATTTAACTTCGGGGGGCGATGATTTGGTTGTGATGTTGCAAGATTTTTTAGATTGTTTGTCATATGTTGCTGTGTTTGTATTGTAATACATGCTTTGACAAAGATGTTTCTGTTTAAAAAATTTTTATAGTAAAAGAAATAGAATTTTTAGTCCCCTAATTTAATATTATTGCATAAACAACAGCTTGGTAGACAATGCGCTTTATGCCGTCTTTCTACACAAAAGTACATTCTGCATTTCAGTTGATCATATCGAACTTGTGACCGATATCTTTATTCAATTGATCATTCGGAAGGCATTTTCTTTCTGTGTTCGGTAGTCATGATCTGAAAGATGTAAATGATCTGTCTTTGTTAGGTTGCCAAGGATCCATCTGGAAATGACATAAATGCCCTCGAGCAGCACATCAAGAATCTCTTGAGCCCATCAACTCCACTCTTCTTCAACACTCTTTACGACCCGTACAGAGACGGAGCGGACTTTGTTCGTGGATACCCTTTCAGCCTACGTGAGGGTGTGCCCACTGCCGTTTCTCACGGTCTCTGGCTCAATATCCCGGATTACGATGCGCCAACTCAGCTCGTTAAGCCCCGTGAGAGAAATACCAGGTTTGCCCCTCCTCTGTTTTTCTTTACTCACTCTGTTTTTTTTCCTCACTCTGTTTTTTTTCCTCACTCTGTTTTCTTTAACTCTGTTTTCTTTATCTTTTCGACTGTTAGATATGTGGATGCTGTTTTGACTATTCCAAAGGGAACGATTTTCCCAATGTGTGGTATGAATTTGGGGTTCAACCGTGATTTGATTGGGCCCGCAATGTACTTTGGGCTCATGGGCGATGGTCAGCCGATCGGGCGTTACGATGACATGTGGGCTGGCTGGTGCACCAAGGTAATTTAATTAAACCTTCGATTGCTTATTGCAACTTAATGACGTGATTTAAATTATAACGTTTTGCTTATTGAAATTTAATATGTGAATTACTCTGTAAAAAGTGTGATTTCAATCGGGTCTGCGTAGAATGATTCTCAAATCAACATCAAGAATATAGAAACTAGTATACGGAGCTAACCATTCGAAAATTCATCGTAAATTTAGTCCATCCAAATAAGCTTAATCAATTTGTTATTATGAGTTTGAAATAATTGCCGAACATTAATCATCACATACGCCATTTCTCAAGATAAAGATTTTGTGTTTATTGCATTTAGTACCCATGTTTTATATCGAATTGCTAAAAAACTCCACATGCGATTAAGATTAGCAAAAAAACCCTTACAATGCAATTGTTTTTAGCACCCAACCCCCTAGATAATATATTTTAGGGGGCAGTTTGCTAAAAAAATTGAATCATAAGGGTGTTTTAGCAATTAGAATAAACATAAGAAGTTAGAAATTAATAAAATTCCGAAACTTGTTGTAAAGATTACTCCCGTTTTTTTGTTTAATTTTACTTCAACGAGAAGGTGAAAATTAATAAAATTATCCGAAAATTTCCCAGGTGATATGCGACCATTTGAATCTTGGAGTGAAAACGGGTCTCCCATACATATGGCACAGCAAAGCGAGCAACCCGTTTGTGAACCTTAAAAAGGAGTACAAAGGTATCTATTGGCAAGAAGACATCATTCCGTTTTTCCAAAATTTGACTATCCCGAAAGAATGCACTACTGTTCAACAGTGCTATCTTGAGCTTGCTAAGCTTGTCAAAGAGAAGCTTTCAACCATCGATCCTTACTTCACAAAGCTCGCTGATGCTATGGTGACGTGGATCGAAGCTTGGGATGAGCTCAACCCTTCTGCTGACGTGGCGAAGGTCGCTGCAAAATAGGCCCCCGGAAATCATATTTAAAGAGTATTTGGTTCGGTTTTATTTTCTTTTGAGTATCTTTATAATTTATTACGATTTTGCTGTGGAACGAGGTTTGGTAATGTTTCCGGATTAGATTCAAGCATTTTGTTTTTTCTCCTCCTATTGCGGTTGTAACGTTGGATTCATATTTATTTCGATATTATTAAGTTTTTTTCGTAATCTTACTTGCCATTTTCGAGCTTTATTTTAATTTTTTGATTGATTTTTTTTTTTTTTTTTGTAAAAGCAAGAATTAATGATGTGTTTGACTATGTTGTTAGGGCAGCAACATTGAGTAGAAATAATTACATGTATGTACTCTTAAATAAATTTCATGTACATGAATAGATATAATAAAAAATAAAAAATTTACATTATGTAAAAATTAGAAAGAACAAAAAAATGAGTTTAGTTCGATCTCATCAAATTAGCTCGACTCATTTACACCGGTGATTTAGAGTGAGGTTGGATTGTATCAACAGCACGAATAATCACACGAGCAAATTAAGTAAACGCATTACTAGAAAAACCAAGTGAAACCAAACCTTATTTATTTATTTATTTTTTACTATTTTATTATTATTTATTTATTTTGTTATATAATACGGTGGTGGTGAGATGGTGTGGAAGATCTGCAAATATATGAATATAGATGTGTCCAATCAAAGTTACCCTAAATAGATAAGAAACAGCGCCACCATAGACCAAATTATTATACCTAATTCAATATAAAACATTTAACGCATGCATGCATTTCATTTTTTTTTTTTTTTAATTAAAGTCATCATCTTTATTTTTCATCTACTGCAACCTTCCCAGGAAGAAGATATACAGCAGCAAATCTTGTGGCCCTCATTCAATCCATTATTTCACACACACACACACACACATATATATATATATATATATATATATATATATATATCAAAATAATTAAAGATGATGCAATACTAATAAAGTTGAGTTTTACACCAGGAAAGAAAGTTGTGGAAACCAAGTTCGAAATTGGAGTAATTTGCAATTTTGGCAATTAAAAGATAAGTCCCATCAACTAAATGACACTTAAAATTATATATAACTTTGCATTTTTATCATCATGATTGTGACCAATGCTTGTTGCTCTTGTCCATTTCATCTTTCTCTTTTTACTACTTTTGCACCCACTTTTTTTCATTTTTGCTCCAAATCACCCCCCATTCAATTCAACTCAAAATTCAAACCCTTTTTATTTATATATATATATATATATATAAAGTGATTCATTTTGATAGATAGTCTTTCTGGTGATGACCACATGCTCATATGTACCATGCACTGCAACTTAATTATATATATACATAATATAATTTAAATGTATGCAGTATGTACCTTACATAGTATTTTCGAGGTAATTAATGAATGAATAATGGAAAGAGAAGATCCAATGCATATGATGTGATATCTATAGTGGGGTCCCAACCCTGTTTGTCTGCTAGCTACTTTCAAATTTTACATATCACTAAACCCTAGAAAACTTCACTTCTCTCATATCTATCTGTCTATATATATGTACCTCTATAAACATACATACATACATATATCTCTCAAGTGTTTTCTTCCTCTTCATATATATGATCACCATGGATTTAGTTCAATACTCATCTGAACATATTTGCTATGTCCGCTGCAACTTCTGCAACACCATTCTTGCGGTACATACATACATACATATATATATACATAGCTCTGCATGCAAAATCCATGTATATACAGCTCTCTATTCCCATATTTCTACATGTGCATCTATCTCCATCACTTTGTGTCAAAGTGGAAATTATTACAAGTTTCCATATATCACTTTCTTACATATATATATATATATATATATATTAATTTCTCCGTTTGTTAATTGATTTCCAGAATAAGTGAGGCATGTGAAATTCGGACATGAAACTGAGAACAGATCATTTACCTTAAATAATATTTAATTTTGTAATAACTTATTAATATATGTATATAAATATAGGTGGAGATTCCACGGAAGCAAATGTTGGAAACAGTGACAGTGAAATGCGGGCACTGCAGCAATCTCTCATTCCTCAGCACCAAACCGCCTCCACTACTTAACGATCTTCAAACAACCCTTCGTCTTCACGTATATATGTTTATATATATCATATGCATTGTATGTATGTATGTATTTATGTATGTGTGTATGCATGTATAATATATGTATGTTGGTGAAAACAGGGTTTGAGCAGTCGTGAACATAAGAAGGGGCAGTCTGCAACATCTTCATCTTCTTCTTCTTCCTCCATTAATATTAATAATACATCTACCGATGAACCCTCCTTGTCCCTAAACACTCCTACTACTACTCCTCCATTTGTTGTTAAACGTACGTACGACTTTTATATATATATATATATATATATATATATATATATATATAAAAGACAAACTAATATATATGAGTGTTGTTGTGAAATAATTTTGCAGCTCCAGAGAAGAGGCACAGGCTTCCATCAGCCTACAACATCTTCATGAAGTATGAATAAACGTAACTCTTCACATTTTTTTTTTGTATTAATTAAATATAATGTTTGTTTAATTATTTATTTATGTGTACGTGAATTAAGAGAGGAGATACAGCGCATCAAAGCAGCCAATCCAGAGGTGCCACATCGTGAGGCTTTTAGTGCTGCTGCCAAAAATGTAAGTTACAACAGTATTCTAATTAATTAATTAATTATATCTGTTCGATCGTGAGTGAAACCCTAATTACATATAATACACATATAACTTTATATTTTTATTTTATTTTGACAGTGGTCTAGGTACATTCCAAACACCCCGCAAGGGCCTGTTTCCAGATCCAGTAATTAACAATGTAAATATCCAATCTTTTACTTTTTCTTGAATTTTATTTATTTATTTTTTGTTAATTTCTTGAATATTTCTATGTGTTGTGTGTACGTAGGCTTAATTGACATGGGACAAGACTGAAGAAAAAGTGAGGTGCTGCCAAGAGATCTAATTCCTGGTTTAATTACGGCAAATTAATTAGGAAATATAATTAATTACTTACTGTGATTTTGTTCCTTATGTAGTTTCATTTATCTGAGATCAGACATTATTTAATTATAAATAGTACTACTACTATTCTGTTTCTTATTAAGCCCAAAGCCTTCCTTTCATTTTTTTCGGCCCATTTTCGGTTTAAATTTTGAAGCCCAAAATAAAATCGATTATATTATGGGGGAATTGGGTTAATTTTATTTTAAGATTATGTAATTTAACATCCTGAATTATTGTGAGCAATGTTTTGAAAACCGGCCGGTTCGACAGGGTTTTTGAATTTTTTTAATATTTTTAATTAAACTAAAAGTGTGATGAGGGTACAGTTTGATTAAGATAAAATGGTCTGTAATTAGTAGGCAGGAATTTGGTTTTAGATAATGACAAGACATTTGTTTTTGTTCCATAATATTGTACATGCATTGTTTGTGCTAATTAGATCTTCAAATTTCAACCACGAAATTTCTGTATTGTAGCTAGGGAAAAAAAAACAAAATATACTTAATTAATTAATAACTATCATTACTTATGCCTAATCTCAGAGTAAGATAATAACAAAAGGTTAAATCACAATCCACATATTCACATGCGTTGTTGCCCATTAACAAAAACTGCATGATTTCTAATCATGCCCAATTATATCTAACAGTTGTTTTTAGTGCACTTTAATGACTCATTAGTCATTAATTAGAATACTTAATAAATAATAAATAAATAAATAAATAAATAAATAAAAAGAGTAGAAATTAAGACAGAGTAGCATTAATTCCAAACTGTACATAAAGAAAGAAGCAGAAGAATCTAAGGCCTGATTCTTGACTCCCTGATCACAATCATGAAGAAATATTACAATAACAAGAACTAATCCCAAAATTAAACAATATATTAATGAATAATTAACTACTAATATGTATTTAATCACTAAACTGCAGTAGTAGTAGTAGTAGCCCTGGAAATCGGTTTAGCAATCCTGATTATGTTCACACGTGTTGTTTCGTAAACAGGCAGATCACTTGAGCCGAAATCCAGTTCGTGATTCGGTAAATCGAATAAATCGGAGCTGGAATCACTCTCTGCACCTTCATAATCATCTTCATCGCTTAGCTTTTTATTACTCGAAAATCCGAAACTCCCGTTTCTCGATATTTTGTCGGAGAAAACGCCGTTACTGAACCTGGATTTCTCTTTGACGCACTCGTAATCCATCGACGCGGGATTCAGGTTCGAGTTCCCGGTGTTTTTAGGCAAGGAGATAATAACCTGTTTTGCCGGAGTATTCGGATAAGTTGTGTGATTATTATTGTTGTTGCTACTTGTGATTCTTATGAAATGGCTAATGCTGCTTCTTCTTTTCCTTCTCCCTCCACCAGGGGTATTTTCGTCATCGAAATCTTTTTCGGGTTTCGACTTGTTGTTCTTCTTCTTCGTCGTCTTCGAATAGTGTCGTTGGTTGAAGAGGGAATTCAAGAAACTAGCCAGCTTGCCACCTGGAGAAGTTGGCTGCTGATGCCTCTCTTTCACGATCATCTTTTGATGAGAGATTGGATTGTCGTTCGGCATCAAATCCAGGCTCAATCGTGATCTTCGGAGAATATTCTGTCTGTCTTCTCTGACGATGATTGCCTGAGAAAGATTCGTCCCGCTAAGGACGTTGTCTGAATTTTGCTCGTTTTCGGTGGCGGCGGAAAAGTATTTTGCCGCCTCGAAAACGTCGAGCTCCCCGGAGTTTTTCCTCCATTGGAGTGAGTTCTTGTTAGGGTTTGATGAAAGCATTGTTTTTGTTTTGATTTAGGTTTTTTTCTTTTTTATGTTGAGAGAAACTTGGAAGGGTGTTTGAAGTGATTGAGTGTAATGGTTAGGAGGGGCTACCCTTTATATAATAATCAAATTAAATGCACACTTAATGATTCTAAATTAGTGCTTTATGCTAAATCCCATTTCTTTTGCTTTTGATTAGTTTTTTTACATGTTAAATAGTGCAAATTTTCTTGATTTATTCTTTTTATATTCAAAATTGGTGTTCTTCCTCCCACTTGATGTAAATTTGTAGTGGTTTCATCATAAAGGGGTGTGGGGCAGATTGAAACAAGCTTTTTATCCTTCCCATGTTAGTTAATCTATTGATTGTTGTGTTTTTGTGGTGGTCTTGTATTTTACATAGTTATTTTTGCGTGATAAATTTACACACAATCACGCATACCTATATGTAGACTTGGCCACGGTTCGGTTCGGTTCGGTTCCGATTCCGGTTTCGAATCGTCGGTTCCGGTTCCGAACTGAAAAAAATCCGGTTCCTTGCGGTTCGGTTCCCGGATAGAACCGGTAGAACCGTTCAGTTCTTAATAATAACTTTTTTTATTACATATATATATATCTATATATATATATATATATATAACTTCAAAAATACTTTAAAAAACTTTTAAAAATAGTTCTTTTTTTTAAGTGGAAATCATATTTAAAAAACTTAAATTTTTTTTGTTTAATTTGTCGGTTGGAAATATTTTTCTTAATACTTAAATATATATATATATATATATATATATATATATATATATATATATATATATATATATATATATATATATATATATATATATATATATATATATATATATATATATATATAGAGAGAGAGAGAGAGAGAGAGAGAGAGAGAGAAATTAATATTTTCTATTTTTTTTAAAACCGGTTCAAACGGTTAAAACCGCGGTTCTAACCGCTGGTTCTCGGTTCCGAAAATGAGGAACCGCAACCGAACTGATTTTTTCGGTTCCAGTTCGGTTCTAAAACCGTTGACCCCGGTTCCGGTTCTAACCGAACCGGTGGTGATGTCTACCTACGTGTGAATGTTTGTAAAATAAATAATTATGTATACACGTTTGGAGTAAATTAAAACCTTACCCAACGAAATTTACAGAACGTAGCATCTAACAAGGAATTTTTGTGGGGGCAAAGTAAAGAAGTTTTCTTTCCTAGGATGCTCATCATATTAGAGATTGATTTGGTGAGGATTAGTTTTGATTTGTTTTGATTTGATTAATCGAACTTTTAAAATGATATGTAGATTTCTTCTTAAGCTTCTCGGATCCTAAAATTGTTTAAAAATTTACTATACATTGATTAGCATATGCATATGTGCATCGCGAATAATTATAATTACAATTACTTCAAATTATACATTTTTTTTTTTACTTTTCGACCAAAGAACAACTGAATCAGACATATACATTAGGTAAACATCCCTTTCTTAATTATTTACAAACCACAAACAAATGTATAAACTTCACTAATGGGCAATTTATGTATAACGAGTTCAAACTACAAAATATTGACGAAATAAATCGAAATCGGGTCATTAAACATTGCTTTCTCCTTAGTACAAAACTAGACACCGTGCGGAGTTTTCGGTCAAATTTGAATAATTACATAGTTGTAATTGTGACTCGTGCGTACATCACTTATTTCAAAAAGTTGGAGCATTAATTTTATATTTTATTGGTGAACTGTATAGTGTTGATATTTTTGGCTGTATTGAATTGTTGCATTTAAATGTTTATTATTGGTCTCACGTGTGGACACTACTTGCTAAAAGTGCTAAATGATGCCAATAACACGACATTAGATATTTTTATACAACGTTTCTATTAGTGTTAAATTTAAATGAAAATAAAGCAAATTAAAATATGTGCATATATATAGTAATTGCCAGTTCATGTTTTTTTTTTTTTTTTTTTTTTTTTTTTTTACGTGTGGGTTTAATTATTTATAAGATAATCTTTTTTATCTGAAAAGATTATTAGTGGTGTACGTACATTCAAATATAAGGAAAATCGAGTTGTCATTTTAGATCGGATTTGCTTTCTATGTCACAAGCCTTTGTCGTTATAGCATCAAAAGGCGCTTTCATCTTTTAATAGAAGTCGCATTTTTGGTCGTTTCGTTCAAGCTATCTCTTTGACAATTGTACTCGTTAGGTTGTATATAAGGTCCCATACCAAAAACCCTATATGTATGTATATATGAGCCACATAATTGTGTGGCTTTCAATCTTTCTTTGAATTTAGTATTAGAGTTTATTTCATTCTTTTTATGAATATAATGTTGAAAACTAAAGAATTTGTTGCTTTCGAATTATTGTACAGTTATATATGAACTACTAATGTCTTGCTTCCAGTTTCTCGTGGATGTAGATCACATTTGTATTCGAACCACATTAAATATTGTGTCGTTTTATTCTGCTTTTATAAGTTAGATTTTGTTAAAACACACGAAGTATTGTTGCAATATAGTAACTGTCGTAACAATTAATATGTCTTAACACAATAAGTAAATATTTATGGGCATATATTTCAATTAAAGGAAATTAGAGATGGGACCATCAATTGTAGCTAGAGGGACAACAAATTAAATAAAATCCACAATACAACTAATCCAACTATAAGTGCTTATCAAATCATTAGTTTTTGTTCACATCGAGTTTGGTATTAAGAGACAAAATTAAACTTGTTCATTTAACATGCCCCCAAAAATTAATTAAAATTAAAAAAAAAATTAAATCATAACATCAGTTAGCAGTCCACATGCAAATTGGCCCATATATATCTAATATCATCAGCTCGCCAGTATATATCACTCACTTCATCAACCAACGGGTGATGCACACGTGTCATCATCCCCCACCCCTATCCAAATGTCATGTCTTGATCACCTCCCTCCATTTTTTGCTACATACACACACTCAATTCTGAATTTTTTTAATTAATATATTATTTGTTTGGATGTATTTGTAACATGTTTGGTTGCTTTCTTTTCGTAAGGACCATGGATTTATAAAGTCAATTTGCATGGCCCTAATCTTCCCATGAGTCCTGTCTTGTACCCCTTTTCACCACTAAAGATGATAATTCAGAAATTTGAACCAAACAGAATCTTATCAAGATTAATTTTGCTTCTCAAAATGGGCCATTGTAATTGGGCCTACTATATATGTGCTTAATTCAAAGCCAGCTACAAATACGGTCCAATTTTGTCTCCCAATCTTTGCCCATTTAGCCCTCAATTTTAATTTTATTTTTCGTCGATTCTGATCCGGATATTTTTTATGTTAAAATAGTATTTTTATTCTGAATTCCGAACATTCTAATTTATGGCTTTCTGATTTTTTTTTAATTTAAAGAAGAATGTATCGAGATTCCGATTTTTTATCGGACTTTAATTTTTTTAATAAATAATTCAAAAATTCCTTTTTTTTATAAGTGTATTTATATTATGAGATGAATAGAAAAATATAATTTAGATTTACACTGATTCTGATCCGAAAATTATGGATTAACATTTTATCCCATTCTAATTTCTTAAATTATGACTTCTTATTTTTTCGACTGTTTTTGGAATGAAATTACGAATTGATTTTATCCACTCTTAATAAATAAATTTAAAAAAAAAAATTAAAAAACACACTCCCCTACAGGCTGAAAGATGATAGGGCATGATTAGATAGGTACATAAATAGCAGTGTATAGCAATAATAATAAGTAAAATAAAAGTAGCAATGAGACACTAAAAAAAGCATATCTACATTAGTTGTGATAAGATTTATATATTTCCCCCATTTTAACGACATTACAACTACAATTTGTGGACGTGGCATAATATTCTACATTCGAATTTGCTTTTTATAAAAATCTTTAAATCATTTAAAAAAGAAAAAAAGAAAAAAGAAAAAGGTGAATCATCCCTTTATGGCAATGTTTGATGAACTCATTTCAGAGTCAACATTTAATCCGAAGAACAAACTAAAACACAACCTAATTAAATTTCTTTTTTTTTTTTTTTTTTTTTTTTTTTTGTAGGTGCATTGTCTGTTGTGAGTGGTGAGTAAATGGCTGCTAAGGGGTCTGTTTCTTGGTTGATGAATCATTACTTTCACTGTATAATGCTAATTAACCTTTTTCTTAAATTATAGGATAAATTACAACAATCATCTATGAGTTATGATCAAATTACGAAAATCCCCTCTGTTTGGATAATTACAACTATCTCCACAATTATATATTGTTTTACACGTCCACTCTTGCGGTTTCAAATTTAGTGAAATCTTTGAGATTACATGAAATATTATTACTTTTGTACCCTGTTATATCCCATTTGAACTCCACATTTTGAAGAAAGATGATCATAATACGTATTTTTTGGCTTGAATATATCAGATTGTGGTGCATCACAAACTGTATGTTTACACAAAACGAGTACAAACTAGATAACATCCCATGAAATCTAGATAATTATGTTGCATTTGACACCATACTGATAGGAATGTAAGAAAAATATATAATTGAAGGAGTAGATGTAATTATCCAAACAAAAAGAAGAGTTTTAGTGTAATCTCTTACGTGAATATTTTGGTCGGCTTTGTCGGAAACAATTGAGAAAGTATGTTTGTGGTCGATGAACCTATTGAGAAAAACTGGATTGGGTCTAGAGTGACCTCAGGGTATTTTCGTAATTTGGTGCATCATCCATTTTTTTACTTGTAGAATTATAGAAGCATAGCCCAAATAGAGAAGGCCCGATATCTAGCGGGTCGCTAAGTTGAACTTGGGCTGAATTTTGGAGCAGCCCAGATCCACAAACCCGCTCCATTTTCGATTGATTAAAGCCCAACCACAGAGAGATGATTAGCATCAATCTCGGCCGTTGGATGCGAAGGAGGTTCCAGCTCAGCCTTTTGAGGAGAATCAACGCCTCTGTTTTAATACAAATTATAATTATTTGTTTGGAATCCTAAGTCCTATATATTCGTTTGAATTCATTGGTAGTTGATTAATTATTGGTGAAACTGCCGAATTTTGAGCACACATAGCCAGATTGAGATTCCTCGTATATGAAATAAAATAATTTTGCTGAAATATTAAAGTGTAATAAATAAAAAAACCACATGTAAATTCGGCGAACTTAAATGTGAAGTTCATTATTGAAAGAATATATTATATATATATATATACGAAGCAATTAGTAAAGATCCATCAATTGGGCAGACAAATATTGGTCTGTAAATGGAGAGCTCATAAAGCCACGTCTCTATCAATATATATATATTATCATTTCATTAATTATTTAATTGTGGTGCCCCTATCCTATGATAGATAATGGCCCTCTTACCAGGGCCGGTTCTGAGGGGAGGCGAAGTAGGCGGTCGCCTAGGGCCCCCGGATTTTTTCAAAAATTTAGGGCCCCCAAATTTTTTTATACCCTTTAAATATGAACATTTATTGAGAAAAAAAATATTATATATATAATTATTGAGAATTTTAATTCATAAATAGTTATATATCTACGATTCTTACTTGTTTCTAGAATTCCTCTAATCGGGGGCCCCTAATTATTAAATTTGTAATGTATTAGTTATTTACTTTTATATATATTCAATTGTTTTAGTGTTACTTCATGCAAATTATCCTTAAAAAAATCGGGGGCGCTGCCCCCGAACCCCCGTAAAATTAAACCCTACTATATCACAAAAATTTAACCTTGCCACTAACTATACCTTACAAAATCGAATTAAAAAAAGAGTTTATCACATTTTATAAAAAAAATAAGTTTTATTGTAGCTTGTAGAAGGGGCCCCATTTTTTATTCGTCTTTAAATCTCGCCTAGGGCCCCCAAATACTCAGGAACGGCCCTGCCTGTTACCAACCCTATATGTCTAATTTTTTGGTTTCCACTAATTAATTATTAATTCGAATCATTTGAAGGTTGGGGGACAAATCACATAGTATATTTAATTAGAAATAAAATTTATGAAAAATACTTTTGAGAAAAGAAATATAACTTATGGAGAAAAGGTGTATTTCAGTTTATTCATAATATATATTGATGCACCTATATTTCTTTGAATCCCATTTTCTGTAACAAATGCAGTGCTGAAATTAATAATTGTACTGTTGATACAGTATCCTATATTTGAGATGGCATGCGCAATTCAAATCAAAGCTCTCATTAGTAGATTCTTTGAGTTCAAAATAAAATAAAAAAACAGAAAAAGTAGTAAATTCCATCTGCTTTTTTATATATATATATATATATTTATTTTGGGAGCATGATTAATTAGAATTAATATATATATATATATATATATATATATATATATATATATATATATATATATATATATATATATATATATATATATATATATATAAATAGTAACAATTTCTATCTCATAGTTCTTAATTATTGTTGATTTATATGTTTGGAAAACAGTATTTTATTTAGTTGTAATATTTTACTTGTTGGGACATAGTATATTGCACTATAATTCAGTGTAGACACAAATTATAACTACTAAAAATAAATAATACAAGAAATTAATGTGGTTCGCACAAAAAATAATCTACATTTACAAAGACTTGCAAACAAGATTACTAGTTCAGATTTATGGTTTACATTAATAGGACTTATTAAAATATCAAAGACTCTCTCTTTAAATCATATATATGTTCTTGTACACAATTTGAACATCTCTTGTTTCTTCTCGCAGCTCTTCTATCCGTAATTTCTTGAACTTTCTCCAAGGATGAACAACCTTAAGATGAAGGATGACTTCTCACGAGATCTCTACAACAAATATATGTGTGTCGCCACAATATCAACGAGGGCACATTACTGCTCCGTAGAATCTCCTAGCAAAGACCGAATACTTTGATAGTTTTTCTTCAAAAAAAAAGAGCTGGGGATTTGTTTGGTTTATAAAGGCACGAGATAAGCACTGCAAACACTAGTGCAATCATTTTATGAGTTTATGTAACGTATTGAAATTAGGGCCGTAAATTACAACCAACCCCCGAGGTATGGTCAAATTACGAAATCCCTCTGTTGTTTGGGTAATTACAACCACCTCCCTCAACTATAAATCTTTTTATACGTCCACCCTTATGGTTTTAAATTAATTTAGTGGAATCTTCGAGATTATATAGAATATTATCACGTTTTTACCCGCTTTATCCCATTTGAATTCCACATTTCGAAACAAGATAATTATAATATGTGTTTTTGGGCTTGTATATATCAGATTGTGGTGCATCAGAAACTGTATTTTTACACAAAACGAGTACAAACTAGAGCGCATTCCACGAAATCTAGATGATTATGTTGAATTTGACACCATAAGGGTGGAGATGTAAGAAAAAATTATAGTTGAGGGGGTAGATGTAATTATCCAAACAAGAGGGGTTGTTTTGTAAATTAATCATACCTCAGGGTGGTTGTAATTTACCTAGGGGTGGTAAACGAGCCGAGCCGGCTCGCGAACTCGACGAGCCGGCTCGAAAAAAGCTCGAACTCGAGCTCGGGTTTTTCGAGCTCGAGCTCGAGCTCACGAGCTCGAGCTTCGGACGAGCTCGAGCTCGAGCCCAAAATTAGTTGTTCGGCAGCTCGCGAGCCGGCTCGCGAGCTGCCTTCTTAATTTTTTTTTTTATTTTTTTTTTTTCTTTTTTTCTTTTTACACACATATATATATATATATATATATATATATATTATTCTTATTATTATTATTATTATTATTATTATTATTATTATTATTAACTATATAGTAAATAATCTATAATAATAAATATATCTAGTATTTAAATAGAAACAAATCTATATTACTTAAATAATTCATAATAATATAAAATATAATAATAATAATAATAATAATAGAAAAAATAAAAAATATATATAACTAGAGTTCATTATTTATTTTATAATTTTTTTTTATTTTCCTATGAATATTTTTTAATAAAAAATAAAATGATTTTAATAAAAAATTAAATAATAATAATAAAAAAAAAAAATAATAATAATTATAAGCTCGAGCTCGAGCTCGCCAAAATTGGCTCGAGCTCGAGCTCGAGCCAAAAATAATTGGCTCGATGAGCTCGAGCTCGAGCTCGAGCTCGGCAACATGGACTCGAGCTCGAGCTCGAGCTGGCCAAAAGAGCCGAGCTCGGCTCGAGCTCGGCTCGTTCCCACCCCTAAATTTACCCTTAAAATTATTAGTATACTAGAAAATACGTGGGGGAAATGGACATTTTGATATAAAGTATATTAGAAAATTATTAGTATATATATGTGATTGTATTAGGTCTATTAGTACATATTATATGAGTATACGTAATGTACTGAAATAATCAAAAAAATCAAAAAAATAAAAAAAATAAAAAAATTGATGTCTTTATGATTTGGAATTACTATTAAACATGGAGTGATGCACCGTTAAGACTGAAAAGAAAAGAGAGATACCAACAGTCACAACACATTAATAAATTAATAATTGCATTAATAAATTAATTATTAATACATATATAGAGAACTGTAGAAACGCCGCCGTACATCATGTATATATATCGAGCAAAACCCTTTATAGTGTACGTACGGAAGGAGACCCCCTATCATAAATCCACCAGACAAAGAGCGTAACCCTACACCGCCAACCAATCACAGCTAGACAGCACATCCTTAAAAAACCACCTGGTTTCATTGACCATGGTGGTTTCTTGTTTCACCCCACCCCCCACCCTAACCATTCCACAACTGTATATCCTTTATCAGACAGTACGTAAAATATATTGCCGTATATAATATAATAAATATTACACGAAGTGAAAACCCTTAATTAATAATATATATATATATTTTTATTTGATTTTTGGTGATACTTATACCGAAATAGATAGAAAGAAAAAACTGTAAGAAGATAAAATGAGTATTACTAGTCCACACTTTTTACCCTTTTATTAACAAGAAATATCTTTCTTTATCTGTTCAAGTGAAAACCACACACTGTGCATCAGGGTTTCCATTTTTAGGTATTTGTGGTGTGTGCTTGCTTGCTTGCTGGCTGGGGACCAAGAAAAGAGAGAGAGAGAGAGAGAATCTAGAGAGAGAAAGTAGAGATGGGAAGGGGAAAGGTGCAGTTGAAGAGGATAGAGAACAAGATAAACAGACAGGTGACTTTCTCAAAGAGGAGAGCTGGTTTGCTGAAGAAAGCTCATGAGATCTCTGTTCTCTGCGATGCTGAGGTCGCTTTGATTGTCTTTTCTCACAAGGGCAAGCTCTTTGAGTACTCTACTGATTCTTGGTATATCTTCTTTTCTTCTTCTTTTTATTTCTTACAGTATATATATATATATATGTGTGTGTGTATATACTTTCTTCCTCAACTGATGTATGAAAACTGATGATCTATCTGTCTGGAGGAATCAGAGATCGATCTGTTGTTTTCTTTTTTTTCTGTTATGTGGGCTTTTTTTTATAAAATTAGGGTTTCCTTTTTTTTTTTTTGATTTTCTGATTATATAGTTTTGTCTAGGTTTTTCATCAAACTTTAAACAAGATTTAGGTTTCTCAGAAATATATATATTGATCTAAAACAACAAATATATAAATATTTAATATAGTTTCAGGTATTTAATTCTCTTGTTTATTTCAGTGGTTTCTATATTTTTTTTTCTGTTATACAATAATAATTTAATTTATAATGTTAATGAAGTCAAGAATTTAATCTACTTTTTGGGATAGCAGATTTGCCCATGAGTTACGAACTATTATTCAGCTAATTGGTTTGTCCAATGAATATTAATTTACTTTTATTTTTTATTGAAAATGAAAATGTTTCTGGTAATGTCGTTGGCTACTGGTTGACAGATGAGAGTCAATATATATATATATATATATATATATATATATATATATATATATATATACAAAATATATATGTGTTAGCTTCAGCTGCTGACACGCAGTTTTGTTGATTCTGTGTGTTATAATTTTTCTTTCATGGGAGCGGCGTATGTTGTCATGCTCTGACTTGATTAACAACAAAAGTTTTCTTCTCTTTTTCCGGTTTTTGGGGATTTCAAATCATCTATTATATTTATTTATTTATAATCAGCAAAATGTATTATATATTAAGATCTCTAGAGTATATATAATATATATATACACATGATTTGAAAGCTGAAGAGGAAAGAAGAGCTGTTTTTTCTTGACATATACGGAAATTCATATTCAGAATGGTGTTTTTCTTCATTTCTATACCGATTTTATAAATAAATAAATAAATAGATACGTAATTATATATCTAAAGAATTAACAAAATGAATAATATATATCAATTGTTAATTAGTCGAAACAGATGTTGTTAGAGGAGGAATAATGACTAGTGAGATGTAGAATTCCAATACTATATAGCGAAGACCTGATCTTGCAGTCTATATATACATTTATTGCATCTCTTGTTTAATTATAATTATTATATATGAAATGATTGTCTTATATTCAAATTTGAGAAATTACATAGAGTTCATGATAATATTTAGTTTCATTATATATATAATAAAGATATTTTTATTGCGTCCATACCCTATTCTAAATATGTCAGCTGAAGAGTAAATGTTAAGAGAAAGAAGAATAATATAATACTGTGTACTACAGCAAATTTTCTAGGTCAGTACAAAATTCTGCAGTTTTATGGCTACCTAGCTTAAGCTTGCTGTAATGTTTCTACAAAGAGATTTCTTCTCTCTCTCTCTCTCTCTCTCTCTCTCTCTCTCTCTCTCTCTCTCTCTCTCTCTCTCTCTCTCTCTCTCTCTCTCTCTCTCTCTCTCTCTCTCTCTCTGTGTGTGTGTGTGTGTGTGTGTGTGTGTGTGAGAGAGAGAGAGAGAGAGAGAGAGAGAGAGATTGCAACAATTGCTTTCTGTTGCAATTGGAATACAAAAATGGTGATAAATTAATTAACCAAAATTTGCTGCTTCTTTCAGTTTTTTATGGGATGATGATTAAAGATTTAAATATTAATTATGTAGGGTTGAGAATATTTAAATAATATTTAGAATGTAATCTGATATATATGCATATGGATAATGAACAGCATGGACAGTATACTGGAGAAGTACGAAAGATATTCATTTGCAGAAAGACAATTAGTTGCTCATGAGCCTGACTCACCTGTAAGTTTTAATTATCTCAGTACCTTATAATAATTAATCTAATTTCAAATATTTTGTCAAATTAATAAATATTTTCAGCTGATCGATTCGGATGAATTTATTTTATACGAGGAATTTGTAGCTTCTGTTTTGATCTTGGATTCGAGTTTTGCAGGCCAATTGGACACTTGAGTACAGCAAACTGAAGGCAAGAATTGAGCTCTTGCAACGAAATCATAGGTAATTTATTAAATGCTAATATATTGTAATTAAAAAAGATAAAATTCATTTAAATACACAATAATATTTTTTTTTATTATTGTATTTCGGTGATCAATCGATCGATGGATAAGGCACTATATGGGAGAAAATCTGGAAAGCATGAGCCTGAAAGATCTTCAGAACCTGGAACAACAACTTGACACTGCTATCAAGAACATTCGCTCTAGAAAAGTAATATATTTCGTATATATATTGCATATTTTATTTAATTAGCATATATATACTAATTAAATTGGATTTAATTTCTTTGATATATATAATATATATTTAATTTGTCCAATAATATTGTGGTGCTTAATTTGGCCATGCAGAATCAGCTCTTGTACGATTCCATTTCTGAGTTGCAGAGAAAGGTTTGCATCCTTCTATTACTATATATTAATTATATATTATGATAATAAATTACAAAATCCTTGTTAATTATCTTGTGTGTGTAAATATTGGGAATAATTATATGTTATATCTAAAAAAAAACATTTTTTTAGTATAGCTGTTACGCTGTATATCTTAGCAATGTTGGTTAATACAGGAGAAGCTTTTCCTTTTTCTCTTTTTTTATTTTTATTTTTATTTTATTTTTTATTTTTACAGGAGAAAGCCATACAAGAGCAAAACAGCATGCTTGTAAAGAAGGTAACTCTCTCTCTCTCTGTTGCTGCCCACCCAAATAGTCAAGAATTTAATATATATGCTGCTATGTATTTTGTGATATATGTATATATATATATATATATATATATATATATATATATATATATATATATAGATCAAAGAGAAGGAGAAGGAAATGGGACAACAGGCACAGTGGGACCAGCAGCAAAACCACTGCGCTAACGCCGCCGACCTGCCGCCGCTTCCACCACCACAACAACAATATTTAATGTCATCTCAGCTTCCTTGCCTAAATATCGGGTATATATGGTCTACTCTATGCTACACGGGATGAAATACACCGGGTAGATATTTACATTCATATACACACAAACACCCACACACCCACATTGGTGTGTGTAGATCAACAGTAAAAAAACACCCGGTGTAGTCTTCACCGAGTGCAGCATAGAATTAACCGGTGTGTGTGTGTGTGTGTGTGTGTGTGTGTGTGTGTGTGTGTGTGTGTGTGTGTGTGTATTAAAATATAACTCTCTTTCTCGTACTATGTCTCACAACAAAGGGCAAAACCAAAGTTCACAGCGAACGTACAGTTATCGAAGATCGCTAATTATAATTATAAAAAATGCAGGGGGGGCACTTATGAAGACGAAGCAGAAGCTAGAAGGAACGAACTTGACCTGACTCTCGACTCGATGTATTCATGCCACCTAGGATGCTTTGCTGCATGAGAATCGAACTGTTTCTAGAAATCAAGGGATACGAACAAGTTTTTCGAAAATGGTAACTCAAATCTGAGTGAGAAAATAAGATGATGCTCTCTTTATGTATTATATTGATTGTGTTCTTCTTCTTGTATTTGAGTGTATGTATAATCTTGATGATGACTTCAAATTACTCTTTTGCCATGAGTTATATTCATATGGGGCTGTAAATTGTGGAGCTCATTAAGAATCTTAATTGACAATAATAATGTAATTAAATCTTATGTGTGATTCTTGCAAGTCCTATTCTAATTGTGCCTCAATACTTATTTCAGATGGACCAAATTACACACACTTAATGTGTGTGTGTGTGCGTGTGTGTGTGTGTGTGTGTGTGTGTGTGTGTGTGAAAATATATAGAACAAATTGAACATGATATTGGGGTGGAGAAAAAAATAATTTATAAGGTGAACAATCGGAAGAACCATACGTGAAAAATGCCCTATTTCGAGATATTTTGCAAGAAAACAAAATTCAATAATATTAGTATAAAAACCTTTAATCGACATGTATCCTCATGAATTATTATCTCTTCCTTGTTCTTGCAGCTCCGGTCCCACATTGTTCGCTCAAGTTTATTCATCGAACAGCATCAACTAGAGAAAACAGAGGGGGGAAAAGCAATTTAATTGCAATAAATCAATATAGTCTTGGTTATTTGTTATCATTGCAATAACATTTCATGTTATAGTTTAAGGTACAAATTCAATATGACCCAAATTCCAAAAGTATAATTAATTATTAAATAAAATCGTCACCTCTCTACAAACCGGACAATTGTGGCTCCTCTCCATCCATTCGTAGATACAACTGAGGTGATAATGATGTGAACATTTCGCTATTATCTTTGGATTTTCTTCCGTATACTCTGTTACCCAAAAACAATTAATTAAAAAAAAAATAATAAAATAACAAAACCGTAATTTTGCAAACGTACATACCCTCAAGACACGTTGGACACTCCTCGACTTCACGTAGTGAGGGAAACGAAAGTTCAACTTTTTTCGATGACTGGGATTTCCGTTCTTGAACCTCAACTTCACTGACCGAAATGACTATTTTGCCCTCTCCTGTAGATTTTGGGTTTATTTGAGTACCACTTTGTCCAGCTGGCTCGGGCTGAACTCTCGAACGGCTGTTTCCTTTTTCCTGTCTTCCCCTTGATCCATCACTTTGTTCTTCTTGCAATAACCTGGCACTAGCGCTTTCGGACGAAGCTGCATTGTGGGCCCCACTGGAATGAGACGAACTGTTTGAAACCACTTCAGTATTTGAAGAAGACGCATGCTGACTAGGCGGTGAGGTGGCTTTTTTCTGTAGACAATTTCCACACATATGGTACTTACTTAGATAACTGTAATTGTATTTTGGAGAAAAGGGGAAACAAAAAGGAAATGCAACGACCAAAATTCAGAAGAAATTGATTTTCATTAAAATCGAACTCAATTTCATCTTCGTTTCTAATTACAAAGCTTCAATATGAGGCGAGAGAAACTCAATTTCATATCCGAAAAATCGAACTCAATTTCAATTTATTTTTATTATTTTCTCAAGACAAACACATTAGAAAAAAATAATACCATTCTCTTTTGTGAAGGAAGCATCATCATTGAATAAAAAGATTATATCTTTTACAATTTCGAGATCAATAATCCGAAAAATCGAGCATCAATTATCAATGTAACGAAAAGAAAAAAAAAATGCCTTGAAATATACCTTGCTCAACAACTTGCTAAAGAAGCTTTTCGGGCACAAACAATTATCGGGACTCGAATTATTCGAGCTATTATTATTATCATCATCTTGCACATCATGAACACGAAAACAACAACAGAGGGCGCCCATTGTGTGCAATCAGTCTCCTCTCTCAACATAAGAACCCTAAACCTTCAATTAAGAACACAAGTGCAAGAATTGCATCAAATAACAATATAAATAACAATATTTATTATATACATTTAAAATTCTCCTTTTTTTTTCTTCAAATTTGCAGGTACCCATTCATCAATTTACTAATAAACAGCAGAAAAAAGTGAAACCTGGGCGTAGTCATGATTAATCAGGGGATTAATTACAATGCTAGATAAAATTAAAAAAAAGGGGTTTTGAAAAAAATTAGAAATTTATAATGAGATAAAAATAAAAATAAAAAAAGGTGTCAACTTTGTAGCACCACAGCATGCAAGAAACATCATCGGCAACCATGATCAACGGAACCCACCCAAACAAGGGAGACAACACTAATTACACAAGAACCCCATTATTTCAGATAATTAAAAAAAGGCTCGGAAAAATCAAAATTCTATACTCACACACACAGAAAACAAAAAATCTAGTTCAAACTTATCTCCGACGAAAAAAAGGGGAGAGAGAAAAAAAAAACCTGAAAGCAATATTGTGTGGAATTAATGAGTTAGAATGGGGGAGAAGAGAGGTTTTGTACTGTGTGTTGAAAGTTGAGAGAAATCGGAAGAAGAAGATACCTAGGACTCTATCTCAGCCGGAATTAGCTGATTTTTTTGGTGTGTAATTGAGATTTGTTTGGATTCTCGATTTTTATTTCTTTCTATTTCGTTATATTTTTTAATGTGGTGTTTGTGTTTTTAATAATGTCTTGTGTCAATATTTATTTTGCTTTTATATATAAGATTATATTATTCTTTTAATTATATAATTATATAAAGTTTTGCAAAAATATTAAAAAAAAAAAAAAAAAAAAACGTTTAATGCTGTTAATTTAGTAATTGTACATAGTAAAAAAAAAAATTTCTTTTTACTTTTTTGGAAACAGAAATTACAAAAATAATTTAAATTTATTGTTTTTAGCTCGCTTTTTCACATGAATCATTTAAAAAAAAATACATATATGTATAATTTTTGGGAGATTTTGGCGGGCTTATACTATGCTACACCGGGTAAAATACACCGGGTAGATCTTTGCCATTCATATACACACAAACACACACACACACCCACATTGGTTTGTGTAGATCAACGGTAAAAAATCACCCGGTGTAACCTTCACCGGGTGTAGCATAGAAATAACCGATTTTGGCGGGGCCCGCCCGTGGATACACGCATAATGTTCATGAGAACGGGAATGGGGATGCCCGACGAGGACTTTTACGGGGGTGGGAATGAGGATTTTGAGACGGAGATCGTCATACCCGCCCCTTTGTTATCCCTACTATTAAATATGCAATATAAAATTAAATCATAAAAGCAATATTCACATTTTAATATATTCCGTTAACTTAAGTCTTGTTTGGTTGATGATTAATCATGATTGTAAATTTCTTCCATGATTATATATATCACCTTCTCTCATCATTATCATCTCCCTTTTCTCCATCTTTACAACTGACCAAGACTGTAATATGTTTATGGAACATTTACTAATCAAAATTATATAACCGTCACTTAGAAAAAATAATGATCAATGAGATTATTTTTTTTATAATATTAAAGTATTGAAAAATGCTCGAGAAATTAATGTATAGAATCAATTTTAATACTCCACATAATTAAGTTTTGTGCTAACATTTTCAAACTCAAATGAAGAAATCATTTCTGAATATTTTGGTATTAAATTACCAAGATTCGACTGAACACCTAAATAAATATTCCATAAGAATAAATTATGACCCTACTGTTTTTATGATACAGCCACGTTCAAAAGTACACACAGAAGCCTAAAGAAATTAAAAGAAAAGCATTTAAATGATTATTTGGAAAAAGAAGAAAAGTGAAAAAAATAAAAATAAACATAATATGGCCCAGGCCATCATGTATTAGTAGGCCAAAACAATGTCCATTTTTTGCTGTTTTTTTATTTTTATTTTTTCATAAACTTTCTTCTTATATAAACAACACTTAAAACTCCCCTTCAAGAGCAGCTTTAATTTGCAAATTCTTTCATATGAATTAGCAGAAGCCAGTTCACAGTTACAATAATAAATATTAAAAAAATGGGCAAAATAGCTACTAAAATGCCTAACTTTTGCTTAAACAGGATTAGGCCTCTAATTCGTGTTCGTTCGCCACCAATGCAATCCAAGAATAACGAGAATGAAGAAAAGAAAGATGATTCTGTCAAAGTCAAGAAGGAGGAATATGCCGGCGGTGGTGCTGAAAAACAGGGATCGAAAAGTGGCCGGAAAGTCATGATCGTGGTTGATTCGAGCCCGGAATCTAAGATTGCTGTCCAATGGGCACTTACACACACTGTTCAGAATCAAGATTTGGTGATTCTTCTCTATGTTACTAAGCCTTCAGGACAAGGTTTGCACATATATAATATGTGTGTGTATATATATAATTATTTAAATTGTAGCTCATATCTTGTTTGCTAAGATAAGAAGTTGTTATTTTTGGCAGGTGATCAATCTACAATTAAAGTACCTGAATTTGTCACTTGTATGAAGAGTTCATGCCAACTTAAGTGGCCTCAGGTAAATACGTACATGTCAATATTCTTGATCGATCGAGATAATTAAATTACACCTAATAATATTAAAAAAAATTAAACGATCGTCCTATAATAGGTGTATGTTGAGGCGGCGGTGGTGGAAGCTGGGCAAGATTATAGAGGACCTGCAATAGTGGAGGCGGCGAAGAAGCAAGGGGTGGCGCTGCTGGTGCTAGGGCAGAGAAAACGGTCATTCACGTGGCGGCTGATGCTGATGTGGGCTGGGAACCGGGCACCGACGACTGGCGGCGGAGTGGCGGAGTATTGTGTGCAAAATGCTAGTTGTATGGCCGTTGCTGTTAGAAGGAAGAGCAAGAAACTTGGTGGCTATCTCATTACCACTAAACGACAGAAAGATTTCTGGCTTTTGGCTTGATTAATATTTCGAGTTAAGAGTTTTTTTTTTAATTGTTCATATTTTTGTTACAATTTGAAGTATAACATTTTTTATAGATAACTTTACTATTTTTCTTTTATTATGTTGAAAAGTTGAGAAATAGAATTTGATTTTTGAAATAAAATGAAGTTATTGTTTGGTGAATCACGTGCGTGCGTTGAACGAAATTAATTGCTTTGACCAACATAAACCCGTTCTAATGTTGATAAATATTTTTTTAAATATCTACTTCGTTACCATAAATAGATATAAGATTCAAAAAAACGGATAAATTGTAAATTTTAAAAATTGAACATTTCATCGATTTTTAGCTCAAAAAAGAAGAAAAAAAAAAACCGTGTACTATAGCGATTCCAGTTGAGATGTAAACCTGTAATCTTTTCTTCTGTGCAAAAGAACTTACATTACAGCAAGCCGCTCTGATTTCGTACAAATAATATTCACACGGATTACCATTCCATCGTATATATATCAAGCATCTGATGAATTTCACGAACAGGAATCGAAGATGAGGGCCAAAAATCGTCTCGTCTGGAAGTGGTTGTCAATTTCAGGGCTTTTGGTGTGTAGTATATCGTGAACCTGGCCTAGATGTGGCGAAACCAATATGCTAGCTATTCTGGTGTGACAACTATAGTCTTGCCCAATACAAATGTAACCAGTGATAGTTGAATGAAGAATATCGTGTTGATCAAACTTCGATCAACCGTCCACCCAAATATCGTGATTCCACCCGGATTAGCCTGCAAATACATCACTATATACAAAATATTTCAAAATGCTTTGTTTTGTAGATATGTTCACTTGTGTAATTTTATTATGAGAAATAGTAGTTAGTACCTAGAGCCAGTCTTTTGTGGTAAGAAGACATATACGATGCCAGCTGCACGTTTGTCGGTGCTGTAATAAAATCAAGTGACTCCAAATCACTTTCTGAGTAGTCGTTATTAAACGAGCCCGACTTATAAGCGGTCTCTAAATTTGCAATGCTATTTGAAGTTCGTAATTGAGATGACTCTGTAGCGGTGCATGTCATTAAAGCATGCCATCTACTTGCAAGTGCTCCAATGCCTTGTGCTCTGTGGGATATTTTTGCAGCAGCATTCAAGCAAAGAATAGTTCCCACCACTTGAACAATTGATGACACCTGGATATTTCAACAAAATTATATAAAATTAATTAGTTAGGGCTATTTTTAGAGTTGTTTCAAGAAAACAATCGCATGAATTTAGCAATCGGACTGATCGGATCAGAATTGGCACTTACTGTCATTTTCCGATTTCGGAAGTGGAAAACTAAAATCCAACTATGTTCCAAACATATTGAGAAAATCGGGAATGAATAAACTTGTTCCAAAATCGATTTTTTATGGATTGGAATCGCTGGGAATCGGAAAACATAAGAGTAATTTTCGGGGAAAAAAAAAAGAATTCTCAGAAATTAAAATTGGATCAGAAATCGAAATCGAAATTGAAATCTCATATATTTTCTACCTCCAATCTAAACCACATCGGAAATCATAGTTTTTGGAATTCAGAATAAAAAAAAGTTGTTGCAAAATCGGAAAATTTAGGCTCGGAATCAGAAGAAACCAAAATTTCATTCCTATTTCCACCCCTACATCTTAAATCCATAATTGACTCAAAGACAGGTGCGAGATTAAACTACGTCGAGTCAAAATTAGAACTTACAGCAAAATCACCACCGTTGATGAAGGTAATTATTCCTTTATATCCAGTGGTCTGGAACAGAGTGAGAAACTGGTTTATAGTGACAATCACAAACTGCAGAAGAAGATATATTCGAAATCTGTGACTTATTTTAGAGAGGTAATATCGCAGACGAGCATGCTCTTGCAGTAATACCACAACATCGGATTCTCTTTCCAAAAGCTTTCCATAATCCTCGAAATGTATAATTTGCAAATTGCAAACTAAATGGAACATTACGCAGGCTGAAATAATGATAGTGGTCACAAAGGTCCACGATAACACAAAAGCTACCAGAATTGCAGCAGATTGCCACAATGACTCGTGACGAACATACATTATTCGGATTATTTCACGTGCAGTCTTTAAAAGGCAGCATGCGAATACCCATAGTACTAGCAAGCGCATCGAATCCTACAAAAAACACCGAAAATGAAACAAAAATCCATCAAACAAACTTCTTCAGTATTTAAAATCCATCAAGATCATGATATGATAATCGAATTTAAAAAAAAAAAATCATAGCAGAACCGTTAGTTAACAAATCTCCAGTGAATTATAGAAACTTAGAAAAAATCAAGAGGGCTTTTTTTTTTTGCCAAATTGAGTAAATAAATTGACAGAACATAAAAGTGAAATAGAAGCATTACTCACTGAAATCTTCTGCACATACTGATCACTGAACCTTTCAACATGACCGCTGTATCGATCGACAAATAGAAATTTCCTAACACCGTATTTCCTCAGATTGTGCGAAAGGCATATCAAAGAAGCAGCAGCCAAACAGGCCTGAGAAATCACTATTCCAATTTCGAAACTCTTGATCTGATCCTTTTCGCAGCCAGGGCAATTAGAGAGCTCGAGCACCACAATTGGGAGAAAAACCCCAATCGCCAAAAACAGTGCCCAAGATAACAGAAAGCTCCATACAGAGGACTGGTTATTAAACCCTAAGAGAGAGAGAAAGAAGTCTAGCCTTTGAAGGGTTTTGTCTAAACGCGTTTCTTTGTCGTTTTCTTCGTCGTCTGGTGGGTTGGGTACTTGGGTTTCGTCTGGGTTTTTAAGGAGAGGCGTGGTTTCGTGAGGGGTTATAGATTCTTCAGCTTCTATCTGTATTTGAACTTCTGCCATAGATGGAGAAAAAAAATGAACTTTGTAGTTATCGATCAGAGTAGAAAAGGAAAACCCAACTCCGACGGAGATGAAAATGAGGAGAAATGATTAACACGAGTGACAGAAAGATCATGGTGAATGTTCCACATGGGCAATCAAGAATTATTTTATCAAATAATTTTAAGATCGGTAGATGATTCTCCTAATTAAATGACCCCTCTGTATAGTAGTTGGGACTCTTAACTAGTTCAAGGGCCTTTTTCCTCTATCTAAAAACAAGAGATTTCACCTCTTTCTCTTTCTCTTTCTCTTTCTCTTTCTCTCTCTAAGAAAAAAAGACAGATTTTAAAGCTGGAACTTTGGGATGATATAATTTTTTTTAAATCTCATTTAATTTCTGATGATGCAATTGTGCCATCTATTTCAACTTACAGTAGTAGTATGCAAGCAAATGCAACAGTTATCCAACCATATGTTTTTTTTTTTTATTCTGGGGTGACGTAGGAATAAAGGCAGATTTCTATTTGATGCTCTAAATATAAACTCTATGCAATAACATTTGGGTAGGTCTTTTTATTTGAATTTTAAGCAGCATTTACGCAGAAATACGTGTGTGTGTGTGTGTGTGTGTGTGTGTGTGTGTGTTAGTCTACACACATTTACAGAAGAATGAATATGACCCGATAAAGTTGTGTAAGTAACATAGAAGAAATGTTTGACTAATATTGAGTACACACAAACGGACATAAATTATAATGCGTCAAGTTGTTGGAATTTATTCATTTTATTGTCAATTATAGATATATAGTATAGGCATTATTGGATTGCATATGCCATATAATATTAAATAAAGTTGACGTGTAGAGAGATCAATGATTGACAAGTCATACATAAAACAAGAAGAGGGGGTGCAAAAAGGGAAAAAGCGAGAGAGGCCCTCACTTACAGTGGTTAAATGTTGCTTTACATTCATGATTTCCAGATGATAGATAGATAGCTGAGCCTGACAACACGAGATTCATCAAAAATTTTGGTATTAAATATTAAAGTTTAACAAGTATTCTAAATGGGCTGGGTTTGTATTTCTTCAGCTTCACAATAGAGTTGGGCTAAATATCGACCCACCCAATGCAAAACCCAACTCCCATCTTTTGATCATTTGTTTTCAACTTTCAATAATAATTCAACAAATAAATAAATAACATTACTTTTTGTTCCTCATATTAAGTAATTCACAATTTCAAATATTCGGTAAAATTTAAATATTTAACTCACTTGTGTCCGACTAACATGATTTTAGAGGTTTAAATAGGTCAAATGAATTGGAAACCTCAAAAAAAATGTTTCATTACTTACAAGTTGAGTTCACTATAAGAAAAATAAAAAAAAATAAAAAACTATTTTTCTAGCTTAAAATTTATCCTATTTTTCAATTTTACGAGGCCTTTAAACTAATTATAAAATTTTATCTTCTCAATCAGAAAACTAGAGGTGGTAGAAAGGAAAGGAAGACTTCCCACGCTTAATACCGTTGTGTTATTTGCTGGCTTTAGCACTACGAGCAAGAAATCGTTCCCGAGCAGCGAGAATTCGGCTCTCCCTGTCATCAAGAGCCTGAGCAGCATCAGCATTATTATCATCCTTGGGCAAGTTTAAGGTTTCCGATTCAACTTTTTCATCCGACAAACGGGTCCCACCACTGCTTCACAAAATACAGATTGCATATGAATATTGAGCTATAAACCAACATTAGAATTGTATTTTTTTTTTAAGTAAAGATTGTGGGACCTGAGTTTGCTGATATTTAGTTTATCGAGTTTAGCTATGATGGGCCTGACCCAGTGCACCTCAACAGCACATACGTTACGCATATATGGCCGTGTTGTAGCAATGAGTTCATGATATATGGCAAAATTTGGGAGCAATCCATCTTCATCTGCTTTCAGTACTGATGATGGATGCACCTACAATAATAGCATCAGACTCAGTTAGAGCAATTGTGCGTGGGTGGGTGGGTGGGGGGGGGGGGGGGGTGGGCGGGGATGATTGGTTGATTAACAGAAGAGAAAAGTTTGTATTGAATCATTTACCTGAACTAATTGGGACTTGAAACCGAGGGTGCGATAGCCATTATGACGAATCATTCGCTCTGCAAGTTGATTTGCATATCCTGAACAGAGAGATTTTCTCAGAGCTCTGTAATCTTGGTCTTTCCGTCTTTTACTTTCTTTGACATCCGTAGATCCTGTTAATATTGAGAGAAAATACTCACAATGGTTAGGTCGCATTCTGAAAATGAACTAAAATAGCATAGTCAATTACGACATTTCCAGTTTATCAGTAGCTGGAAGGAAAAATTACTGCGGGTGAGACTTGTGCAAAAACTTACCTTTCGCAATTTTCTGTATTATTTGGCATAATTGTTTCCTTACATCCTTGACAAACATCATCCCCCTCACCTAAGATCAGTTAATGATGAAATATTTCTTAATAAAAACTCAGACGGGGTAGATATTTAAAACATCAAGAATACCAACATAACCAGGTGAAGTATCCTAATTATTCTAAAAATTTGAACTAGTTCATAAACATCTGCTTATATCACAGTCACATCCATGTATCTAGAGTACTGTGGACAAAAACGAAAAATTAGCACCTGCAGGTTATTTTCCTTGCACCAGTCTATGTTGTAGCCAGTCTGATGCCAATGCTCATAAATTTGAAGTAACTGAATGTGGTCTCCCAAGCCAGAACCGTCGGGAAGGTTAGAAGGAGGGTGCTTGCGCTTCTTTTCGGTATTTTTACTGCAAGTGAAAGACAAGTGAATTTGGGAATGATCTAAAAGTGGCATGCCTGTAGAACACACAGTAGCAGAACATGTTAAGCTACCTTTGACCTAAAAACAATGTGGTTTCTGCAGATAGCATCGCAGCAACTGTTAGAGCTTGAGACAGGCAACCACACTCGTTTGCCTCTAACAAGGTTCTTGATAGTGAAGGTTCCAATGGAAGCTCTGCATAATACAGAAAATTTGGACATTTGAGAAAACCTCCCAAGAATAAATTTCCGCCTCCCTACTTCTACGCATGTTGTTTTTCTAGGATCCACAGAATTATTGTTCGGATGTGGATAATTTGTTGTCCTACATAGAGCTCTGTCATATATTTTTTTCTCCAAGTGGAAGTACTGTTAAAACTTGGAAGTCTTAACCCTATAGGTGAGGTAGGATGTGTAGTTCCTTTTTTATCCCGGTGCGGTGTTATGTGTATATATTCTCCTACGGAGGGAGTAAGTCTCACTAAGACAAGATTTCTATACAGAGAAAAAAATAAAAACAAAATTACCAGACATGGTTCGTCCAAGATGTGTAATTGAACCATCTTCATCTATGGCATCAATGAGATACAACTGCTTCAAGGCATCTTCCAAAGCCTCAGCTGCAGCCAAGACAATTCAAGGATTAACCACTCACATTCTTATAGAGAAAATAAATCTGATAAGAACACAGAGATATTTAATAGAAGGTAGGTAAAGAAATGCTTTCTTACAGGAAGGTGGGTCGAGGAAGTCAAATTTGAGAATATCAATGTCTGGTAGGTCTAATGATTTTAAATAGAGGACAGTCCCCGCAAGTGAAGATCTCTGTATTTCAGGGACAGTAGCATCCAAAAAATCATCCTCGTAAATCATAGAAGGGTAAAGACGATAGCACTTCCCAGGACGTGTTCTTCCAGCTCTTCCTGCACGCTGACGGGCCTGCACTCTGAGACCAGGTTGTTGTCTGAATAAGCATAAAAGACAAACATATTGTATACTACAACATACCACACTGAATCACAAGGTCATAGAGATCGGTAAAAAGGTAGATTCACAAGCAGCCAGCAGGATTCAGTTGGAGTATCAAAGCAAAATGCAGGTAGAATAGGAAGCATAAAAGATGGAATAGTAGGAAGTGGAAATTCATACTTGCTAATTTGGATGGTATCAAGTGAATACATGCCAGTTGATGGGTTGTACTGTCGTTGCTTCACGAAACCAGCATCAATAACATACCTGCAGTTCAAATCAGAATTCTCAAACTTACACCCAGAAAAGATGCTTCATATGAGCCAGTGATTAAATATATATGATATGATGTAACACAAAAAGTCAAAGATCATCAAGTCTCTTACACTACACCATCGACAGTCAAAGAAGTCTCAGCTATGTTTGTAGAAACAATAAATCGACGACAATTGGCAGGTGGAGGGCTGAATACACGGACCTGCAAAGGTAATGCAAGTGTAAGAGTATAATAGTGACAAAGATAAGAACCTCACGCTTCCTAGGAACACTAACTATATACAGTATGAAGACAGAAAAGCACGACTTGACAAACAACCAGAGGAAGTTCTAAGATAGTAAGATCAACAAAAGTTCTCTGAAAAAGCAGAAACTGAGTACGTCATCATCACGAAAGATCCTAAAAGCTCCCAGCCTATATCATATATAAATGCTAGAATTACTGATCTTGATCAGGGTGGTATTTCTGTATAGCAAGCTATACCAGCATGAATCGGGAATAGTTGCAAACTTAATTTCCAGAACAAGAGAACGGAAAGTTGTGAGAGAAAAGTTCTTAGGAGTAATATCTGAACAGAAATGAAGAATGACAAAATGTTCAATATTTTCATTCAAATAGAAAAAAATAGCAACCTGTTAGAAATAAAAACTACCTGCAATTCAGGAGGCAAAGATCCATGAAGAGGAAGAATCATAGCATCCATGCAAGACCCTTCCTCCAGATTTTTAATTCTCTCCTCCAGCTTCATTACCAACTTCTCTATATCATCCTACAATGTAATTTCGGTTAATATTATATTAAAATTTATATGGGAATGGTACAGCATCATGAATGCAATTACAAAATATAATAGTAGACAAGAATAAGATGCAAACCTGTCCTGTCATGAAAATTAGTACATCGCCTTCGGGTTCGTGAGTGTGTATATCTACAAAACGTGTATGAAGCATCCAATTAGATAAGCCAGAGTAGAAGAAAATGAGGCAAGCAATGACAGGGCTCTTAATCGCCCCCACACCTATTTCTCATCCCCAACGTGATACGTATAATAAAGTGACTAACAAAACAATACTTAATTCATATGCCATACAACCAAAACCAACTCATACCAATAGCTGTTTTTAAAGAAGCTTCAACGTAACTTTTGGCCCTTTCTGAGCTATGTTGGATTTCAACAGGGAACAACTTCCCTGGGACATTGAGGATTGGGCAATCGGAAAAGAATCTAGATACTTTTTCACCATCAAGAGTAGCTGAAGTTATCAAAACCTTTAAATTGGATGCACGTAACTTAACCAACCGCTTCATCAATCCCAGCAATATATCCCTGACAATATATATTTCAACAAGTCAAACTGATATAACTTCATAAAGTCAAAATCAGAAAGTTCACATGTGAAAAATAAGAAATGGTATACACAAGTCTCATGCAATATACATAAAAGCATTTATAACCGCAAAGTAGGCAATAGGAAACAAAAGGCAATAAAACCAACAAATCACATAAATCACAACTGGAGGAATTATAATGATGAAATTTACGTGTTTAAGCTCCTCTCGTGAGCTTCATCTAATATAATGACTGAATATTGGTTCAGCTCCGGATTGGAAAGACTTTCACGAAGGAGAACTCCATCAGTGAGGTATCTGCCAGTCCAATTACCACCAGTTATTATTTAATAATGTGATTCAACACAATTTGTCACTTCTAGAAGAAAAAAATTTGTATGATAAAGTCGTGTTACTTAATAGATGTCCTCTCCGAAGTTCTGTCCTCAAAGCGTATGGCATAACCTACTTCCTCGCCAAGCTTAACATCCAATTCTTCTGCAACACGCCTGTTCGTTACAATGGGAGGGAAAAAATAATTAAAAATTCACGGACATGCACACACCGAGAGAAATACGGAAACATGTGAAATTTATAACTAACAAAAGTACGAAACTCAAACGTAGTCTATTGCAAATCAGCAAAAGCCATGCTGCCTTTGAATGCAAAGAAACAGGATACCACCCTTTCTCAGATAAGTACCGATTGAAGTAACCATAATTTCTAGATTTTTATTTCAGATGAGTTATTTATATCAGCCGTGGAACTAGTACGATTATGTGCATTCTAACTTCTAAGTCTGTGATTAGCACTCCATAGCAAGTACGCCATTAGATGAACAAACAGGTAGCTTCCTACTCTAGGAAGTGAATAGTACAGTGCCCAATTCACTCATTAAACTCCCAAATTCTGCCAAAGCAAGTTTCTCCAAATAACTACTTCACTATAAGTTAAGAAAATCGAAAATCAAACTGCTAAGGCGAAGAAGAAAAACATAAAAGATAGACAATCAGACCTAGAAAAACGATCTCCGTGTAAATACACAAGGAAACTCGTATCTGAAAGCGAGAAAAATACCTTGATACTGCAACAGCAGCTACACGGCGCGGCTGGGTAACAGCAATGCAGCCGGCTTTGGTGTAGCCTCTCCTGCGAAGAATTTGGGAAAGTTGCGTGCTCTTTCCCGAACCTGTTTCTCCAATGATAACTACTACAGGATTTTTCTCCACAGTTTCTGCGATTTTTTCTTCGTATCGGAGTATGGGCAATTGCGCCATTGGAAGAACTGAGATTTCTGATTGCTGGGGTTTAGCCTTCCATACGAGAATTTGGGGGAAATTTGAAATCCAGGTTGTACGGATTTAGAAGTCGCTATTTAATTATTATGCAGGCCGAGATGGTTCTCGCATGCGACTTTGGTTAGTCAAGTTCAGTGCCTCAAATACAATTAATTGCAATATGAAGGACTAATAAAATAATATATTTAAATGAGGAACTTAATATTAAATAACTCATTTATAAGTCTTATATTCAATTAAAAATTCAATAGTCCAAAAAACTATTTAATAACACTCAAACACATGATGGAATTTCAAATATATTAGTAATATATAGAAACTCTCAATGAAAAAATGATCTACACATCTCAAAAATTCCTCCCAAAAATAGCCTCCATAGTCACAATCTTGATCCCTCTCACCCACAGCTTAGCCATTTCAATCCCACCTTCACAAGAGAAATGGAACTCTTTATTCTTCGTAGTCACCACCCGAAACACGCCAGAATCATCCGCATCGCTCCTCCTCCGCCTGTTCCACCGAAACTCCGAACTGGGGCCGACCTCCGCCCCTCGGCAAATCACATTCCTCTTACTCGATTTCCCCCACTGCAATAAACCCGAAGATTCCACCATCTTCAGCTTCTTCACGTGTGGGGCCCCTTTCCCCGCCTTTGTGTGCTTCTTCATACAACCACCAGCCACCACAAGCCTTCGAGCAAGCTCGTCTAGTATGTCCGCTCCGTTTTGTACATCGCACTTCGCGCCGTGGGATATTAGAACCTGGCACATGGCCACGTTGCCCGACTTTGCTGCCAGCATGAGAGGGGTATATCCATCATTATCGAGAGTGTTTATTACATCACGATGTTCTTTCGCCAATTCTCGGACTAACTCTAGGTTTCCGAATCGTGCAGCCTTATGTAGAGCGGAGGATTCGATGGAAATAATACTAGTGTTATTATTTTCCTTTGTAGATGGTATAACCTTAGCAAATGCTTCTCTGTTTTGGCTAGCTTCCGCTAGGGTTATTGCTGTTTCGCCGTAGTTATTACGTGCTTCCAAATCAGCTCCGGCATCAACTAGTAGCTTGAAAGTATCGATTTGACCGCCTACTGCAGCAGCCATTACCGCTGAGAATCCATTTTCGTCTTTCTCCTCGAGATTCAAATTTTTGTGTTTGATGAGTTTCTTTACGGCATCGATGTCATTTGCTCGAGTGGCAAATAACAACGAAGAAAAAATTTCAGGATTGGTCGAATAAGCTATTTTTCCGGATCGAATTACGTCTAAAACTGCTTCTTGGAAGATATGTGTCCACTGTACCGATCCAGCTATAGACATTGCACACTGACTAGAGTTATTACACAAACCGAAATCGGAACCTGCCGAAGCCAGAAGCTTAAGACACTCCTCCTGCTTATATCTGGCACAGATCATTAGTGCTGACTCACCGGATCCTGTCCTTGAGTTCAGATTACAGCTGGCGTTGATCAATAGGCGGAGAATTGGGGCCCGCCCGAGGCGGGAGGCCATATGGATGGGGCGGAAGTCCGTATGATGCTGAGATGTTTCGACCGGAAATTCTTTATCGGCTCCACAACTTAAAAGCACATCAAACGCTCTTGTGTTGCCACATAGGATTGCGTGATGGATGATTGTTCTCCCGAGATGGGAGATATTGGTGGAGAGATGGTGGAGGAGCATCCGCAAGATGGAGCCGCTGGTTTCGAAGTATTCGACAGCGCACCATGTGATTTGATATGGCTCGGCTAAACATGCGCCTACTCGGAATTCTTCTCCTGTAATGATATCCCATGACCATGCACCTAGCCTAACCTTGGTGTCTGTTCTGCATCCAGCCTATTTTAATTCCCACAAAATAAAAGATGTTACGTTATTGGGGGTCCCAATGCACTATTACGGGTAGTGAATTAAGCAAAAATGGTCCATGCAATATTGTTGGCGAAAATATGCAGAGTTTAGCCGAGGAGCTAGGCTAAACTCGAAATATCAGCACTCAAAATTTCGAGTACAATGAGCATTTAAATGTGTCACAAACTCTTGACATAGAATACATAATGAAATATTCTACAAAGAATAGGTGTGTCTAAAATCTAAATACCTTTCCAAAAAAATAAATAATTTTAATTTTTCTTTCATATTAAAATAATTTTGTTTTAAGCAAATTTCCAACATTTATAAATTCATACCAAGGCCTAAATCAATACCTTTAACAGGAGCTGGACTACAGAGATCTGTCGACTAACGATTGCTGCAACGAGGGCATTACAGTCAACGTTGGAGTAAAGAGATGGTTTGGAAGATTGTAGCAATATCCTGGCATTTGCATTGGCATCGACTCCATTCTGTATCATCACAAAATTGATAAGAGAAACTTAATCGAAAAAGAAAAAAAAAAAGGAGGATAAAAATTACGTTAATGAGTGTTTGGACGAAATCAACAAAGCCTCGGCTAGATGCAGTGACGAGGGCGTGGACAGCAACATGAGGGCGGATCATATCGGAATCCATCAGCAGCTCAGCGGGCCCCACACGGTCGAGGTAGCACGCTTCCAACAAAGCCTCCTCGCACGCAGCTTGACCGGCCCCACCGTTTAACAGCATTGCCAACACCTCAATGTGGCCCTCTCTTACTGCTGCTGTTGTTGCGTACCCTCTGAACATTTTTTTATTCACATTTGCTCCAGCATTCTGCCCCCGGAAAGAAACAAATTTTAATTAGTTAATTATAATTAAAAAATGATTTAAAAGATGATCAAATTAGGCAGCCATTTATTTAATTAGTATTAACTTAGAATACACTGAAACCTTTAGGCTGGGCATAGAGAATGACAAATTATAAATGATTAATTAATTTTCTTGCTAATTATTGCTCACCCGATTTGAAATTACAGAGTGGCGGTTTCAGAAGAAAACAGCTCCCTCAAATTCAAATTCAATTGTTCAATATATCAACATATATAAATATAAGAAAATTTATTACTAAACTATATAAAACACCAAAATTATATTAAAAAAAATTAATAATAATAATTAAAAAAAAAAATCTTCCAAATTTGCTCAGGCATTTCACGTTTGGAAAGATAACAGTAATACATGCCAAATATGTTGCACTGTACACGTTTCAATAAACGGCTCGGTTTATGATTAAGCATCTAATTTTGACATCAAAATCAAATTTAGAGAGGTAAAAACAATCGATATTTTTTTTTTAATTTGGAATAGGAGATTTAAGAAAAGTAATTGATCACCAGCAATTCTCTGATTAGGGCGGTGTTTCCGTTATGAGAAGCGAGGAAGAGAGCGGTGACGTCAGTCCTGAACTCTTCGAATTCGATGCGGACCTCACTCGCCGACTCTCCGTTCAGAACAACCTCAGTTTTTCTGGATTTCAAGCAAACCGTTCCGGTGAAATTAACGTCGACGGATGGGTGAGAAACGAGTTCCGAAACTAGCTGGAGATCGTCGGCGTGAGCCGCGTCGACGAGCCGTTGAGAAATAGGCTCGTTTTGGTACTCGGCGAGGAGTCTCATCGGGAAAACTTGTTGTTTTCTCCCGATCACGTACTGACTTCCGCCGCCGCCGGAGATGATTGTTGATGTGGTGGTGAATACTGCCGCCATTAATCACATCAAAATTCCTAATGCGCAGGGTTTTCACTGTGTGTGTGTGTGTGTGTGTGTTGGGGAGTGAGCGGAGGGAAGACAAGCTGAAGAAATGAGGAATAACGGAGTGTGAATATATATATAGAACTGGATTTAACGGAGTTTCATTATATTATAAAATGTATAAACAATTAAACAACTACAAGACCAATATACAGGTGTTTAAATTTAAAATGATTTAGCGGTAATGACACATAATTTGCTTCATTTACTTATTAAGATTCTGTAAAAAATAAAAATAAAAAACGATTTTGCTAATAAAATTAGATAACCATGTAAATAAAGAAGAAAATAAAAAGAAAAAAGTTTGACTTCATCGGATGTCCATAATGCAAAATTAGTCAAGATTAAATGAATTTTATAATAATTATGTTATATTTGGATTAGGAAATATTTAATAAATAATTTCTCAATAAAAATCAAATTAAGATAATATTATACCTTTTACTATACATCAAACAAGTCCAATTATTTAATTTATCATAGTTAATTTTATCAATCAAATGAGATGATATACGCACTGATTAAGGTTGAGTCTCATGAATTTTTCAATAATCTATGATAATTTCACTAATACTTGATGTGCCAAGATTGTCCCACCATTTTTACTAATTACTGACAAAACATAATCAATCGATAGGTTATGTTTCTAATAATGAGTCATAAGAATCATCTACTAATTAGTAATTAAATATAATTAAGCGGCTAATATAAGATATGATGATGATGATGAAAGAGTTTTACAATACCAAACACCAAAACAACTAACCGGATTTGGCCTGCAAATTCTTCTCTTCCAAAAGGCAGCCAACCATTCAAAGGGAGTTAGATGTTATACTTATACTGATTATTTACATTGAGTGAATTTCAACTGTATATTTGATTAAATAATTACTCAATAAACACTAATATATATAGATGTGTGTGATTATGTGTAGATTTACAGTTTTCATCAATTATTTCTTGATTTGTGTCTCTCCACTAAAAATATAATTTGATAAAAGTTAAAACTTTTAGGGTAAATTACAAACACCCCCCTGAGGTGTGATCAAATTACAAAAAACCCCCTCTTGTTTGGATAATTACATCTACCCCCTCAACTATGATTTTTTCTTACACCTCCACCCTTATTGTGTCAAATTCAATATAATCATCTAGATTCCGTGTAATGTGCTCTAGTTTGTATTCGTTTTGTGTAAAAATACAGTTTCCGATGCACTACAAACTGATATACACAAGCTAAAAATCACATATTATGATCATCTTACTTCATAATGTAGAGTTTGAATGGTATAAAACGGGTACAAAAGTGATAATATTTCATATAATCTCGAAGATTCCACTAAATTTGAAGAGTTGAGGGGGTGGTTGTAATTATCCAAACAAGAGGGGTGTTTTGGTAATTTGACCATACCTCAGGGGGCTGTTTGTAATTTACCCAAACTTTTATTATTAAAATGAAAATTAATTTTGGACGAAAAAATAAATAGGGCCGGGCCAATCATATATGAAGATTTGAAAAACAATTTTTCAATTTCTCAATCCATAAGAAAAAACAAGAACAAAGCCCAAAAAGTTATATCATGGCCCAATTATCTTTTAAAGCTTTTCACAAATTTCCACCAACCCAATTAGTTAGTTATACGTCATAATAAACAGCGGCCCAACTCTTATGAAAAGCTTTTGTCGCTACAGATGCTCCACGATTCATCCACGTGTCCAATTTGATCGCCACAGCCAAATCATTGCATTGCACGCCGTCGATTCTTATGGCGGTCAAACAAACGTATTAGACTTGCATCCTGACCGTCTATATTTCTCCCGCACCCACAAATTACCGTAGGCTTGCTCTCAGAAAGTATCATTTAGCTCGATTTCTCCTCTGCACTCGTCTCCTTTTGTTTCTCTATCGCTCTGATAATCAGCTGCGACGCCGGTTCATCACAGCACCTCTGCCCATTCCACATTTTGATGCGCTCATGGTATGCGTTCTATCTGAATCTGTTTATTTTTCTATGTTTTTCTTTTCAATTTCTATCTGGTGGAAGTTTAAAGTCCGGATCTTGCCTATGGAATTAGTTGAAAAATGCAAATTTATGAATCGATTTATTTGTTTTCTCGAGGATCAAATTCTGTTTTTATCGTAAAAGGAATGTTGTTTTTAGGGCTATTCTCTAACTTTCCTCAATCAAATAGCAGATTTTGAATATAAAACTTTATCTTATCAGTGCAAGGTCCGAGCCCTAGTTTGTATTATGTAGTTCTGACATGGATGCATTTGTTTATGATAGACATGTTTGGGTTTTCCATTGATTTCTCGATAAAATTATAATTTCGCAGTTAAATGGGGGAATTTGAAATCTGTAGTGAACATGAAATGTTTGGGTAACGAAAGAGATTTACAGAAATAGTTTGTTTTTTTTGCACATTAGCTAACAATAGTTTCCTGTAGAATTTAATTCAGTTGTTTTCCTGGAAATAAGGAGTTTAATATGAGGTGATACCCTCTTTTTTTTCCCTAGCAAAATTTGCTGCAATTTTCTATATCTTGTTTAAAGGAATGGAAGGACTTTCCATTTACTCAAACTTTATGGTTGAAACTATTTATTATTTCAACAGGCACCTATAAAGAGCATTCTTTCTCTACGAAGGACCGCTTATGCTCAGCGCTCTGGTGACAATTGGGGCCTAGCGAGGAAATTATTCAGCACCCAGGCTGCAACAACTTCTACCACCCCTCAGCCCCCACCCCCTCCACCCCCTCCAGAGAGGACCCACTTTGGCGGCCTGAAAGATGAGGATCGCATTTTCACTAACGTATATGGGCTGCATGATCCATTCCTCAAGGGAGCCATGAAACGTGGAGACTGGCACAGGACAAAAGACCTTGTAATTAAGGGAACTGATTGGATTGTCAACGAGATGAAGAAATCTGGTCTTCGAGGAAGAGGTGGAGCTGGATTTCCATCTGGGCTTAAATGGTCCTTTATGCCAAAGGTATCCGATGGTAGACCTTCATATCTTGTTGTTAATGCCGATGAGAGTGAACCTGGAACATGTAAAGATAGGGAAATTATGCGTCACGATCCGCATAAATTACTCGAAGGTTGTCTAATTGCTGGAGTAGGTATGAGGGCTAGTGCTGCGTATATTTATATCCGTGGCGAGTATGTGAATGAAAGATTGAACCTCGAAAAGGCTAGGAAAGAAGCGTACGACGCTGGACTGTTGGGCAAGAATGCGTGTGGATCGGGTTATGATTTCGATGTGCATATCCACTTCGGCGCTGGAGCTTATATATGCGGGGAAGAGACAGCTCTTCTTGAGAGCCTCGAGGGCAAGCAAGGGAAACCTAGATTGAAGCCTCCTTTCCCAGCCAATGCCGGGCTATACGGTTGCCCGACAACTGTCACAAACGTTGAAACAGTGGCTGTTTCGCCAACCATACTAAGGCGGGGCCCAGAGTGGTTCGCTAGTTTTGGAAGGAAAAACAATTCCGGAACAAAACTGTTCTGTATTTCAGGCCATGTGAACAAGCCCTGCACTGTGGAAGAGGAGATGAGTATACCGCTGAAGGAGCTCATCGAGCGGCACTGTGGCGGTGTTCGTGGTGGGTGGGACAATCTGCTAGCTGTCATCCCAGGTGGCTCGTCTGTTCCTCTAATCACAAAGGACATATGCGAGGATGTGTTGATGGATTTTGATGCGCTTAAGGCTGTCCAATCTGGGCTAGGAACGGCAGCTGTGATTGTAATGGATAAGTCCACCGATGTGGTGGATGCTATTGCTAGGCTGTCTTACTTTTACAAGCACGAGAGCTGTGGGCAGTGTACACCTTGCAGAGAAGGCACTGGGTGGCTTTGGATGATAATGGAGAGAATGAAGGTTGGGAATGCAAAGCTGGAGGAGATTGATATGCTTCAGGAGGTGACTAAGCAGATTGAAGGGCACACGATTTGTGCACTTGGTGATGCTGCTGCTTGGCCCGTTCAGGGGCTTATTAGACATTTCAGACCGGAGCTTGAGAGGAGGATTAGGGAGCGGGCTGATAGAGAGCTTCAACAGGCTGCTGCTGCTTGATTCTTCTTCTATAAAGGTTGGTAATAGAATAGAACACCTGCACATTAATCGTGATATGCTTGATTGACTAGTTCTTTTTTGACCAACCAAACGAATTTGGTTGTATGAAGAACATTAGGATAGTTTCTTTATATGATAACGTACTAATTACATTTAGCTGGCTAATCAAACAAACTTAGTAGCGGAGCTAGGATTTTCTACTGATGGGGCCAAGTATACACAATTTTCTAGGGAGCTAACAATATTACACTACTTTGAATAATTGATCTTCACATAAAATGGTATGTTCTTGAAAAATGTTGGAGGGGCCATGGCCCCCTATTTTGTATGCTGGTTCCGCGACTGAACAAATTGTTGCATATGAAGTAATGGATACTATAGATGCTACTATCTACGAGGTGCAGTCTATTGAACTACAAACTAACTTTTTTTCTGCACAATTTAGCATGAAATTTCTCCTTGTTCTAATGTGCAGCTTTTGTTCTTGGTTTTGTAGGGAGATACATTTGCTGTTAGATCCAGTTGAATAAACCGTGATAAAGTGGCGAGACATTTCAGAATGATATCCATGTTCGGATTTTTTTTAATGGTTTGTATTATTGCATTTGAATGTAATAAGATTATAAACTTGTATGTGTTTGAGCTCTGCAACTTTAAAGGATGTGGAAAGCTGAAGTTCCATCCCAAATCTGGAATATTTATTGTTTTAAAGAACCTTCGAATTGTAAAATTTGGTTTATACTTTAACCGGCAGGTCGATTATTTATCGATTACTTAACCATTTGGTCGGACAAATCTTACAGGCCGGAATGTTTTCTACTGTCTGTGATTAATAATGCCGTTTATCAGAATACACTCTGTTTCAAACTGTGTACACTTATCGTTTACCTTCAGCACAGATTTGACACAAATTCAAAAGAAAGAAAAAAGTGAAATTATGATCATTTAGTCATTGTCTTTTTGTTTTATTTATTTATTTTTATTAAGTGTAAGAAAATAAAATTATTTGATTTGTCTTGGGATGTGAGTGAATGAATATATATTCAAATAATGTGCATTAAAAGATGGATCTGTTCCAAAGCTGACCAGACTCTCTTTGACATTAAGCTTGGTCTTAATTCAACTTAGCAGAATATTATTGAAACTTATTAGCAGCTTGAAATTATGTTTATACTATGGCTTTTCGCGTAACATAACGAAGAATTCAACTTCACTCACCGGGTCCATATCGGAGCAGAGAAAAATCCAAAGAAATTAGAGTTCGTCTGAATTTCGACTCGAACATAATTTTAAAAGCTCGATCATTTAAGATTCCCGGCTAAAAAAAAAAAAAAAAGCACATAAAAATTATATTTATGAAATATTTAGGAACGCCGACATTGAACTGTATAAAAGTCAAAATCCAATAAAGCTCAATTTAAATATCTTAATAATATTATTATTGTTGTGAGAACAGTTAGCTCAGATTTGTCGAAGCGTACCAGACAACAACTCCATTCATATCATATTGAGTAAGAACAAAAAAGGAAAAGCTGAAACCAGTGGAGTTGTATACAGGCTGCTACTGTACAGCATCTCTACTTGTGAATTCATTTGAAGTTTGTCTACCAAGAAACAAGGAATCCTTAAAAGATAAAGACTGAACATCCATCCAACCAACCACAATTCTGCTTTTTGCTGCTCCATCATCTTCATCATCATTGCATTATTCTTCTATCCAAGTAAAGTATTTCACTTTTTTTACCCTCGATCTCTCCTTTTTTGCCCTTTTTCTTCCCTTGTGGGGCCCACTTTGAATGAGATGATGATGATGATGACCCAATGTTGTTTACCATCTGAATTCCAATCTTGTTGTTTCTTCTATAGTTGTTATTATTGATCTTGCTATTTTGCAATTCCTACCCATTTAGTGTGTGTGTGTGTATGTGGGAAAGATTGGATTTTTATGCATCACAATGTGATTTTGTTTGCTGATCTTGAATTTTGATTGTATTTGCTCTGCTTGATTGGTAAAGTTTTTCGTGTTTCCAACACTCAATTCGCCTTCTTTTATGAATTACCACATGTGCATTCATACAGATTAGCTTACTTGTGAACTTACTTTTTATGATTAGGTTTAGGAAACTAAAGCTATGATTGGATCAATGAAAAACAATGAGTAAAATTAGTGGAAATCCTAGGTAAAAGCACTTTCACTTGTTCGGTTGGAAGTGATCGAATACGAAATCGCTATTCTTTTTTATGGAGTTAATTGAATTTTCCCCTTTTCTTGTTTGGATTGTGGTTAACCAGAGACAGGTTAATATAGATCCCAAACTATGGTTCTCGGGATTAGATCGAAGCTCAGACGAAGATCTGCCGTTAAAGTAACTTACATTATCCATGTACAAGAGCTTATGCCCTGGCCTCCATCAGAATCACTTCGATCTGTCCAAACGGTGTTCCTCCAATGGGAAAACGGTAATCAGTATTCCGGATCCTTCTATTCCACCGCCCAAGATTCCAAGATCGTATTCAACGAGTCTTTCAAACTTCCCGTAATTCTCCACCAAGAAAAAAAGGCCCACGATAAATTTCAGAAGAATTATTTAGAGTTCAGTTTGTTTGCTCCGCGTAAGGACAAGTCTAAAGGTCAACTCTTGGGGACGGCTGTACTGAATCTTGCGGATTATGGTGTAATAGAGCATGCGTTGAGCACTAATGTTTCGATAAATCTTAAAAAGAGTTCGAATAAATCAGTGCAGCCGGTTTTAGTGATTCGTTTGGAGCCGGTTGAAAATGAAAGTGCCAGCTCATCGCCTAATGTGGGTTTATCGAAGGATCCATCTTTGGATAATGTTAATGATGATGATGATGAAATTGCTTCTTTTACCGACGACGATGCTTCTTCGCATTCATCAAGAACTGCTGGTTCGTCTACTTTTGAAGCTGCTACGTTTTCACCTTCTCAAAGTGAGAAGGTAGGCAAAGTTTCGCTTTCGTTATGTTATTTGTATTATTGTCAGTATTTGTACTTGGTAATAATTTTGGGCTAAATGCAGAATGGAAATGCAAATTCCGGATTTGACCTCGAGCAGAGCAGAGGAGAAACCGGGAATCAAGAAAATGACAGCGGTCGATTCTCGAAGTTTTATGAGAGAAGCACGACATCTGTTGAGAAGAAAGCCGACACCCCCGTTATTAGACCTTCGTACTCGTCCATAAGCCGTGTGCATATAAACGGAGTGCCGAAACCCCCTGTATCGAGTTTTGTGAAGGCTAGTGTTTCTGTAGAAGGGAGTTCTGTAGAGAGATTTTCAGCACCTGAATCCGTATCGACGGATAATAATGACACAAAAGTTTCCGATAACTCTAATTCTGCCACCTTTTTGCACTTAGACGATTCTCGAGAAAAGGAGTTGAAACTAGAAGATGTCGAAATAAACTATCCACGTGGTGGTTTGGTGAATGTTGAGGAGAAAATGGAATTAATCGAGAAATTATCGGAAGATGCTATTGAAGAACCCCGGGCTGATATCTACGCAGATGAAAAAGCGCTTGATTCGGATACATCTGACAGCTGTCGAAACGAGGGTGAATTTGGTGGGGTAACTGAAAGAAAAGAATCTATCCAGGAATGTAGGAATGAATCCAAATCAAGAATTGAGATGCTCGAGGAAGAACTGAGGGAAGCAGCAGCTAGTGAGATTGGATTATATTCCGTAGTTGCGGAACACGCAAGTTCGGGTAATAAGGTACATGCGCCAGCTAGACGACTTTCGAGATTTTATTCCAATGCTTGTAAAGAAGGGTCCCAAGGTAAACGGGCAAGTGCAGCCAGAGCTGCAGTTTCGGGTTTAGTTTTAGTTTCCAAATCATGTGGACATGATGTTCCTAGGTAAGTAACTACGTTTGTGTATAATTTGATACTGTCTGAAAAAGACTTTGTATTTTTTTTTTTATATATGTAGTTAAATGGTTCTTCGTTTACAGGTTGACATTCTGGCTATCGAATTCGATAATGTTGAGGGCCGTTGTTAGCAAAACTGCTGCGGAATTGCCTGGAAAAATTCCACATGACTTGGAAGAACAAAAATCTAAATCTATCGATGAAACTGATGACATGGAGGATGTCTCGACGTTTATTATTGCACTGGAAAAAGTTGAATCTTGGCTGTTTTCTCGAATTGTTGAGTCTTTATGGTGGCAGGTTTATTTCTCTGTTCTCTATTTTCTTTTCTTTCTTTTTCTTTTTTTTCTTCTTGTTTATAGTAATTTTCTTTTTTAAATGCAGACTTTTACACCGCATATGCAGCCCACATTTGCAAAAAGTAGCGATGTAAGTTTCAATTCAGGTACGAAAAAAACGATTGGAAGAAGAAACAGTATCGGTAATTACGAGCAGGGGAATTTCTCTATGGAGCTATGGAAGAAAGCGTTTAAAGATGCCTGTGAGAGGCTTTGTCCCGTTCGAGCAGGAGGGCATGAGTGTGGCTGCTTGTCCGTGCTCGTTAGATTGGTATAATTAGAAATTAAATAAATAAAAGGCGATTATGTGATTTATTATTTCCGATATTATCATCACACATTTTTTGCTGTGTTTTTTTTTTTTCAGGTGATGGAGCAATTAGTTAATAGGCTGGACATGGCGATGTTCAACGCTATTTTACGTGAATCTGCCGAAGAAATGCCTACCGATCCTCTTTCCGACCCTATTAGTGACTCTAAAGTCCTTCCAATTCCAGCTGGCAAATCGAGCTTCGGTGCCGGTGTGGAATTGAAAAACTGTGTAAGTGCAGAAAAACATATTAAAATTAAAGATTTTTTTTTTTTGTTTTGTTTTCTCTAAGCTATGTTTAGTTCTTGAATTTTGACGGAACGAAATTTTTTTGGCTTAAGATATTTTTGTTTATTTTGAATTGTATGTAGATTGGAAACTGGTCTAGAGGGCTTACCGATCTCTTTGGTCTCGATGATGACTCGATCGATCTCGAAAATGAAAAGAGCCTAAAATCTTTTAAGGCTTTTCGTCTCCTTCATGCATTGAGTGATCTCATGATGCTCCCACCTGAAATGCTTGCTGATACTTCTATCAGAAAAGAAGTGAGTCACCGCTAAATCAATTTTTTTCGATTTTTATTTTATTTTGTATAGTCATGCTCATGGTCCATTTTTTTTTTACTTGTCTGAAGATTTGTCCAATGTTTGGGCCCACAATAGTCAAAAGGGTTCTAAACAGTTACGCGCCAGACGAATTCTGTCCAGATCCCGTTCCAGAAAACATTATCGATGCTCTCGATAACGAGGTTGGTACTTCTTCAATTAGCTAAAAAAAAATAATCAAAATGCAATATAAATATACAAGTTTCTCCTAATTTAGCTACACTTTCTTGATTTAGGAGTCTTCGGATGATATGCTGACTACATTTCCATGCAATGCAAGCCCGACAAAATATTCACCTCCTTCAGCAGCTTTACTGACTTGTGTGGGAGAAGTCGGAAGCCAAGTGATACAGAGCAGCAGATTATCGTCGCTAAAAAAATCGTATATTAGCGACGACGAACTTGATGAGCTGGACTCACCCTTCACTTCAAGTAGCTTCTTCAAGGGTTCTGCTTTAGCGAAACTCAGCCTCATGCCGAAAGAAAAGGGTGGTAGAAATATTATCAGGTATCAGTTGCTTCGTGAGATATGGAAAGATGACGAATAGCAACACCACACGTGTTTTTTTTATATATATGAGTTGTGTATGTATAGCCAACTGTCTGTGATTGATTGTAGTTCATTTATTGAACAATGTTTTCTTTTTTCTTCTTCTTTGTGTCTGTATTGAGTAATACCTGTACAGCCAACTGTGTCTGTTTGAGGAATCCATTGTTGTAGTTCATTTTTGAACAAATTTTCTTTGCCGTCGTGTAATAATGTTATTCAGTATACCAAGTAAACGATTTGCCATAAATATAACTATCGAATTATATTATTTAGATTAATTTTCTGAGGAATTGCGGACCAAGAAATGTTGTAGAATTTAATTTACAAACTAGCAATCATGGATTAATTTTTGCTTTGAGCTTCTCCCGTTCTTCCATTTCTTGTTTGGAACTTTGTCGGTTATAATTTTCACCATCTCCTATTCCTGCAAAATCAAAAAACATAAACATAGGAGCAGCAGCTCTTTTTGTCTTTTCAAACAAGTTTCGATGTGCATAATACGCATGACGCATGCATACATGTTTTTTTCTTACACAATCCAAGAATGCAATTTTTGCCACGAAGAAAAACCAGAGAAACGAGAAACTTACAGCTTTGATTGCAGACCATCAGACGGGATCTGTAATGCATCGTAGTGCCCATAGCCATGGTATAAAACACGAATGGGGTTCTCCTTTCCATATTCCTGACCATATTCAGCTATAACTTTTAGGCAATTCTTCTTCTTATCCCACATGTGAACCGTTATTGGAACCCTGCAATTATTTTTAATTTTTTTTCGACAATTATTCATCAATATAAAGAAACTTAATTCAGAAAAAGCAGAAAAATCGACGACGGAAAGCACCTACTGGAGAACATGTGATGACATTAGGAGCTCGGGTTCCCCTCCCCATACATGCGGCTGTCTCATCTGTGCAACGTAAGTATCAAAATCACCTTCAACAAACCTGAAAAGAGACAAAATTACAGTTAAATTAAACCTGATTGATTATAATAAACGTAATGGAATTAAGTAGAAATTTACTCAAGGTAAACTACAAAAAAACTAACTACTGCGAACTCGTCAAATTAATCAGAGATCCTCTCTACTAGTCATACCATTCGCTATCAGCTCGCCTCTTGATAAATTCATCTACAACCTGCATAATCAAATTGTATCCCATTTCTTTAAGTAAATTGAAAATAAAAATCTGAATTCTAAGAAAAAAGGAAGAGATTTTTTACTGTTGCTCTAAGCTCGTCAGCGAGTTCCTTTTCGTGGATTTCACTTGGAGACGGCTTTCCTGCTCTCAGACAGGCTCCGTGAACCACTGACCGGAACAAACACCTGCCATCGCCTGGTATTCCTGCATCGATTCAAATATTAATATATTAATTGCTTCATCAACAACCCCGAGAAGTAGGCTATAAAATCCAAATCGGGGCTAAAAGATAGTGGATTAATATGATTCAAATATATATTCAAGAAAATAAACAGAATATACATACATAGTACATACACCTTGTTCAATGTAATTTGAAATTTTGAATGAATAAACCAAAAAACACGACTTTGATCATGAAACAGCATTTGCACAAAACGACGACGTATCATATTCACATACCCGAACCCAAATCCATCTGTTCAAAGAATTATATCCCAAAACGAAGGAGCAAACAGTTAAAACAGACCTTCAAATGCTAAATCAACAAACACACGCCAAACAAAGTGTGAATCCGACGATAAGAATAAACTAAACGTCGCCAAATGATGCAAGCTTCAAACAAGCAATCGGATTACGCTACCAGTTTTTAAATGCTACGAAAATTGATTCCATAAAACACAAAAAATCCGAGTGACCTAGAAAAAAAAATCGAAAACATACTAACAGTCCGGAGATCGTTACCGAGCGAGAGGTCGGACCTCGACATGGATAACGGTGATTTTAAGCAGCGGAATGGCATATCAGGTAATTAATTCTGCCATTCTGATTTATTTTTTTCCGAATTAAAATTGTACGACGATTATTCTTTTACCTGTGCATGATGATGTTGATGATGATGATTCTTTCTACGGAATGAGTGGTGATACGACGTCGTGGACTGTGGAGCATAATAATGTCAGGCTGTAAAGTGGAGGATTCAATCATTGTCATCATCATTACAGAATCGAATTCGATTCAGTGATGATATGTAATGGTTGTGTTGTGGAGAAGACGACTCGGTCACTCGGTACTGAGTTTATAACGAGTGAACGGTTCCTAAAATTGAGGTTTTGATTGGTTGCTGAAAACTCGATTTTAGGTGGAACTGTACGGGACTGGAGGGAGTTTAACGATAGACGATTTCATTTGGGCCGAGGATGGGTGGGTATGAAATTGGGCCGCGAAACTCGGAAAATAATCATGGGCCTCAAAAGTTTTATTGCAGCGCAAGAAAACGTTTTATTCTTCTTTTCTTATTAGTAATCGCAATTTCAGTCTCCGATTAATTTTTTCTCCATTCGCCATTGTTCTTCCGATACTCTGCAGAAATCAGGTAAACCAGACAACTCACGCTGTTGATTTTATACCTCGGAATGGACATTTTTTCTTTATTCCTGTAAACTATGGATCGAGTAACGTATTTTCAGTATATTTTTTGTATTTTAATTTTTTTCTGGATCAACGAGTTACGGAGAACTCGTATCAAATTGACAAGCGCAACTGTAGTGTGCATACCTTTCAGTTAGATGTGATGAAACCTTGAGCTGTTAATTTTTTTTTGTGGGTATTTTGTATTTTGAAGTGCCGTTTTAGCAGCTGTAGATTTTCGAATTGTTAATTAGGGTTTCTGATTGGTCTCTATTTGAGCAACATTTTTGAAATCGTATTAATATTACTGAAGCTAAGAACTAATTATTGTATGCAGGTTTGTTGATTATTCACTCTTTGTAAAGGTAATAATGATGAAGATTGATCTTAGTGGGCTTGATCCCTCGGCACCAATGAAGCGAAACACAGATGACTTGGATAATGAAATTTTGGCTGCACCATCTTTTGCTCTTCCCACCACCGTTGATGTGAGCTTGACTTTATTTTATTAAGGTATTTTTGTTAGTATCATATACTACGAGCCTTCAGTGACTGAGTTTCTATGTTTTTCTTTCTTTTTTGCTTTAGTTCGATGGGTTTCAAAAAGCGTCAATTCAGATGGTGAAGCCTGCAAGGGGAACTACAACTCTGGCTTTTATATTCAAAGGAGGTGTCATGGTGGCTGCTGATTCTCGTGCGAGCATGGGTGGATATATATGTGAGTCTTTATACATTCTTAACTTACTGTTTGGTTTCTGATTGGGTAATGCTCATGATATCTGTATGGTATTTGATCAACAATAAGCTTTACAGTTTATAAGATTATCCTTTTCCTCAGCTCATAGTTAGCTTGCGTTATTGACTAGTGAAACAACAACTCGTGCAGACTCTTGAGTAAATTTTTGTTATATAAACTGTTAGAAGCTAGACGTCTACTTCTAACCAGGTTGTCAAGTAGGTCTTCATGTAATGACATGTGTGGCCTTATTCGTAGATCAAAGGTTCCTTTATTGATTTCTGTCTATGCATTTTTTTTTTATTAAGATATACTTTTTGCAGTCTTTCAAATTTGTGTCGGCTTCATCTATAGAAATGCTTGTGTATCTGCTTTAGTATGGCTGCTACAATCACTAAGCTATTCTATATTCTTTTTTATGTTATTGTTTGTATCGGGTTGAGTGTTCTAAATTTTGAAGACATTGATGAAACTTTGTACAAATATGATTGATGATTAATTCAAAGTTCATGTCGACTAGTTTATAGTGTCCATGAATGGATGCAATAGTCATATGAAGTAAATCTAAATTTTTTGTAGTGTTGTTATCATGAAATTTCAAGTATCTATTCTTGGTAGTGCTGATCCGTGATTTTTTTTTTACTTTTCACATAATCAGGTAACCAAAGTGCAAGTTCAATTGCTTTATATTATGATATCTTGTTATGAAATACTGCATTCTATAACATTATCTTGTTTCTTCCTTTCATGTAAATTTCGCATGACAAATTAATCATATCAATGTGCAGCATCTCAATCTGTCAAGAAAATTATTGAAATCAACCCATACATGCTTGGTACAATGGCTGGAGGAGCTGCTGACTGCCAGTTCTGGCACAGAAATCTAGGCATTAAGGTACTATAATTGGATTATGGCATCTAATCTTTATACAGTATGTAGTTCTTTCTACTATTGTCTTTCAACGAGAAGCTGCATGAACTGTGTTGTTTACGGTAGGTGTTTGCTTTCACGTTTTATGCATAATCTAGAATTTCCATAAGTTTCACTGTTTACTAGATTTGTGTTGGAAAAAAAAACACCATGTAGTATAGATGTACATTTGATGCATCAAAGCGCATTTTCTTAATTGATTGTTGTACTTGAGCTAGCATTGAATGCTAACGACTCGAAATTTAGATTTCTCAAGGCAGAAATGCCATCCCTTCAAGTTTAAAATATAAACGAAAACAGTAGTTGTTTGTCTACTAATGTACAAAAAGAACACAAAGGGAAGAGGCAGGTATGGAAAAGATTAACAATTATGCAAAAGATTAACAATTTTCGAGCATTTGGAAGAAGAATTATGTACTCCTGCTTGACCCCTTGAAATTTATACGTGCACTCACTACCACATAGAAATAGATCATGTGTATAATTCCTTTTGAACTTCCATCTTTGTAGTACAAAACTCTTGTTCTTCTATAGTATATCGAAATGAAAGATCACAATGGGGTACTTTCATCCCTATTTCAGTGCCGTTTACATGAATTGGCGAACAAGAGAAGAATTTCTATTGCCGGAGCCTCAAAGATGTTGGCGAATATTTTGTATTCTTACCGAGGAATGGGCTTGTCTGTTGGAACTATGATAGCTGGCTGGGATGAACAGGTATAAGATGCAATTTTATCTTTCTGTTGGCTCTTTTAAGAATTTTTGTAATACTTTTGCTTCTTGGTATAGGGTCCTGGCCTCTATTATGTGGACAGTGAAGGTGGACGGCTTAAGGGCACTAGATTTTCTGTTGGATCTGGTTCACCATATGCTTATGGTGTTTTGGACAGCGGGTGCGTTCTTCATGTCATACTATCTTTTCCCCTCTTCATATATACATTCCTTTTTGTCATTTTTTGCTATGCCCGAGGTTAAGCAAAAGTGCCAATATAACATATATCTGCAAATTTATATTTAAAATAATTCCTTGCCTATTTTCTAACTCACGGTACATAAAGTTCATTTAACTTATAAACGATTACCATTTAGTTTGATTTATAATGCCATACGCCTGCTTTTTCCGTTACTATTGGGTACATCTGTCGGCTGTCAATGATCATAATTCATAACACAATCTTGATTTTATGGTCTATTCTGATTGTGCTTCTTATACTTTTGAAATTTCTAGATATCGTTTTGATCTGTCTGTTGAGGAAGCTGCTGAGCTGGCTAGACGAGCAATCTATCATGCTACATTCCGTGATGGAGCCAGTGGTGGTGTTGCCAGCGGTAACACACTAAATCCCCTTACCAACCCCCCACCCCCACCCCAAACCACCCCTTATTTATGATGTTATCTTTGTTTGTGATGACCTTGGTCTTGTATTGCAGTATACCACGTTGGACCAAATGGATGGGAAAAGCTATCTGGTGACGATGTTGGAGAACTCCACTACAAGTACTACCCCGTTGAAACTGCAGTTGTGGAACAGGAGATGACTGAGGTAGCTATTGCGTGATTGAGTTACAATTTAGAACTTTTCCTATCATTTGCTTCTGATTAGTGTGTAAGACAATATAATCTACAAGATAAACCTAAACTGGTTTTGCTTTTGTAACATTTTATTTTTGAATTAAACAACTTGCTCTTATCATGTGTGCCCCCAACAAAACTATTGTTGTATCTCGATTATTCCTATGCGTACGCTACTACAAACTAATTGTGTTGGACAAGATTCATAGCGTCGAAGCCCCAGCCAATTACTACAGGTTTATTAGTTGACAGCTTTTAGCTGGAAAGACGTGCTAGTTGTTTTTGAGGTAAAGAATCTTGATTGTTATCTCTTCCCACCTCACTTGCATACATATGCATATGTGTGTTAGTTGTTTTCTAGTGGCTTTATCTTCATCAATGAGATATTCCATGCTCTATACTATCATTGTTATGTAATCTGTGTCAAATCTCTTACATAAAGTTGTGGCAATTTTTTACCTACATGTTTCACCTTTGTCTTTCTACTGTGTGTCTGTGTGTGAGAGAGTTTTTGGGTGGGGGTGGGTCTTGGAAATGTAATTGTAAGTTTGGTGGAAGTGGTCAAATAGGAAATAACTAGCATGTGATATAATTTTGTGTTTGTTTTCATTCATTTTCTTATGAGAAGATGATGAAAGATAGATTGCCTTAATAATAATATTAATTAATAATGATGAGAGTAAAATAGTGGGAGTAGAGAGGAAGCCTTTGCTTGTTAGCTAATTCAGTTTGTGAAAGATACAAAAGGGATGTTGGGACCCACCCTTGTACTTATATATGTAATTGAATTTTTAGAAACAATTGAGAAAATTTATCTTTGCTACCAAGTTAGAGATTTGTTTCTTGCTTCCACTTTTTCCAATTCTTTTTTTATATATCCACAAGACTATCATCATCATCATTTATATTATGAATGTATTATTGATCTGTATCAAATTCATAAACATATGATTCTATTAAATGTGATCTCGTGTTATTGGTGTTTATCAAATTCGTGTTCTTCATCTTTTTGAATTTTTTTAAAAAGCTGTACGGATTCTGGAATTTCAATATATTTATGAAGCTTTCGGAATTCAAATTGATCCCTAGATTTCAAAAAAAATATATATATAGTTGTTATGTACGATTTTACCCCTATTCATTTAGAAAGTGATGTTATTTCAAATAAAATGTTACTACTACAAGATTGGGATATACTATAATGCTAGAAATAGTGTAGATGTATTGGTATTGGCATTCTATCCATCGAATTAATCAATTATTATTTGTATTGGTATTCCCATTTCCCAACATAAACTGCTCTCACCCCCTGCCCTCACAGAATAATACACACACACATACTTTTGTTAGCTTCTAAGCATGTTTTCATGATTGAGAATTAGACGTATTATTTAATCATTGTTATTCCACTAAAAAAACAATTAAAGTTAATCATTGTATTAATTATTATTATTATTATGGGCAGTGAAAGTCAAAACTGCGGTGAGAAACAACAAAGTGTATAAACAAATACTACTCTGTTTCTGTCTAGTAAATGATCATTGCGTATTAATCTATACATGATGTCTATATTATACTGTGTTATAATTGTAGTAACACACACTAATTGATTATTATTTACATCTGTAATATTGTTACAAGAAAAATATAGACTCCTTTGCATTAAAGGAAATTCAATAAAAACATATGATGGCCCCTTATCAAGAAAAGACACATACATAGCAGCAAGAATATGACCAGACTACAGAGGTCGCCCCAATAGAAAGGACAACCCATCATACCCTCACTTATTACCGCCTATTTACTCTTAAGTCTTACATATACACACACACACACACATATATATTTGTATGTACATATATATGGACCACCATGCTATATATATTGCTTCTTCTCATATTCATTTCAATCCTCATTATTATTGAATTTTTTTCCATTTTTCTTCATTTGGACATAATTATTCAATGTGACAATGAATAAGAGAGCATCCTATTTCGAAATAATAAATGGGCCGAATATTCAAAGTTCTATAATTTAAGACGAATAATATCTCCATCTTAGTCTTTTTTTTAAAAACAAAAATGGTTTGTATCACCATTTATAACAACTTAATTGTGATATCTCAATTGTACACTTAATTGTCATAAGCAATTTAGTTGACCTCGGTCGCCTTTAATTAAGATGGATACAAATTAAGTTCGAGTAGCTTGATTTTTTTTTATATAAACAAAAAAATAAACAAATAATATATATATATATATACATATAAAAGAAGAAAACAAGTGAAGAAGACAGAAGAAAGAAGAGAAGCAAAAGCCTGCTAAACATCATTAACACAGACGTAAATGCTTAACACTAGAAAAGCCATCTTGCTTTTCTTCTACTCCTGAACACAATCTCTCTCTCTCTCTCTCTCTCTCTCTCTCTTATATATATGAGGGTGGGCCCATATAGTAAGTAATAGGAACCCTTCTCCAACTCCAGTCTTTTTCTCATAAATTCCCAACTTCCCACCTCCATCCCCATTTCGATCTCAGCTTTTCTTCACACAGTCTATAGCTTGTTAAAAAGTGATTCTTTATTTTCTTTCTTTCTTTCCTTTTGTTTTTTGGCTGAAAGATTCGCTCTGAGTTATCACATTCTTGAACTCGGACAACGAAAGAGAAAAGGGTCCGTCCTTTTTTTATCAGAAAGCGGCTTCTTCTTCTTCTTCAAGTCTTTTTCTGTTGCTAATTTTGTGTCAAGATTTCTTTTTTAATTTTGTTTTTTTAATGCTTTAGAAAAAGGTGTTTGTTTAGTGTGTGTACAATGTTGTGCCAAAAGCTGTCTTTTTTGCCCGCCGCTTTACTTTTGCTGAATCTTTGCCTTCAAATTAATTCTGGGGTTTCGTTAAACCCCGACGGCCTCTCTCTCCTCTCCTTAAAATCCGCCGTGGACGCCGCCACCGCCGCCGCCCTCTCCGACTGGAACGAGGACGACGCTACGCCGTGCCGCTGGTCCGGAATTTCGTGTATGAACATCTCCGGCTCCGACGATCCACGCGTCGTCGGTATATCCGTCGCCGCCAAAAATCTCCACGGCTACATCCCCTCGGAGCTCGGCAACCTAATTTACCTCCGCCGCCTGAACTTCCACGGCAACAGTTTCTACGGCTCAATTCCCGATCAGCTATTCAACGCTTCCTCATTACACAGCATTTTCCTCTACGGTAACAATCTCTCCGGTTCTCTACCCCCCTCCTTATGCACCCTCCCCCGCTTACAAAACCTCGATCTCTCAAGCAATTCTCTGTCCGGCCCACTCCCCAAATTTCTCAGTAACTGCAGACAGTTACAGCGGCTAATCCTCTCAAGAAACGATTTTTCCGGCGAAATTCCAGATGGGATTTTCCCTGAGCTAGCTAATTTAGAGCAGCTCGATTTATCCGCAAACAATTTCAACGGCTCGATACCAAATGACATGGGGGAATTGAAGTCATTATCAGGAACCCTAAATTTATCCTTCAACCATTTCACCGGAAAAATACCCAACACATTAGGGGAATTGCCACTCACGGTGAGCTTCGATCTTCGGAACAACGATTTAATCGGCGAGGTTCCTCAAACAGGGTCTTTCTCCAATCAGGGCCCCACAGCATTCTTGAATAACCCTAATTTATGCGGGTTTCCATTACAAAAGTCTTGTAAGAACAACTCGAACGTGGGTCCCGGTGTTGTTGAGAGTAGTTCGCAGGGTATTAGCGAGCGGAAGGGATTAAAGCCGGGGTTAATTATACTTATATCAGTAGCTGATGCAGTAGGAGTGGCACTTATAGGATTAGTTATAATTTATATTTATTGGAAGAGAAAAGATTCTCAAGGGTGTAGTTGTACCGGAAAAGGCAAGCTTGGAGGTAACGAAAAAACGGGTTTTTGTTCTTTCCCTTGTATGAGTGGATTTCCGAGTAATGACTCGGAAGTTGACTCGGAAAAAGGGGGCGGTGGTGGGGGTATTGGTGGGGGCGGGAGTGGGGTGATGAGTGGTGGAGAGGGGGATTTAGTGGCGATAGATAAAGGGTTTAATTTTGAGTTGGATGAATTGTTGAGAGCTTCGGCTTATGTGTTAGGGAAGAGTGGATTAGGGATAGTGTACAAGGTTGTCTTAGGAAATGGTGTTCCGGTGGCGGTGAGGCGGTTGGGGGAAGGCGGTGAACAAAGGTATAAGGAGTTTGTGGCGGAAGTTCAGGCGATTGGGAGGATAAAGCATCCGAATGTTGTGAAGTTGAGGGCTTATTATTGGGCGCCCGATGAGAAGCTTCTTATTAGTGATTTCATTTCCAACGGTAACTTGGCTTCTGCTCTTCGAGGTATGTTCGAAAATGTTTCCTCTTTTTCTACGTTTTTTCATTGTGTAGAATCTTGATTGTGACTTCATGTTAATGTTGTTTTGTTGGCAAGTGATAAATTAGCTTTTGATATGCATTAGAACACTACCTTACCCAATGAATCTAGTGTACCATGACTTTCTTTTCCGTTATCCCAAAAACAAAAACACGACTTTGAGTAAAATGTATGTTTTTCGGCTAAAGTATGCGTAAGCGTGGTTTCAATTAGATATAAAGTTGTTCGATATTCAAATTCTTTGATGATGTTCTAATATTGGGTTTATTTAGCATTTAGCACCCCATGTGTTTACTCTAATGGTCAAAAAACTCCTCGTGTTATAAATAATAGCAAACCCCCCCATGATTCGATTTTATTAGCAAACCGCCACCCTAAAAGCGCACCATTTAGAGGGTTGCGTCATGCGTGCTAAACAAAATGCATCACACGGGGTTTTCTTGCTAATATTTATAACACGAGGAGTTTTTAAGCAATTCAGTATCTCAGATTGTATGATAAGTTAGGTGTTCTAAACCCTGCAATAAAAAAATCATCACAGTTTTTACGTTCACTTCTCCCACAGGAAAGACAAGTCAACCATCCACCACCACCACCACCTTGTCATGGTCAACAAGACTCAAAATCGCAAAGGGGACCGCCCGCGGCCTAGCCTACCTCCACGAGTGCAGCCCTAGAAAATTCGTCCACGGCGACTTGAAACCCTCAAATATCCTCCTCGACAACGAATCTCAGCCGTTCATCTCCGACTTCGGCCTCAACCGTCTGATCACCATCACCGGCAACAACCCTTCATCCTCCTCCGGCGGCGGAGGCTTCATCGGCGGCGCCCTCCCCTACCTCAACCCGCCGCCACACCAGCCGGAGAAGAAAGTTAATGGCTATAGAGCCCCGGAGGCTCGAGCGGCCGGGGCCCGCCCGACGCAGAAATGGGATGTGTACTCGTTCGGGGTTGTGTTGCTTGAGATGCTGACGGGGAAGTCGCCGGAAGGTTCTTCTCCGGCGAGCTCGAGTTTTTCCGGTGAGGTGGTTCAGGATCTTGTGAGGTGGGTGAGGAAGGGGTTCGAGGAGGAGAGGGCGTTGTCGGATATGGTGGACCCCATTTTACTGCAGGAGGTGCATGCAAAGAAGGAGGTTCTTGCCGTGTTTCATGTTGCACTTGCGTGTACTGAGGTTGACCCTGAGATTCGGCCGAGGATGAAAACTGTGTCTGAAAATCTTGACAAGGTGTAGTGCAATTAATTAAAGCAAGAAATTAAGACATTCTTTGATTTCAGTTCTTGGGGAACACTAGCTAATATGTTATATGTGTAATTTAATTATCTTGTTTGTTGTTTTGCATTTGTAATGAAAATATTAAATATACTAGTGTCTGTGTCTTCAGTATTTTGATTTTCAATCAATATGTTTTTTGTCACGTGGGCTAATCCGGCACGATAAGGCCTAGGCCCATTAGGATTTGTTCATCAAACTGTTGGGCTGAAATTGACTAATTGATGATGTATTTGGGCCTTTATTTAAATAGTTTTAGTTTTTTGGAGTTTATTATTGTTTTACAGTAGAGCTTCGATAAATGAATAACTTCGCTTAAATAATAATTTATTTCGATTCCGGATCGGTGAAAACTTATTAAAGTATTAGTTAGACAATTTAATATTTCGTTAAGTTAATAGAATTTTGCTAGTCCCGACTATATTAATTTATAGATGTTTAACTGTATTTAAATTAATCAAAGTCGAAATTTAGAATAAAAAAAATTGTCTCAAAATTGAATTTTTTCCGGATAGAAATAGGCCCCAAAATTGATTTTTTTCCGGATAGAAATAGGCCAAATTGAAATTTAATTTTGTTGTTTTTGTATAAACTAGCATTTTTTCCCCGTGCGATGCTGTAGTATTATTCATGTTATATATAACATTAGTTTTCATAAACATTGCATATTAAGATTTATAATCCAAATATATAGATTAAGATTTAACAAATCGAATTTCTATCTTTACCTCTTAAGATTTGAGATATATTGATGAAAAATAGGTTACTAATAATTGTTGAAAATTATGGTAAAAAAATTAGTAGAAAAATATATTAAAAATAAATAATTACATAAACACCATTATAATTTTTTAGGGTTGTCCAGCGTTTCTTTCATTTATATATAAAATACATAATATTATTATAAGTAATTTATTTTTTTGAAAAAAAAAAAATAATTTTTGGAATTATTTTGAAAATTAATTTGAATTGAAAATTGGATTCCCACATATACTATAATTCCTATCAAATTCAGAATTTAGGTGGTGTTTGCAAATGCTTTTTGAAAGTGATTATGCAGTTTTTTTGGCTCATAATCTATTTTTAGGTATTTGCAAAATCAACTTTTGCTTTGCTTCTCTTAAAATAATTTGCTTTAAGCTATTTTTTTAAAAGCACCCCTAACTTTTCTATTTAAGTTCATTTTCTGGAATATTTGCAAATACCCCCAACTTTTAGAAATAAACACTTAGGTGGTGTTTGCAAATGATTATTTAAAAGCAGAAGTTAGTGATTGTGATTTAAGTTAGTTTTAAGTGCTTATTTTTAAAAGTTGGGGGTGTTTGCAAATATTTCAGAAAATGAACTAAAATTGAAAAAGCAGGGTTAATGGTGCTTTTAAAAAAATAGCTTAAAGCAGATTATTTTAAGAGAAGCAAAAACAAAAGTTGATTTTGCAAACACCTAAAAACAGATTATGAGAAAAAAAAACCGCATAATCACTTTCAAAAAGCATTTACAAACACCACCTTAAATCATAATTATTAACTTCTGCTTTTAAATAATCATTTACAAACACCACCTTATAGTTAAAGAAATTGTTTCCAACGTCGAATTTTATTTAGAGGCGGCCTGATTATTGATTATTCAAAAATAAATATATAAATAGGATAACTATATATACAACTCTCTCACATGCTTTAAACCAAAAAAATAAAAAATACGAACTCTTTTTCACCTCTCCACCGGTAACTAAGTCCGCCGTGAAGCCCCTCACCGCCCTCACCGTGAACCGCTACTACTTCTCCTCTGCCGTCAATCACCCTTCCTCTCGCTGCCACAACCCAGTCCTACAGCTCCTCTTATTTATTCATCACCGCCGCGAAGCAGTCGCACCGTATTTATAAAGTTGGGAATTTCATTATTCGTGTAAGTTTAATCACGTTAATTTATTTCAATAAAGAAAAGAAACAACTATTGCTCCTGATTTTGGTAACGGTGTTACGAAAATCAGGATTTTAATCAGGCTTTTGATAATAGGGAGGGAAATTATGATTTTAATCAGGAATTTTGAAAATAGGGTTTTGAATCTTTATCTCTGAATGATAATTGAATCTGATGAATGATTATTCGAATTGCAGTATTGATTATTGGAAGTCTGCTTCAGAAGACCTAAAGTAAAACAGACATGGAGGTTAGTGTTCCATGCTATTCGAGCATTCTTATGGTTGACAAATATTTTTATTACATATGCTTACAAAATATTTTATTGTTTTTCTTTAATTTCAGAAGAATGGAGAGGGTGGGATAGTTGATCCAAATATGACTACAGATACCTTAGTACCAGATGATTCCAGCATTGGTGGTTTGCTTGTGCCAGGGAAGGATAAAGTAGTGTTCAGACCTCAGAGGAAGTCAATCTTAGGTATGAGTTCTTATTTTCGTGGTTTAGAGTTCCAGTCTGATTTTTGGTCTAGATTAGGAGTTTCCGGTGTATAATCTGAAACATTTAAATTCAGATTGTGACGATGGTGTATATAGTATTATTTCTTCTCATTGTATAATCTTACTGTGACAGGGCTTGACGTTCTTGCCAATGCAAAACGTTTGGAATCAAAGGTTGAGGGTTCATTTAAGGTTCCCAAAGAAAGAGTTGCCTCAATAGCAGCATCTCTCGATGAAGACGAGGAAAATTCTTCTTCAGGAATTGATGAAGTGGATAATAGCACGTCTAATACCGTACGCACTTCCGCTAATAGGCGATACCGTGAATTAGCTTCAAGTGGGGCATCTGATTCAGGTACAATATATTTATAGTGTATTATGTTGAAACAATTAATTAACACTAACCTAGTTTTGATAAAATCATTTACCTCCCAGTCACTAGTCCTGCACCACGAACAGATTGTCACTGTGTAGATGCATAAGCTCAACTGACAAAATTAAAGTCAAAACTAGAGATTATCAGCTAAAACAGTTGGTTGATCTTACTTTTTATTACTGGTCTGTTCATTCATTAGTAATCCGTCCAATGCACTTTCAGGAAGTCTTGTAACTGAAGAATTACAAACTCGTGAAGCATTCTCTCGGCATCGTGCAGATAAACATATGAAGGTACGTGCATATTTTCTTGTGATTCTTTTACATCTTATTTTCCATTATTTTATTGTGGCACGCTCAGCTGATATGTTATGATATGATGAATATGAGTGCTAGATAATTGTTTCTGATTCAAGTGTCATTCATATTATTTATGTCCTCACTATTAATTTCATTCATTTGCAATCTCTTTATTGTGGAAATGTTTGACCACTTTATGGAATGTGTACGATATTCCGTCAATGATATCCAGAATAGATTGAGATTTTTTGCTACATTAGTTCTGTGTTTTATTTTCCCTCTGATATGAGGTACTTGTTGAAGCTAATCATGATGTTGGAATTGTCTGCACAAATACTCCTAGTTTTGACAGTTGAATAGTAGACAGATAATTGAATGAGTTTTCGTCAGGCTTCTATACGAACACAACCTTTATTGATGGCTACGGTGTTGTTCAGTTGTTCACCACTTGCTAACGATGTTTTAGGTTCCAAACGCGTCGCCCCGAAGTTCAAGGAACAGGAGTCCTAGTTCAGATTATTCGAACCATGATAGAAGCAGAAGCAGAAGCAGAGATGGGGAATACTACAAAAGCTCTAGTGGCTCTGACAGGAGAAGCAGGACTCATAGAGAGTCGTCTCATGGTCGAGAAAGAGAGCATGGTGGAGACTACGGAAGAAAGAGAAGTAGATATGATAGGTCTACGAGGTCACCTGGTATGCCTACTTTTCAGTTTTACTATTTTAAAGGCCTTTAAATGTTCTTATCTCTTCCTTTAACTTTGATATGTGTTAAATTCAAGTACGATATGTGGTTTTACGTTCTTGAATATAAAGTAAGAGAAGTTTGGGCTTAGTGAGTCAATGTTTTTAATTCTCTATGACAATGAATCTATTACAGGCAGATCTGACTGGGATGATGGACGATGGGAATGGGAAGATACCCCACGTAGAGATGACCGCCATCAAAATTTTCCATCCCCCATGCTTGTTAGGGCCTCACCTGACGCCCGACTTGTTTCCCCATGGTTGGGAGGGCGTACCCCTAATTCTTCTGGTAATATATCATAATTTTGTTATATTTATTTACGCTCTCGCTTTTAAATTGTAATATTCGCTAGGCAAGTTTTTGCCGAGTATTAACTAATAACTAATAAGAAAAATGAATATCATTAAAACAGCTGCATCTCCTTGGGATAGCTTTGCTCCTTCACCCACTCCTATTCGGGCATCAGGGTCCTCTGTTAGGTCTTCAAATTCCAGATATGGTGGCAAGTCTGATCACTTCAACTCTTCAAAGCGGCAATCGGCTGAGGTTTTGAGTTACTCTTTTTAATAAAAAAAATTCCCTTTTTATGTTCATTGTGTTCTCTTATATGTCATTGGGAACTTCCTTGGAATTCTTAGTATTTTCCCCATCTTTTTAGTAACTTCTTTTTTGGTCTAGGATGGAGATAATGGCCCAGAAAATATATATGAAGAGGAGAATCATGAGATATCAGAGAGCATGCGTTTAGAGATGGAGTACAATACTGATCGAGCCTGGTAATATTATCTGAATAGTTTTTTTCGTGTATCTTCAAGATTCATTGCTTCATAGTAAAATATATTTGCATGATGGTTGACTATGAATATACATGTGTACTTGTTTCACGTCTGCGTAGATGATTAATGTAGCTTTGAGTGGATGAAAAAGAGAGATTACCCATGTAAATAAATGAATTTATGTTTAGATTGTTAATTTTGCGTTGAAGAAAATTTTAATTCCAAAGGAAGTTAGTGAATACATCTTCCATCTATATGTTTGGGAAGAAGTATCAAAATGCATTAGAAGAGGAACTATTTAAGTCAAGTTCAGTTTGATAATGAATTATATATGTTATGTTACAGGTATGATCGAGAAGAAGGCAGTAATCTATATGGTGATGATAACTCCTCAGCTTTTCTTGGTGATGAGGCATCTTTTCAGAAAAAAGAGGCAGATATAGCTAAGCGACTGGTATGATTTCACATTGTTTAGCTTGAGGTGGTTTAGTTAATTAGATGAAGGAAATTTTCCAACTGGCTAGTGTTTTTACTTGGCATTCAGAAAGTTTTTTCCTAAGAAAGTATAATCGTAGCAGCCCAACACTAGTAACAATTTTCTCTGTTGTTGCGTGCAATTTGGTATTCCTTGTCGATGGTAGAAGCCGATTCTGTTTTTTTCTCCTCCTCCTATGTACATGTTATGTTCTTCATATTCCAGCAAATATCTCAAAATGCTAGACCATTAAGAGACTTGGTGGTTTCCTGGTCTTATATGTTGTGTGTGTTTCGAGACGGGGTTGTTTAAATTTTAGTTCTTAACGTAAATCTCCATTTGGGTCCTATATGTGCCAGCTTGTATTAGTTATTTTCCATGATCTTACTAAGCCTACTGTTGACGATTGAGTTCTATCACGTTATGTACATAGTCACTGTTGATAGTGAAGTTGGCTCTAGAATTCATTCTATGCCTGACTTTAAAATGTGAAGTTTGTTAGTGTACAAATGCAATGCCATTTTCTCTCAAGATATTTGTACTTGCACATGAACTCACAACCTGGTGGCTTATACATAGTACTCTACCTCATATGAATACAATTCAATTTGACAGTTGTTGAACTTTTATAGTGTCTGTCTGAAAGTATATGTATGTTCAACTATAGGTCCGGAGAGATGGAAGCAAGATGTCTCTTGCACAGAGCAAAAAATTTTCGCAGCTAACTGCTGATAATGCTCAATGGGAGGACCGACAACTTTTGAGATCAGGAGCTGTTAGAGGAACTGAGGTGCAGACTGAGTTTGACAATGAGGAAGAAAGGAAGGTTATTCTTCTTGTGCATGGTAGGTCCCAGTTTGTTTACTTTTATATTATATGTGACTTGATCTTTAAATAACCTTAGAAGCAAAGTTGCTATCATTTGTCTGGAGTTTCTTAATATCTCTTGTAACAGATACAAAACCCCCTTTTCTTGATGGGAGGATTGTTTTCACCAAGCAAGCTGAGCCCGTTATGCCATTAAAAGACCCCACATCAGATATGGCTATAATATCACGAAAAGGCTCCAATCTGGTTAGGGAAATCCATGAGAAACAGAGCATGAACAAGTCACGGCAACGTTTTTGGGAGCTAGCTGGTTCGAAGCTAGGTGAAATATTGGGTGTTGAGAAGACTGCGGAACAGGTATGATGCATGCCAAAGTTGAATCAGACATTATTAATGATGCTCAATCTTTTAGTTTTGTCCATGGATTTATCTGAAAATCTTTTTGCATCCATTACTAGATTGATGCAGATACCGCTGTAGTGGGCGACGAAGGTGAAGTTGATTTCAAAGAAGAAGCCAAATTTGCACAGCATTTAAAGAAGGATGAAGCATCAAGTGATTTTGCTAAATCAAAAACATTAGCGCAACAACGACAGTACTTGCCTATTTTTTCTGTACGAGAGGAGTTGTTACAGGTTTGAAGCCCTATCTGTTTCTTATATCTTAGAAATGGCCAGCATAATTTATAGCAGTAGAAGGATTAGATGGTAATATGTTGTCTGAGAGGTGATGGTGTGTATCAATCTCTCTAATGTCTCATGTGTTTCACTCTCTTTATTCATCTATTTGATTCCTTAGTTTCCCCTTATATTGGGTAACTTGCTCCTGGTGAATAGTGAATGAATGGAGGAAGAAGAGGGTAGGGTGGTTGTCTTGTTCACTTATATTTTTATCGCCCAATTTTTTTTTAGGTGGTAAATCTAGTCAAATGTATATAACTAACAAGCTTAGACAAAGTGGGGGCCTGTCAGGTCACTCATTTAAAATCATCTGTTTATTCTGCCAACGTCAGCATCTCTTCTTATTGAAATGCAGTTATAATAGCAATATTTGGAGATCACTAATTGCCGATTAATCTCATCTTTTACAAATGCAGGTTATCCGTGAGAATCAGGTGGTGATTGTGGTTGGTGAAACTGGTTCTGGAAAGACAACACAATTAACCCAGGTTTGTTCAAAGTCTATCTGCTTGTTAGAATCCTCATCTATGTGCATTTTTAAAGACTTTTTGGTTCTTTAGTGAATGAATCCCCCAGTTACCTGACATGTGATTGTTTGCAGTATCTTCACGAAGATGAATACACAACCAATGGCATTATTGGTTGCACTCAACCAAGGCGTGTAGCAGCCATGAGTGTTGCCAAAAGAGTCAGCGAAGAGATGGAAACTGAACTCGGTGGTAAGGTTGGGTATGCAATTCGTTTTGAGGATGTTACTGGACCTAAAACTGTTATTAAGGTAATAACTCTCTCAATCTTTCTCCATTAAGATTTTTGGTTACTTTTTTAACAAGCCACTGCCTAGTATCCTGACATTCAAACATCATCATTCATCTTTCTTTTGCAGTACATGACTGATGGTGTGCTTCTGAGGGAGACGTTAAAAGATTCTGATCTGGATAAATATCGGTACGATTTTATGATTCTATGATGTTTCTTGGGACCTTGGGCATGTGAATAGCGTGTGTGTTATAAAATAGTTCATCTATAATCATTTCACAAATTTTTTAAGAGTCAAGCAAATAAAAAAAAAAATCGTATACGCGTTTTGCTAAAAATTGCTAAAATTCTCAAATTGTTTTTTAAAACTCCAATATATACCATAGAAGATGTTTATGCATAAGTAGTCAAAAAATAGTTCATCTAAAAATTATTTCACTATTTTTGTAATAATGAAGCAAAATCACAATAAATCGTATACTATATAGCACACGTTTTTTGCTAAAAACTGTTGAAATGTTCAGTGTTCTTTTTACATTTTTTAACACTCAAATACTAAGTATAAAAGATGTTTATGCATTAGTAGTCAAAACATAGTTCATCTAAAAATTATTATAATATTTTTTTAACAGTCCAGCAAAATCACAAAAAACTGTATACACGGGTTTTGCTAATTAGCTAAAATGTTCAAATCTTTTAATTTTTTTATGACACTTGATGATGTTAATGTATTAGTCAAGAAATTAAACATCTAAAAAGTGTTTGACTAATTTTTGAACAGTCAAACATCACGAAACAATTGCATACTAACCACACGTGTTTTGCTAAATGTAACTGATTATGTTTACTTTATCATGTAGAGTCGTTGTAATGGACGAAGCACATGAACGGTCTCTAAGCACAGATGTGCTCTTTGGTATCCTCAAAAAGGTTGTTGCCCGACGTCGTGATTTCAAGCTTATTGTAACTTCTGCTACTCTCAATGCTCAGAAATTCTCGAACTTCTTTGGGAGGTAATTCTATTTGCTCTGGCTAGTCTATCAATGTCTACTATTTTCTTCCTTCTTCTACATCATGATCTATTTACTATTCTCCTTGCAGTGTACCTATATTTCACATTCCTGGGAGAACTTTTCCAGTGCAAATCTTGTACAGTAAAACACCTCAAGAAGATTACGTTGAAGCCGCAGTTAAGCAAGCCATGACTATCCACATCACAAGTGCACCAGGTGACATACTAATCTTCATGACCGGTCAAGATGAGATTGAAGCAACATGTTATGCTCTGGCGGAACGCATGGAACAGCTTGCCACAGGAAAGGAAGTTCCAAAGCTGTTGATTCTTCCCATATACTCCCAGCTCCCAGCTGACTTGCAAGCGAAGATATTCCAAAAAGCTGAAGATGGGGAACGCAAGTGTATCGTTGCTACAAATATTGCCGAGACATCTTTGACCGTGGATGGAATCTTCTATGTCATCGACACAGGTTATGGTAAAATAAAGGTCTACAACCCTCGTATGGGTATGGACGCTCTTCAAGTCTTTCCTGTCAGTCGAGCTGCCTCTGACCAGCGAGCTGGACGGGCTGGAAGAACTGGGCCGGGAACTTGCTATCGCCTTTATACAGAAACTGCATATCTTAATGAAATGCTTCCGAGTCCCGTGCCGGAAATTCAACGAACCAATCTCGGTAATGTGGTTTTGTTGCTCAAGTCTTTGAAAATCGACAACTTGTTAGATTTCGACTTTATGGACCCCCCTCCTCAAGAAAATATCCTCAACTCCATGTACCAGTTGTGGGTCTTGGGTGCATTAAGCAATGTCGGAGATCTGACAGAACTTGGTTGGAAGATGGTGGAGTTCCCCCTCGACCCTCCTCTTGCTAAGATGCTTTTAATGGGGGACAGGCTAGGATGCACAAACGAGGTTCTGACAATCGTATCAATGCTTTCAGTACCGTCTGTTTTCTTTAGACCAAAAGATAGGGCAGAGGAGAGCGATGCTGCAAGGGAAAAATTCTTTGTGCCAGAATCGGACCATCTTACCCTTCTAAACGTATACCAGCAGTGGAAATCCAATCAGTATAGGGGTGATTGGTGTAATGACCATTATCTGCATGTCAAAGGTTTACGCAAGGCTAGAGAGGTGAGATCTCAGTTACTAGATATTCTAAAGACACTGAAGATTCCACTCACATCGTGTGGTCCAGATTGGGATGTAGTTAGAAAAGCTATATGTTCCGCTTATTTCCATAATGCTGCGCGATTAAGGGGTGTCGGTGAGTATGTGAACTGCAGAAACGGAATGCCGTGCAATTTGCACCCTAGCAGTGCGATATACGGTTTGGGTTATACACCGGATTATGTGGTGTATCATGAGTTGATTTTGACATCGAAAGAGTACATGCAGTGTGCGACTGCAGTTGAACCCCATTGGTTGGCTGAGTTGGGGCCCATGTTTTTCTCAGTGAAGGATTCTGACACGTCGATGCTGGAGCACAGGAAGAAACAAAAGGATGAGAAAACTGCAATGGAGGAAGAGATGGAGAATTTGAGGGCTTTCCAAGAGAAGAGGGAGAAGGAGAGAAAGGAGAGAGAGAGGATTAAGAGACAGAAGGAGCAGCAATCAGTTTCGATGCCTGGGTTGAAACAGGGGAGTTCCACTTACTTGAGGCCGAAAAAAATCGGCTTGTAAAAAAATCTAAAAAAATCTATATTTTTTATGTACATTTTTGGTGTTGTTGATTAATGCGCGACTGGATGATAAACATTTACCCTCTCGTTAAGCAAGCACACATCGTGTCTGTTCCTCATCTCATTTTTCTACTTCCCTATGAACTATGAAGAGAGACATTATTATATTGGCTTTTGAGAAGGACTAATGAAATGTCTTTTTCGTTATTTGTAATCGCCAACTTTTACGTATCGACTATAGCTTGGTCGGCCGTCCTTCAAACTTCGATTAGCTTTCCTTTTTGTTCCTATCATTTTCACCACCTATTCGGTATTTTTGTTAGTTTGGCCCTACCATTGGATGTATTGATTTGTAATCTCTCGATCTAGTGGATTGGAGTGTAATGTTTTGGGGATGTAGGACTCTTACTGAGTTCCAGCCTCTTAATCTTAATGTGTTTTTCTTCACTTTTCAGTGTGTGGTTAGTGTGTTTAATTTGTTTGGAAGATGTTAATGTATAAATAGTCAAAAAATAGCTCATCCACAAAACAAACACTAATTTTCGAATAGTGATGCAAAATCATGAAAATCCTATACTATAGCACACGCGTTTTGCTCAAAATCGCTGAAATTTTAAAATATTTTTTTTAATATGTTTTATCACTCAAATATATACTAAAAAAGATGTTAATCCATAATTAGTCAAGAAATTATTTATCTAGAAATTTGTTTCAGTAATTTTTGAACAATCCACCAAAATCACAAAAAAATGCTGAAATGTTCAAATAAGAAATCAATGAGCCATCATCATATCAACATAAGGCCAATTTAGTTCAACACTATGCAATATCTTAAAAGGCATCTTCAACAGCAATGTATGCATGCACACTGAGCCAATAGAAAACATATTTAAAATATTGAGAAACTAATTTAGAAAACCTAATTCTTAGAAGATGTCTTCTTCTTTGGGCCAGAATTAGCAGGTTGCGGCTTGGGGTGCTTTTCGGCCTCGTTTGGGTCCAACCACTTCATAGGGTTGCGGTTGAAGAACGGCCAGTTGGGAACTGTAATCAGAGAAGTTAAAACCACACCGGCAGTGTAAACAAGCATCATCGTCTGAAACGAGCCCAATACATAGCCTGCGATGAATGCCACTACTGCAAAAATTACCAACATCAGCTGCATCAACTGCTCCGCTACTTTCTGCCCTTGCCAATCCATCTACGAGCCAATCATAACAAATGAGCTCAATACCAACAATTTTACACATCAAAATACACATTTTAGACTATTTATGTTATATTTCAATTGAAGTATCGAGAATTCATGGATTTCAAGACTATTGTCTGCCTAAATTTATCCGCACAAATTTCCTCCCAATTACAGTAAAATCTAAAGATAAATGAATTAGGGAACTTAATTATGGACAATCTGTACATTTATAAATTCCCAAATGAAAGAAAGATCATTTTGCAAAAACTGTAATTTTCACATTTGTGTATAAATTCAAGAGGCCTTTCGATTAGATTCTTCGTGCCCTAAACAAATTGAAGTTAAACAGCTCGAATCCTTAAAAATCAGCGACCAAATCAATTACCAGGTAACTGAAATTCATGAATCGAACATCAAATATTAACAAAATAAAAACCAAATCACTCCCAATAACCTAAAACTCCCGTTAATCGTAGAAAAGCATCGAAGTAGTCTAGTTATAATTAATCCATATACACTCGATTGTAGAGACGAGTACACAATTAAACTAGAAAACAGACACAATTGAATTATGAATACGTAAACATATAATGCGCATATATATCCAGAGAGAGAAAGAAGGTGTGCTCACCGGAGAAATGACGACGGAATTAACCCCCAAAGTAATGAAATTTGCCGTAGACAACCACTGGGTTTCTTTTTCAGAACAGAAATAGTGACGTGTTGAATTTTTTTCTGACCGCTGGATTGTGAAATAAATATACAGTGAGTAAATTAATTGAATAATACGTCAACCGTCGATGAAATACGGTGATCTTATTGGGCCTGCAATTCAACTGAACCACTTGTCGATTAATTGGGCTGATGTTCATGTAATCCAACCGAATAATAACCAATTTCGTGTTTGTCCATTGTAATTTTAAGATTAATAAAATCGCTTGAATAATAATTTCTTTTAATCCCAATTTGGGGAACCTATTAAATTATTTGTTCGTTATGCATCTCTAATCGATAGTGATGTAACAACGCAATTACGAATAAATCTAAAGATATTGAGCCCAAAAATAATTACGAATAAACCTTCAAATTATCAGAGATACTGAGCCCGAAAATATCATTTGAAAGCATTTCTCAGATCAAAATTGTATCATTCACATGTTATTCTGTTGCAATTTCAAACCAGAGAGAAAAAGAGGGCAAGAACTTAATAAAAATGATCATAATATCCTGTGATAATAATATAGTGGTCGGGCAAATAGATAATAACAGCATAGATACCGCAAAATACACCACCACTGATGATTTTGAAAACCAATAAAGCATTTTACCAATCAGCATTCAACAAAAGGCATATGATAAATCCAAAATATCCTCTAAAGGTAACAAAAATAATTATCTCAACAACAGAATTCAAATTTGAAAAAAAACACCACAGATGAAAGACAAATTCAAAACTTGAACTAATATAATCCAGCAAAAATCAACAACGATTCTCAAGACCTAGTTTTGGATACTTTAGAAATCTTCTGTTCAGTCTCAGGCTCCTTTTTCACAGACTCTTCCTTTTCGGACAGAGTCAATTCAATGTGGCATGGTGATGACATGTAGGCTGACAAGAAAATATATTCATGTTTAGTTCAAAATTAATCTCATTATAATCCGAAAAAAAATAAAATAAACACAAAAGTCGCTTACGATTAATTCTTCCATGGGCACGGTATGTGCGGCGCCTTTGCTTCTGAGCCTGGTTAACCTGAATGTGAGAAATGAAAAGTGCATCCACATCCAAACCTTTCACCTGACGATTAATAATAATAATAATAATAATAATAATCAGTATTAGATCTGAAACAAAGAAGAGAATGCAAAGAAAAAGATATCAAGGAAATAGAAATGAAGGTACCTCGGCATTGCTCTCAGCATTCTTGAGCAAGTCCAAGATAAACTTGGCGGATTTCACGGGCCAGCGACCCTGACCATTAGAATGTCTGTTCTTGGCCTGAGCAGTACGGCCAACACCACGACAGAAACGAGTGAAAGGAATAGCCTGCTTGTGGACAAGCACATCTTCCAAGTATCTCTTGGCTTTCACTAGGGGCAACTTCCTGATGGCGTGCGCTGTTTCCCTTGTGTTCTGCATACAAAATAAGTATGTTGCAAAGTGGTAAATTAGTTCCGACCATTCGATATTACCATACATTGGCAGTTGATGAAACCTTCATATTATCAAGTGTGTAATTCATTGCAGTTTAACATAGCTGAAATATAGTGCAGAAATTTACACAAAAGCACCAATGTGTAGTTAAAGATCTATGGATGATCACAAGAAACCTAAACTCAGCAACAGAGATGGGACTCTGCAGTTTTACATAGCTTCTAAAAAATAAAGTCTACAAAGGTTTTTCATCACTCATTTGCCTATCAAAATATACAACTTACCTAGAGTATAAAACAAGATGCAGCCAGAAAATATCTAACCATTCTTAAATTGGGTAAACCATTGGCAAATGCAAGCATCACTAACGTAGAATTGTTTACTGTAACATCAATCATGAGAACAAGTCATGAGGTTTCACCCAATAACATTGTCGAAAATGACCCTAGTTTTTTTCCATCAGATTACACTCATATCACTCCAAATCACACTTAGCATAGCAAAAAACTTGACCAGTTGCAAAATTTAAATACAATGGTTTAAGAATAATTAAATGACAACACAAGAGATTTATCAGTTAATTACACAAACAATCAACAGAAACACAATTTCGCATACCATACATGTAATGGACTCGAATGAAACATAATAATTGGTATCTACATATCAAGCAGAATCAGACTTGAAGTTTTTTACTGGACGACTAAACAACCGTAGGAAAAATTACCTTGAAATGAACCCTGAGATCGGATCCCCTAGCCTTGCAAGCTGCGATAAACAATATGAACAAAACCTAATCAGCAAATACACTTTCCCCAACAAAATAAATAAATAAAAATCATTTAAAACGTATAAAAACCCCAGCGATTAAGATGAACAAAAGAAAAACAGCGAAGAAGCTAAGAGATTACATTTGGTGGCATTGTCGGGCTCTCTGGAATACTTCACCTGAAAATTTACAACAGAAACGAAAATATTAAAATCTATAAACAAAACAATAAATGAAAAACAATATTCTTCAGAAGCAACGTCAGATTTAGTGTAGGAATGGAGTGATGTACCATTGTTTTTGCTGCTTCTGCGGCGAGCGGGACTACTGAACTTAGGGTTTCTTTTCTTCAGAAGAAGAAGCCAAGTATTGGTTTATATTATGTGAGCCCTAATGGGCTGTGGGCCTCATTTTCTGGGCTATTAGTATCGTTTATAAATTTGGGCCGTAATGAATTGTGTAAACAGAGAAAATAGAAATTGAGGGTGCAAACTTCAATGTTTATACTTCCATATATTTTTATTTAGTTTAAGTTTTTGATTAATTGTATTAGATTTACATCTCATGCGATTAGTACTATTAAGTTATAGGTTGCGGCTGTATGCAAGACTAATTCCACTTGTGCAAGATCAAATTAAAATTTTCAATGTATAAATACTATAATACCCTTATTTATTAAAAAAATAAAAAATTCTAAATATGCAAGACCAAATATTCAAAAACACAAACAACCCTATCACAAGACCACAAAACCACATGACCAACTCTCATCTTCTCCATCTTCCAAAACCCACAAGACCTTTCTCCTTCCTCCTCCATTAACCCACAAAACCTAGAAATTCAAAATTATCAAAGCTCAACAAATCTTACAAAGATGGCAAGTATGGAGCCAGAAGACATCAAAATAGAAGATTCTACGATGGAAGAACCCAAGAATGTATGCATTTATGGGTTTTTTAGCTAGAATATCGATTTTCCAAAAAAAATCCCGCGCAAACGAATTCGACATGTACAGGTCGAATTTTACAGGTAAAAATCGACATTTAGATGTCGATTTTGAGGTATAAAATTCGACATTTAGATGTCGATTTTGACGTATAAAATTCGACATTTGAATTTGTGCTATAAATTCGACATGTCAATGTCGATTTTTACCTATGAAATTCAACGCTTAAGTGTCGATTTGTAGCATAGTTTTTCGACACCTTGGTGTCGATTTTTGTTTTTTTCTCATTATTTGTATTTTGGTCTTACATGAGAAAAAAAAAAGCCAATTTAATTTATGGGCATACTTGTCATTCCATCTTAATAAAATAAAATCTTTTGGAATCTTTCTTTAATTTGGTCTTGCACAAGTGGAATGAGTATTGCATATAGCCGCAGCCTAAGTTATATTATTAACTAAATAATAAGGACTACTATGATGTTTGTTTGACAAGATTCGTACTTACTCAAATTCGATATAAAAGTTGAAACCTGCAATCAAATGCTGAAATTTTATTAAATTATTAACACCGGATTGATTATTTTTGTAGAGATGAAGGAAATAATTTCACCTTAGAATCATAGGTAAATTTTGCCAAGTACGTTATATATAAATCATACATCCAAATTTTATATTAAACGTAAATTTTCAATTATGTCCATAATTTAATAATAATAATAATCATATTATATTCTATAGCATTTGAGAGATAATGTCATTTTTTTTCCAGTCATAATATATTAATTTGTTTTCCAGATAAATCTTAAACGTGCTAACAAATAATCCTCAAAATTGTTCGTAGCACACTTGAGATGAAAAAAAAAAAAAAAGAGAGGCCAAATGCAAATCAGAAGACATAGGAAGACATGAAACTTGTGAAGGTAGTGACGTCCATCCAACTCGGAAAAAGGCCTTTCAACTTCTTCGTCGATTCTGTTAAATATAAGTCTACTACAGCAATATCGACTCTCAATGGTTCCGAACTGCTGGCCTGCATATGAAAACACTAGGAGGTTACAGTGAAGTTTAATGATAATATAATCATATGCTTTAAGATAATATATCCCAGAGGCCAGAATAATAGTTCACATTTAAATGAGTGGAAATTCGACACTTTGTTTACCTCTAACCAGAAAGTCCAGTTGTCATGGCTTGAACCACTCAGCCTACATATGTATGACGGTGGACGGTTACCAACTCTTACCGGAGCTGTCAAAGATTACAAGAGATTAATTAGCATTTGAAAAATAGAGACAAATGATTTACGAGATCTGGGACGAAGAAACTCATCGAATTACCTGGAATGGTGTTATTTGCAAATGACCAATTTGACAATGGACCTGTAATGTTAAGGACTGCAACCCACACCTCCTTTAAAGACCTGCCAGACATAAATACGTATTATACAGTGTTCAAGAGCATTTTAATCTCAAGAGTTCTTTATAATGGAACTAGTTTATTGTGCATCATTAGCAAATATTCATTATCTTTTACGAACTTAGAAAGTTTACCCCGTTGAAAATTCCAGGTTGACTCTTCGAGATCCTCCATCAGTTATTACTGGGGATCTGGCAGTTGTATGCGGGAAATATCTGTACAGCTTCGAAATTTCCTCAGTTTTTGCGGGAAACTTCAAGCTTCTTGAGAACAAAGCAGATATTGGAAAAATACCCTGCAAAAGTGCAGCAATTTGATCTCATGTATCCCGCTTTCCACTAAAATCACGACTTTTAGATTTAATTTCGTTAGAAGCCCATGTCAGCATCGGCCAGAGAATATCTGGTATAGCTCTTGATTTTACACGTGAATAAAATCCATAATAGACGACCACATTTCATCGAGATCGAAATAGACAGAAAATCTTAAGAAAGTACCTTCCATGTCTCTAAATCTGACTGTTTAACGGTATCAAAACTCAACTCACGATTGCCATGCAGTTCCTTCGCCACCTCAGGGGCATGTTCGAAAACAAACATCAGGGAATTGGAGTCAACTACAGCAAAATCAAAACTAGCATCCAATATTTGATTTGAATCTGTCAAATGGATAAATCAAATCATTGGTAATAATTATTCCAGTATTTAAAAAAGAAATTAAAACAAAAATGGGCTGATCCGTTAGTACCTCTAGTCTGAACTGTATGCTGGAAAACAATCCTTTTAGGTGCATCTTTGCTGTATGGAAATAATTGTGAAGATACAGCCAAAGCAAGAACACTTCCATGCAGCAAAAATAGCACAATTGATGATTTTGTCAACCATTTCCCGACAACAGGTAAAAGAGGACCGAAACACCAGCCTGTCACTAATCCAACAACAGCTGCAACTATTGCATCCGGAACAAAATACCCTGAAAATAATTTCAAAATATTCCTATAGTTGATTGTCTTAAACATGCATAAGAGATCAGAAAATACAACCACGGTCATATTATTGCAAACAGTTTAACAAAGAATATATTACAAGTCCCTAGATTTTTTGTCGTAGAGGTGCAGAAAAGCTGTATAACTAACCATATGGAGGTGGATGAGAGCCTGTCATGCCCATTTTCTCGATCAAGAACACAGCAAGAAATCCACCAAAGTATACGGAGTACGTTAGGCAAGGTACTAAAGGGATCACATAACATGCTGTTGACCTGAAAGAAACATCTTGAGGGTACTAAAAACAGCAACAAATCTTATCGCGAGGTTTGATTATAGCAGAGTCAGGTTATTGTACACATATAACCAGTTACCAAATACTAGGTTATTGTTACATTATGGGCCAAGGCAAAGAAACAAAGTTCCGGAACATGATTTAAAATGGCACCTGAGAGATTGGTGACCAAAGAACTTAGTTGATAGATAAAAGCAGATCCACGCGGGAAGCATAAAAGCTGATAGAAGAAATGTAACGAAACCTCCACTCAATCCAGACACAAGGTACGCCTGACGTGAGGAAGTTTTATCAGCAATTCATGTATTCGGAAACTAATGTTATTAAGAGACAAAACAAAAGCATATACTAGTATTCAAACAAACAAATAGAAATTTATATCATATTAAGTAAAATAAGAAGTAATTTCACACACCATAGTCAAGAGGGAGTAGAACCCAAATGCTCCCCAAAACCTTGCTTCATCAGCCAATTCCTGCAAAATATGTCATATTATAACTTTGCAAGTTCAATGGAAGAATTTGCCGAAAATTACATGATCGCAAACATTATAAAAGTATTCCCACACTTTCCATAAGTTGCATAAAACAGAAAATAACAAAGAAGCATCTTCCAATAATATTTTGAATCAACAGATGTAATGGAGTATGGGACCTATATATCAAGACCAAATAAGACTGAGCTATAATCATATAAGCACACACCTCTCTTGATAATGCAAGAGTGTTAACATCCTGAGAGAGAGGAAATTGTCTCCAAAAAAATCTTGGAACCAACAGACCAACTAAGGAGCATGGTACAAACAGTAGAAAAGCCAAATATGGATTAGCAAACCTACATGAACAAAGAAAAACAAGTGACAAGGTTAAAAAAAATTTAAAAATCTCTTATTCTAACAAGAATAGAGGGTAACTGTGAGAAACAGAAATACATAATGGAGATTTTTTTTTAATTTATAAAATGTTGAAAATGAGCAAGGATGAATCCATTATCAAAGTGAATCAATAAGATAAAAGCAATAGCAGGAGGCTGAACACATACCAATTCATCGATTGTCTAGCAAATATCAACCGCAAGATAGAAAAGGTTACTGGAAAAAGAATAGCGAGTATAATCCCGCTGGCATGGAACAACAATCCTGCATCAGAACAAGTAACTGCTTTATTGCAAAAGTAAAACTACGAGATTTAAAAGAACCGTAACAGAGAAAACCAACAACATAATCTTAAATTTCAATACATAATCAATTAATCATTACCTTTAAAAAAGTCGCAGTAGGATCTGAAGGAACGGAGTAAACTCCCGTTTGGCAAGCGCAACAAAACTGGCATAAGGAGGAAGATAGCAAGTGGAATACTGTGGAATACCAGAGCTTGCTTTCTTGAGTAAAAGACCTGAATAAGTTTATACATGTAAATCATCATGCATTAGTGTATTGCCTTTTGTTACAGAGCTTCAGTTTGCTCGTGAAAATTATTAGCCAACTGAAGCTTAAACCATGTTTAGGGCCTACCATGAACTGCGCAAAGTAATCAAAGAAAACTGGTCTTTCGCCTTTGGATCCACCGCCTGCAGCTCTAAAGGACTCTCGTTCTTGGGCAGTTAATAACTTTGAAGAATTTGCAAAAGCTTTCATTACACTAAACAAATTATCACCACGTGCTTGCATGCTTCCAGGTCTAATTGACAGAAATTTATGTTTAATTTAGTACAAAGACCAAAAAGTAAATGTGATCTAAAGAATACGAATCCAATGGACTGTACCAAAATACCAGTTGATGCATACAATAGTCTATCCACTGTATCAGACGAGGTGTGGTAAAAATAACCCCCAAGCAAAAAGATAATATCCAAGCCGGGAATGTCGCCATAATCCTTTGCAAACATTCTGTAGTCAGTATCACCGGGAATTGCACCAAAAATGTCCTGCAAGTGGATCCGGAAAATTGATTTGTAGTATGGTAATAAAATTTTAAATTGTTTACGGTTCTAGTAGTGAGTAGAGAATATTACATGGCAGTTTAATAAACCTAACTTCTGTGTTTTAAGAGCACTTGGAAAGTGTACGTTGGAAATTTACCAAATGATATATTGAAACTACTGAGAACAAAAATAAACCCACATGTATGAGTCTTTAGCATTCCTACCTCGTTTTTATCTTCTTTCACTACATCATATCACCCATTGAAAATTTACAATTCAACATAGCAATTTTTGAAAGTTTTTTTTGGGGAATAACATAAGGTAGACCAACTTTTTTTTACAAACTGAGCCTTCTAACTTATAGTGATAAATTGAGCAGAAAATAAAACCTGAGCAGCACTATTTGCCATAGGATATACAGCTGACTGAGCATAAACAGATGAAGGCCAAGATCCCGGTCCAGATTGGCACACCAAATCTGTTGATACAGAAATATAAGGAAAAAATCAACAAAGAGATTAGCTCCATTGAAAAATTGCTGTATTTGACATACTTCAGTATAGTTTCAGTTTGAATATATAGATAGTTTGAGCAATTTACCAAAGCCTCCTGTCCCAGATGCCTCAATATCAATGAAAGCTCCGACTGTGTTACGCCATCTATGTGTTGTCATAAAACCATGTGAACCCTGAAATACCATAAGAAAACTAGTTGTGAATGTATAGACAATTTATTCAACTGTGCAATGAAACTTCTTCATTAACTTCTTTGAAGATAATAAAATATAGTGATTCCACGACAAATCACGCTTTTAGATAATTGCAAATACATTTTAAAAATTCATTATCTCAAAAGAAAATAACAAGACCAATTACAATAGTATGACTTTCGACTATTCTGCAAATTACTATAATTCCAAGTCGTAAATAATTAATTATGATCTTACCAGCATAAATAATTCCTCAGCTCCGTTAAATAAGAATATTATTGGCCGAGGAGGAATCCAGCCTGAATCCACAGTAACCCTTGCTAATTCAAGCAATGATGCTGCAAAGGAAGGAATGAAATAATTTAAGTCCCACTTAAGCATATTATTCTGAAAACTATAAATTTGAATTTACAACATACCAACACACGAGCCACAATCACCAGCTCCTGGAGAACCTGGTGGGGTATCAAAATGACCGTTTAATAAAACTGAGGGGTCACTGTCTTGAGAATCAACTGATGAAATCCTGCAGTTTGATCCAACTAACTAATCATTCACTAAGATCTTCTATAGTGAGTAGCTATTGAAAAGATCCAACTTCAAAGCAAAGGATCACAATATTTAAAATGCAAACATGCATATCTAGAGTAGTCCAACTGAAAAACAATCCAGCAACAAGAAAAACTGTCAAGGTTCTTCTCCATGCGAGAAGATAACAGTTCATCGGTAAGAAATTAAAAGGAGATACATGGACATGTCAAAAAAAAAAAAAAAAAAGAGAACCTGATAAAACTATACTCCAAACGCAATATACGGAGCTCAAAATTAGAGAGAACTGACTCAATATTCTCCTGTTAACAAACTTCTGAGTCTGCAATTAAACTCTGGACCAAGAAAATACAAAGAAATTTATGTAAATTACCTCATAAGGATATTTGTATGATTTCTATAAGTTAGAGATAAGCTCTGTCCTAGAAATAGCATATTGAATGAGCCGTTAACAACTGTTTCTTCTATCTCAATCCTGCAACAAAGAAATCCCAGAGTTTGAAAGTTAATTTTATAACACTCACACCCCTTGAAAACGAGTTCTACACAAGACAGAGATTTTGAATGTCTAAAATATAACAACCTAATATTTGTTCCAGCTCGTTCTCTTATCAGTTCTAACTGTGTTTTGATGTATGCCGCTGCCTGCTTCAAACCTGGACTCCCTTCCTATAATACCACAATACAATCAGACGGTTTAATGGATTCTTTATTAGCAGATCAAACTGGAACAATTAGCAAGAACTGAACTAAGAGACAATGAAAATTGAAAGCCGCAGCTGCATCGGATTCCATCAAACAGGAAATCATGGACGAAAAGTCGAAAACTGAACTATATTTACACTCGCCAAACATTATTTAGCTAGTGTTCTTTAAGTCTTCAATTGAACTGCCCTAAAAAAAGTCAACGGACATATCTTAAGATTCATCGAGTTGCTTCACTCACTAAACTGGCACTGTTTCTATCTTCACAACAAATGTCCAATTTTAAAATCAAATCAACCGTCTAAACAGCGGAACAGATTGAATCAAAAGCAAAACAAATGCTACATGCACTCGAAACTCAACAAAATCACAGAACGGAACAGAGACGACGTCGTTGCTAAGTGCTGACCTGGCGACCGCCTATTTCCTCCGCCAGTACGCGCACGTGCTGAATTGCTCTGGTTTCCGAGAAGCGATCCGGTGGTGCGTCGGCGCCGAGAGGCTTGACGAACTTCATGTGAATAGCGGAGTGTGCGGCGTAAGATATCAATCCGTACAGAATAAGGAGAGCGAAAAAAACCTTGAATCCGGTAACGTCGCCGGAGCTGAGCCTCAGAAGCACCATTGTTTCTGCGATTTTTGGTATGGATTTTACTGTAATAGGAAATGCGAAAGAAACATAATCGTTTCCTTCCTAGAAATTATTTCAGAATCTGCGAGTCACCTGGGCGGGCGGCCGATTTCTCTCCCGATTTTGGCTCGGGGTGGCAATAATTATTATATTTTTTCTTTTTTCTTTCTTTTTTAAATTCGTCCCTTTTATGGGCTTGAAGTTGATGGGCAATGGCCCATAAAGTCACTTTGAAATTTATTTTTCAGTTATCTTTTAAATTCACTTTTACTTTTCCACAATATTTGGGAAATTAAATATAATAATTAACTAAAAAGAAAATTGTATAACTCGTGGGGAAAAGAGAGGGAAGTAAAAAATGACACGTGTGTATTTGGTATTCAGGGTACGTAAATCATTTTCATGGAGTTATCATCATTATAATTTGGGAAAATTCTTGCCTTATGGTTGAAGTAATATTATAAATTATATTTTTTTTCCATGTGTAAATATAATACGATAATAAATGGTAATGGATACATTTTTGTATATATATCAAAAATAATTAAAGATGTATTGATTTGTAGCTTAGGAATGATATTTGCATTAAATATATCATAAAATGCATCCTTTCATTTTCCACACCTAAAATGCAAGAATGTTTCGTTCTCAATTAACATCCTCCAAAAGGAATTTGTATGTATATATGTGTAAATTAACTTCACTTTCGTGATCCCGAAAGGTGGATAGCTTGATTAAAAGAATTTAATTTATTTAAAGAAAAATCGAACTTAAGTCGTTAGATTTGACACACTCCTAACCAAATATGTTACCTCCGTGACAAATTTAGATTATATAGAAAATGGAAATCGAAATAATATTTGTGTATGATGTGCTTGACAAGGTTAATATAATTCTTAAGAACTGGGACCAACCGATCCAATTTATTTTTCCAAATTTTATATTAAAAAAATGGGGCAAAACAATTTATATTGAGCTTGAAGGCCCATTTATATAGGGCTCCGTTTATTATATGGGCCGCAATTAAGCTGTCAGCAAATTGACCCGATAAACTCGAATTAAATTACATGACATCAAGTTAATTTAATTTCTGTTTCTTATTTCTTACCTAAGTTTAATTACATGTCCTAATGAATTTATTTCTAAAGATATAAAATAATGCTCAATTTTTTAAAATATAATTTCCATAATAAAAGTACACATCTCAATTGTTTGAAGGCAAGTTAATAAAGAAAGTTGGTCCAGCTGAGGCATCAGTAATATTATATGCCATGTCAATTGTCAAGTGTATATGTATCAGAAATCAGAATACATGTATAATAACTAGCAACATAATTAATATAAAAAATAAATAATTAAAGATTAGGTAAAGCGACTAAGTTGTGGAAGATCCATATGCAATTTCTTCATGTTCTTTTTGTTGACTCCACCAAGGGTAGTAGTTCACCAAAACTGATGGTGATATTTTTTTTTTATTAATTATTTTATTCTTTTGAAAGTAAAAATGTATTTTTCCACTGGTTATATTATGATAATATCTCGTCCAATGAAGTCATGCATGGTCGAACTTTGTCGAGATCGAACCCACATACAGTTGGTTGGTTAATTAGTTGCTGTCAAACTCAAATTTTGATGTCAACTTTTCACATTGCGCCTACGTTTCTGTATTATGTATTTCGTCCGTGGCCTAGCTCCAAATATGTCGGATCGGCTCTGTGCAGTGTACATAATTAAGGAAACAAACTAACAAATTAAGCTTGATTCTCAACGACTACAAATGTATGTGGAATCTATTTCACGTTACAGGGAACAGATTGTACCAAAGTCCTAATTACTAATGTATATATTATATGTAAATATATATATATATATATATATATATATATATATATATATATATATATATATATATATATATGTGTGCTCCAATATTGTACTATTAATTAACTAATGATACGCATGCATGCATGTAGAAAATTTTGCTACTTGTGAAACAGACAGATGCATTTAAATTTTAATGGAGGATCTGAACCAGAAGATTTTAAGACATAATTAATTAATAGAGTGAGGAGACTCGTTCCCATATTTGAGGAGTTCAAATGAAATTAATGACAATTAAATCAAATAGCTAGTAAAATATGCACGACGCTATAATTAATTAATTAATTAATTGTGTAAATAATATATGTTAATGCAAAATCTCAATTATTTGATTGTAAATCTAAGTTAATTGTATGAGAAGATTACATAAGAGAGGTAGTTTTCATAATTGTATACTCCATATACATAAATGAAAAACTAGTGTTAATTGATAAAGGCCCCTTACCAAACTTACTTAATTATAGTAGACTAGCTAAGAACTTTTCCAAACCTAATCATTAAATTAAAAGATGAAGATTTGTTTACTAACTAATACAAGGTTAACTATAATAATTAACTTATAAATTTCTTGTGAGAAATTAATTAATAAAAATAAAATGAAGGTAGAAATGGAGTGTATGCAGCAGGACCTGGTCTACTAGGGCAACGGTATAATTAATCTCACTGTTACCTACCAAACCAATCAATATTAATTAAATACTAATTACAGTTATAGTAATTTATACATGAGAGATTATCATTAATTAATTATTTTGATTGCTTAAAATTAGGCTATAAATAGTCATAAGTACCTGACAAAGGAAAACATTAAAGGTCATATAAACCTAGTACTTTCTTGTTTCTAAGTTGTCGTTCGTTCTGCTTAAAGCTAAGTATCAATCGAAAAAAGATGAAAGAGAAGTTCTCATGCACCATTCTGCAGAGTGAAGCTCTCACCCAGGTTTGTTTAATTTTGCACAAAAGAAAAATTGATTCATTACCAAATTCCATATGGTTTTTTTCTGCTGAATTTTTTTAATTTATTTAATTATTATGTCATTTGGTATATATGGTTAATCTAATAATTATTATAATAATTTAAAAATGCAGTACCTTCTGGAAACGAGTGCGTACCCGAGAGAGCATGAACAGCTCAAGGAAATCAGGAGCGCAACTGTTGAAAAATACCAGCATATGTATGTATCCAGTATCCATGTCATCATCAATACTCTCTCTCTCTATATATATATTTATTTGTAAATTCTAATAATTTTGAAAAATAGTTTATGTAATTAATGAATGAATTATAATGAATATCAGGAGCGTGATGAATGTACCTGCTGATGAAGGACAATTTATATCGATGCTGCTGAAAATAATGAATGCAAAGAAAACAATTGAAGTTGGAGTTTTTACTGGCTACTCCCTTTTGGCCACTGCCCTTTCTCTACCTAACGATGGCAAAGTGCGCTCTCGTACTAATTTTTTTTCTGGATAATTTTCAAATCCATAATTAAATCGAATAATTTTGATGGTTCTCATTGTTTATAATTTTAATTATTATGTAATTTAATTGCTTTTGCTTAGATCGTTGCAATAGATCCAGATAGAGAAGCGTATGAGACGGGATTGCCATTTATTAAGAAGGCGGGCGTGGATCATAAAATCCAGTTTATTGATTCAGACGCTATGACAACTATTCACAAGTTCCTTGACAACGTAAGTCTCGATTCTATTTAAAAAATAAATAAAATCGATTTTTCCTAAGAGAACGACAATTCCTATATGATCGATCAATGAAGCACTTATAAATATAAACTGACTGCTTGGTTTTAGAGAAGCATACGAACGAATAAGACAATCTCGTATTAATATACTCGGTACATGGTTGGAAAACAATAGACAAAATCTTATTAAATTTAATTCGGAGAGACCGTTCCAATGGCTGAGAAATCCAAGACGAGGTCTTTATTTATTTTAGCAATGAAGTAATATAAATGTACATTTGAGTTTGTTTTTTGGAAGCCTTTAATTACAAATTAGTAACTTGACTAAAAATAAAATATATATTTTATGAAATTAAAGGGGGAAGAAGGAACATTTGATTTCGCATTCGTGGATGCTGATAAAGAAAACTACATCAAGTACCATGAGCTGCTGTTGAAATTGGTCAAACTTGGAGGAATTATAGCCTACGACAACACCCTGTGGGCTGGCACAGTGGCATTGGTCGAGGAAGACTTAAGTCAAGAATGGATTGACCGAATAGGGGTAAATCGGGTACATTTGAAGAATTTGAACTCCTTTCTCGCATCTGATTCCCGTATTGAGTTGGCTCACCTTTCCATTGGCGATGGACTCTCACTTTGCAGGCGCATAAAATAAAAAGAACATTTTTTCTCGAAGTGTATTTACACCGTGTTCGCAAAATAAATTGCTTCCCTTTTTTGAGGCGAAACATTTTTTTTCCTTTCTTTTGTTTTTTTTTGTTTTTTTGTTTTTGCTCTATATATGATTATATTATGTAATTTCATTTTGATCGGCATCGTTTTTAATCGTTTTGGGTGAACATTTGTGTCTATTTAATCTTTTGGATAATATTCATATATTTTTATGTGGTGTTCACTGATGATTTAGTGCTATGAACCACCAAAAGATATGTTGTGATTTTGACAGTTTTGCAGATGCTATCTATTAAGTTCATCGAATGTGCAATGAGTTGAGACATTGTCATCAACTGAAAAGCAGAATATAGTTATAATCTGCTACCATTTCGATTTCGAATGTGATTTTGTTCATTTTTCCGTCCGAATTTAGAGAAGTTCAAAACATCGAAAATGTAGTCACTTGAATCAGAGGAATTGTATGTTGTATGACAAAATTATGCATAAATGAGTTGCAGTCTAAATTTCAAAAAACTCGAAACATCATAATCTCATTTGATATCCACTCAAGTTGATTTACAAAGCTAACTTAAACGACTATAAATATGGTATTTTGAGTTTTGTCGAATTTAGAATGAAAAGGGGTCGTATTTATATTTGAATCGAAACAATACCAATAAAACTTAAACAAGAAGTACCCGAGCCTCCGCCCCCACCCCCAAAAGAAGTGGGTTGAACTAAGCATATTCTCGGCCCAAAAGTGTGATACCCAATAAACAAAGGACCCATAAACAAATTCACTATTTCTCTGAATAGTTAGTCCGGCCCAAACGTATAATACCCAATTGACAAAGGACCCATGAACAAATTCGCTATTTGTCTGATTAATTAATCCGGCCCAAATTCGCTGTTTGTCTAATTCTCAGCATATAATGACGTCATAATGACATAATTGAACGTTCAGCAAAAAAATCCACCAGAAACATATATGTAAACTTTTCAACCATCATCAGTAGGCAAACAAAACATTCATGCTAATTAGTAATTACGCCTTCTTTCAGCAACTCTTGTTTTTTTCTTTTTTGTCTTTTTATTTCCTAATAATAATAATAATTATAAGACAGCTGGATATTAATTCAGTTTATTTATAGGATAAATGTTGGTGGATTTTGACTTTAAACCCACATTACCCATTAGAGAGGTCAATAAGTTGGCCAAATATTTTTGGTAGTTATTTGAGCGTTAACCAAACTCCGATGTGACCTTCCTTCTTAACATGATAGCTATAGTTTTACACGTATTACATTATATTTAGGATATACTAATTAATACATGCTTATTAGACTAATTAATCACCTTTTTCTAAACCTACCTACCCCTTATGGATAGGCATTAAATTGTCGTCCTTCTTCGTGTATTAATTATGATAATGAGGTCATATTATTATTAACTACATAATTCCCACCAGTTTTAATTTTATTAGTTGAAGCTTGTGTCTAACTCATATGAAGACAATTAATGTTATTAGAAAGATGATTTAACTAAATTACTACAATATTTGGCTATTCTAACAACAATACAATACTATATATATAGTTGTCTATTAATTAACACATAGAAAATTGAAGTTCAACAACCATTAAGTATTCGCCTTATAAAATAAAATTCACCAACCACGCACATATATTCAACGGTTCATAAATTTAATTTAAATATTAGGATGAATAGAGATACACACAGCACGAAATTTCCAACTCAATTTCCCTTTGGTCTTTGTTGAAATCTTTTATTACTTCAGTAACTAACTAGATTGTGAATTAATGAGTCAACCTCAAACAATCACTTACTTCCTCATCGTGCAATGATATTTAACTATGTGAAAACTAAAAAATGTTATTTGACCAATAAATTGATTATAATTCAGAATCTTTGTTTTAAAAATATTTGGATCGGAAATTATTTATATTCAAAATACGTTTAGAAAACACATCCTAAATCTAAATCTGAACAAACTTGCCTATTCATAATTTGTGATAATATGCGAATTTTTTTAATGCAACATATGTTTTTATTATTTATTTAATAAATGAAAAGTCAGAATAAAGAAAAACATAATCAGTAATTAATTAATTATATTATCAATAAAGTAGAAGCTTTCAAAGAGAAAAAACAAAATACAATACTCCCAATTAGCAGCGGGTGAAAATAAGGGTTTGTCTAGGGTGAGATACCCCATGTTCTAAACTTTTTTGAGATATGCATTAATCACCATTAATTTTCTAAGATTAAATCTGGACCCTAGGAAAATAACATGGCTTATGTTCTAAAAAATGAAGTACTTTACCAAATTATCCTTCTATTATTTTTTTATTAAATTAATATAAAATTGATTAAGATGGAATTGTCTAATTTACACCCTACTATATTTTAATTAAATAATTAATTTAAATTAATTGTGACTGAGTTTTATTTGATAAATAATCGAAAAAAATGTATTCATTAGAAATTGAACTTGTGACCTTTTAATACATTTATCACTCCTAACCATCCAAGCACATTAACTTATTATGAAATATTTAACCATAATTGTATAAATACTGTTAATGCAAATATTAATTGCAACATTCATTATTATTAAATGGTAAAACCCGAAACCCGAAACCCGAAACTCGAAAACCCGAAACCCGAAAACCCGAATTAAATAAATTATTAACAAATTTAATAAAATAAAGTTTGAAAAATATAAAGAATTGCAGTTCAATACGCCAAACATCTATCATTAAATATTAGAAGTATTAATAAAATCCTCAATTTAAAAATGTAAAGAATGCTCAATTAAATAAAATAAATGCATAACTTAATTCAAACTCACTTATGTTATTTAATCGATAGTGTGGCAAATCCAAATAAAAAATAAAATAATATGTTTATTTAGAAGAAGAAAAAATTTTGAACTCATTCCAATTAGTAGTTTTCTTACTTTAAAATAAAATTATATACTACAAATACTATATTGTGAATTTTCTTTTAATATTGAATTTAATTAACTAGTAAGATTTGAATCGATGAAGTACAAACCCTTGCAATTAGTAAACATTATTCAAATATTTGAATCAGTTGCTTAACTATTGACATAACATGTTACAAAATTGATTTAACTATTTATAAGTAATGTGCAATATCTTTTTAATTCAATTTTGTCATAAAAATAATATATTTAATTCCTAACACATGTAAGAACCTAATCGTAAATCAAAATATTTTATCAAAGCGTAATATTTGAACCAATTAAGCTCAAGTCCTTTCAATTCGTAAACATTATTCAAATATTTGAATCGATTCATTAGCGCGCTCAACTATTGACAAGAACGTCTTAATCAAATTAACTATTATCATTTTTAATTCAATCTTATCATAAAAAAATAATTCCTAAATTACGCAAGAATCAAATTATAAGATTAATTAAAGCGTATGATTTGAATAAATTAAGCGCAAATCCTTTTACTCAAAAAAAAAAAGCGCAAATCCTTTTAATTTGTAAATATTATTCAAAAATTTGAATCGATTAAGTTCAACCACTGACAAGAACGTATTAATCGAGTTAACTATTTATAATTAAAGTCTACTATCCTTTTAATTCAATTTTAACAACAAAATAATAATTTAATTCGTAAAATCGTAAGAATCAGATCGTAAATCGTAAGATTTAATCTAACCATGAACCGATTAAATCTTACGATTTTTACCAATTAAATTTTATTATTTTTTATAATAAAATTCAATAAAAAAAGGTTACTAAACTTTAACTATACACAGATTGATTAATATGCTATTGTAAATTATTGAGTTTAACCGATTCAAATATTTGAATATTGTCTACGAATTGAAATGAGTTGAGCTTAATCGATCAAATCTTTGAATATTGTTTTTGAATTGAAAACACATGAGTTTAATTGATTCAAATATTACGATTTAATTAAATCTTACAATTTACGATTCAATTCAAACTTCAAATGCTTTCGAAATTAATTTTTAACTTACACGAGTTGAACAACATTTCCTTAGATTTTTAAATTATATTATATAAATATTTGTTAGTATGAGATATTTTTAATATATAATAATAATAATTATATGAGAATTAATAATTTATTTAACATTATTTATATAAGTTTTATAACCATTATAAATTGTAGCTTTGTGATATATATCCGTATTGTTAGTTTATTGTCAATCATGTGTTGTGTCTTAATGGTAAGTATTCTTGTATGTTTTCAGATGGTCACAGGTTCAAATTCAGGTTGATGCAATTTTGGATGGGTGGTTTTAATGATTTTTACGAATAATGATATAATTGACGTTATAAATTTTAATTCAGCAATAAATATATATTTAAAATTGCATTAAAATAGAGAGGGTAAAATTGACATTTCATTAATAATTTATAATTGCTGATTTTTTTAAATAATAATTGTAAAAAGGGTATTTGCGACAATATATAAATGGAGAAAAAATAGGTTTTTTTTGCTGGGACACGTGGCGCAATATAAAGGGGTATCTCATAAAAGTTTAGAACATGGGATCTCACCCTAGAAAGACCTGAAAATAATACTATAATTATTGATTAGTTGAAAAACCAGTCTCTTATTAGCATAATTAATCCATAACCAAAAATATAAATTTCACTACTTGAATTAAGTTTTATGGGTCAAATATTCGTTGGATAGACTAATTATTGCTTTAGTTACACTAATTACTTTATAAACGTCACTAATATTTATGGAAACAATTTAAAAAAGAAAAAACATTTAAAAAATAAATAAATAATCAACCATGATTATAAGTTTATAACTCAACTATGCAGCATGATGAAGATTCAAGAATCATTACCTACATCTACATATAAAACATAGACATAGTACTATTGGTAGACCAACTCTATTATATATAGATATTATAATAAATTAATTTGAAATAAAAATTTGAACTTGTCAACATAAAAATGAGAGTGGGGAGAAGACAGACATTGACTTCTTCCCCCAATAAAAACATGTTGACCTTTTCCCCAACTTTTCAAGCCCCAAACTTTGAACATCCTTTTTTTTTTTTTTTAATAATTCCCCATTTTTTCCTTTTTATTTGTCTTTTTTTGTTTTCACACATCATTTGATAATATCTCACTAATTAGTTTGGTATATCTCCAAATCCTCTGTATTTAGCTGTCATTTGTATAGTTATAGCAATGTTAAGTGTGAGTGTTTTCTTTGTAATTAGCGTGGATTACCATTAATTAAACACACATACACATGGATGTGTGCGTGGTTAACAATCATAATGGTTATCCTCCTAACAATTCAATTTAGGGGTGTGAACGAGCCGAGCTCGAGCCGAGCTCGCCTCTTTTGGCTGGCTCGAGCTCGAGCTCGAGTTTATTTTGTCGAGCTCGAGCTCGAGCTCGAGCTCGTCGAGTTCTTCTTTTTCTGGCTCGAGCTCGAGCTCGTGTTAATTTTGTCGAGCTCGAGCTCGAGCTCGAGCCCAATCCCTTTTTTTTTTTTCTTTTTTTAAATATTATTTTATTATTATTTTATTATTAAAAAATATTTTAAAAAATTACAAAATAAACACAAAATTGTGATTATATATTTTTTTAATATTTGTATTTATTTCTATAATATTTTATATTATTATACATTTTTAAATAAAAATAACATATAAAAAATAAAAAAAAAATAAAAAAAAATAAAAAAATATTAATAAATCCGGCTCGCGAGCCGGCTCGCGAGCTGATGAACAACTAAAATCGGGCTCGAGCTCGGCTCGTCAGAAAGCTCGAGCTCGAAAACCTCGAGTCCGAGTTCGAGCTTTTTACGAGCCGGTTCGTCGAGCTCACGAGCCGGCTCGGCTCGTTTACCACCCCTAATTCAATTATTGAGTATATGACTTCACTTAGTGAGATCATTGATTCGATTATCTGTCTCGGCTCCCATGTTTTCTGTTGTAACTGAAATTAAAGAAGAAATTAAAGAAGAAATGAAAACAAATAAAGTTATTACAGTCACGTTCTTTAGTTTCTCCTTATTGATGGTAATAATAAAATAATATTCAAGATCTTGTAATTAGTTTGAATAAATTAGAAGTAGAACCAATAGCAGGCTGAAAGAGTGCACGTAACCATTTCAACTAAAATTAAATAAAGGGGGAAATTGCAAATACCGCGGCGGTATCGGTGGACAACCTGCACGACTAACCAACGAATTATACCATACTTCAGAAAATATTTTTTTTACTAACATATTATTAATTTAGATTAAAATAATAATAATAATAACATATCATTGAGAAAAGGGGGTTGTTTGGGAGTGGGAGTGGGAATCAAATCATTGATTGGGTCAATTGAGGCGCTTCACCGCGTTGAGCTATTAATCAGCCTTATAAATTGAAGCTTACACTTTCCAAAGTTTCAAACCAAATAAACATTTCATCATCACTTAGTTCATCAAACTAACTTGTCTTTTCTTGTTTGTCTGTTGCTTTTTCCCTCAATTATTCGAAAATGAAGGACAAGTTTACAGGGACTATTCTTCAGAGTGATGCACTCGCCCAGGTAAAATTTATTTTCTTTCTTTCTCCTCTTTTGTTTTCTTTACTAAATATAGCATATACATATATGTTACTAAATACACTTTATTTATGATATATTTCTGAATTTTTTGCAGTATATTTTGGAAACAAGTGCTTACCCGAGGGAGCATGAACAACTCAAAGAACTAAGAATGGCTACCGTCGACAAGTATCAGTGGTGGTACGATCATCTATTTTTCCAACTATATATCTAATTGAATCTTTTTTATTGATTTTTAAATTGTTGATTTTGCTATATTAAATTTGAACAGGAGTATGATGAATGTAACTGCTGACGAGGGACAATTCATTTCATTGTTCTTGAAAACAATGAATGCAAAGAAAACAATTGAAGTTGGAGTTTTCACTGGCTACTCACTCCTCACTACTGCCCTTGCCCTCCCCGATGATGGCAAAGTAAGTAAATAAACGTAATAATAAATAAATGAAGTAATTGACAAAAACAAAATAAATGAAAAATTGTAACTAATTATCTTTGTTTTAACCTTGTAGATCATCGCCATTGACCCGGACAGAGAAGCTTACGAGACTGGATTGCCGTTTATTCAGAAGGCAAACATGGCCCACAAAATTCAGTTCATTCAATCTGATGCCTTCAAAGTTATGGAAGAACTCAAGGCCAACGTAAAAATATCTCCTCTTCAATCTACATAATATTTCGTCTAATTAATTTATAAAGATGATTATTAATGAATTAATCACACCGTACTAATTAATTTTGTTTACCAAAAAAAATATGCAGGGTGAAGAAGGAACATTCGATTTTGCATTCGTGGATGCAGACAAGCAGAACTACATCCACTACCACGAACAACTATTGAAACTGATAAAGGTAGGAGGAATAATCGCGTACGACAACACATTGTGGTCGGGAACTGTAGCAGCGTCCGATGACGATGAGATGGAGGAATATCTGAGGAGGGTTAGAGTTGACATCATGCAGTTGAACACTTTCTTAGCAGCTGATCAACGTATTGAGTTGGCTCAGCTTTCCATCGGAGACGGCCTCACTCTTTGCCGACGTGTCAAATAGACACATTCAATTTATTTATACGTTTTTATGACAAAATATATTATAATGTATCCTTTCTTGTTTGTGTCTTTTTTTCTTCTGTATGGTTGTTATTATTATTATTATTATTATTATTTCTTCCCTATCATATATTGATCAAGCTCATTTGATTTGGAGTTTCAAGTGTACAACTTTGTTGAAATAAAAATTAATTGTTGATGTTTATTAATCTTTCTCGTGTTTTCTGGGCTAGCTCTTTCTTGTGTAACAAATAACAATGTTTATTAGTAAGTAGACTGTCTATCTCAAATATCTCCATCAATTGAAACATTTAAACCATATATTCTGTAGTAAGAAGTAACAGGTATTTATTATAAGAGCACTTAAAATATCTAAAAAGTTGTTGGGAATTGAATAATCAGTTAACGGTGTGCAACACGAACACGTTAACCATTTAAACTTGTGATATTTTTTTTCCAGATATATATATAAAACAATTGATGTAATCAATTGAGTTATTCAACTGGTTTTACTTAGTTGATTTATGTTTAGTCACTTATTTTTAGAACAAGTCAAATAAACTATTTTTTTCCGTGAGCTGATAAAATCTGCAGAAGAATTGGATTTTTAAGAGTTTTAAATCTCTTTTATCATCATTAAAAATATAAGTACGAAGTATTCTCTTTTCCCTGTGGAACTAATGAAAATGAATTCAATATAAAATTAAGAAATTAAAAAAAAAAAAAAAAAGTCAAAGGACCAACTACAAGAAAGCCATATGTGAGCAAGCAAATGAAACATCCTAACATGTCCCTGTGAGGGATAGTGACAACAATTTATGGTAAGACTAGCAAATTATTACATACATTATTTATGCTTCAGATCCCAATCAATACATTGAAACTTGCAACTAAAACATACTACTAGTTTAATTAAGACAATTAATTATATTATTATTTGATGGGGCTTTCTTTAGTTATAAGTTAATAGGAGTAGTTTGATTTAGTAAGGCGTCGGCCCATGGGCCATGTGGCAATACTGACGAGTCGTAGTGGACTGTTTGTCTCTATTCACTTATTTATTTGTGTCCAACACAACACTACAAAAGGCCTGCCATCTTTCATTGATTTCCGCCCCTATCCTTGTCTTTTTCTAATATGTCACTTGTATCCTTCCTCTTAATACTTTTCCTAATGTATATAAATAATTCTTCTTTTTATTCGGAAAATGTTTTGTTTTTAAATTTGAAATTCATATGTAGATTATAACTATATTAAATAATAGGGGTCTTAAGATATAAGTCCCTGGTGACAAACCTTATTAGAACTAAAGACACGTCTAATTAAAATTTGATTCACATCCTTTATCATAATTCATTCCAAAAATGCCCCTCTGCTCACAAATTCGAAATTGTATCAGATTGTAAATATTCTATGATGTACTATGGTGTACTATGGTATTATTTAAAATTTTTAATTTGCATTTAGCATTTTTGTTATTTTATTTTTTACACGGAATACGTTTCTCTAATCTATTTTTTTTTTCTACGTAATTTCGAAAATGATGATTTTTTAAATTTTTTTTTTCCGGCCGTAATCATCTGTAGACATCCGTAGTTTCGTTTTTGTCAAATAATACAGCAGAGTTTAAAGAATACTATGGTATGCTATGGTACACTATGGTATACTATGGTGTACTATTCAACAAAGTTCAGTGCAAAAATTAAAAAAATAAAATCTCAGATATGCACAACACAGAAATAAAACTTACAGATAATAATACACAACACAGATGAAGCTGAGATTTACATTAAACAAGAAGTGGAGTTCTTGTAGCAAAACCAGCCCTATAATTATGACTTCTACTGATTGAAAGGTGAACATAAACTTCATGCACATCTTGTTTATAAACCTCTCCCCTGTCTCTATCTATCGCACAGCACACGTACACCGTCTCTATAACATTGTCTAATACATGAACGAAGTATCCCAAAATCACTATCAGCAATACCCACGCCATTACTGCCACAAAATACGCATCATCGCCGAGATGAACCACCGCTTTTATAACAACGCATACCTGCATATTACGAAAACAGGAACTTAACTAAAAAAAAAAAATCGATTTATAGGTAAGTAAAAAGCAAGAAAAGAAACAGATAGTACATACCCTCCATATTTTCGATTAAAATCCGGGTCCATATTTTAGTTTTTTTAAATCATGGAATTGAAACGTAAATCACAATTTCCAAACAAGGCGCAAATCTAATCAAAATTACCAAAGAATTACCAAACAAGGCCTACAAGTGTATATAAAACTTACTAGTACAGCATAAATAACTGATAACACAAGCACAATTCCAGTGAGTATACGCTGCCAAATCATACCTGCAAAAATCTAGTCATTCACCAATCCTAGCCTTCAACAAAATTAAACCCTAGCCATCGACCAAATTAAACTCTAGCCGTCATAGTCGTCGACCAAAATAAACCCTACCCTACATTCAAAAACCTAATCGTCCACCAACCCTAGCCGCCGAGCAAATTAAACCCTAACCGCCATAGTTGTTGACCGAAATAAACCCTAGCCGTCGACCAAATTAAAACCTAACCACCATCCACCGTAGATCTGACCAAATTAAACCCTAGCCGCCATAGCCGTCGACCAAATTAAATCCTAGCCGTCGACCAAATTAAAACCTAGCCACCACCCGCCGTAGATCTGACCTCCACCACCATAGTCGTCGTAACCTTATGCCTCCATAACCATTCCCTTATTAACGCCCCTCCACCGCCATAGTTGCGCCATAGCCATCGCCCCCTCAATAATTGTGGGAAGTGATGGAGAGAGAGAGCGAGAGAAAGAGAAACGAGAGACGGAGAACGAGAGACGGAGAAAGAGAGAAAGAGAAACGAGAGAGGGAGAACGAGAGAGAGAGAAGAGGGAAGAAAATAAGAAAAATAGATCTGGGATAAACGTGTAGAATTTATGGATTTAAGTTGAGGGCAAATTTGGAATTAAAAAAATAAAGGATGTGGGTCATATTTATTTTTGTAAAAAGGATTTAGTTCAGAAAAAAATATTAGGGTTGTAACTCATATATAATTATGTTTCCAACTAGGGAGCTCTAGCATATTAACCCTAAATAATATGGAAAGAAATCAATGTACAAAAATTCAAAAGCTAGGCAATGAAGTAAATGGGATAAGGTAATGTAAGAGTTACACTTCTTCTAATTATATGGATTTATATCTTTCCAATCATAAATCATAGTTGTCACTCATTTAAAAAAAAATGGCTCCAATAAAACTTAATAGAGGAAGAAGATTTAAAATTTAAAAAGGAAACAATTACGGAAAGCAAATCAAATTCCACTAATTATTCTCAAATTTCTAACGCTAATAATTCGTTCTACTAATCAAATCTAAATTAACCTAGAGGACAGATAGGTGAATAGAGTGAAGAACCCAGGGCATTTCTGTCATAAAAAACCTCACGCAGTAAGAATAACTAAAAATAAATAGCACCCCCTTCGAAAACTCTACCAAGGATTCTCCGCCATTGGGCAATGGCTTACTTTAGCGTCTGAGACTACGAAGAAGCAACGGAGCGCATTGTAATTCAAGTAACTGGAGAGAGAGAGAGAGAGAGAGAGAGAGAGAGAGAGAGAGAGAGAGAGAGAGAGAGAGAGAGAGAGAGAGAGAGAGAGGAAGCAACGGTTCCCAATTTTGAAATGAGTCCGGAGAGAAACCAAGGCGGATGCATTGCGGTGCGCTCATTTACGCATTCCTCCTCTTTCTCTAAATGCAACCCTTCCCAATCTTCGCTTTCAGGTATCAAATTCATCATAATTTTGTTTCATTGGATAATTTGATTTATTTAGAATGCGGCTTTATGCACGTCTCTGATTTTTATGCTTAGGAGCATGATCTCTGTGTGTTTGTTTTGTGATCGATTTTTTTTTTTTTTTTTTTTAATGGCTACAGAAGCAATTTAACTGCGATTAGATTTATTTTTCTATTAAGAAGATTGATTTTCGTATATTTTTTCCATAGTAATGCTTATTGGAGGCTTTGTTTTTCTGTCCGATAAGTATAGCATTTCCTTTAATGAATGATTGAGCAATCATATGTTCATCTTATAATGCCTGTGTCTTTTTTTCCGTTCTTCGTTTGGTTCTATATTGTAGTACATCATCTTAGCAACTTTAGAATGGTTCATATGATTTTACTCTTTTTGATATCCGTTCGTAAAGCATATAATTTTGCAACACTCATTGATACATTGAAGTTTTGCGATTCTATTATGTTTTGCTCGAATCACTTATTGATAAATAACGGACAATTTGATTTAAGATCAAGAAGGCACATTGTTAGTTCTTTCCCTGTTAAGAATACTGAGATTAGACATTTGATTTAACCATTAGTAACTACTAACTTGTATCAACTTATGACCTTATTATATGTAAATATCCATGTTGGGTAATACTAATAAAACAGTTAAACTTTATTTCCGAACAAAACTTATCGGTTTTATCTAGCTGTGTGTCATATGTGGAGGCTCTTTCTGTCATTCTTGATTAATGGAGGAAGCCTAATAATTTGGCTGCAGGTGATGCACATTGCGGTACACCAGTGTGGAGGGCGAAAGGCCTTACTTGTGTTTGCTTTAAGCCAAAGGGCAGCCATGCACGTATTTGCATCAACTTGACATCCCAACAGGCAAGTCCATTACTATCAATTGTTGTTGTATTTATAGTGAATCGATTGTCGAATGTTGGTTGATTATTGGTGTTTCCTTTTCCTACTATTTGGCACGTCCGAAAATGGTACGTTGGAGTCGTGTGAATGTAGCATTTATAATCAGACTTGTTCCGATTTTTCCCACATAAGATAAAAATATGTGCATGATGAACTTATGCACCCCATAATTATGATAGTTCAATGCCGAAAATATTAAGCAAACTATGAAGCTACTAACAACTTATGGTTTCCTCTTTTTTATTTTGTCCCACTCATTTAGTTGATGGATTGGTTATGTAAAGATCATTATGTATTTTCATTGTCTTCAAATGTACAGGAGCAGAGGCTAAACAGGTTAAAACACCGGACTAAAATTCAGTTTGATGCATCTAGACAAGATCATCAGGTTTATAACATTTTTCCTCTTCCATCATTTTGTCACGAAGCTTTCTTATTATGTAAGGATTAGTTCATTGATTTATATTTGAACTTTTTGCAATGAAGGAAGCTTTGAGGGCTTTATGGTCTGCTACATATCCCGGCCAAGAGCTACAAAGTCTGGTATCTGATCAGTGGAAAGAAATGGGATGGCAAGGGAAAGACCCGTCCACAGATTTCAGGTTTCAATTTCTTCCCCGTAATATATATATATATATATATCTTTTATGCTATTTATGGCTCATTTAACACCTCTTATATTCCTTCATCAACTGTGTTGATGATGATGTTCTGTGATAACCAGGGGAGCAGGTTTCATTTCTTTGGAGAACCTACTATTTTTTGCCAAGACATTTTCGGTAATTTCGTAGAGATTGCACCCGAATTATTCTTGCTTAATATTTTTGTGGCCTCGAAGAAAATTTAATAAGAAATTTTCATATTTTAATGCACCAGATATCTTTCCAGAGTCTACTGAGGAAGCAAGCAGGCAAAAGGGCAGTTTGGGAATATCCGTTTGCTGTAGCTGGTGTGAATGTCACATTTATGATCGTGCAAATGCTTGATCTAGATGCCAGTAAGGGGAATTTTGATATTGTTATTGTCTTTGGAATCATCATTTTTTCGAACCAATACTGAAATGAGATTGCAGTTCAATGTATCTATTTTACTACTCTCTGGGCTACTGGCTAATGTGAGCTCAACTATGTGCAGTAAAACCCCGAACGTTTATTAGAGCGGTTTTTCTGCAAATGTTATCAGGTGAATCAATCTATTCCAATGAAGCTCTCTTACATGTTTGCATTATACAACTGAACTTAGAACGAAGAGTTTGTTTATGTAGAGAATGAATGGGCTTTTGACCTTCTTTACTGCGTGGCCTTCATGATTATGGACAAACTGTGGCTGGACAGAAATGCATCTTACATGGAGTTCAATGTAAGCAAAACTGTAGGGTGTTTTTGCTAATATAAAAAAAATAGCGGGGAGTTTTTTAGCAATTTAAAATAACATTGGGTGTATATTTTAATTATTTTGGATGACTTAGTTTTGATGTTGATTCATGTGAATCAGGATATTTTAAAGTTAACGCGGTGCCAGCTGGAGAAAGAATTTCTAATGGACGATGTGCTGCGGATGGAGGATATGCCTTCTTTTACTCTTTTAACGTGACTATATCTAAACCTGCAAAAACGCTTGTTCAAACCAACTACTACAGAATTCCAAGTTCAGTTTTGGGGCAGTATCGTAATTTTCTCCTCGTTTCACTAACAGGATTTTTAATTTTGGGCTGATCCATCGTTACTTTTTGTTTGGTCTTTCTCTGGTTGACTGATAAAGCCCAATCAAAAAAGAATGAAGAAAGTTGGTACCAATTCAAATTTATTTAATATAAGCAGATTCATTCATTCATTCAATCGTGGCCTATATAATTTGTAGGTTCCATCTTGGTTATGACTTATAACGTTTAATACGACTTTATAGTATTAAATCCTTAAATTCAAGTGATGGAATTATTATTAAAAAAAAATAAAAAAAATAGAAAACCAACATCCAACTATATATGTATTTAATTGAAGATGATGGTGCTAAATTTGGATATGATTAAATCCATTTTGGAGTAGGTCCAAGATCAATTCCACCAATCAAATGAATCCAAATTGTAGTCATATATAGTCATGTGTAGTAACATACAGTAATATATGGTGTAGTCACATATAGTAATATATAGTCACGTGTAGTAACATACAGTAATATATGGTGTAGTCACATGCAGTAATATATAGTTATATATAAACTATGTAGTCATGTAGTCATATATAGTCATGTATGAGTTATGTGGGGAGTATCTATGTATACCAGTAGGTGATAGTGCGTGTGTGCACATTTAAATTTGAAGCAAAATTCGTTGTTTGTTTAACTCTTTTTCGTTTTCACAGGTCTTGGTGTTTGAACTACTATGTAGTAAGTTTTTGCGGAGTGGATTGTGTTCGTTGTTCAAAACAAGCGGTTCTCGTGTTGACAAGTGTGATTTGAGTCAAATTTGGTCGTATAGATATCTGTAGTCATGTATAGTTTCATGTAGTTATATATATTTATGTACAAGCTATGTGGTTTTTCTGATGTATAGTGATCTTGATGATTGTGTTTTTTTTTCACTTTTTTGTTAGGCATTAAATTATTTATAATATCAAGAATCAAATTTTGAATTTTTTTATTGGTATAGACGATTTTTTATATATATAATCAACGGTTTTTACAATCGATCGACCATAACTTTGGGGTAAAAAAACAGTACATGGCTATATATAACTATACATGACTGTGGTATACTATAGTCATGTGTAGTCAATTTCAGTACATTAAATTAAAAAATTTAAAAAAAAATTTAAAAAAATTAAAAATTTAAAAAAAATTAAAAATTAAAAAAAAATTAAAAAAACAAAAATAAAAAAAAGTAAAAATTAAAAATTAAAAATAATTAAAAAATTAAAAAAAATAAATAAATACAAAAAGAGGGTACGTATAAAAAAATAATAATAAAATAAAAATTTATAATTTTTTATTAAAAAATCTGAAAAAATGATGAATACAGTTCTAAAAATGAGGAGTGCAGTTAGCAATAATGCTAAATGCAGGTGGAAAAGCTGAATGCAGTTTGTTAATATTTACAAATAAGGGCACAATAGTACTTTTGCCCCTCCAGGGGTGTATCTCAAAGAAAGAATTTTAGGGGTGGACTTATCCATATATATTTTCCATTCTAGGGGTGTATATCAAATGGCCCCTTGAAGTTAATTACAAAACTAGTAATTTTGAAATTACATAAATGTTAAATTAGAATAAAATAACAGAAATAGTAGTAAATAATTGAAGTTCGAGAAAGTTCGAAATGAGACAACACTTTTTATGGATGTGGGTCCCCCCAACCCCAACCCTTCCGGAGCTCTCCAGTGTCCCCTCTGGTACCGCCTCCCAAGCAATCTCCGCGAATGAATAAAAAGTAAGTAGGCCCACACGTACGCCACGTGACTTCGTATCCACCGTACATTCATTATAATTAAATTCTCGAAACTACCCCTTAGATCTCACACTTCTCAACACCTCTTGTTATTTGCTCTCGTTTCTTTTCCCCTTAAAAACCCTTCCTCCTGTTCTTCGCTTGTAACGCCAACAGACACAATAAAACCGGACCTTTCTCTGAAGAAGAATTCAACTACCTTTTTTTTTTTTTTTCTTACACCCAGATCTCTCCTACAATCTCCCGAGAACAAGAAAAATGGCTACATCTGAGGTAATTTCTGTTATTTCATTTGCGATTGTTTTTTTATTTTTATTTTTTGATCGGGTTTTATTTTGCTTGGGGAGTTTGATCTTTTTGATTTGCCGTTTCGTGTTAATTAGGTCGAGGTTGAGGGGCGTGATCAGAAATTGAAGCACCTCGGATTTATGAGGATTCTGGCCATCAACGCCGTCGTTTTGGTTTCCGATCTCTACGGCTACGCGAAGCAAAACTCCGGTGCACTCAAATCCAGCATCGGAAAAGTTGAGAACGCCGTTACTGCTGTTGTTGGCCCTGTCTACGAGAAATTCAAAGGCGTTCCCAATGAGATCCTTATTTTTCTCGACACCAAGGTATTCATTCTTCTTCTCCCCCTTTTCTCAGTATTTTCACTCGATACCTTCATAATTATATGTCATTTCGATTGATGTATTTTTGATCAATTAAGTAGGATGTGGAAATTATGTGTACCTTGTTTGATCGGAATCTTGTTTCTGACGAATTGTTTCGTCTTGATTGAATAGATTCTTTCGTGGTGATTATTGTTTGTTCTGTTGTGCTCTTTTTAACACGTACTACTCAGTTGAATGTTTGGTAAAATCGCATTATTTATAATTTTGTGTTACAAAATTGAAAGCTTGAAATTTTTGAATAAGCAATTACAGAAATACCAAAATATGTACGAAGCCTGTTCTTATGCCACCTCGTCATTGCATATAATAAATTTATGTTGCAAGTGTTGCTAACAAATCATGTTTTATTTGATAATTGACTGACTACTTATTGTAGGTGGATGAGGCAACCGTCAAATTCGATGAATGTGCACCACCAGCAGCCAAGAATGCTGTGGTTAAGGCCCAATCCTTTGTCAAGAGAGCAACACAGGTAGCTCATGACTTAGCAGAAGAAGCTAAAGTTGATGGTCCCATCGCTGCCGTTTCTCATGCAGGTGCAATCTCAAAGGAGTTTGCACTGAGTCAAATCGTTTTTGTGTGGTATAAAGCTAATCAGTACCCAACTTTGCATGGTGTTTTCGAGATTGCTGTTCCCACCGCTACACACTGGTCGGAGAAATACAATAAAATTGTAAAGGATTATGCCACAAAAGGTTATAGTTTCTTTAACTACGTTCCATTAGTTCCTGTTGAAGAAATGAGCAAGGCGTATAAGCAGGTGGAGGCTGCTGCTCATAAGAAGACAGATACAGGCAGCTCGAGCGAGAGTGAATCGGGCAAGGATTAGGTAGAGGTTTTTATGTTTTCTAGCATTTGGTTTTTCATGGATATTTGTTGTGCTGAGGCGAGCAAGGCCTCTTTTCAATTGGTGTGGGTTTGAAGCTTTATGTAAATGAATTTAGAAAACTGGTTTTATGTGATGTATGCAATTACCGTGCTTTATGTACATGCTGTGGTGGTTCGTGATTAACAATTGAAGTTCAATTTAGCATTTTTGACCATGTTGGAATGTAGTGGATTGACGTAATGAGTTCAAATTTTATATTTCCATTTGTTTGGTTTTAAGTTTCGTGTTATAATGAAACTCCCTTTATTATTAAGTATTTTTGTATTGAGAAAATGAAGGCAAGCCAATTATGAGAGAGGAAGCAACACATTTTAATTTTTTTCAGCTGTGATCTGCTTACCATTGTATGAGTCAGAACATGTCTGCAAATGTCATAAGAAAACATTTTTTTTTGCTGTTAATTTACAAATTGATGTGTTTGCAAACAACCTCTAACCTACAACTTACTTTTGCTAAATATAAAAATGTCTGTATAAATTTGATTCAAGGAAAAAAATAACGACGATGCAAATGTTTAATACAAAATTAAGCTAAAAAGGAAAGCACGCTTTTCATAGTACGGCTTCAACAGCTTATTTTTAGAGAAACGGAAGCAAAAATAGTATTTGCAAACACACTAAGAATCTGAAAATGCAAACCGAAAAGCTCTGTAGCAACACAACCTGGCTTGAATAAAATTTGGTCATTATATTTATTACAACAAAAGAAAAGATTTTCCAAGTCTTGTGGCACACAGCCAAAGAAATAGACAAATATAACCAAAGCTTGCATGGCTTTCAAGAGTCCTCACAGTTTAGTCAAATGCTCCTGACGCCCCTGCACGAAGAACAACAGCACGACATAGATAAACCACCTTGATAACATATTTTGTTGTTCCTGAAATTAGATGCTTAACGAAGAAGACATTGTTTAATTTCTCATTGCCATATCTTTCTTGGATTCTTCAAATACGTTTAGGACAGTAATATTCCATTCCTTCGACTCTGCTGAATTCTTGTGTAATTAATATACAGGCAGTCTTATACTAATTCACTAGTTCTTGGATCTTGCTAAACTATGTCACGGTCAATTACACACACACACACACACACACACATGTACCTAGAACTATAAGCCGCATATCATGCAATATTATGTAACTGCACAACAAAGAAGTTTATACATTCACTTGACTGGTTTTTGACAAGACAGGGTCAATTCCAGGAGATGTTACGAACTCATCATATGAAAGAAAATACAGATTCCAACACTAATTTATGCTAAAGAACGTTCCCCTAATAATGAAATTGAAATCAGCATCTGTTCAGAAGTTCCTTCTATACATAACAATATACGGCGTCATCAAGGCAACTTACTTTTTAGTCATTATCTCCAGCAAAGGCCAACAATACCAAATTAGATTAACAAATTGAAAATCAAGATATTGCTAGTTCTTTTGATTATAAATCTTCAAATTGTGCTACCAATATATATCATCGTAAGAAATTAATTAATTCAAAAACCTGTAAATTATTCAGTCCTAAATATGTGACAGCACACACACACACACACACACACCCGAGCGGGCAGAGTAACGTGTATTAGCTTAAGAGAAAGTGAGAACTAACCAATTACTTGGAGGAGGAAGCACTAGGGTAGTCCTGCAAGAGGTCATCATATGGATCGCGACGCCCTGCAACTTGGCTAATCTGAGCATCCCAATAAATCTGAGCATTGTGGCGCTCAAATGTCCAGAAACCATACGGACGCAGTGGCAAGTTATACAGTGCCAAAAACTTCTTGCCCTTATCATATTTATCGTAAATTCGCTCCCTTGATTTCCTATCTCTCTCATTTGGATCCTCCATCAATCGCAGTATCAAGTTCTCTGCAAACTCCATTATGAACCCCATCTCCAAATCTGCAAATTTAAAAAAAAAAAAAAAGACCATTACTTTGATTTTAATTCATCATTCCTTAAAAATAAACATATTCAAAAGCTTTCATCGAGGTTCTGAAATTTGAGATCCAACGATAGTCAAATCAAAACGAAAAACACAAGAAAAAAACCGGCTTTGATTGTAGAAGAGCTCAATCATAATAAAAACCCTAGATTCTGAAAATTGAGACCGTCGGAATATGAAATTCGGATGGGTAAAGGGAGATTGAGGCTAGGATAAATCGCAAACATGAAAAATCATCATCGGAAAGAGATGAATTAGAGGAAAAATGTGCAGTGATTTACCTTAGCTGATCGGCGATTGAACTAGAAGCAGAGATTTCGTGCAATTGCCTGAAACAAGTTCAGTATGCTCAAATAATGGGATCCAGATAAGCCCAATATGAGGTAAGAGTACAATTTATTAAGAAGCCCAATATGAGTCAAAATGTTATATAAAGTTGCATTTATACAATGGGCTTCTTTATCAGCCCAATGTGGCAATTAAATATTACATTTTAAATTTGATTTTGTAAAAACTATTTGTTAATGCAAATGAATTAAAAACTAGAATTGGGTGATCTGGAACCGTAGATTTATATAAATAACTATTTTTACTAAGCATACATATACACAAATATTTGTGCTTATGTGTAGATCAAAGATTATAGATCATCCATTATATTTGATCGAGAGTAGAATCTACAAAACCAGTTACAAATTGCAAATAGGGGTCTAAGGAATGTAATGGGCAATTTGAAAGAAATTAACTTGTTGAGAGACTTTGACATCAATTATTTTGAGGCGGGGAGCAGAATAGGGCCCACAAGATTTACATATTTGACTTATATTAGATACATATTGATTATTGACAAACTAGTTGATTTTGGGTCCAGTTAATCTACCATTTTCCATATTTCTTTCTACCACAGTAATCCGTCTGAAATGGCCATATATACGACACTGTATTTGTTAAATGCAAGATTATTAATAATATTGATATTAATAAATAATTTAAAAATAATAAATAAAACACAAGTTAATTAAGTGAAATACTCAACCTCAGCGAAATAAATAAATCATAAAATAAGAACTGAATAATGCATGTTAATGACAAGAGATTTGGTCTTGACTTTTTGATGAACATACATAAATATAATATATGTATGTAGATTATAAAAAAGTTAATACAAGTTGCCAAATCAACTACGCAAGAGGTTGATGACAATCAATCTTAGCTTGTTGATGATGGGATCGTGAATTAATACATGTTAATGGACTTTTTAATAGCTTTATTGCACACTAAATTAACACAATATTAATACTGTTAATTTTTTCACTGACGAATATGCAGCCATTTCACACTCTTGTCAAAAAAGTAATAATTATTTTTATATAAAGGAACTCGCGCTCATATGTGTATGGATTGGGTAAAGTTAAACTCTCGTACAATGTAATAATCCGCAAACATAATCACATGGAATTGCATTATTGACAAAGTAACATAATTCAATGACAACATTATTAGTTATAAACTAATCAATTATAAGTTCTGGAAAGAACTTAGTAAACCGCTTTTGTCTCTAAAAAATAATAATATATTAATAACTACCATCATATATCATATATTATAGTCTGAGTTAATATTATTATTATTATTTGCTTGGTAAAAGAATTTAAAATGAAGTAGCTAGATCTTGCACACACCAAACTCTCTTTACAACAAGATGAAGTGAATCATGCCTAAAATATGAGGACAAAAAAAATTAAAGTAAATTAATTAATGACAATTTAATGTAATAATCCTATTCTTAACCTAATTTTCAAGGGCATCTACTGCCTTCATGGCAACAACTAGACTTAATTCAAACTAATTCATATATCTCTTTCTATGAGCACAATTGTCAACTAATTAAATCGAAAAACCGGTAAGTTTCAAACGAACTTTAACGAAGTAAAAACAATATAATGGTTGAAGATTTGTTTGCCCTCTTCTTGAGGCAACTTGGATGGATCTCGAAGTTTCGTAATAGTAGTACTGTCACGACTCACGAGTTTAACAAACAAAAAATTGATGCTTTGTCAAAAAAATATATATAAGGTTTTAAAGGCCTCCATTTGTCACTACAGAAACTATAACATTGACTAACATATTGTTTTTATCAGTACTATATTTTTATTGAAGTTTTTTGTGATCATTGTTTTATTTTTACACTTTCTTGAAATTAAGCATGATAAAATGAGTCCATGTTTAGGGTACATAATTGTACCGTAATAGAAATAATAATTAAGCACCTAATTCTTGTTGGTGAGACGTCAATTTACATTTAATATTTCAACCATTCTATGCAAACAAAATTGGGACAATTTTTGCTGCTCTTATTCAGGGAACGAAATAATTATGACAGCCTTTTTTTTTCCACCAAATTAGTTACTAAAATAAGAAGAGCTGATTTCTAATGCATTACATATCGAACAATATTAATAATAAATTTAAAAAAAAAATTAAATCTTGTTAAAAGTTGTCACAGTTACAGTTGTAAAGCAATAAATCCAATATGTGAAATGGCCTCAAAACTTGTTGAGTTAGTGTTATATGATTATTAAGTTTCCTTCTGAAATAGCCAAAATACCAATGTCTTAATCTTAACGAACTACACAATAAAAACATTTGAAAATGGCAAATAAATATTAATGCTCATTAAATTATAATGAACTGTAACAGGTTGGCAAATTACCAGTAAAAAAAAAAGAGCATAAATAATTTTAGGAGTGATTTAATTTATTTCTGTTTCAATTGTGCTTGAGAGGTGGGGGACAGTACCAATCCTAGAGATATATAGTAATTAATTCATTGAAAATCAATAATTATATTACCCCAAATGCTGAATTTAAAAAAAAAAAATTGAAATTACATATATATAGTGCTTGTCCTTGACATTCTCAACCAACAATTAGTTGCACCTCCAACCAACAAGAAGAAGAAGAATAAGAAGAGGGGTTGAAATGGTTAATTGGGGTTGTAAGATTTGGACCACAGCTGTTGTTTTTCTTGATACAGTATGTTTGAATTTATGGGATTTTGGGTTTAGATAGTAAGTAGTGCTAATAATTAGTTGTGACAACAAAATGAATATACACTTTAATATAAGTGCACCACCATGAGAATTGAGATTTGAGATGCATACACACTTTTTCCTATATATATTCCATTCAACACCATGTGCTGACTCTTATTATTCAATAACTTATTGTGTTGTTATTATTATTAGTAAAAAGTAAAAACACCTCTATCGAAAGATATATATTATAAGGTAGGAATTTTGGTAGCATATATTAATAATACAAATTTGAATAAATAATAAAATGTGAGATTTTAACTATATTGTAGATGGGTGGCATAATAATAAAGTTGAGAGACAATAAGAGTGAGTAGCACATTCTCCACTTGTTTCCCCCTCCCCTCTATCACACTTAGCTTTACCTTTACCCTCTTTCTCTAATATTATTCATTCTTTTTTCTTTTTGAAAATAAAATAAAATTATTATTAGTATTTTATTTTCCTTTTTGCTTTGTGTGCTTGGGTCAATCTCTTACTACCTGACAATTTTTGACCAAACATGAAAGTGTACATCTGAAAAAGGAACAGTAACTTGCCTTGTTTGTCATTGGATTTACTTGCTACCTAGGATCCCCTTCTCTCACCACCACAATCTCTCTTTATTTATATAATCATCAATACTTTTATTACAATTTATTTAAAATTTTGAATTTCACACTTATTGAGAAAAGTTCAATGAAAAATCATATTCATCTACTTACTTTCATATTGTAGAGATTCAAGTGCTCCCCATATATTCAGTCAGTCAGTCAGTCTTACCCCTAAAGTTAAGGCAGAATTAATCAAGCATGCATCTTAATTAATGTTTTATTCAGAATTAATTTCACCTAATAATTAAACAATATTTTGTAGAATTATGAGAAAACAGAAACACTTGTTAGAATGAGTTTGTTTAAATTAGAAGAAAAACAAGAATATGGAATGACCCACATAACATGTGAATATGCAATTAAGTAGAAGTGTGAATAAAGCCCAGCAACATCAACATTCCCTTATCATTAGGTCCCCAGCTTCACCTCATTATTTCCCATCATCATCTACATATATATACATACACCTTCTATATTCTTTTTTCTTCTTTTTAGTACACTAAATTAATATAATACAGTATTATTATTATGGGAATTGATCTTGGTGGTAAATATTTTCTTGTAATAATATAATTATCATATTCTTGATGAACTTATAGCCGAAGACGATACTGCTGATACATCAAAGACACAAAGAAATAAAAAAGTTACTAAAACTTAAAAATTAAATGGCGCATGTTGTGTTGTGTTGTGTTGTTTCCCTATACAAAAACTGACCATAACTAAAAAAGATTTAACTCAATTTTTTCCCCCAACAAAATTTGGCCTCAAATCTTCCACTTTTCTTCATTTTCACCCCAACACTTTCTTTATCGACTCCCGTGCCGTTACCGTCACATTCACAGTCCACAATCTCGCCGTTAACTTTCCTCCATGATTTCGTCGCCGTTGACATCTTCATCGCCGTCATGCTGCATGTCATCACCGTTGTTCCCCTCATTTTCAACATCCTCATCCGCCCACCTCTCCACCGGAGCGCACTCCGCCTTGTGCCGGAGCTTCCAGTCCAGCGCCTGACAAGCACGCGAGCAATAATTCACTGCTCCGCACACAGAGCACCGACGAAACTCGTGCCTCCTTGTCTCCGGCCGCCCGCAACCCGAATGAGAACATAACCTTAGATCCGTGCCCGTGACAGCCTCGGTCCGACCCGAAAACCAATCAGATAAAAATCGGTTCGCTGGGTGAGCCTCCGGCGCCGGCACATTACAGCCGAAATCGCTCAACAGCGGGCAGCCGGTGCCACCTGGCTGGCGGTGCGGGTTGCACGTGAGCCACGACCTGGGCACAACAGCAGAAGGATTCGCGGCTAGAACAATGGCTAACTCACGCGCGTTGGCTTGGACTAGGAATCGGCGCCCCTCGGCGATGTTTTGCTTGACGCCGTAGCCGTCCTGAAGGCAGTGGCCGAGCTCCCGAAGCGCGTCGACGTGGCCGAGAAAGGCGGCGCGTGCGCAGAGAGCAACTCCGGCACGGAGGTCCTTGTCGTTCTTGGAGCCGCCGCTGCCGTTGAACTGAATGACGGCGAGTGAGTAGAGGGCTGACGCGTGTGAGCTAATCGCGGCCTTGGCCATTAAGGATGCGCCGCTTCCTCGATTTTGCAAACAGTAGAATCGAATCTGTGTCCAGTAAATAAAACAATAATAATAAGAATAAGAATAAGTTTGGGCGATGAAAAACTCTGAATTTGTGTAATTAAAATTGCATGAAAGACCAGATTTTTAAACATGCATCGAATCAAATTTGATAAATTTAGCAGAAAAAAAGAAAAGAAAAAAGACTAACCATGCCTAGGGTGTAACAGGCTTCGACATTTCCGGAATCGGCGCAGAGTTTAAGGAATCGATGAGCACACTCTGACCAATTTTTTGCTTTGACTGCCAACATTTTCTGAGAGGCTCTCGATAATACTAATGAATTCACTCCTAATCCGTTTAGCCTTTTACATCTGTTCATCAAACTCCATACATCAGATTCTTCAGATATACAATCTCGATCTCCATAAATCAAATTAAAACTGCTATCTTTGCATTAATTAAACAAAAACAGATTCAAAACAAACATCTTTATATAAAAAAATGAAACCGAATATATGAAATATCTATCCTAATTATCTATAGTAAAGAGCATTTTTTTTTTTTTTTGATTCAGTAAAATATATATATATATATAAAAACGAAAAAGGCATAAAAAAAATCGTACGTTATGAGAACACTGATGAAATCAGCAGGGGAGGATGCGGTGAAGCTGAGTTTGCGGAGAATACAGAGAACGAGATCATCAGGCAAAGCGTCAAAGAAATCACATCCACCGGGTATCTCCGGCGACGTTTTAAACTTTTTCCGGCAGCCGGCGGGCTCCACTTTCCTTCTCTTCACCACTCTGTTGTTATTCTCCACGCACATATTCATCACTCTAGGATAACACAATCCTCTCCTCGTTCTCATGATATATATAATAAATGTTCTCTCTAGTATTTGTTGTGTTGTGTGTGTGTGATTCTTCTTTCTCCTCCCGTTAAGAGATAATGAGAAATGAGAAATGAGATACCCTTGCCTTGCATATATATATATATATATATAAGAGAGAGAGAGAGAGAGAGAAAAGGGGAAGTGAGATAAAAGCGACAAGAAATCACATTTTGTTAATAAAATAATATAAAGAATTTCTGTGGTATTTTTTTGTTTTTGAAAATTACACAAGTGACCCTTTGGTTTCAGATTTGTCTGTATTTACCTAAAAGAACGTGGTCAAACGTCGTTGACCAGATCCCTGCGCCCGTCGTTGCACCAGCGCGCCGCACCTTTTGCTTTTTTTTTTTTTTTCTCTCTCTGCACTCTGTCCTTACTTTCTGCACTGTTTGTTTTTATGAAAGGTTAAATTAAAACCCCAATTTTATTATTCACATAATTTTACTGTCAGAAAATTAATCCCTTTATTTTACTTTTTTAATCTGCTTTTTTATTATTAATTAATTATTAGAGATATTTATATCTTAATTTTTTGGTTGGGTTTGTTTTGGAATCGGTTAACTTTGTTGTAAACAAAACTAATTTGGGTAAAACTTGTACGAAATTAACGACGCGCGTGGCGGTAATAACTTAAAGGCGTGAATATACGTTTGATGTGGCGTTCGATGCACGCTTTGTCGGTGAGAGTTGGGGAGGGTTTGAGTAAGTAACAAATTCAGGTAGCAAATTCTGGGCTTCTCTTGAATGAGCTAACCACTGAAGGTCAAACGAGTGATTCAGCACTAACAGAGGTTCAGTTGTTCGTGTTTGTTTTTACTTGCCATTTTTTTAATATTTTATTCAACAATTTTCTGTGTTGCCCTTTTTGCCCTTGTGTTTTGGCTTTTTCCAATACCCACCAGTTTTCTATCATGTTTTTGCTTCTACCACTCCCACAACCCAACAAATTTATGGCAACAATAAATTTGGTAGTAGAGATAAACATAACCCGACATCGGTCTAGTCGGTCCGTTTGTGTATTTTTCTATTTTCTTTTATCATTACAATTAATTATCATTCAATTAAACTAGATTAGATTTATCATTTATCACATGCAAAGTGTTCACAAATTATAGGTTGCACCTATACATAAAAAACTTGTGATACATGAGTAATTGATGATGATAATATTGTTTACGGAAGTTTTGTAAAGAAAAGAAAATTATTCAATTTTAACAACAAAAAAGTATATATTGTTGCAAATTTTGTTAAATTACTGGATTTTTTACCAATCAATCAAGATTTTCTACTTGATATACCTGTGATTTGATCTTAATATATATGATCACACATACAATTTTTTTTTTTTTAAATCTACATTATATGAAAACATTCTTCACTCAAAATCCATTATTTCCTAAAAAATACAACAGTTTAGGATATTTTACCGAGTGTAACATCTCATAAATCCAATTTAGGGCATCAACATAAAGCAAATAGGCATAATTCTCCACGTAATTTGGCCAAAACCTATTAATTTATGATTTTACTTGTCGAGGAATCCACCCAAGCCAAAATGTTTTCGATAAACCATGGTTTCGAGTTGGAGCTCAATTAATTAATAAATAAATAAATAAAAGCGAAACAAGTACAAAATTAAACTACTCTGAACTGTCGCCACTCAATTCATGTTCATCTCGATTAAAGCTCATTTTAGAGCTTCATTTAGTTGTGATCAGACAAGCCCAAACAAAACTTTGCTAACCAAATAAAAATTAAAAAAATTTGAAAGAACAAGCATTTAACTCGACTTATAATTTGTTCACACGTAAATTTATATATAAAGAAACTCATTAAGAAAAGAATCACGCCATGTGTATACGTAACGTTATTAATTAAAGATCGAAAGAAGGTCAAAACTCAAAACGTTCGCTTTCTAGACTTTTAATTTTTAATTATTTGTTATAATGTAAGTAAGTGCATATTTGTGATATGTATAATAAAAAATAAGCTTTCTAGAGGGAAAATGTAGAATAAAAAAAAAAAGAAGAAATCGTGTTTGTGCTTCCCATGAAAAAACAAAATCAACAGAAAAGTAATCGTGAGCCGTCGGAAAAAAGAAAAGAAATGGTATAGCCATAGGAATGTTTAGAAATAAATATATAGGGGTCACGTTAGATACCTGAAATTAAACGCCGGGTTGATGTCACGTTGCCGTCAAAATTAACTATTCCGGTCACATCAAACAGAGACGTGCTTCCCGGTACATACATATATTTGTATTGCATGCCACTCTCTTTTTTTTTTTTTTAATTGACTGCAAATACCATATATATATTAGCTACCGTTTATTCAATCTTATTTCTTTTCGTGCTCTAAACTTACTGCTTCTTCAGTTTAATTCAACAATAATTGCCTCAATGAATGATTAAATTTATTAAAAAAAACAAAAAAAAAAACCCTGCAACTATGAAATAAAAGGTTTTTAAATTGATTTTTTTTGGATTTTCATAGGATCTGATGCGTTTTGCAGGGATTTGAAACACTTACAGCACGTTTTGAGCCTCAATAGATACCAATAATATGATTAATGATTATAGCGTATAGTTGCATTAAGTATATAAACAAAATATTACAAGTGATCAGTAACGTATTAGCTGTGATTATATTTATTTTTTTCAGATTTATTCATTTATAAATATTAAAATTCCCGGATTAGAGAGTTGTATTAAAAGTGGGCCTTACATTAAACCCTACTGATCGATTTGATACAAAATCAAATAAATAACATGATTAGTAAAAAAAATCGATCAGGATCAATCAAAATTATATAACGGGGTCGTGAACCTTTTAAACCGTCGAATCGTTGGGCAAAAATCAGATGCCAAAAAAATAGGAAAAAAAAAAAGAAGTCTGGTCAGTTATCATTATTGAAAAAAGATGCTAGTCCGATCGAATTGTTTTTCAGTAACGTGGTAAAACACAAATACGTGTTTTTATTAGTCATACAAATATTAATTTAATTATTTGAATAGTAATTCAGATATATACAATTGTTAAAATAATATTTAAGAAGGGATACAGTGCAAGTATAGTTTTTGAGTCACTGAATGAACAGAGTACTACAAGCAATATATATATTATATATTAAAGTTTATGTTGGGCCCCATGACATGTTTTTTTCCATCGTGGAAAAACGTTTGCAGAATAGCCCAAAAACCAAAATAAAAATGAGAAAAATAAATAAGAAAAAGAAAACAGAGGTAGATTGAAGGAAGGAAGGAAAGAGAAGAAGAGGATAAGTTGAGAGATGACGTGGATCCCATGGGATGATGTCGACCACTCATATCAAACCACGTGGGACCCTCGTGTCCGTACCACGCTCTTCTGCCCCATAAACCCTATATCACATTTGCAAATAAATATTGTTACTAATTATAACATTGATTTCAATCTCCTTTCCTTAATGTACCAAAAAGAAAAAAGGAAATTGATTATTATGAATCAATAAATTAATCGAAAAAAATGATGAATAATTGAATTGTTATATTTGGTATCGAAGTAATCGGCATAAATATATAAAAATGAATAATAATAATAATAATAATAATGGGCGGCATTAACAAAGAGTTTATACACAAAGTTGATGGTTTGAGTTATGACGTCAAGTACTGTTGATAATGAATGATATGATAATCGTAATTAAGGCACAATATTAGTGATGTTGACCACGTTTGTGTGGTGATTATGTGAGTAACTTAGTCGTGTTAGTGTTGGTAGTTGGCTCCTTGTCAATCTCTCATATCATCGATTAGTCAAATTAAATTAAATTGGACGGCTTCTGTTATTAGCATTTATATTTATTCATTTTGTCTATTATCGTTTGTCCAAAATGAATTGAATGAAACTGTAATAATAATTGTAAATGATAAATGTAAAATTTGTACGCCTAAAAACACACTCAATATTAGATGAAAAAATTACTCAATAGATGAAAAAATTACTCAATATTTTTCTTTATGCCATTTATTATCCTTGTGTAATTTTTGAGGTATATTTCAAGAAAAAATATAAAATTAAAAAAAAAAATCAAAAAACAAATCTCCTCTATCCAAAATATAGTTTTGGATTCTGGTACATAAATCAAGGGTGTGATGCTCTATGATTGCGTGCCGCTGGAAAAATGAACTACTTCCTCTCCTTTCGTTAGTGCTTACAAAATAATTAAAATGATAGCAACAAAAAAAAAAGGTAAAATTCAATCTGAAAAATTAAAACAAAGAAAAAAGAAAGTGAATTTAGGTTTGGGAGGTTGTTGTGTTTGGCCCCACAATTTTGTTGGGAAGTTGGGGACATGTGACAGTGCTCTCCTTCCTACAAGTATATTTGCCACCGTACCACACGTGTCCATATCTCCTCTATTCCTGTATCTGCATGCAACTGCTAACTACGTATTGGAATATATATATCACATATTGGAATAAATATATTTTAACATTTTTCCTTTTTAATTAATTTAATTTGTTTGGCATTGCGTGTAGTTACGTTATTTGTGTTGGGATGTAGTTTGTTGAAACCAAGGCAAGATTGACGTGGTTACGTTGGACCCATCTTGGCTCGTGTGATGCGTACCCCGGTTCACTCACCTCTCTTCTGAGTTACGGTTCAATTATCTTCTGCCCAATGCAATTTACTTTCTTTAACTGCGGTTCAAGTATATTTCAAGTTAATGTTTTTTTTTATCTCTTTGAGAAATTTTTTTTTTTTTTTTTTTGAGAAAAATCTCTTTGAGAATTTTGATTGCTTCAAATTAAACTACTGGATATTTATATTGATTTGATACGTTTATGTTCTCATTTTTTAGATCACCTCCTATATAATCAACTGTTGCTACAATGGCATTGTTTTATTCACCCTATGTTCGTAATTCAGAATTGAAAATTAAAATTGATTTGGAGAGAAAAAATGTAAACAACAAAAATATAGAAATTTATATTTTATAATTAATTAACATGACTTTATAAATGAGAATCATGTGAAAAAATAGATACTACATAGCTAGGTTAAACTCTTAATAATTAAAATGAGTGGGTGAATGAATAATGTAAGGGAGATTAAATTGCATGCATGTATTAATTAAAGAGAAGAGGGGAGGCGAGTGCGTGGTTAACGTGAGAATGTATCAACTCATTCTAATTCTCTATTATTATATATACGTACTCTAATTAATAATATCGGGATGTGAAACAATATTTTACCACTGAATCTTAATTAATATAATTAATTTGGTGTAATATCTCACTCGCATAATTAATTAATTAATTAATGTCTAAATTAAACAAACAATCTGGCTGGACAGAGGATGTTGCTTAACGCATTTGTTCCTCGTAACTTGAGTCGGATACGGGCGCACGCCTGACGCACGTGATTCTTCTACCTCCAATCCATTTCTTTGAGTCCTCTCCAAGCCATATGGATGGATGGAGTATGTGTTTAGTTTATTTTCAAAACAAATGCCCAATGCCCTTAATTAATTTATGATCAACTCTATCCAAAATAAAAATTAAATTAAACTTCCATCGGCTCTTGTATTTTAATTTTCAACAAATAAATGTAATGTATAATATTGGGTTTACAACTAAAAAAAATATGCAAAATTAAAGAACTACTTCTTATTGATTAGTATGTTGTAGAAACTTGATACGATCATCATCCATATATAGTCCATACCTGTAATTTATAGTTTAAAAAAAAAAAGTAAAAAGATATATAGTATTATTTAATATTAAATGGTGTTGAGTACAAGAGTCAGAATTAAGGTCAAAGCCATGATTGTGGGACTGGTGAGTCAGCCCACTGCCCACAGAAGAAGAGTTTGCTAAATAAGGAGATGAGTCCGTTTTTGTGAATCACTTAAGCATCGGAGAACCGTCCGATCAAAAAACAGCTTCTTGAAGATGAACGCTTCTTCACTTGATTTGGCAAGATTACCGCAAAATCTGAACCGTAAGTAGAGGAGTCAATCTCACGGTAATGATAGATAGTGTAAATTGTGTCCAGAAAAAGTTGACAGGTTTGACCAGTCTTTATATATCATTTTTGTTCATTTCAGACTTTTAGTGGCAGCGTGAACCCTTGGACACGTCAACTCCATTTTGGTCCCAATTTTCTAATACAATAATATATATATATATATATATTTTTTCTTCTAGCTAGATTTTGAAATCTATTGGTTTGTTAAAATAATTAAAACAATTGTATTCTATATATATCTTTAGTTCGTCAAATAATTTTTTTAATCAAGTGACAGTAATCAGAAAATTTGAGTTTTCATCTTGATTCCATTAAGTGTGATTGATGAATAATGGTCTAAAGCATGTATGTAACATATAGTAACTTGTATATATATATATATATATATATATATGGGATATATATAGTAGTAGAAAATAAAAAAAGAGGGAGGTAGGTTCCCAAAAATAAAAAGAATGTAATTAGTCGGCCGTGTAAGCAAGAGTGAGGTTGCTTTTTGCCTGCCTCCACAGGGACAAATCTTACTTCGCCTTTACGTGTGTATGGTAATTAACTGAGTTTACAAACTACTACTAATTACTACTAATTACCACATACAAGGCTATTTATGTCTTTACACCTCTTCCCAACCTTATATACCCACCTTGTATTGAGAACAAAATGTATATTTTATTATATATATTATTATCTCTTAAAATATCTATTGTTTGTGATGATCATATATATGGGTTTGGATAAAAATGGAATCCAGGAGATAAGGTTGAAGATGAGGAGTTGGTGGATTACAAATGTATATAAATAATTCATATATACCAATCTACACATGCAAATGTGGACCAATACTTTTAATAAAGCGGATATTGGTCTCAACGAAAAACAAAATTAGAAAATATATACTATTATATATGAAAATGAATTATTTTGATGATATTATTACGTACGTCAAATGACTAAAACTTATTTTGGAACACAACAGTTGTCTGCAAAAATTTGATTTTATTTTCACATAATTTAAAGGTCGGGCTGATGATTTCATATATTATATAGTTTTGTAACATGACTTTATGAAGAATTAGAGGGAATTAGAGGCGGTAATTATATTATAATTATAATATTAATAAAACCATTGAAATTTGTAGCATGCCTCGACATGGTAGATTAGAGTTGGCGCCGTCTATTTCTTTTTGTTCCTATATGTATATATATATCCCATAAGTAATTTCCAAATCAAAAATAATTAATATTGTCACGTTTTCCAATTAACATGAAATCGGCATAGAATTCAACTTAACCTAGTAGTTTCAAGAAAAGGGAGAAAAATAAGTGAAAAGGACAAAATAAATAAAAAAACAAAACAAAACAAAAGGAATAGATGATGAAGAAAACCAAAGTATAAAAAAGTCCCGAATATTAAGCAGAAGAAGGCCAATGATGGATGGAGTAGTTAAAGTAATTAAAATAAGTTTAGTTAATGGGGATTAGTGAGGATTTAGCGTAACGAACCATAAATGGGGATTAGGCGGAATTAAAAAGAGGTGACATGATTAATTGTTGCTTAACGTATTTAACAACCCTATTTTGGGGCCTTGTTAATGTTTTTTTAATTAGACGAGTTTAGTTATGTTTGCACTAACTCTCATAATTAATCCAACTCACTAGTATAATATTGCAGCGAGCTCTCCTATATATATATATAGATGCTATACCCCTTGAAAAATTTAACCCTTTTTTATTCTTCTCGTTTTGATTTATACTCAATGACATACATATTATTAAATTGTTAATTAACTATATACTCTGCATGATTGAAGTACTAAAATTTATAATTGTTTTTTTGAATGAACTGATAAGCTATTTGTTCAGCAGCAGAACTGCATGCGAAAAGTCATTTAAGAAGAAAAAAAAACATAGAATAAGTAAAAAGTAGTCACAGATTACTAATATATATTGAGTGGATGAACATAAAATAAAAACATGCAGTAGTCTTTGACTAATATAACAGGTCAGATGTCATTGTTACGAGGGTTCTTTTTTCTTGTCTAATTTTCAATTTTTTTTGCTTAACTATTGTCCTGACATTGACATTAATATTAATTGTAATAAGAAATTTAGGAATTAAGTATGATAAATATTTATGAGTAGGTCTGGTCGACTAATGAGACGAGAACCAACAAAAATATAATTAACAACACAGGCATATGTATTATAAAGACCTTGATTAATTATCTGGTTCTTAAGCAGGCCAATCATTTTTTTTTAGTTTCTTTTTGCCATCTATTTTACCTACACATACCTAAATATAAAAAAAAATGAGTTAAAAGTAAAATCAATAGAATTATTATTATGAATTTAAATTTCAAAGTATTAATAAAATAAGATGAAGTATTGGGGCAGCGCCGTAGAAATGACATGCAAAAAAATTGCCAGAAATGAACGCAACAGCAACGTCTACATTAATAGTTAATTTGATTGATTGGTTTGACTTGTATATATTTCAAATGCATGCCCCTAACCTAATTATTATTGTTGTCAACATCTAATTAGACTTTAAGTAAAATTAATTTGGCAAATACTACAAATTGGGCTGAAACCAACCTTTAGCTTCAGGTATACATAGGCCCAAATTACCTGATTTTAGTTAGGATAATAATATCCACTATTCGCCGATATTAAGAGGTCTAGTTAATTAATTGGATGATTTAAGGATTGATGAGGCCGTTTTAGTTTGAGCATAGAAATGATTTAAATTAAGACAATTTCGTTTTCCAACATTGCTTGTAGTGTACTCATATATATGACATATGCATGTTAGAAGATGATTTTATTTTGTTGCACAAATTTGTTTTGAAACATTAATATTTAATAGTTGTTGATTATAATTAGTAAGTGAAGGTATATATATAATAAAAAATATATATTAAAGGTGGATGCTATGATTATGGTTCTATTATGTAGCACATGCCTGAAGATGCTTCAGCTAGCAAGCAGAGCATATATATATAAAGAGAGAATGGATCTGATATCTCTAAGTAGATGAATAATGATACCTAGCTAGCTAGGGTTATATAACCCTCCTCATTCAGACACATCATATCATATATTATATGCATCTCTGCCTAACTGACCCAACTACTAAAACTGATTTACTTCATTATTATTACTAAAAAGTGAGGGTTTAATCAAATATTTCTTACAAAATATATGTTAATCAAGTACTGGAAATATATATTTATTCATAGAACAAAGGCATATGCATGCATGTGATTTTGATGAAAGTTTGTTAGAAATAATAATGATGATGGTGGGAAAGGCAAATCCTAGTTAACAATAATAATAGATATTTTGTGCTTGGGGTGGGGTTCATTAAAACCAAGTGGATTGTTTGATTAATTGGAAGACTAATAAAATGATTATTATATTGCATCCATATATTTGCAGCACGCAGTTGAGATAAGTGATTTTTGATTTGTGTATTTGCTTTATCCACTCCCACCAAACTTGGAATGTATGTATGGCCTTCATCATGTTCTCTAGCCAGTCAAATGCTTGCCTTTCAAATCATCATTTCTTTTTTTTTTAATCAATTTTTTATTCGACAATGTATGTTGATTTAATTCTCTGTGCATTATTATAAACATTGGGCCCAAATTGTCAACGATATGGGCTCAAATTAAACCCACTCTAAAATTCATTTCAAGAAAATAATAATTTCAAAACAAGCGCTGCGTGCCACATTATAAGATACAATTCATGCATGTGGGCTAATAATTCATGCATCTTCTGTTAATATTCTCATAACACATCACATTCTACTTTATAAAAAATGTAAAAAAAGAAAGAAGACACATCAATAGAGGCAAAATCGTTGATTAATACAAATTAATTATGTAACAACGGAAGTTATATATATAAGCTAAGTGTAAGATTGCATATACCAATCCGGTAACATTATATTGTCTTTCAGGAAGGCCGGTTGTAATTGGGTGGAGGAACCGATATCCGAACCGGAATGGGGCGGCCGGTCCCTGTTCCACCGCAGCTACTACAGGCCATCCGACCGGAACCGGCACAAGTCCGGCAACCAATGTCACCATCCGACCAGCGCTTGCAGAGACAGGTGGAACGCCCGGAGCCGTTGCAAGTGGAGCATCTGGAACCCATAGTCGTGTTTTCGTCAATCACTTGTTTCACGATAAGTGCGCCGGCTAACACGCCGAACCCGGTGGCTAGCTGAGTTAACACGAGTGGGCCCATATATACTGCTGGTTTTTGCTTTCCTTATAGCTTGAGTTAACAGGAATGAGAATGTTGAACGGAAAATAAACAATTAGAAGCAGATATTTATTTATTATCTTTGTGGGGGGTGATTTATCAGAAAATTTTGAGGGGTTTGCGTGAGGTGGAATAGTACACGTAGCTCCCTCCCTTGGGATTTAATTTAAATGGAGATATATATATATTTGTATTTTGATTCACTAATTCGATCTACACACAACACGTTTTATTGCTTGGCTTCAAATAAATACATACATACATTTATCATTTATGAATTGGTAATCCTTCTTGCCTCGGCTGACACACTCCACGTGGCCAATCCTGAGCCTTGAGATAATTACTACATTATATTTGGGCCGAGAAAATATGTCGAGGCCCATTATTTTTTATGTGGCCCAAATTTAATGTCCAAGTGGATAGAAAAGATGTCGGCAAGAGAGCCCCTTTTGTCATTAATCATTATATTATTATTCAAAACAAAAACAAAAAAGCAAAAAAAATTAATAAAATTATATTATATGTGTGTCGGTGCAGGGAAGTCTGTTTCAAATACTTATTTTGGTTTATTTATTAATAATAAATATAGTAAAATTAAAAGTAAAATATACAGAGAAGGAAAAGAAAAAGGAGGGAGGAAGTAATATTAATAATGGGAATTGGTATGGGTAGAGTCTTTATCAGATATAGTTGATGATGATGAATGAGCCTTTAATTTGTAATCAACATATATTCATTAATTAATACGTTTACCTAACTACTTTATCTTATCATATCAAGTATATATCATACATAGGGCATCCAAAATACAAATAGTTAAAAAAATGATAGATCTACTGGCTAACAAATCCAAATATATATATATGCTTTCATTATTTAAATTCATCCATTCATTTTTTGTGTTGTCACAGTCACACGTGATCATGTCTCAATTTTTTTTGAAAATATATACTCAAAATTCGCTTGAATACTTCCATTTCATTTGATATATGTACTCATAATTAATTTAGGTCGTCGATTAACTCTAGTTTCAATTCCTATCAACAAAAAAAAAAACTCTAGTTTCAATTTCAAAAAATAGAATAATAATAATTTATTGATTATAACCATAAATAATTAATTAAGATGACCGACGTTGGATAGAGCCTTTGAAATCGAAACAAAAAATAAATAAATAAATAAAATGATTAAGTTGTATTCAATTTTCACTAAAAACAAAAGAAGGAATTACAGACCACCATCATAGGTAGCTAGCAGAAGTGGGTGGTGGTGGTGGTGGTGGTGCTGATGTTAGTGGGTGGAGGCGGAATCTGAAAATGCCAAAGCCTCCCGACCGCCTTAACCAAATGCTTCTTGCACAGAAACATTTCCCCGTACATTTTCTCCACCCTCCGGTCCACGTCGTGCAAGAACACGTGCGTCACCCCCTCTTTTTTCCTGTTCCTCGCCATCACCGCCGCCGAATATATCGCCGCCATCCTCCCCGGCGCCTCCCCAAAGTACCCCCGCGGCGCGTCTATCATTATCAAGTCCCATTCTGTATCGTACACCTTGTCCGACAGCATGTTAAGCGCTAACCTGCATTTAGTGTTGCCACGTATGAATGATCTGGTTGCAGAGCAGTCTGGTTCATTCCGGTAGTGGAGGAGCAGTTCGTCCGCCTGGGAGAGTTGAGTTCTGTAGGGCACCGTTTCGGCGTGGAGGGCGTGGGCGGCGTCGCCTTTCAACACCGCACTGAACCACTTGGGATCCTCTTCAAGGAATAGCGTCGTGCCACGTGGATTGAGTGCGTTCCACATCAGGGAATCGTGTCCCAGCCCGAACACCAGGAAATTACACGCTCCTCCCCCCAGGGATTTCAGAACATCGAATGTTACAGTTATCTCGCCGATGGACTGCTGTGGCACAGTGCGCAGCGTCGCGTAGTGGACAATGGCTTCCAGCTGCTGAGGCGTCGTCGTCGCGGCGGCGGCTTTACTGGCGCCGCCGCAGAAGAGCGGTGAAGGGCGGTTAGTAGTTAAGAAGAAAGCAAATAGCAAGGCACCGCCGAGCAAACCCCCGAGCAGGAGACCGAGAAACCATGGGTTCTCGGGCTTGAAGTAGTGCTGGTTCTCGTTTTGGATTTTCTGCATATTTTGTTGTTTTAAGATATGAATTGAATTGAATTGAATTGATGTCCTTTTTTATTTACCCCACAGGCAGAGGCAGTACAGTGTGTAGTATTGATTCAACAAGTCGACGAATTGAATAGAAAGACATGTGATTGGCAAATAAATACCCAATTAATTACTACAAATGTATGGGGATGCATATAAATAATATTTCAAGGGTCGATGACACATCTCTTCTCTAAACAAATATATAATTTACTAGTTAGTATATCAGATTGTTTAATTTAAGTTTATGCATATTGACTTATTAGACTAAATATGGTTTGTTATTCTTCCATGCATTGATAATAAAGACATTGTATAATAAAAATATAAATAATACATGGAAGTTGATGACTTGAGTTTATTGGGCCCAGATTTGTTAACCCCAAAATGGAGTTGAGAAACATAAGCACCGCATGCATGTATAACTGGGCTTACTGTTGAAAAGAGTTGGTTGTGTTAAATGGGTTTTTGTAAGTAGCAGTAGCCTAATAACTTTACTTACATTAATTCTACACCATGTATGTATGTATGTATGTATGTATGTATGTTCCTTCACTCACTGTCTGTATATATGTTACTACTTACATGTCCGACACACCCACCACACAAACCCATCTCATCTCATCATCATCTCAACATTTTTAATAGGCCCCATCCATCAAAGTGTCAAACAAATCATTCACCTACTTCACATTAAACCTCATCTACCTTTCTCATTATCTATATATCTCTTTCATCACTCATTCATTATGTATGCTCGCTACTTCAAATTATTCATAATTTCGACACACTAATAATCAATCATCATTCCAACTAACTGTTACTTCAAAACAAATCCCGACTCACACCAAATTAATTGTTCTTAATCAAATTATCTTGCTGTTATCTACAGTCTTCAAACATTAAATAACAGCTCAACCTCACTATTAAAACTGTCCAATGAATTCTGCAACATTGTCCCGTTCCCACAAAATAGAAATTCACTGGACGCCGTTTACATGCCCAAGAACTGTGAACAGAGAATGGTTAATTCAATATATTAGAAAAGAAATCAGCACTGGCACCACCACCGTATGGTGGTGGTGGTTTGGAGAGGTGGATATCCTGAAAGTTGGTGTTTGTGGGGAATGATTGAAAATTGGAATGGGAGAAATGTTGTCCAGTTAGCCAGAATTCGGATGAAGAGAGAGGCACAGCTTCTGGTATTGAATGAAATGCTGGAACTGGAACGGATTCTTGTTGAGATGAAGAATCCCATGAGGAATTACTTGACAGAAGAGAGAGAGCACGATCATACTCCGGTGCTGCTGCTGCTGCATCTACGCATGATGACATCATCGATCCCTTTGAACCACCACCTATCAGAGTATAACACAGACACAGAGATCGATATTTTAAACCATCGAGATGTATGTAACACGAGCAGTATGCGTTGTTTGAGAATAACATAAAGAATAAGATAGACCCTGTTATAGGAAATATGAACCTGGATTGAAGACCTCAGAAGTGGCATTCTTGGTTGCAAAGAGTAACGCGTTGTCTGCATTTGGCATATAAATGGCATTTCGCAGCTTGGTTCCTGGAGTGTGCAACTGTTCATCAGTAACTCCATCTCCATAAGACTTTGAAGGACACCCTTTTGTCAGTGTGAACTTGGAGTTGTAACCACTATCCCATGCACAACTTTCTGGAGTTTTGAGTGGCGAACTGTTCAATACAAAACTCATCTGCTTGCTTCCACCTGTGCATGTAAAAAGCAAATTCGAGATAACATCAGGAACGAATCAGTGGTGCTACTGATGTTCAACTTTTGGAAAGATAACATGGGTATGGGCGTGGGGGCGGGAGAGGAGAAATATAGTTAAAGCACAACTTATTATGGCCGGAAAGTAAGCTAGCCATAATCCTTGTGTGAGAACAGTCTTTGCTTACTTTTATCGAGTCATGTTCTGTTAGTTGTTGATATGTTCTCATATCCTGAATAAAATATGCATGCAAGTCACCTGCTTTTCATCTCAAAGTCCTACTGATGGTTTTCCCAAACAGGGTATATAGAATACTCAGTGTTTCACATGTATTCTATCCCCATTAAATGGAAAGACAATGAAATGAGATAAATCTGCACATAAGCTAATTTAGACAAACTTATAAGCCTGCTTCGTATCTATGACTATTTGATAATGGATAATGGGACATCTGGTGAAGTTTATGCGGACAATAGAAACTGTGTTAAAAAGTTGGAAAAACAGAGGGTAAAAACAACTACATCCAGTACCATAGAATGGCGATGAGAGCCTAGTAGGATTAAACTGGATAGTTTCCTGTTGTGGCTTGCGGCGCCGTGCATTATGGTCAGACAGTCTTCTTCGGCAACTGCGCTTCTTTTCATCAAATTCAGACAAGCCATGGAACCTTCACATATAGAAGCAGCATTATTAAATCTTCGAAAAATCATTCAAACTAGGCTAAAAGGGTTTAGCATGAAATAGAATAAGAGGGCAGTCATATTGGCATCAACATATATTGCTTAATTGTATGCATCTTAACAAATATTATTTTTTTCTCATAGAAAATTACCTACTGCACTGCTGGCAAAATCTGCGCTCAAGTCCTCCAACAATAACCTTTGGGCATTTCGAATGATTGTCACAAACTCTATGCTTTCGATGATATTCTTTAGCCAGTGAAAGATCAGTGATGCAGCCTTGAACTTGACAACATATTCGGGCATTTTGCTTAGTTTTCTTCAGGGTAGTGGATGATGGAGTTGGTGTATGCATCATTGGAAAGGAGGCGGCGCTCTTAACTGTGCCTCCAGCACCACCACCACCACCGCCGCTATTTTCAAAATAAGTCCTCTTCCCAAGCTTCAAACCAATCAATGGTTCGCCTGAGCCAACAGAAGCTTCCGGCTTTGGGGAAGTTTCTAGAAACTTCGTTCCATTCATTTCCATTTTCTTGCTAAAATTTCCAGAAGAGCCTTTGAATTTACCGAACCTGAAATTGTGGGTTTGCATTCCATCTTTGGTGGTAGAATCAGTAGAAGCTGATATGGAACTCTTAACTGAAGATCCATGTCCACCATCAGAGACAGAGGTAACACTATTGCCATCAAATGCAGACAGATTGAAAGATCCAGCATTGTTATCTGCATCATCAACAATCATCCAATCCGCTAATTGCAGCTTTTTAGGACTTTCGATTGCTTTTGGACCAAATGCAACAAAGCTTTCCCAATCCCACTTTGCATTGCACTCCATCTCATAAAATTGACTCATTAAACAGCCCAACTCAGTTATCTTTCTGCACAGAGTGCATTCATTGTAAGCTGAAACCAGATCTGCGAATTGTAAAATCACGACTAGTCAAAAAGCACGAAACTGAAAAATGGAATTGTACATATAGCTAATGTAGACAAAGTGTTGAGTATACTATCAGAAACTGTACCCTGGAGATATGATAATTAATCACCCCATGAAGAAGCTAAGGTACCCTGTTTCAAGAAATTGACGAAATCGCAAAGAGAGGAATCAATATGCATTTAAGAAAAAGAAAATGAAAAAAAAAAATAGCAGTCAGCCCAAGAAATAGACAAAATTCCAAATACAAAAGCAAGCAAATAACAAAAATACCATCTTTGAACAAGGGAATCCCTAACATAATGATAATCACAGCTCCACTAGTAAATAAACGTCACATACCATCATCATCTACCACTCAAAGCATAGCTTTTCTTATGATTTGGTAAAAAGGAAGAAGGTGAGATGAGATTACAATTCCTCCCCTTTACCGCACCAGATCAAAGAAAAGTGAAAGAAAAACAAATCTACTTACTCCCGTATATTCACCTTCCTTAAAATAAAGTAGCTAATTATTTGTTCCTGTTATATTGCAGTCAAACTTGTTGATGTGTTTCACCACCACATTATCTATCCTGCACAAATAAGCAAAACAAACGATTGAGAACTGTTGGCCAAATAAATTCGGAAATAAAAAAAGTCAGAAACGTCTTAAAATGTCGCTTTCAATTCCTTTGCCCACCTACCCCACCATCTCGTCCAAGGAAACACACACACACACACACAGTGTAATGAGTAAACAGTTGATTCTCAGAAAGAAAATAGAAATGTGAAATTATGTTTCAATCTTGGAAATGTTGACCCACAACATATGATCTGAAGAACTAGAAACCCACATTTGAATATTTCACCAAAAACAGGGTTACTTTTTGAACACTTTATGTTGATGTTGTTGATCCGGCAGTTACGGGTTTTTTTTTTCTTCTTTTCATTGGAATCAACAACTGAACATTGAAGGAGATTAATGAGAAACTCTTCCCATTTCAAATGGAAAATAAAAACAAAAAGGAGTAGAGAGAGAGAAAGCAACTTTCTTCCCCAATTTCAAAAAAATGAAATTACTTCCCATAGTCGGAAAAATTAAACTAATAAAGCCCTTACAGAAAAAAAAAATCTACTGTTTGTCCAAAAATAGCAACAACAAAATCAGAAGTAATCAATTTCCACAGGCGGTTTGCTAGCTAATCAATCATTGCAAGGGATTAGCAGCAGAAGATGGCTAGTTAATCGGATGAATGAAGCACTGAAGAAAGAAGTGTAAAGAGTAAAGAGAGAAGCTGCGTACCACCCATGTAGAGAGAGAATGGAAAGACAAGAGAGAGAGAGAGAGAGAGAGAGAGAAAGGGAATGGGGAATGGGAAGAGGAAAGTAGGCGGTGTATTTGTTTTGCTATATGCAGAAAGCTGGGAGACTTATTACTTACTATTCCTATTAAATATCTTATTAAAAAAATATATTTTATTTTTGGGGGTTTTTGCATTAAGAGTTAGTTTGCTCTATTTGTGTTCAATACTCATTAGAAGAATATAATTAAATTAGGAGAAGATTAAAATGTGGATGGGGGATGGACGAAAACACGGGGTCGGCGTGAGCTGTTTTTACCGTTTGAGCAAGTGGCAAATTAATTCAACACGTGTAGGGTGGAGATTGGATGGGGGTGGAGGACAGAAGAATGGGGGTTGTCTTGTAGCAAAGTTGGTTCTGACGACGACTGGTAATATGCCAGAAACAAGTGGGTGCTGTGGACTGATTAACACAATGGGATGATGATGAAGAATTGAGTATTCAACTGGGTCGCTCTAAACGAGTGTTTTGTTGTTATAGAAAAAAATTGAGTTGAGTAGCAGCATCAGCTAAAAGTGAGGTTATTTATATACATATACACATTAAATTGGTGTGTTGTTTAAGGTAAGGTTGGCACCACTGAAACTGAGCTTGTTACTAATTTCACCCACTAGCCACTGCCGCTATGTCTTTAGAGATCCAATAATAATGGGCCTGTAATATTTTCACATTAATTACACTTACATTGTTTTAGATATTAAATGATTATATTGTGTACAGACTACAGATAGATATATTTCACAGCATTCGGAAAGTATGTATAATAAATAAGGCAAAGATTATATTAAAGAAATTGCAAGAAAAGAAGGGTATTGGGGAAGATAATTTATTTGAAAATATAGGAGTACATTGTGTGTGTGCAGGAGAGTATGTTGTACATTAATTAATTTGATAATTTGAGTGAACAAAAAGAGAGAAAGAGTAGATGATGTGGGGGGTTGGGTTAATTAAGCCATCCCTCCACTTGTAGCCGTCCTGATTATCTGGAATAGAGCTGTTTGTGAGAAGGGAGGGGTAAACATACATATATATTTTAAAAGAAAGAAAGAAAGGAAGGAAAAAGAGAGAGTGGGGAAGAAATAATGGTTACTCACATGAACCAATGACAACAAAAATGAAGAAGCCAAGCAAGACAGGGCCAACTGGGAAGTCGTTTCCCTTCCTGAACCTCTCTTTGTTATATTCTTCTCAAACCTCTCCACCTTCCTTGAAGTTGTCTGTATTAATTCAGATCAACAAATACTTCAATGCTTGCTTCCTAACTCTCTTTATTCAATTTCCAGCACACACAATTACTTACTTTTTTCCATTTCAAATGAATAATCAGATCAACACACATAAAAGATAGTCACATTTATTTCCTGATTTTTTTTTTATTTTGTCAGAATATTCTAACTATTCAAAGGAAAGAAAAAAGTAAAAGTACGATCAACACGAGAACAAGACCTATGAGATTATTTATTTATCTTCAAAAATAAATTATGCCATCGATTCTCAAATAAATTCCGTAACACAAATTCAACAGCAAATGCATCGAATATTTCACAAGCTTATATACACCATTAATAACGGAATCTATACGATCTGCATTGACGAGGTTTCACCTAACCTAAGAAACACAAACACACACACACATATATATATATATATATATATAGAGAGAGAGAGAGAGAGAGAGAGAGAGAGAGAGAGAGAGAGAGAGAGAGAGAGAGAGAGAAACAAACAAACAGTCGGCATTTGGGTTCTATGAAGACGAACTATTACCATTCTTACGGTGAGAAAGGATGGATATCCGGTGAAATCCGAAGAATAGATTCAGGCTATTTTGCTCCGGCGAGGCAATTAAACACCGATCTCCTCCTCTTTATCTATTTTTTAATGGTTTTCTAAATTCCCAATATTTATTATAAATAAGATATACTACTAATTGTCAGTCCCATTATGGACGCGTCACTGGCTAGCTTGTAATTGGGTCAAACACGTATACGTTGTACGTGGCATGATCTTATTGGAATATATCCGTATGCGTAGATTGGGCTCACTACTTGCAATTTATGGGCTATAGAAATTAATTGATTGCCCATTTAATTCTTTCTGAAACCAATGGGCTGAGCAAACTCAATTTCAAACCTACTGGACCCAATACATGCATAATGCAAATTAAATTCCACTACCTACTACCAATATAAATATGTATAATATCACCACATGCATGCATGATGCCATTTAAAGTAAAACATCTTACATATTTAATATAAATTAATTCTCCAAAATACATTAACTCACCAATTAATAACATTAGACCTCATACGTTATACACGTGTAGACTGCATTGTTTGATCCCCTTAGTTTTTCAATCAAATAAAGAAAAATATATTTTATATATATATATATATATTAAAAAAAAAAAAAAAAAAAAAGGAATAGAGAATAGGTTTGGCAAGTTCCCACCTTCAATCACGTGGATGGATCGGTATCATACAAGTTTAATCAAACTAAACCCCACCGTACCATTGAATTGTTCCATTAGGCATCAGCTAATTAAATAATTATGCACTTAATTGTTTAATTAACCCGGCCAAAGTGATTATGTTAATGAATATTATTATTATTATAATGATGAAATGCCCACATTTTCTTCCTTTTTACAGGAGATTTGTCCACGTATGCACTAATCTGACGGTCCTAAAAGGTAGGCTGTGACTGTGAAGTATTGCCGGCAAATGGAGCATTAGTGTGAAATATACATAATTTTTTTAAGGGCTAAATGACAGTCTTCTTTTATATATATATATATATATATAATATATGATGATGATATGTGGAATTGGAATATTGGTAATAAAGAATTAGTGGTGATGTTAGGTGGTAGTCAGCTTTGAAAATGTCAGGTGGAATGTCTTAATCTTTGATTAATTTCTTAATATTTGTGCTAAGTGTTTCTTATAAGATGACATAAGAATGTTTCTTCTGATCTTGTTATTTGTTTGTAGGGATATCAACACTTTCAAGCCTATTTCAATTATTGAGTGGATGATATATGTTGAAAAGACATCCTAAGGTTCTTTCTATCTTTTTTAATTCTTAAATTAAATTAAATTAAATTTTCCTTAAAAATTAAAATACATAGAATTAACGTGTTTATTTATTAATACTAATACTAATAAATGAAAAAGAGCAATAGTATATTATGGAGGATTTATTAGTTAGCAAGTTTGGAGGAAAATATGGGCAGCTTATGACGAAAAGTTTTATCCAGAAACGAACGCCCTTTAATAAATGTTCCGGTTAACTTTTTTATCCTGATAGCTAGCTAGAAAAATAATGTCTTCCACCTACTGCTTGCTGCCTATATTATAATTATGAATACATTTTTTAGTTTATATTAGTATGCAAATATAAATGCTGCTGCATATATTGACCATTCCCTCTATGTTATTATAAAATTTTCCGGATTAAATACAAAACTCATCTAATATTATTTATTCAAGTGTTCAAACGAGGAATTATTCAATTAACTATATAAAAATATATATATTTGAATTAGATAAAATTGTAAAGTCACAGCCGGTCCCCGCGAGAGGCAACCAACGGCTTGGAGAAATTGAAGATAAGCACTAGAAAACACTTACTTTCAGAAGTAGCAGAACGACCCCATCAGGCCACGTGGCAGTGAGATGCTCCCGAAAAGAAAAATTAAAAAAAGAAAAGAAAAAAAGAAAAGAAAGCCCATAATGGGCTATTATGTATGTAAGGCGGGTCAACCTCATTGGTCCAGCCTGGTGGCCTGACGTGGGCCGTCGCTTTCACAGCCCAAAATACACAAACGCAATTATATTTTATTAATTAAATTATATATAAAATAAAATAAATAAAAGGAAAAAGAAGGAAAAGTGGGTGTGTACTAGAACTAGTGATGGCCTAATCACTTGGTGACAAAGCATCGCCCAAAACACACAGTATCTATATCTATATTATGCCTCTCGACTTTCACCATAATCACAATCTTGCCACTCATTTTTTTTTTATCAAGTTCCACTTTTAATGCCAATAATGCCCCTGGAATAATGTTGCCTTTATATTTCATATTGTGAATAATTGATAAAAAATAAATGGGTCGATGAGAGGAAAGACAAGGCAATATCCAATCATAGAATTAATAGAGGTTTGTTGGGTACAACCCATCAAACTCAATTTTGTCTCTGCCAAATATTTTGAATCCAGCATTTCAATTTTTTGAAATGTAATTAATTGCTAATTACTATATGGTTTATAACAAAGAGCAAATATAAGAGAGCATGTCCCTGCTCAAAGTGACGCCATTGTTTTCTGATCTCTAAAAAGAATAAAAAAACATGAATGAATGACTAAAAAAGTTATATATAACATGTTATATTGTCCAAGATGTATGGAACTCATCATGTGGTGGTGTTATGCATTGTGGACAATTTAGTGGCGGACATTATTGCATTTCTCTTTTATTTTATTTTTTTATTTATTTATTTTTTCGAAAAAATTATGAGGGAAAAAAAATGGTCTGTAATTGATAATTTATGATAAAATATGGACGAACTCATTGTTCTAATATAGAAATTAGTTAAACTTGTGATGATGCTGATTAGTCATGAATTAATAATAATTATATATAAAAATATGTTTGAGATTGTAGGAAGAAAGTTATATATAGTGGTGTAAACCAGTATGATCATCTAACAGTAGTTTAGATTCTTATAATTAAAGCAAACAAATACAAAACATAATAACACCTTGATGCTTGCTGCTACATCATGCCATGGGGCCTCACTTTCCCAAATAGATCTCTTTCTTCCTTCTTTCTTTCTTTTATATACATATAAATATATATATATATTTATATTCTCCTTCCTTCCAACTCCAACTCCAACTCCAACTCCAATTCCAACTTGGGTGCTCTCCAGTTTTCTTACCCAATTAAAATTCATCTAAAGTAAAAGGGCATCATGCAAATTCCAAATATAGTGATTGATGATATTTCACTATGATTGTAAGGGTAGTTAGGACTTTTCACAGAGATGCACACGGATAGGAACAATAGTGTAAAAACTCCTTGGCGTGTAGGACTTGTCCAGTGAGATGTGAACACCAATGGAAGGAAGTTGGCAAAAGCTGTGATTTTCTTTTTTCTTGCTGAGTGGGAGTATACCTTTTCTGCCCTCTTTTATTAAATACATTATTGTAACCCCATTCCCTTTTTTTTTCTTTTTCTTTTTTTTCTCTCTATTACCAGGGTATTCTTGCAATAATAATAATAATAATTAACTAATTAATGTTAAACTATGTTGTGTTAATGATATTGAATTAAAAAATGTATAATTGGATTAAATAAGCAGTCTGGGTCGGATGGAGATAGATGGATGGATGAAATGGGATAGAGATAATGGTTGTTTGCTAGCAGACATTTTCTACCACCATATTCCCCTCATCTTGCTTTCACAGATTCTTGTTGCACAGTGTCCATATTAATCAAATTTTTTTCCTTTTCTTTTTTTCTTTTTTTTCTCTTTCTTCTTAGATGCTTTTTTTTCTCCATCTCTTTTCTTTTCTTGTAGTGGGAGCATTTATTTACTGCAGCAATCATTAATCTTTCAAACTTATTATTACCTCGGTTCTTGTTTTTGTTGTCTTCAGCTCCAGTACTTGCCTCATTCCAGAGTCAAACTCACTTGTCGGATTACTTTTCATTTTCTTAAAAACACAATCTTTACTTCTCCAAGATTCTCGTTTTGAGGGTTTTACTTGAAGATTTGATTGTTGTTGTTAACAAGACTATCTTTCTTTCCTTGGTTCTGGTTTGAGCATTTCTTGTTTGTTAGCTACCAGGATAGAAATCAAAATTCCGTTTGTATTTCAACCCCTCCAAAAAAAAAGAAGAAAAAAAGTTGGTATCTTTGGTGATTCCTTGATTCTTCCTGTGGTGGGAGTGTTTGGGAATTTCTTATCTCCTTCAATTCCTGGTCTTTTTATTTTAGTGTGAAGTTTGTTTGAAGCAGTATAGTTGGATAAGAAGCATTATTTGTCTGTAAGCAGCCTCACATGAATCCTTGTCTATTTTTGGGCCGATTTTTTTGAGGTAAAAAGATGAGATTTGGTGATGGTGGATTTACCTGTGAAAGTTTGTTGAAATTTGTGTAGGGATATAAATGAATTTACTTCATGTAATTGGGAATCTTGTTTTAGTGGTGTGCTGCTGGTTTCTGTCTCTAATATCTTTAAATTGGGTAAGTAATGGAGGAATCATGACTGTGAAGAGCGGTTTGATTGGGGGTGATGGGGGCCAAATATGGATGAAATTGTGGGATCAGATATCAGTGTTTGGTTGTAAGATCCAGCATCATTATTCTCAGTATATTGGGCCTAAGAAATTGAGGAAGAATTGGTGGAGGAAGCTTCTGATAGCATGGATATTATGCGGGATAATTTTATCATTGTCTGTATTTTGGTACATGAGCTCACTAGCTCTGGATAAAAGAAAAGAGACACTTGCTAGTATGTGTGATGAGAGAGCTAGGATGTTGCAAGATCAGTTCAATGTTAGCATGAACCATATTCAGGCTATGTCTGTCATCGTCTCCATTTTTCACCACGACAAGAACCCCTCTGCTATTGATCAGGTTATTTCAAGATTGCTTTTTTATATCTCTTGAAACATCTTATTTAGATTCAAAATTTAAACTTTTATTTTTTTTATTTTTTGAGAATTGCAGACAACTTTTGCTAGATATACGGAACGTACATCGTTCGAGAGACCTCTTACGAGCGGAGTAGCATATGCTGTGAGGGTGCTCCATAGTGAAAGGGAGCAATTTGAGATACAACAAGGATGGACTATTAAGAGAATGGATGAACAAACACCCGTTCATGAAGATGAATATGATCCCGCCGATCTCGAGACTTCACCTGCACATGACGAATATGCCCCTGTTATCTTCGCTCAAGATACCGTTGCTCATGTCATTTCTGTTGATGTCCTCTCAGGAAAGGTAAAAAAGGAAAAAAAAAATTGAGTTCTTTAGTCCTTACATAATCATGATTATTGTGTTCGATATATGTTATGATTCATTTATATATATATTAATATTACAGGAGGATCGAGACAATGTTTTGCGTGCAAGAGAATCGGGAAAGGGGGTCCTCACTGCTCCATTCAGGTTATTGAAAACAAATCGATTGGGGGTGATTCTGACTTTTGCTGTATACAAGAGAGAACTCCCTCCTAATGCAACCCCTGCTGAAAGAATTCAAGAGACTGCGGGGTATATATATTTATACCCTTTGGCTTTAAATTATGTCGTTTGAATTTTCTTTGTAATAAAAAGTAAAATATATTTCCACTTATTTCGAATAGGTATCTTGGAGGGATCTTCGACATTGAATCACTTGTAGAGAAACTGCTTCAACAGCTTGCTAGTAAACAAACTATTATAGTGAATGTGTATGATACAACGAATTTCTCCGATCCTATAAGCATGTATGGTTCAAACACGTCTTCTGATGGGATGCACCATGTCAGTGCTCTTAACTTTGGGGATCCTATCCGAAAGCATGAGATGCATTGCAGGTGATTTTAACTCATTCTTTCTTTATTAAAAAAATTAAAAATGAAAAAAGCTATGAGCAATCTAGATATAGTCGGAGAATAAGAAGATTTTTAATGGTATTGTTGACAGATTCAAGCAAAAGCAACCATGGCAATGGGTTGCAATAACTACATCGGTTGGCATACTTATAATTTCGTTGCTCGTGGGGCATATATTCCATGCTACGGTGAATCGAATAGCCAAAGTTGAGGACGATTATAATCACATGATGGAACTAAAGAAACGTGCTGAGGCAGCTGATATTGCAAAGTCTAAGGTCTTTTTTTCTTTTTTTTTTTTTTTTTTTTTTTTATTTGACGGATTATTATTATATATTTTTTGAAGTAAAAGATGTAGTGGAGATGAATCTAATTGAATTATTTATTTGTGACGCAGTTTCTTGCTACCGTTTCGCATGAAATCAGAACCCCGATGAATGGTGTTCTTGGTCGGTGAATAAACTAAAATCTTTTGTTCAAAGAATTTGTTTGAGAATGTCTTACAATGTGTTAATGTGTGTTAACCAGGAATGTTGCAAATGCTAATGGATACACGACTAGACGAAACTCAACAAGATTATGTGAGAACTGCAAGGGAGAGTGGTAAAGCTCTCGTTTCACTCATAAATGATGTTTTGGACCAAGCTAAGATTGAATCTGGTAAACTCGAGCTCGAAGAAGTTAGCTTTGATTTGAGGGCTGTTATAGATGATGTTTTATCTATGTTTCTTGGAAAGTCACAAGATAAAAAAGTCGAGGTAAACTATACATTTATACTTTTACCATTTTCTAGTTTCTTTATTTGTTTTCCCGTTTTATCACTGGTCTAATTAGAGATCCCTGTTTATTTCTTTTTTTGCAGTTGGCAGTTTATGTGTCTAGTAAAGTCCCCGCTACATTGGTTGGTGATCCTGGAAGATTCCGCCAGATTGTTACAAACCTCGTCGGCAACTCAATTAAAGTGATTTTTTAATCTAATATTTCACTAAATTTATTTTTCGTTCCGTTTTATATCTAGCATTTTAACAATAATATTTGATTAATGCAGTTCACGGATAAAGGACACATATTTGTGACGGTACATCTCGTTGAAGAAGCTTCGGAAATGGAATTCGAGAGAGACGAGTCCTTGAGCGGGTTGCCAGTTGTTGACAGAAGACGAAGCTGGTCCAAGTTCCGATCTTTCAATCAAGAATCACCCGCCACGTCATCATCATCCTCGGACCAAATAAACATCATGGTATCAGTTGAAGACACTGGTCAGGGAATCCCTACGGAAGCTCATTCCTCTGTATTCAACCCCTTTATGCAAGTGGGCCCCTCAATCACACGCACCCACGGCGGCACAGGCATCGGCCTCAGCATTAGCCAGTGCTTGGTCCACCTCATGAAAGGTGAAATCGGTCTTGCCAGCTCACCCCATATTGGCTCCACCTTCACATTCACAGCTGTCTTCAGTAATATCAACGATCAACAACAAGTCAACGGCTCTATTTCTTCCTCCGAGTTTCAGGGGATGAGAGCTCTTCTGGTGGACCCCAAGAAGGTCCGTGCTAAGGTCTCTAAATACCACATCGAACGCCTTGGAATCCACGTTGAAGTGGTTCCGGATCTCAGCCTAGGCTTAACAAACACCCCTACAGTAAACATGGTTTTCATTGAAGAAGAAATATGGGATTGTAAGAATGTAGGAAACCCTAAAATGTTGATTCTGTCTAATTCTTGTTCTTCGGATTCCGCGCGGTCTCCGTTTGTGATAACGAAACCACTGAGGGTGAGTAAGCTGGCTGCATCCCTACAGCGTGCCATGGGGGTGAGTAGCGGAGGAAACAATCTCAGCAGAGAGATACACGCATTGTCCCTGAGAAATCTCCTTCACGGTAGAAAGATACTAGTGGTGGACGACAATCCGGTGAACCTCAGAGTGGCGGCAGGCGCACTGAAAAAGTACGGTGCAGATGTGGTCCATGCGGAGCGGGGTGCAAAAGCCATCACTTTGCTGACTCCACCCCATCTTTTCGATGCTTGTTTTATGGATATTCAGATGCCAGAAATGGACGGGTAAAATAATAAATACTATTTTTACTACTTTATTTACTCTGTTTTCACTATTTTTATTTACTATATATTTTCAATGCAGGTTCGAAGCGACAGAGAGAATTAGAAAGATAGAATTGGGGATCAAGAATGGGATCGAAGATGGAGAACTCTCTGTAGAAGCTTATGGGAATGTATCGAATTGGCATGTTCCGATTTTGGCAATGACAGCTGATGTCATACAGGCCACTAACGAGGCGTGCGCCAGGAGTGGAATGGACGGTTATGTATCGAAACCGTTTGAGGCTGAGCAGCTTTATAGGGAAGTTTCGAGGGTTTTTCAGACAATGTCCGATGAAAGTCACTAGAAATAAGTAAGTTTCTAGTCTGACGATGCATGCAAAAGAATTGCCCCTTCTTTCCAGAGTTTTCGAATTGGTTGTGCATATTAATCCCAATTGTGAGTATTTCTTCACGTTTTTTATTTTTTATTTTTATTTTGTTTCATGATTAAAAATAAAATAAACTTGTGTCTCATTTTGTTTGCCTTGGTTGATGCAGGAACGCGTTTTTTTTTTTTTTTCCTTTTCTGGTCGGTGAAAAAGAGATTTGTATATATAAAGGTGAAGATTCTTTGTGGAGATTTATTGAAAAGAGTGTGCAGTAGTAGATATGATGGGGGAAGAATTGGATATATAGATTAGTTTTTTCATCTATCTTTGTAATGAACCAAAGTTGCGGTGGTGGGGAGGAGACGGTTAATTGTTTTACGGTACCACCGGTGGAAGTTTTCGTTTATTTGTATGATAATTGATAGCAGTTGGAGATATACAGAAGAATGTAAAATGGTATTATTAGAGGATAATTTAGAATTTTGTATCATATTAGTATATAATATGTTTTGGAGCTTGAATAAAAGGAGTTGACTGGGCTCGTTATTTGTAGAGTCAAATGACCCATAAATGATTATAGTATACTGGTTTGAGAGTCGTCTCCTTCGATTAACAGATCCACAGACTTGGGGTCTCATAAATAATACCCATTGGGCTTCTCTGATGGTGGACAACTTAGTAGACCATTACATTATTTAGGCCGAAAGCACATCAATTCTTATGATTCATTTACCAGGAATATGTAAATCGAATCACATTTTCAGTACATCAGTTCTCTAAAGACGTAATCATTTAAAACATATTTCCATTAACCGACAGTTGGTCGATATGTCCGAGTGGTTAAGGAGACAGGTTCGAACCCTGCTGTCGACGTTGTTTTTATTTTTTAATTTTGTATTTTGCTACTTTTATTTAATTTGATATCCCATATTTAATTCAACAATTTACTAAATATTTTTAAAGGATGAATGAAAAATCCCTACAAAATTTATTTATAATATAATAATAATAATAATGAAAGGCAGATTAAGCGTGCAAAGAACGCGAATAAGTGGTGTGACAAAATTACCCCCAAATGTATCTTTAAATTAAAAACCCCTCCCCTCCAGTCCAGTCCATCTTCTAGTCCAGTAGTTTGATGGATCCAGAAGCAGTGTCGAAGGCGTTCGTGGAGCACTACTATTCTACGTTCGACACAAACAGAGGCGGTCTAGGTAGCCTGTACCAGGAATCGTCAATGCTAACATTTCAGGGACAGAAATTTCCAGCCCTCCGGCCCCGTTGGTGGTATGCTTGTTTTTGTTTCTGGCAATCTTCAGCTCTCTGGGGAGCAGCACGCCCTCAAGTTTAGTCAGGCATGTTTCTTTTATTTTTGTTCATTTTCCTGCAATCGGTCGAGAGGACAATTATTGAATATATTCAATTTTAGATTCATTGTCAACTTGTAGTTAAGACTACAACAAGTTCATTTGAAAATGTGAAGCTGATGGATATTAATCTAGAATCAATAGAGAATGTATGGTAGATGGATATTATGTGAAGATTGAATTGGATTTTAAAATGAATAATGACATGATGATATGAGGTGTGATTTGTTTGAATGATTGAAATTTGAAGGTTTTATCAAGTGATGATTTGTTTGTTTGATTGATTGATTGTTTACATGATTACAGATGTTTCATCTGATGCCAACACCTCAAGGCAGCTTTTATGTGTTGAACGACATTTTCCGGCTCAACTATGCATAAGGAAGTTGTTACTTCACCTGCTCATCTACACATGATTGTCATTGGGAAGTTGTTACTTCACCTGCTCTATTACTCGTCTTTACAACTTATTTGACATGAATTTATTATTATTATTTTTTTATGCAATTGGACAAATTTGCTGCCTGCATTATTACATTATTGAGACTTGAGTAGTTTTTATGATTTATTTCATGCTTTCAGTTCAATTTGGCCGTTCAAAGGTAGGCCACGTAAATACATGTTTTACAAAAGAAATATGCTTCAATTGATCATAAATTCCCAAATAAAAAAAGAAAAAACTAGGAAATTGATCAGCTTGTTCAGGCAAACATCCTGAACCTATGATCCATAAAAAAGTCACTAGTTCTTGACCTAATTCTGGTTGTGTTCGTCGACACCTGGCAGTTCCAATTGAGGAATTTTGAGAGAGGCTTGTTCGGTAACCTGTTTTTGAAGATCGGAAGCCCTTTTCATCATTCCAGACCGGGTTTGCCATAATCCTTTGACTATTCCACCGACGGCTTTGAAGGGATTACTCAATCCATTTTTTATTTTCAAAATTAGAGAAACCTCAGAGAATTGCCAGGCTAGTGTCAGCACTATCAAAGTTGTGAGAAGGCAGTGAGTTATCGAATTCTGCCTTTTTATATTCTTCAGTTCTTTCATTATCTCTTCTTCTTCTTCTTCTTCTTCATCACTACTATCCACTTCTTCTTTCCTCTTTTCATCAATTTCTGAACATATTCTATCCTCCACAGTACCTTCTTCTGTTGATTCTTCACTTACATTTTTATCTTCTTCCACTGATTCCAACTGCCAAACATCAGCAGTGTAAAATTGCACAGCTTCCCTTTTCATTTTATTTCAATCATCTTAGGGTCCATTTGGATGGAGGGATGACTCCAATTTTGGAGTCATTTGAAATCCATCACTATTGCTCCAAAATGAACTAAAAAGGAGAGGTGGGGATTTGAAATCCATCTCCAAATCCCTCAATCCAAACAAGTCCGAGGGATTTGTTATTATGGATTTGAAATACCTCCCCCAAATCCATCCAAATGCACCCTTATAGTAAATTCAGAGAGAAACAAAAACTTGTCTGTATTAATAATTACCTCAGAAAGAAGTTTGGAGAGGAGTTGTCGCTGCTGCTGTTGCTGGCGGCGACCACCAGTTTTCTCAATTGCCGGCAAGTTTGACGATGTTTTGGCGTTAAATTCGTCATCCTCCATTAGTTTCCTTACGACCTTCTCTATTATCTCCATGTCTTTCTCTGGTTCCATCTTCCCCCACTCGCTCTATCTCTCTCTCTCTAGCTGCTGATTCTGGAAATAAAAATTAAAAGCGTGTGATGATAATTCCAATTTCTAAGTGAGATGCGTAATATACACCAAGAGAGATGGGGATGTTGACACGTCTGTCTGCCCTTTTTATTTTTAAGTATATCTTTTCGGCCTCCCAAATCGTGTTTGAATAGCTTCCTACTAATCTTGGCGGTTGAATCAACATCTTTCTTGATATGCATATTTTCAACCAAGTAGGAAAGTTCATGGGTTTTAGCTACTACATTTTTTTACTTTAATTTTAAATATTAGACAATTTTGTTGATGTCCCAAAATGAAGTTGTAACAATAATAAAAAGTGAGGGTCATTCCGTACATTTTGCATTGGTTAGGGAGCTGACGGTAAGCAAAATTCACTTTGGAATTAACAAAGTTGCAATGTTATTTTAAAAGATAATAATGAATTGCACCAACTGTTGTTGCCTGCGTTTCAAATAATGAAGAAATTGATAGGACTATCAAAGCTCGCAGGGCAATTGCTGTTAAGTGTTAATCAATACAAGACTTCTTAATCCATAATCCCCGGAGATGCTTTTGTTTCCCTTTTTTTTACCAAGTCAATTTTTCACTATACTTATTAAGCCATCATCAATTAACAATCTAAAATACCATCGTTCAGATAGAATCTCCTACTGCACAAACTACCTTTGTAATGACAACCAAATTCACGAGTTAAAACCAAATTTACTTGTAGTATTTCTATACAGCCTCTAAAACTGGAAGTAACCGAATTACCAGAAAGTGCAACTTAAATTGAGTGGTAAATCTGATCATTTTCCATACTGGTAATGCCTTGATCTGAAGAAATGTCAAGACGAGAAGAAGATACTGTATCAGATTCTGCGGTTACAAGCTCGGCCTGACATAACAAAAAAAATAATATCAATAAAGCACGTACTATTTCATTTTTAATGAGAAAGCTGTAATGTGATTTACCTTAGCTTGACGATATTTTTGGAGAATGCGATGATATTGCTGACGTGCCTCTGTAGATTCGACCATAGACAGCACTCTAGCGACAGCTTCATCAATAGCTTTATCCACTTTCTGCTTTCGGAAAACCTTAAGTATGTCTTCATCCTCACTCTCATCAATTGATTCCGAGTCGTGCCGAAACCCACGTAAGCCAACTCCTCTTCTGCGCCATCTTAAGACAACCTTCTCCAGTATACCAACTGCCCAACATACCTTGTAATTTTTCCTAACTTGATACCCCCTCACATGAGCCTGCATTCAGTGACACCATGTTACGAGTCTCAACTTCATACCTTAAACTGGGTTTTTAAATACCTCTTTTCTCATCCTAATCTCCAAAGTTAAACGACTAAAATATTAATATTTGACGAGAACAGGTGACGCACCTGTATCTTCACAACTTTCTGGCGCAATGAAAGGAAGTCCTTCCTACCTTTCCAGCCTCTGTATTTCTTTTGAATAGATAAAGCAGCCGAGTTGTACTCACGTGCATTGCGGAATGCCAGCTTTGATGCGGCTGAAAGCCCGTGAATGTCATTAGCTAACAAAGCGTAGTCATCACCATAAGCACCGGCCATCGCAACTGCAACTTCTGTCTGCTGCCTCTTCCGGAAGGAATGAGCACGGAATGCAGATTGTATTCGTGCTGCAGCTTGAGTAGCATTACGTACCGCATCCAGAGTATGCCTAAGAGAATCCTCATCCTCGTTTGCGGAGGAACTTTCTCTTGATAAACTATTTATTGTTCTTTCTGCTTCCAAGGCAGCTGACCCCTTAGATAGCTCACTTTCCTCCAGTGTGAGGGATGAAAGGTGGCTAATTAGTGAAACTTCTGAGAGATACCCTGCGAGTCCTTTGTGGCCACAGGTGGCAGCAATTGATGCTGGTGTTTTACCAATAGGGTCCTGTGTATTGGGATCTGTAACTGCACCAGCTGATGCACCAGATGCCATGAGAGCAGCCACCATCTTTTCCCTGTCACAAATGTAGCATTTAAAGTTCATTTTTCCAGAAATATACATTGTTTATCGGTGAAAAGCTTTTCCCCTGGAGATACTAACATGGACTAGCAATTTGGAAGTTCAGAGTAAAGCAATTTGAAAATTAAAACTATTATATTCCATTGAATTTGGGAGGTTTTGGAAAATATATATCACGGAATAAAACACTGCCCTTTCTCTTCCTAAACCAGTGCAGCATATAACCATATAAAAATTCCTACAGAAACATATATCTGAAGAACATGTTTCTAAAACAAAACAACATACCTCCCAAATCGTGCAGCCCAATGAAGCGCAGTCCATCCATTAATGTCACGGAAATTAATGCTTACTCCTGCATTCACAATTGGTTGCAATGCCCACTCAAATCCCAATCCAGCAACCATGTGTATGATACCTTGTTCTTTCTTTGATAAATGGTTATTCTTTTGTAACTTAGACGAAAGCCACACTTCCATCTTGTCTTTCAAAAGTTCTTGCAGAAGCCAATCAAGAGTACTTGATGATGTTGAAGTGCCAACTAAAAGTGCATCAATGATTTGGTTCCATGAGTCTTCTTCAGCTACTCTTGATTTGCCAAACGAATCAATTCTTGATTCATAGTCATCTTCTTTTGGCAGGAGATCAGATAGAAGCATTTGCACAAATCTGACAAGCAACAAGAGTTCTTCAGAACTCTTATTAGTCTCTGTTTCAGGTTGATTACTGTGCGTACAAAGATTAGGCTTAGCACGATATTCAAATTCTCTGACTTCGCTGCAAGACTCCCGATTCCCAGAAGTAATACAAATATTGACTTTTCCCTGCAAGTGAAGTGGAGCATTGCAGCGGAGGACACCTTCCTGAATAATCTCAACTGGAACTTCAGTGTCACCAATCATACAAGCCCATGCACACTCTGATGGATCGGAGAAGAAAGACCCAACAATGATGATCTGAAAATGGAATTAGAACCTTAATTAACTTCCTTTGTACATTAATATTTAATAGAACACTGAACAAACCCCACAAACAAATTCTGTGATGATATTGAATAATGTACTTATGTATGTCTGCAGCTAGAGTAGCAAACCACGTATCGGCGGTCTAGGGCCAACAAAGGACACCGACTTGTATGTCATATATAGCATAGGGCAAACTGATTCAACTTTAGCCAATAATATAATGTTTTGAGGACTCAAAGAAGTCATTGTCTTATTGGATAGTTTGAACATAATGTAAGCCTTCCTAAAACAGATAACTGCTTTCGGGAAGTACCCTTATGTGGTAATATAAGCATATTGCATCAGCATTGCTCAGTAATACTCAAGTTACATTAAAGAAAGCTTCTATATATTCAAATATAATAATGCAATAGCAACGGGAAATTTGATTTCCATGACAGATACCTTTGCTCCGTCAGAGGTATAACACCACTCTGGAGATATCTCACGGATAGTGAACTTCTGCTTTTGAGCAACAGTCAAACTTATATTGTTTTCAGGAGAAATTCCCAATCCATCTTGGTCAAATAATGACGTATAGTCTGCAGTGGTCCCATAAGCATTTGATAGAGGAGAATATGCATCAAATTTCAGTGAATCTACTTCTTGGAAAATCAAAGAAGCTGACAAGGTAGACAGATGCGTGTTAGAGTTGAAAAAACAAAGGAATCCAAAAAATAATAAGTAGAGATTGTTCCATGAGAGAATCTTACAAGCATCGTGTCTCTCAGATTGTGTTTGTGAATCATCATTCAGCAAAGTCTTGGATCCATCCAGCATCTCTTGCCAAATGTCAACATCGGCCACTGACAGTTGTTGATGTTGCCGAACTTGGTCATCTAAAAAGCCATGCCCCATTAGCAGCCGTAGCGACTTACTTGGTTTCATTCCTGATTCTACTAACTTCAAAATATTATTTGAATTGAGAATATATATATAATATAACCTAATACCTGGTTTCTGTGAAAGAAGATCCTGTGGACCATTTAGTAGTGTCTGACCAGAAAATTCATAATCACGTAGCATGTCTTCTAGATCATTTGAATCCTCATTCTCGATGTAGATTCTGTCAATTTCTTTCACCTCATCATCATTTAAACTCAATTGCTCTTCAATCCTTCGTAATGCCTGACTTAAAGTCGGCACCGATGAACTACTGACGTCATCTGTTCTCTCCTCAAGATCCAACTGACTCATTCCAATATTCTTGATGACTTGACTAGAGCTAATCTCTACAGAGCTGGGACTGGATTCGTTATGATACATTCCAATAGATTCACTAATGACAAAAGAAGAGTCTGGTCGATCAGAAGCAAAAGAGTTGGGATTAGGACTGAAGGTAGAAGGAGATGTTGAAAACTGAGATGTTGATCCAGCACTCTGTCGTCTCTGTAATCCACAATTATGTTGGACAAATATTGTTAATTTTGAAGTAGATGAATACATGAAATGATGAGCCCTGAAATCATGGAATAATACACCAACAGAAGGTCTGTACGTAAAGAATGGTTCCATTAATATTTTTTTTAAAGCCCTTACAAATGGCCTACAATACCCTACCGAAAGGAAATTGAACCCTTGACCTAATACTACCCTCCCCACCCCAATACCACTCAGGCAATGCCTCCGCATTTATAAAGAACGGCTTTGTTAGCATATTTGCAGTGAAAGTTTAGCTTGGTACAGAGGTAATTTCAGGCAGAAACACTTGCCCAAAAGATTAAAGTATGCATTATTTGGACATGAATGACAAGAAATTTTGTTCCATCAGGGAAGTCAATGTACCTCTAGCCAGAGCCTTCAATTTTTTATAGCTAAGAAAATAATGAAAACATATGCCGAATTGGCAGTTATATTGATACACTTCTGAATGATGAAAACTTAGGATAATAGCATTATGTGTAAATGTAGTTAACATATTGGTTTTGTCCATGGTTATGCTCGAGATTGTTTACCTCGTTAATATCTCTGTAGTGAACAAGAACAATGTGCTCATATTCCCTGGTACAAAAACATATATTTGTTGAAAAATATGTATATACATATACGTGTATAGAGATAGATAGAGAGAAGGAGAGAGATTGACTAGTTCAGATTATAATTATAATAAAAACATTCTTGACCAAAATCTATCTTGAAAATACTCATAACTAGATGCTTATGTTTAGCTGCATACAAAATTTATTATCTTCTATCCATAAGCACTACAAACCTAATGATACCACTGTGACATTTATATCAATTACAGTTCTCACCAAGAGTAAATCGAGCAAAGGTTGTCATAAAAAAATATGCAAACGTACCGATCCAGTATCCAGTAGCTGCGCCTTTGAAAGCTAGGGTTCTCCTCTCCATGGGCGTAATAACAGTTTAGGGCTTCAACATTTCCAACCTACAACAAGAAGATTGTCAGATAACAATTTCACATCAACTAGAAAAAAGAAGAACAATAACCGTAAAAAGGAAAGGGGGAAACTTAATGAGCATCAAAATGGGAATATCACCAACAACCTTAAGCCGTTCATGTGCTTCAGCAAAAGTTTTCTGATCCTTCCTTCTACGCCAACTATGACCATCTTTGCGGAAAAATTTTAGCACTCGCTTGTTGAACAGATACAACGATCCACCTGTTAAATTTTGAGATGGAACAAAAGTTGATATTCGTCACATCCTTGAGCATGGGAGAGAAATGAAAGAGAAAATAATGAATATTACTAGCAGGTTTTTGAGGGATTTGGTGGGTGAGCTGGTGTTCTTCATAATTCTTCAATATGAAAAACACTTCAACCGGCTTCAGCCACCGACTTTGAGCTTCCCCAGCCAGATAATTGATGTCATATCCTGAAAATTAATAATAAATAAATAAAATTGCATAAGTGTAACTTAACCAAATCAGTTGCACTTGATAGGACATGGTATCTTTGAAGAATTACGGCTCTCTCTTTGATCTTAGATTCCATTCATGTTGCTTCACATACTAATTCAATTTGTAGACAAGCTTCAAGTTCAACACACAAAAGCAACCAAAAAGAAAAAAAGAAAAAAAGAAAAAAAAAAGGAAGCAGGACATCAAATTCTTCGTTATATCAATAATACACATGAACAAGGTACTATACTTTCATCTAGAAATAATACTGTCTTAGACATCCATCCGGACATAGCAGCATTCACAACTGATTAAGCTATTTTCTGATAATCACATAATTCTACACACGTCTTCCAGTTCAGTTTTACGTGAACGCACGAATCACATGGAGATTTAATTGTCATTTTGTTTGAGAGAAGGTTCAAGCTCACAGTGTAAGAAGACATCATATATCAATGTCCAAACACCACCAGACATCTACGCTAAGTCATCGGATGTACCACAGTTTTTAAACTCGATCAGCAAGTTATACCAAGGGTTAACATCTACTCCAACTTAAAGAGAAGTGTCAGAATTTAAGACTGTAGTTAATTCTGATTAGATTCTCTGTTGCTTTTTTGGATGCATTAATTTGATCAACTTGTTCAGAAAGTGCTTGCTGTTGTTTAGGCACATAATTCTTCTTATTTTGCATAGAATATCAAACACCAATTGCACATTCATTCAAAAATATTGTGATATCAAATATACACAATTTCGTTTTATTTTATATTTTTCATGCCTTGTAGCATGGAAAACTACTCTTGACATGCTTCTCTGCTAAGTCATAGATTTAAAAGGTATAGTAAACCATGAAAACACTAAAGCTAGCAAAACACCGAATATCCAGATGTAATAAGGTCTTTTATCAGAGAATCTTACACCATTTAAATCTGAAAATACAGGCTAAAAGCATCATCCAGCTATACCGCCTCATAAAGTCTTATTCATTGGAAATCCAGAATCCGCAAAATCTTTTGAACTTATTCGAACTTTATTCATAATTGTTTTTTTTTTTTACAATTTCAAGTGGTTCGTTACTTATGTCAAACAACAAGTCTGCCGCAAATGCTAATTACCAGAATCATATGATAAACAGGTTGTCACAAAAACTGAAACCGTCGAGAATTTGTAGGAGAACTACCTCAAAGTTCAGGAGACCTCACCGAGATATAAAATTTTCGAGACTTAAATCAATAAAATGCATTTATCAAAAAAAAAAATAAAAAAAAATCAATAAAATGCAGGAAACTCGTTTAATCCAACAGAAATAGGAGAATTTGTAGGCATAAGCTACAGCGATGTTTAATTAGATCATAAGAGATGAGCGGAAAACAAAGGAGGGAGTTATGTCACCTGATTGCATCGTAGTGGAACAATTCTCAGCAGAGAACTCTTAGACGCATGAATCGCAGGGGAAAAACTTGGCCGTCGCGCATTTAAGCAAATTTCAGTGACTACAGAGTACGACAACTTGGAATTGGTTTTGGAGTCGGAGATCCTACGACGTCGGGTTGATCAAAACTCCAATAGAGAGAGAGAGAGAGAGAGAGGATTTTGACTTGTGTAAAATGAGCAGCAAAAAGAAACGCAGCAATTAAAACCGAAAGAAGAAATATCGCAGAAGCCGACGCAGACTAAAAGGAAAAAGAGTAAATATTATTATTATATTGAATAATATGAAATGTGAAGTAATTATTTGTATAATAGGTATTGACCAAGTAAAATATAGTGAGCTGGTTGGGGTTGAAAAATTAGACCAATTATGGTTGACTGATTTATAGCTACAGTAGACTTACACACCATTTTCTCACTAAATTTTGTTCAAGGGGTACTTGGATGTATTTGAGAGATGAAATTCAAAAATAAAATAACATTATTCAGTATATATTCTACATTAACTTCTATTAGTATATAATTGACTTGAGGGTCCGTTTTTTTTTTTTTTTTTTTTTGTTAATTTATATACAAGCGGTTTGTTAGTCATGTTGATTACCTTGTGTTTGGGGGTAGCAAACGCAATTGTGGGTTATAGCTAGGCAGCCTAAAGGTGGCATTCACCATTTCATTTGGTGTTGAGTGGGCAATTAAAAGATTGGAACAATTAAAAATGGGGCATCCATCACAAACACTTAAATAATAATAAGTAGAATAATAATGTTTATCACGTGTTGATTAAAATAATATGGTTAAAAAAATGATTCCATCTACCTACCCTCTTTTTTAACCTATATAGATATATACTTGTCTCATCATTCAGAAAATTACAACTGTTGTTGATTATGTGTTTTGTTAGTAGCACTTTTTGAGGCATTACTTGGTTACAAAAATAAAGTGGTGGGTGGGTGTAGTAAATCCTAATATAATTTGAAGATAAGAAACCAAATGAAATTAGCGGTTGGAGATGATTATCTATTCTAAATTGCTAATGAGGATCGGAGTTGTTGCTTTGGGTCTCACACGAACTATTCAACTAAATTAAAAACCTTTGGTCCAGCCCATTTTCTTATCCAGTAATGAAGCGTTAATGTATTTGGGTGGGCCCCACATCACACTCTGATCCAACAACATCACATCATCTTTTTTTCTTTTTCTTTTTTCTAAAAAACTTTTGGATAGAGAGAGAGACGTGCTTCAATTGATTATGTTGACTTATGAAAGCTTAAGCAAATGAATCCAACTTCAGTCCAGGATCATTCAAGCCTTTCTCTTTTATTTTTCAATTAACTCAATATCATATATATATTGTGGTATTTATTCCAAAAACAAAATTGTGTATATATATATATACTCACCTCATACATAATAAAAGCTTTTCTAAGGTTAGTAACTCACAGCTTTACAACTTTGGAATAAAAATCAATGGATTGTCAAGTTTAATTTATATGGTTTATGGAAAGAAGATGACGGACGTTAACTACTCACCAACAATTGACACTTAAACGTTACGTACGGTTATTATATATGTGATGATCTATCTGTTAGACGGAGAAGTAATTAATTAGTTTTTTAAGCTATCTAAATTAGTTTAATACATTAAATATGAGTTGTGATTTAGTCCGTAGGGCTTCTCCTCGCGCTCCTTAGATTCTGGGCTGGATTCCGGTGAAAAGACCTGCAACGCCGGGAGGGGTTCCCGGCGGGAAAGCTCCGACGATCAAGTCAGTATAATAATTTTAGAGTAAGTTTGCGAAAAGTACGTAAAGCCTGTGTGGAAAAATGCAATATCATTCCCTATTTATAGGTGAGGAAACCTTGGCCTCCAAGGTTTCCCTTTTTAGGGTTTCTCCCTACCCTCAAGTCACGTATTTTGGGCCTCTGATTATCCTGAGCTCGTTTTACCTCGTATTGATACTGGGCCTGCGAGCTAAGGTATCCCCATATCGTCTCCGAGGTCGTATGACCTAACGACCTCTTCCGCCCTACCGGGCTAAGTTGTCATGGGCTTATCATCGTGGGCTTAATCTCATTTGGTCTTTCCAGAATGGCCCGTATCAACTACTCCCCCCTACTCCTTAATTATCGGACGAGAAGACTCTGCCCTATCTCGTTTGGTAAATATGGAGTATAAGATGCGAAGTAATGGCTCGCTTTTAATTTTTACTTTTGATGGGGATGCATGCTTCCCGCCTCTTGCTGTCCTATCAATCAATGCGGTCGATTCGAGTTCCCTAGGTCATAATGAGGGGATTTCAATCGGTGCTTTTTGCGTCGAATTCGAGGCGGCCTGCTTTTGATCTTGTTCGTCCGAATGGGCGGTTGAGATTTAATTCCCTTCCATCTTTTTGCCTATAAATATCCAACCGACTCAATTTGTAAAAAAATTTTTCCTTTTCCCCTGCGTGTTCTCTCTCCTATTTGATTTCTCTTCTGGTGATTTTATTCTCTGAGACAGAGTTTTTCCTCCTCGAGCCTACTCTTTTCCCCGGTCAAGGTACTGTTTCTTTCCCCCATCTTTTATTACCCCTGCCTTATTCTTCAAATCAATAATGTCTGCCCATTCCCCTGACCCATTTGGCCAAAAAGTGCCTTCCGGGGAGGGGGGTGGAAACCCCGCCTTTTCTATTTCTTCTTCGTCGGAGGAGGGACCCTACTTCTCCCCTTCGGGCAAACTCTTGGAACGACCCAAGAAGAGGGGCAGAAAAGAGGTTTCGTCTTCCGCGAGGAGTGGTTCTCCTTCATTATCGGAAGGACGGGATTCGGATGACCAGTGGGGACCCAGTACTTTAAGCGAAATAGATCTGACTAACTTAGTCCGCGACATAGGCCTCCCTACCGATGTCGAGTTAATTCTACCTTCGCGAGATGACCGCCCTTTGAACCCTCCTTTAGGTTTCAGTACTTGGTTTTCGGAGCAGTTCTACTTCGGTTTGTCCTTTCCTATCTCGCCCTGGTTCTCTGAAATTGCCCAACTATGTAACGTGTCTCTTAACCAATTCCACCCTCACGCCATAATAATCATGACCGGATTTCGCATGCTATGCGCCTGGTCGGGGGTGATTCCTACACCAGCTCGCTTCCGGAGCGTCATGGTGTTAAAGAATTCTAGTCCCTTCCACATTTCTATCTCGGCTCGTCCGGGTTTCAAGATACTGATGCCACCCAACAAGACCGATGGGTGGCAAGGTCATTATTTTTTTGCAAGAGATCCCGTTGATACCCCCTATTTATGCCCTTGGCTTGCCACCTTGCCTGAGAAGAAAAGGGGGAAACCTTTGACGGTTGATGAATGTTTGCTAAAAATGATATCTCACTTCCAACCGAGCTACGGCATCCCGGATAGCCTCACCAGCTTTCCGCCGATGCTTCGTCACTTCTATTTTCACGACAACGGCACATATTCCCTAACTCGGGAAGATTTAGGTGGGTTTGGTCGTGACGCTTACTCTTACCTCGACTCATTGTCTTACTTCGGATGATTATTTTTGTTACCTTGCTAGTTATGTATTTATCTGTTTTGTTCCTCATCTACTTATCACCTTTTTTCCATTCTGGTGCGTAGATCTAAGGATGAAGCGGATGTTCCGGGGTGACAAACCGGCTACTCGTCCCTCCGAGCCGGAGCCAGGGTTCGAGGCGTTCGAGTTCCAGCGTCCTTTAGTTGCTGAATCCGAGAAGCGGTCCTCGGAAGAAGGGGCTTTAAGGCCCAGGCCATCCAAGAAAAATGCCGCTCCTCCCCGCTCCCGAGGTGGGTCGCGTGCTGAGGATTCTGAGCCTCCTAGGCGATCTTCCGCGATAGTTCCCGCCTCTTCGCCGCCTCCCTCCTCAACCGAAGAGGTGGTGGAAAAAGAGCCTGCCCCGAAGAAACGGATGGCTGATTTGACCCTTGGGCCGGCTGGGTCATCTTTACCTGCCAATTTTGGGCTTCATCTCTGCCAGAACGCAGAAAATGCCATTGCCGCTTGTCGGTCTTTGGCATTTCCCAGTGATGTCGCCCATTTCGTGCAGATGAGTAAAGGTGACCGACTTGAGCTGCTTCTTCATAATATTACGCAGGTTTGTCTCATCTCGTACACGCGAATCAATCCTTAACTTTGTATCTTTTGTTCGGGGCTAACCTTGTTTAAACTTTTGTAAATGTAGCAATTCGCCATTGCTTTCTCGGGCCCGCTGGGGTGGGATGATGTCTCGCGCGAGGCATATGATAATCAGAAGAAAGAGGTGACTCAACTCCGGAAGGAAGTTCGAGGCCTGAAGGAGAGTTTGGCGATGTCGGAGTCATCGAAGGAGGGGCTGTTTGCCGAGGTGAAGAGGCTGCAAGAAAGGGAGAAAATCTTGCAGGCAGAGAAAGATTCTCTTGTATCCCATAATACCAGCTTAGAGGAGAAAGCTAAGGGGCTTTCCAACGAGCTGTTCGCAGCCGGAGTACAGGCTTCCACTAATTTCACCGAAGGGGTGAAAGAGGGACAAAGGCTGTTCCCGGGGTCGCCCGAGGGTGTCCGTTTCATCGAAGAGTTCGTTCGTCGCTTCTTTCACCGGTTATGGCGTTCGACTACTTTCACCCGAGAAGCTTCGGGTTTGGCTCGTTTCTTCTTTTCGTCGGCGGTTGCGGCTGTTCGGAAGAGGTTGGGTGGTGCCGGCATCGAATTCCCGCTGGTGGAAAATGAACTGGCCGAGGACCTTCCCGATGACGAGATCCCGGGTTTTGAGGGGGACGTTAATGAGGACCCCAACTTGGAATGGTGGAGGCCGGTTTACCAGGGCCTTGTTGAAGATTTTTCCCGTCAAGGGGCCTCGTCAATGGCCATTACTGACTTCGTCGGGGACATTGAGGCCCTTGGGACGGTGATCAGTCCCAATGATGCACAGCCAGACCTCGTCTCGCCGCCCCCTCCGGATGCTGGGAATCGAAGCGAAGCAGATGCGGCAGTCCCGAAGTGAGGGCTACAAAAAGAACTTAGCCATTTTCCCTGCTTGTATTTTTTGACTATGTATTTCTAAAACATTGTTTCTTTTTGCTATGTATCCTTAACAATTTCTCCGTTTTTTTTTTCGTATGTTAACATGCTAGAAATTCCTTTATTCGCTATTCAAGCTTACTTTGAGCTTTTATATTCGTTCTAGTGTTTGTGCATCTCAAAAGTAGATTTGGGATACACCAAGTTTTTCCCCAAACCCGAATTGAGTCTACCAATATTCCAAATGATCTTCATCGGCGATTATCCTTTAAGCTGATCTGTCAGTTTGATCTTGGAAAACCGTTTTTATATTTTAACTTAATGCCTGATCCTAACATCTTGCTTACGAATACACGACTTATCGTTATAATGAAACATGCGAGTTAACGCCACAATAAAACACGCGATTTAACGCCACAATAAAACACGCGATTTAACGCCACAATAAAACACGCGAGTTAACGCCACAATAAAACACGCGATTTAACGCCACAGTGAAACACGCGATTTAACGCCACAATAAAACACGCGATTTAACGCCACAATAAAACACGCGATTTAACGCCACAGTGAAACACGCGATTTAACGCCACAATAAAACACGCGATTTAACGCCACAATAAAACATGCGATTTAACGCCACAGTGAAACATGCGATTTAACGCCATAATAAAACACGCGATTTAACGCCACAGTGAAACACGCGATTTAACGCCACAATGAAGCACGCGATTTAACGCCACAATAAAACACGCGATTTAACGCCACAGTGAAACACGCGATTTAACGCCACAATGAAGCACGCGATTTAACGCCACAATAAAACACGCGATTTAACGCCACAATGAAACACGCGAGTTAACGCCACAATAAAACACGCGATTTAACGCCACAGTGAAACACGCGATTTAACGCCACAATAAAACACGCGATTTAACGCCACAATAAAACACGCGATTTAACGCCACAGTTGTAACTTAAATAAATAACACAAGGATTTTTTAACGTGGAAACCCTCCCAATGAGGAGAGAAAAAACCACGGGGCCTAGCCCAGCTCGGAAAATGAATGTTTATTGATGGTTTTTTGTATGTACAAGGTGTGCCGCTTCTCGATTTATCTGACTGACTGCCTCTATATCTCTTTTTTTTTTTTTTTTTTTTTTTTTTTTTTTTTTTTTTTTTTTTTTTCACGCGAAGAAGCGCTTTAGATGTATTATGTTCCAAGCTCGCGGCAATGGCTTTCCTTCTGCGTCAGCCAATTCGTATCCCCCACCGGCCAAACATTTTGTGACCATGTACGGTCCTTCCCAATTGGCCTCTAACTTTCCTGTGTGTTTTAGTGCGTCAGCCCGTCGTAAGACGAGATCCCCAATCTGGAATGAACGGGACCGTACCCCCTGATCATACCGAGCTTTGATCAAATTTTTACTTCGTTCCATGTGTAAATACGCCGCTTCTCGTAGATCGAAAACTTCATCCAGCTGTGATCTCAAAGCATCATCGTTTGTTTTTTCATCGAACGTGGTGATGCGGAGTGTGTCCATTGCCACTTCGACCGGGATAACTGCTTCAGTTCCATAGGTTAAGCGGAATGGTGTCTCACCGGTAGCTGCCTTGGTTGTGGTCCGGTAAGACCAAAGGACGGAAGGCAACTCGTCTGCCCAGCTTCCACCTAGCTCGTCTATCCTCTTTTTCAACCCATTGACAATGGTTCGGTTTATGGACTCCACTTGACCATTGGCCTGGGGGTGCGCTACCGCTACAAATTTTTGTGTAATTTTCATTTCTTCGCACCACGCGCGGATTTTCTTGCCGTTGAACTGAGTGCCGTTATCCGATACGAGGCTCCGAGGTAGACCAAACCGACAGCAGATATGTTTCCAAATGAAGTGCATGACCTCGTCTTCTGATATTTTTGATAAGGCCTCGGCTTCAACCCACTTAGTAAAGTAGTCTACCGCAACAATGATGAACTTTTTCCGGCCAGTAGTTTGAGGGAATGGTCCCACCAGGTCAATTCCCCATTGGGCGAAAGGACATGGAGCACTCATGATGGTCATTTCCTCCCCCGGTTTGTGGATAAGCGGGGCATATTTCTGACATTGTATGCAGTGTTGAACGTATCGGTGCGTGTCCTTCTTCATGCCAGGCCAGTAATATCCGGCCCGATGTAATTTCTGTATGAGGGCCCGAGCTCCTCCGTGTTCACCACAACCACCTCGATGTACTTCATCCAGAACATGTTTCGCCTCCTGCTTTCCCAAACACCTCGCATCTATTGTGGTGAAGCTCATTTTATATAATATTTCGTGTCGTACGTAAAAATGTCTTGCTTTATATGCCAAGCGGTGTTGTTCTCTCTTGGTGCCAGTTCGCTTTCCTCTGAAATAATTGAACAAAGGTGTTCTCCAGTCGGGCTCTTCATCGATCATCATGATTCCCGGTGTTGGGGTAGGGGCAATAAGGATAGTGATCTTTCTTTCAATACAATCGACGACTGACGATCCAATTTTAGCGAGGAAGTCAGCTCGCTGGTTGTCATTCCTTGGGACCTGATGCACGGTACAAGCTTCGAAGGTTTCCTGCACTGCTCGAGCTTTATTTACATACCCCTTCATTCTATCATTTTTTACTTCGTAGTCCCCTTCGAGTTGGTGTATCACCAATTGAGAGTCAGAGTATATTCGCACCACTCGCGCTCCGAGCTCTTGAGCGATCTCCATACCTCGGATGAAGGCTTCGTATTCTGCTTCGTTATTGGAAACTCGAGGTAATCTAACGGCAAACTCGACTTCCGTTCCTGTGGGATCAATGACTATTATCCCTACCCCTGCTCCTGTTGTTGTAGATGAACCATCCACGTAATTTTCCACTCCTTTTCGATAGGTATTCTGGTAGTCTCCCGGATGAAGTCTACCAATGCCTGCCCTTTGACCGAAGTACGGGGTTGGTACTGAATTTCATATTGTCCTAACTCGATGGCCCATTTCACAATCCGTCCTGATGCAGTAGGCTGGCCTAGAGTTTGTCGAAGCGGTAGGCTCGTGCGGATTACCATGGTATGCGATAAGAAATAAGGCCGAAGTCGTCGCGTAGTGAGGACCAACGCGTACGCTATTTTTTCGACTTCGGAATATTTACTTTCCGAAGTGGTGAGGATTTTGCTAGTGTAATAGATCGGCCTTTGTTGGTTATTTATTTCTTTGAATAGGACCGAGCTGATCGATTCATCGCCGACCGATAAATATACGAACAGAGTTTCACCTTTTTCGGGGGTGCTGAGGATGGGCAGACAAGTAAGCGATCGTTTTAATGCGTCAAACGCGAGCTGGCATTCGGCAGTCCATTCGAACTGAGCCGTTTTCCTCAATATTTTAAAGAAAGGTAGACTTTTATCCGCCATCCGTGATATAAACCGAGTTAGGGCCACAACCTTCCCTGCTAAGGATTGGACTTCTTTGATGGAACGAGGGGGTGTCATTTGGAGTACGGCCTCGACCTTATCTTGGTTTACCTTAATACCTTCTCGATTAACAACATATCCCAGGAACTTTCCAGCTTGCACTGCAAATGCACACTTCGCGGGGTTCAATTTCATTCCGTATAGACGAAGGGTGGCAAAGGTCTCAGCTAGATCTGCGAGGTGCGTGGAACGCCTTTTGCTTTTAACTAGCATGTCATCAACGTAGACTTCAATGTTACGTCCGAGTTGAGCCCGAAACATTCTATCCATCAATCGCTGATACGTGGCCCCTGCATTTTTCAGACCGAAAGGCATTACCACGTAACAGTAGGTACCCGTGGCGGTGACAAAACTCACTGCTGGCTGATCCTTTTCGTCTAGCGGAATCTGATGGTATCCCTGTGAAACATCCACCATACTAAGTAGTTCGCATCCGGCGGTGGCATCCACAAGCTGGTCTATGCGAGGTAAGGGATAATCGTCCTTTGGGCAAGCCTTGTTTAAGTCCCTGAAGTCGATACACATCCGCCACTGGCCGTTGGCTTTCTGCACTAACACTGCGTTGGACAGCCATGTGGGGAATTGAATTTCCCTGATATGCCCGATTTCCAGAAGTCGATGAACTTCTTTTTGTATGATTTCGTCTTTTTCAGTACCGAAGTGTCGCCGTTTTTGCTTGACGGGCCTGCACTCAGGTCGCAAATTGAGCCTGTGCACAGCAGTACGAGGTGATATACCGGTTAAGTCACTTGGTTGCCACGCGAAGATGTCTTCATTAGATCGTAATAACGCTATCAGCTCGTCTCGGAGAGGTGGTTCTAAATCCTTGCTTATCCGGGTTTGTTTCATCATACCGGGGACGAGGTCGATCGTCATCAATTCGTCCATGGGTTGTACATGATTAACCTTATCCTCTGGGTCAATTCGGGGGCGTTTCTCGTCTCCTAAATCTTCTTTGGTGAGGGTATCGCGTCGCCCTTTCTCCGCTATCTTAACCATTTCGACATAACATGATCTCGACTGGGCTTGATCACCTCTGACCTCTCCTACCATCCCATCGACTGGGAACTTGAGCTTTTGATGAATGGTCGAAGGGACCGCCCGGAAGGTATGCATCATTGGTCGTCCTATTACGATGTTGTACGAGGTCGGCGATCCTTCAACGATGACAAAATTGACAGTTTGCGTGCGAGTTCGAGGTGGTGTTCCTATAGTGACAGGGATTTTAACTTGTCCAATCGGCGTCAGGGATCCCCCCGTGAACCCGAATATCGGGGTGGTGACGGGGAAGACTGGGAGGTCGAGCTCCATTTGCAGGAAGCACTCGTAGGATATGACATCCACTGAACTTCCTGGATCGACGAAGGCGCGAGCGACGTCATACCCTCCAACGTTAATCGTGATGAGGAGAGGGTCGCAATGGAAATCATCCAGATCCACTTCATCTTCAGGACCAAATGATATAGTGGGGTATTGACGACACTTCGGTGTGGAGATTTGGCAAACTTCATGATTGTTCTTAAGACTACCGAGATGGCGTCTCCTGGCCCGGTGGGTATCTCCTCCCGTAGGGCCCCCTGAGATCATCTGGATGTATCATCTTTTCGGCATTGGCGGTGGGGGCGGTACTCGTGCTGGATTCCCAAACTGAGCTTCACGCTTTTGTCCCCGAGGTGGATCTATCTTCACAAAATCTCCAATCTTGTTGTCTCTGATGAGACGTTCCACTTCGTCTTTCAGATGTGCGCAATCATCGGTCGTATGCCCGTATTCGTTATGAAAACGACAAAAGGTACCCAGTGCCGGATCTCGGCGGGGGGCTTCGCGAACGGTCCGAGGCCATCGCAGATCAGCTCTTTTCTCAATTGCGCACAACACATGGGACAAAGGGGCTGTAAGGGGCTGATAGGATTGGTATCGAGATCCCTTAGCATCCGGGGCAGTACCCCGACTGGGGGTATTGGCATCTCTTCGAGGTAACACGGGCTCCTTACCTCTCTTTACTTCGTTAACTCGTGCGTTCGCGGCTTGGTGAGACTCTTCCACTTTCTGCTGGCGGGCTTCTTCTAAGTTAATGAACCTAGATGCCCTCTCTAGGAGATTATCAAAATCAGGCGAAGGTTCCAGCGCTAAAGCTCGGAAAAACTCATCATCTCTTAGTCCTTGTGAGAGGGTTGCCATGAGCACCTCATCACTGGTGGTGGGGACCTCTAAGGTGGCCGAAGTAAATCGCTTAATGTAGTTTCTGAGGCTTTCCTTCTCCTTCTGACAAATGCTGAATAACGACAGAGAGGTCTTCTTGCACTTCTTCGAGCTAGCAAATTGATTCATGAAAGCTTTGGCAAGTTGTTCAAAAGATCGTATGGTTCCGGGAGGCAGCAAACCGAACCATGCCTGAGCCGGTCCCGCTAAAGTGGTGACAAAGGCGCGGCACTTCACTCCCTCTGTGAGCTGGTGGAGTGACGCGGTGTTGTTGAACCGACTCAGGTGCTCAGCTGGATCTGTCGTGCCGTTATACTCGAACAGGATCGGTCGGTAATTAGCTGGTATAGGGTCGCTATCGAGATGCCTGGCGAAAGGGCTAGATCCCGCGAGATCTCGCGTCGGCCCACTTCGCAGGGCCTTCAACTCATCTATATCGCGCCTTAAGCTGTCAACTTCCGTTCTGACGCCATAACTATTGCCTTCTCGATTCTCCGAATAGCTATCGCATTCGTCCTCAGCTCGCCCTTCGTTCTGGGAGCGTCTGAGATCTCTCTTGGGTCGGTTATCTTGAGGTAAATTTTGCGTGTAGTTTCGGATGGCTGCGGTGATCATGGCTTCTACCTCGTCTCGGGTATACGTACGCTCATTGGGAGTTTGAGCAGGGGCCGTGACTGGCCTTCTCGAAGCAGCCTCGCCATCTTGGAACTCAAAAGAGGGGCTACTTGAGATGAAAGGGATCCGGCCTTCCTTTTCAGGTGTAAGTAAGCTACACCCCGACCTGTCTTTCAGAACGGACGATGGATCAGCCGGCGTGTCGCGAGCCGCTGCATCTAAATCCTTCTGCAAATTTCGGGCAGTGGTACCTCCTTCTTCCATTGTTCTCTACGTTGATAGCTCAGATCTGGACTTCCGGGGGTAGATCTGATATTTTCCCGGAAGTTGTTCCCAAGATTTTTAGATCTTTCCCACAGACGGCGCCACTTGATTTAGTCCGTAGGGCTTCTCCTCGCGCTCCTTAGATTCTGGGCTGGATTCCGGTGAAAAGACCTGCAACGCCGGGAGGGGTTCCCGGCGGGAAAGCTCCGACGATCAAGTCAGTATAATAATTTTAGAGTAAGTTTGCGAAAAGTACGTAAAGCCTGTGTGGAAAAATGCAATATCATTCCCTATTTATAGGTGAGGAAACCTTGGCCTCCAAGGTTTCCCTTTTTAGGGTTTCTCCCTACCCTCAAGTCACGTATTTTGGGCCTCTGATTATCCTGGGCTCGTTTTACCTCGTATTGATACTGGGCCTGCGAGCTAAGGTATCCCCATATCGTCTCCGAGGTCGTATGACCTAACGACCTCTTCCGCCCTACCGGGCTAAGTTGTCATGGGCTTATCATCGTGGGCTTAATCTCATTTGGTCTTTCCAGAATGGCCCGTATCAAGTTGAAAAGCAACAAAAAGAAGAAGTGTCGGTGGAATAAATAGTTAATTAAGGAAAATAAAAAAATAATAAAGATATTGGTAAGAGTGAGTGTGAAGATATATAGATGTGATCTGGAGATTGTGCCACGTACATATGTTATATATATGTATATGTTATAGATAAGCAAGCAAGCGTGTATAGATGGAGTTGTAGTTACTTACGATCATCTATCTCTATCTCTTGATTACTAGCTAATTCTGAAGCTAGCTGCAGCTGCAGGGAGAGTATCGATCACATGAGTAAATATATATATATATATTCTTTGCTTCACTCGATCTCATACTTTGGAATAAATAATTAACTAATTAAAGAATTCCCCGCCCCATTCACAACACCCCATATATATTTAAGTTTAATATAAATACAGTACACTACACACACCAAGGAACGCATACATAGGTGAGCGAGCTAGGCATATTTTGAAGAGAGAGAGATAATAAAAGGAATTAAAGGAAGGAGATCTATATATTAGGTAGGTAGGGGTGCAAGGGTGATAGGAGAATGGCAGATTGGGGACCGGTGGTGATAGCGGTGGTGCTGTTCGTATTGCTGAGTCCGGGGCTCCTGTTCCAGTTGCCGGGTCGGGGACGGGTGGTGGAGTTTGGTAATATGCAGACAAGTGGGTTATCCATTTTAGTACACACTGTCATCTTTTTTGGGCTTATCACTATTTTCCTCATTGCTATTGGTGTCCACATCTACGCCGCCTAGCTGATCATCCATCATTATAATTATCTAAAATTTCCTAGCTTGCTTGCTATCTTTTATTTTGTACTCCTAGTACTAGTACTTTTCTTTTCTCGTACCTGTGTGTGTGTGTGTGTGTGTTTGGTTTTGATGGTTTTGATGTTAATGTAAAACTTGCAAGTTTGTGTTTTTGTTTCTTCTAATTTCTTTATTTTGTCGCCGCCTCTGATCTGATCTGATCTGATCTGATCTTGGGCTTGTAGCTTGTAGTAGTTTATTCATCCATTTAATCTCTCTGTTTTTCTTTTTTGTTTCTTGTTTCTTGCAAATTCAATTCCTCTATTCAAGACAATATATATTATATTTACCATCATCTGTTGATATATGTATGCAAGGAACTCGGAAAATGGGGATAATTATTATATATGATATGTTTGGGGTTCCAGACAAGAAAGATCATTATATTGTTGAGTTATAAACATATATGGTAATTAACACCAAATTTAATACTTAATATTTGAGTTACAGAGGATCGGAGTATAAAAACCAGAAGATAACTACATTTATATTCCCACCAATCTCATCATCAAATAGCTAGGTAAGTGTATAAGAAAATATTATTACTACAATCTGTATTATTAATGCTAAATTAGCACAAGAAAATAAAGCATTAATTAATATATCATATTCCCACAATTTTGGTTGCTCCACTATATTCAGACTGTTGATTCTTCGATCGGTTACAGAAAGATGATGATGATGATGATGATGATGATGATGATGATGAAGATGTTCGTTTAATTACGTACCAAGTAAGTAGAGATCAGTATACTTAAGAAATATCCACAATTATATATGCAGCAGCAGCAGCCAAAGTCTTGTCCAATAAACAAGTGTGTTACGTTGTTGTGCCTCTGTGCTCTACTCTGTTTATCCATACATAATAACAATAATAATATCCAGCTTTATATCCAAATGCCTCACAAAAATTTCCAGTCTGCACCAAACCAAACAACAGTCATTTTAACATTATCAAAAATCTTAAGTAATTAATAACATTGTCATGATTTCTCACTCACCAATCATTCATATATTATACCTCATCTTCATTAATTAATTACCACAAAATTAATTAGTTTAATCTCTCTCTACTAATTATATTAATTTGCATACGCATCCCAATTAATTTCGAGCCTAAACACACACACACACAGAAATGACATGAGATATATTGAAAACAATAAGTGGTGATGATGAAAGATAGATAAAGTAAGTAAAGTAATGTAATAATCTCCCACAGGCCACAAGACATGATGGATCATCAAAAAATAAAATAATTAGTACGTAATTGTTGAACAAGGAAGGAATCTTACAATGTTTAGTAGAAGAATTAGAGGAGGACATGAAAATAGATGTACAAATCATGGATATGCTGGAAACCACTCCCACAAAGTAGAGTAGCATAACCAGAAAAAGAATCCAAGGCATCAAAACAAGTCCGATAAAAAAAGTCACCGATCCACACAGCATCATAGATAAACATATTCCCATTAGCAAACATGCAAATCCCGACAAGTCCAACGACCTCCTCCTCCTCCTGATCACCGCCCCTGGGGCTGGGGATCGTATAATATTCAATACCAGAGCTGATACCTCGTCCACAATCTTTGATCCCCCCACGTAATCATCGTCTTCATTACTTTCATCCTGCCTTGTCATCATTCTCTCTCTCTCTCTCTCTCTCTCCAACTCCTCGATCGCCAAAATCTATCTAGGTAACAAAAGGATAAACTTTACTTGGATATTTGCCAGTTTCACAACATATTTGCAAGTCTATTTTTTCCTTCTTTTTTTTTTTTTTTTTTGAATTATATTTGCAACTAACAAGAAATGAAGAGGTTCTTGGCTATGGAGATTGATTATTATTGTGTCTTTTCAAGTTTCTTTCATATTACTCTCACAAATTAATATAATTGTTGCTTTGAAGCTTTGGTTTGACAAATTAAAGAATGGTAGGTGTACAAAATCCCATGCTACGCGCACACTACTCTAACAAACATATATGCTTTCAAGACTTGTACACTGCCGCTCCTCACCTTTTTTTAAACCTCTCATTTAAACACCTACCTCAATTATTACATCATATATCATATATGTTACACACTTACACCTAACCAGATTTCAACATTAAAGTCGTTACACCTAAATAATTATATATATATATGAGTTTTAGCTCTTATATTATAAAATTCCACTAGACTTGTAAATTTATTAGAGAAATTATTATGGGCGATGAACTTGACCTGTTGACAATGAGGAATCGAAGTTGAATAACTTGACCAATTTCATAAAAATACTATAATGTATTATATATGTGCATGTTAATTAATGAATTAATGGATATTTTTATCTAATTATAAAAGGGTTAAGCATTAAAGGTGAGTAAAAACATTAGAGGTGAGGGAGGCTACGTATGGCGGTGTGAAAAAAAAAAAAAAAAAAAAAAAGTGATGAGGGTACAACACCTCAAAGACGATAATTGTAGTGGGTGTACGATACACCGAAGCGCAGGTGATATTTCCCTTTATGATATATGATATAAGTGAGAGTCATGATGACTCATCCGTGAGAAAGCAGGTAAATGGATTGGAGTGAGAACCGAGATGGGGCCAGGCTGACACGTTTATGTGGAAGGTGATTAATACGCGCGTCGGCCCAACTAAATAATTAGTTTATTGGGCCCACATGATCCTCTTCGGCCTACTGTGGCCACAAATTGGTAATATTTTCCATGGCGACGTGGCAAAGAGCCCGCGTTTCAATTGGTGGAAATGGGAAAAAGTTAATAAAAAGGGTAAATTACAAACACCCCCCCTGAGGTATGGTTAAATTACAAAAAAACCCCTCTTGTTTGGATAATTACATCTACCCCCTCAACTATGATTTTTTCTTACCTTTATGGTGCCAAATTCAACATAGTCATCTAGATTCCGTGAAATGTGCTCTAGTTTGTACTCTTTGTATAAAAAATACAGTTTCCGATGCACCACAAACTGATATATACAAGCTAAAAATCACATATTATGGTCATCTTGCTTCATAATGTAGAGTTTGAATGGGATAAAACGGGTACAAAAGTGATAATATTCCACATAATCTCGAAGATTCCACTAAATTTGATGAGTTGAGGGGGTGGTTGTAATTATCCAAACAAGAGGGGTGTTTTTGTAATTTGGTCATACCTCAGGGGGGTGTTTGTAATTTACCCTAATAAAAAAGATTGGGTGGTGAATTGCTGCATGTTGTGAGGAGTTGAAAATATTATTTATTGAATCAGAAAATAATTGAAATATAAATTTGTATTATTGTGGTACAAGATGAAGAAAATAATAATAATATATATATATATATAGGCATGCAATAACTCTGTTGGGGAAGGAGTTAAATATGAGTCAAGGAACTGAATTGACAATCAGCTGGCTATATTCCTGGAGGATCGTTGGCGGATGGATGTACGTAGGTTCAAATCGGCTATATATGTATTTTCACGTACATCCAACCAATTAAGTTGAAGTTGATCATCACAAATATAATCCAGTACTCTAACCCTCTCAATATATGTTAATAAGAGGGATCGGCAGTACGTGTGTGCGTGCTTGAGCTCAAGAACACAACATTAGCCGCCCTTATATATTAATTATTTCCTTCAATTAATTAGTCAATGGCACTCATGTAACGACTAGCTAGGGTCGTCTGAATAACTAAGAATGAATACATATATTAATGATATGCCTAATTGGGCCAACCCAATGGGCCTACAATTTCTTTACCTACTGGGCTACGAGCCCAATATCGAAGACCAATATCACCGAGGCCCAAACACCTTCAAGTAAGGCTTAGGCCCAACAAAGCAAACCCAACCCAATAAACGACATATAAATAGAGGTTTTACTCATTTTATTAAGGTACGTCCTATTAACTGAGCAATACTATCAACTGTATTCTCTGGACTATTTCTATGATCAGCACGTCTGACTTGAACGTCGGAGGGGTTTCCGCCGGATCAACCCCCGGCTTAGCTCATGTGTGCTCATTTTGCAGGGACCTCAGGATCATCAAGTTGTCAAGCTACTGATCTGCTTTGCTCTCCCAGCTCATTTTCTACACCACCCTAGGTGAGCTATACTTTAGCATCATCATTTTGGCGCCGTCTGTGGGAACGATGCAAACCAGATCACGTAGTCAACAAGATCCTCCTGAGGCGTCTGCTCGGAGAGAAAATGACATAGCTAACGACCTCCCACCTCGTGGAGGCTCTAGCTTGCCACCTCCTCCCCATCCCATGGATCCGCCTCGCGAGGTTCAGGTGATCCCCCCTCGGGACCCACCACTCGCCGATCCATCATTCCCTGCTCCTCGAATGGTTCAAATAACCGAGGATGCGCTTCAACTCGCGCTGCCACAGAGGCCGTGAGCCAATATATCGCCACGATGGGAGCAAATGCTCCCGACGCGATACGAGCACCTGCTCCACATGTGGAGCCACCTATGGCACCACCGCCATCGACTCCCTGGGGCAGTTGTAACCTCTGCCCCCAAAATATCTCGCTCGCCAAGGGTTATCGACTCCCTGGGGGTTTACATCGCCCCCAAAATATTTCGTTCGCCAAGGGTTATCGACTCCCTGGGGGCTTACAACTGCCCCCAAAACATTTCGTTCGCCAAGGGTTATCGACTCCCTGGGGGCTTACAACTGCCCCCAAAATATTTCGTTCGCCAAGGGTTATCGACTCCCTGGGGGTTCACAGTGCCCCCAAAACATTTCATTCGCCATGGGTCATCGACTCTCTGGGGGTCTACTTCCGCCCCCTCGAACGGTTCAGATAACCGAAGAGGACCTTCAGCATATGATCGCCGAACCTTCAACAAGATCAACTTCTACTAGCTCCTTTAACGGTTCAAATAACCGATAAGGACCTTCAGCGTATAATCGTGGAAGCTTCAACTTGTGCTACCACTGAAGCAGTGGCACCATACATCGTCATAGCAGGAGCCAACGCTCCTCCTCGTGATGCCCCACTGGGTCCTCAACATGATCAATTTCTATTTACTTCTCGAACGGTTCAGATAACCGAAGAAGACCTTCAGCGTATGATCACGGAAGATTCAACTCGTGCTGTCACTGAATCAGTGGCACCATAAATCGCCAAGGTTGGGCATCTCACCCCAGTGGTTCGTGATCGCCTCATCCTAAATGGGGGGCTATCACATCCTAAAATTGGGCATCTCATCTCAAGGGTGGTACATCCACTTACCTTTCAACCCCAAGGGGTTTCACATCCCATCAAGTGTTTCACGTCCCTACTTCAAAAACAGAAAAAAGGGTCTGACGCGCACGCGCGAACCAATGGCACAACCGTGCGCATCCACCTCAGACCATAGGTCTCGAGCGCCTCATCCTACAGTGGGCAATTATCCCCATCCTAAGGTTGGGCATGACCCTTACCTTTCAACCCTAAGTGGGTTCACATCGCATCTCAAAAGACGAGTAGAATCTCCCTACTCAAAAAGTAGAACATCCCCAAGGGGGTGCACATCTCATCTCAAGGAACGAGGATAATCTCCCTACTCAAAAAATAGAACATCCCCAAGGGGGTGCACATCCCATCTCAAGGAACGAGGATAATCTCCCTACTCAAAAAATAGAACATCCCCAAGGGGGTGCACATCCCATCTCAAGGAGCGAGGATAATCTCCCTACTCAAAAATAGAACATCCCCAAGGGGGTGCACATCCCATCTCAAGGAACGAGGATAATCTCCCTACTGAAAAAATAGAAGAAGATGAAAAAAGAAAAGAAGAAAAAAGGAGAAGAAAAAAGAAGAAGAAAAAAGAAGAAGATGAAAAAAGAGAAGAAGAAAAAAGAGAGTACAAGAAGAAAAAAAAAAAAAAAAAAAATCAAAAAGAAGGATATGCAGCCGAGCCAAGCCGCGCGCGCGCGGCTCCATTCCAAATAAAAAAAAAAAAAAAAAAAAAGAGAGAAGAGGCGCGTGCACCGCACGCGCGCGTGGGCGACACGCGCCTGACGCGCGCCAGCGTCAGCGTCAGAAAAAAAAAAAAAAAAAAAAAAAAAAGAGAGAGAGAAGAGGCGCGCGTGTACCGCACGCGCGCGTGGGCGACAGGCCCCTAACGCGCGCCTGCGTCAGCGTCAGAAAAAAAAAAAAAAATATATATATATATATATATATATATATATATATATATATATATATATATATATATATATATATATATATATATATATATATATATATATATTGGAGCGCGCGCGCTTTCCAAGGAGCCCTTGGACTGCGTGCTCTCATCAAATCGCGCTCAACTTTCACCGTCCTGCACCAAATTGCGCGTAGATTTTGACTCGCTTCTCCAAATCGCACGAGAATTTCAACGCGCTCCACCAAATTCCGCGAGCTCTTTAACGCACCTACCAAATTGCGTTCGCTATCAAATGGAAAATAAAAAAATAAAAAAAAAATTATTTCTCCACGCCATGCCAACGATTAACGCAAGACTACAGCACCGTTCTACTCTCAATACGATCCGGTACCCCTTTCGACTTGGCTCCCACATCGTCTCGAGAGTGGGGGGCTTGCGAGACAACTTCCACGAGGAGCCAACTCGCTTAGTACTACCACCCGCAGCGAGACAACTCCCACGAGGAGCCAACTCCCTACGAAACCATAGCGAGTTAACTTCCACGAGGAGACTACTCGCTCTGTCCTATAACCCGTTGCGAGGCAACTCCCACGAGGAGCCAACTCCCTCGGGTCTCAACGCCATAGCGAGATAACTCCCACGAGGAGCAAACTCGCTCGGCCCTACACACTCGTTGCGAGACAACTCCCACGAGGAGCCAACTCGCTCAGAACTACAACCCGTAGCGAGACAACTCCCACGAGGAGATAACTCGCTCCGTCCTACAACCCGCAGCGAGACAACTCCCACGAGGAGACAACTCCTTCGGGTCTACGAAACCATAGCGAGATAACTCCCACGAGGAGACCATTCGCTCCGTCCTATAGCCCGTTGTGGGACAACTCCCACGAGGAGCTAACCCCTTCTAGTCTCAAAACTACAGCGAGACAACTCCCACGAGGAGTCCACTCGCTCAATCCTACAACCCGTTGCGAGGCAACTCCCACGAGGAGCCAACTCGCTCGGTCCTACGAACCCACAGCGAGATAACTCCTACGAGGAGACCACTCGCTCCATCCTACGACCCGCAGCGAGGAAACTCCCACGAGGAGCCAACTCGCTCGGTCCTACGAACCCACAGCGAGATAACTCCTATGAGGAGACCACTCGCTCCATCCTACGACCCGCAGCGAGGAAACTCCCACGAGGAGCCAACTCGCTCGGTCCTACGAACCCGCAGCGAGATAACTCCTACGAGGAGACCACTCGCTCCATCCTATGATCCGCAGCGAGATTACTCCCACGAGGAGCCAACTCGCTCGGTACTACAACCTACAGCGAGATAACTCCCACGAGGAGACAACTCGCTCGGTACCCCAACCCGCAGCGGGACAACTCCCACGAGGAGCTAACTCGCTCGATATTACAAATCCGTTGCAAGGCAACTCCCACGTGCAACCACCTCGCTCGATAATAAGACTCGCTGCGAAACAACTCCCACGAGGAGACAACTCGCTCAGAGCAACCTCAATCCACACGCGCCTAAATCGCGCATCATCCAATGCTCCTACAACTTCGCTCAAGACAACTCTCTCGAAGAGCCAACTCGCTCGATACTACAACCTGCAGCGAGACAACTCCCACGAGGAGTCAACTCGCTCGACACTACAAATCCGTTGCAAGACAACTCTCACGTGCAACCACCTCGCTTGATAATATTACTCACCGCGAGACAACTCCCATGAGGAGACAACTCGCCCGAAATTCACCATATAATCGCAAGCTCAAGTTAGCACGATTACAACCCTAGAAGCACTTAGAGATATTATGAGAATCTATATAGCCTGGCCAGCTTGATTACTCAAATTTATCTACTTGTTTTCGATGGGTCATTCATTAAAACGTGGCCACGGTCCAAACATACTTAAGACCCACGAGGTCTAACAAGGGGCACGACCCCCATATAAAAAAAATCTTGAGAGCCTGATCCCCTCATCAAGTACATCACGCAGAAGGCTATATGTAAACACATACGAGCAACGCGTCAAAACATTGAAAATGTCGAAAAATAACAACTCCCACGAGGAGAATACTAGCTCCGTGCTACTACATTATCGTGAGACAACTTCCACGAAGACGTAACTCGATCAACTCGATTACCCCAGAGACAACTCCCACGAGGAGATTACTTGATCCGTGCTACTACATTATCGCGAGACAACTCCCACGAGGAGATAACTCGATCAACACTATTACCCCGCGACAAGATAACTCCCACGAGGAGATAAATCGCTACTACATCGTCGCGGGACAAAACCGACGACTCAATTAATTTATATCGCGGCAACTTTGTCGCGCTATGCGCCAACGCGCATTCACACCCCTCCGACACACGCTCCAACGCGTTTTCGCATACCATTAGGCCATACGCCAACGATCGACTTCTACAATTTTTACTCTCGACACGATCTGAGACCCATCACAACATGGCCCCCACATCGACTCGAGAGTGGGGGGCTTAATGATATGCCTAATTGGGCCAACCCAATGGGCCTACAATTTCTTTACCTACTGGGCTACGAGCCCAATATCGAAGACCAATATCACCGAGGCCCAAACACCTTCAAGTAAGGCTTAGGCCCAACAAAGCAAACCCAACCCAATAAACGACATATAAATAGAGGTTTTACTCATTTTATTAAGGTATGTCCTATTAACTGAGCAATACTATCAACTGTATTCTCTTGACTATTTCTATGATCAGCACGTCTGACTTGAACGTCGGAGGGGTTTCCGCCGGATCAACCCCCGGCTTAGCTCATGTGTGCTCATTTTGCAGGGACCTCAGGATCATCAAGTTGTCAAGCTACTGATCTGCTTTGCTCTCCCAGCTCATTTTCTACACCACCCTAGGTGAGCTATACTTTAGCATCATCATATATATACTAGACAGAATGTATATATAGTATAATTAAGACAGAGATGGAAGATTAATGATTGAGAATTTGGTGATGATGAAGATGATCGATCGATCAATCAATCAATGGATCCATCAGGTTTATGCATGAGAGAGGTAGCAGTAGCAGTAGCAGTAGTGCAAATGATGAATTGAACATTGAAGCTGTTGTGGTGAAATTAATATGATTCATCAATGGATCGAGATCAGGCCAACCAGCCCGGCATATAGTTATTAATGACAGACGACGTACTAGGCCCTGCTCCTGCACCATCACCTATTTGATCATCATTCTCGTACCTGATAATATAATTAAATTACCCATCAAATATTATATAATGTATGTATACATTAATTATGATATGAAATTAGGTATGAAAGAGGATATATGGATGTATACAAACATAACCAATTTGAAGAGTGGGTTCTTCTAATTCAAGAGGGTGAAAGAATCCATCGTTGTTGTTGTTGTTGTTGTTGTTGTTATCCCTTCCTCCTCCTCTTCCTTGATGTTCTTGATGTTCTTGATGATGTTTTCTTCCATAGCCGCCGCCCATATGATGATGATGCTGATGATGATGATAATGATATTTGATCACCTGAATTCATATTTATATTATTAATATTAAAAAATATTAATATTGGGGTTCCAACCCACACCTATTGGGCAATTCCTTCAATCAACTGATCATTAATGCCATTTACAAAAACAACCATTATTAACTATTCATTTTCATGAACAAATCGATCAAATGAATATATATAAATATATATACTATACATACTATACCCGTTGTTTCAAACTTTTGTTAGCTTCATTCAGCGCATGCATGCTCCTATTAATAACCATATACATGGAAACCCAACATAAGGCATATTATTATTATTAATATTAATAAAAAAGAGTGCAGCCAAGCTAGCATTACTAAAAGTTAGATCATTCAGATCGAGTTCATATGTATATGATGAATACAATATGATATATACCTTTCTCTGAAGATCTGTGAGGGTGTCCAGCATTGCTTGTGACTGCATACGTACATATTAAAGTTCATGCATGTAACTTTAGTTAATTAATTAATGTTGAAATCAATATATATATATATATAATAATGTAGGAAATAATTAGTTAATTGTAAAATAATGGGGAAGTAATTAGGTACCCGTGTTGATCTGATCTGCTTGAGGGACATATCGAGCTGCCTCTCGAGAGATTCAAGATCCTTGCTGTTCAAAAGGACCAAGATCCGTCCTCACCCAGGCCAGTAGATTTCTGGATTTATTTTTATACATATATGAATATTTTTCTTCAATTAATTAATTACGTACATCTGACTGATGAGCTCAAAGGGATCGATCGGAAAACAATAATGCATTATTAATATAATGATGATTAATGAGGAATCTCTGCGTACGTACGCTGTAAGGACTCATAGCGTGCTTTAAGCTTAAAATATTCCTGCTGGCTACTCAGTTCCTGTAGTAGTTAATTACCAGTTAATTAGTTTCACGTCATTATTGATCAACTTGATAATATACATATTATGATACTAATTCCATACTACCCTAAACGAGCTAGAGGTACCAGAAGTTTGAAGATTAAACACTACTACATCTGTACGTACAATGATAATTAGGGAGTAGAGAAATGCGTACGAGTGCGGCCTCAGCTCCCTGGTGGATATATTTGTCTCTGGTGCTTCATAGTTGCACTTCTGGTACCTCTCCAGTGTTTTCACCATACTGCTACAGTGTGATCATCATCATCATCATCATCATCATCATCATCAATATATATAAGCATAAAGCATTCCAGACAGTACTCTCCAATATTATTAATTAGTATACTGCAACAATATAATTAATTCAACACTGTTAGAATTTATTTCGTGCAGATATAAATTATTTGTGTCAGATTCAGTTTTTCGTTACTGTTGCGTGAAGTGTTGCAACAGTTCGCGAAGCAGTTCGTAAAAACAGAAATAAACGAGACACAAATTTTAATGTGGTTCGGATACAATTGTACCCTACATCCACGGGGACCTGCAAATAAAATTTACTAATTTTTAGTTTTACGAATACAATAATAGGACTTAATCAAAATACAAAGACTCCCTCTTTGTTGACGCCGTTCTTGTATACTACGCTGAATTATAAATCTTCAATTTGCAGCACATCCCTTGCTCCGCACGGTTGAACTCCCTTCAACGCTGAATCCCTCAGTCGGCGGATCGATCTCCTCCCGATATCTGTTTAAGCCCCTCTCCCGAAGAACCGATCTTCTTTTTGTATAGAAGAAGCAAACTTGTGATACTCCTTGAATCTTGGTGTCTTCACCACAAAGCCTTGAAGCCGAAATATTTTCTATGAAGATCACGTATCACGATGGAACAAATAAAAAACGAGAGGAAAAATATTTTCTGTGAAAAACTTCTCTCGATCAAAGACGTTCCGGGAGCAGCAAAAATAAGAGCAGAAAAATATAATTTTTCTTCTCCAACAAAAGTGACAGCCTACAAAAACGTTGATGCTCCTCTTTTTATACTTCCTTTAGTTGAATAGTAGAGCCCTACAAAAGATAAGAGCCCATTAGGTTAGTTGTAATCTCACGTAAGGAAAAGAAGTTGTGTAACAAAGAAAAGTCTTTCTCAAGAAAATTCCTTGTTAACAAAACACCTAGGCAATTAAATAAATTTATGACAAAATAAGAGTTTAAAGAACTAAGGAAACTTCCCTAGCTTTATACACGTTTTTCACACACGTGCTGAAAATCCACAATTAGAATCCTCTCGGATTCTAACAAACACATAATACAACTACTTTTTTCATGTTTAAAGCCAGTAATTCAGAAACTTTTAAGCAGATAGATTCCATGATTTCATTTTGTCAGGAAGAAATAATCAAAATTCATGCAACTGAATTGATCAAAAGTACAAAGGAGTGATCGATCATGCTGTCTAATTAATTACCCAAGAATAAGATAAATACGTATCCCCATAAAAGGATAATATATATTTATATATATTGACAGTAATTAAATAAACCTTAATTAATTAATTATTAGATAACATCATCATGATAGCCTGTGTCTTGTAATACGGTGGATATTAGATTGATTTAGATGAAAATTACACGCAACGTAACCCCCCACATGAAAATAGGATATATATCTTTGTTATTTAAGATTATAGGAGGGAAGCAAAATACCAATTGATCAGTTTTAATCGATCATCTCTTTGGATCCCAAAAACAAACTAAATTAAGCTACATATGAATGGCAAATTCAGGAAACCAAACAACCCCTCCAGTACTCGATCCATCCCCAAGTTAAAAAAAATATATAAAAAACAAAAACGAATTAAAAAGAAAATTGATTGAAATAACTAAAGACAATAGTAATATAATTAAGAAGACAAAAAAGAGTGACTGCAATGATATAATGAATCAATCTGCAGGCAGGGTTGTTGGTTGTCCTAAGTTAAAAGATGTTGAAGTAGAAGAATACCTGATATTATTGTCCATCCCATCCGATGAAAAAGAAAACCCTAAAATGAAAAATCTGAATTCTAGGTTGCTGTGTTGATGATCGAACATTCATTCCTAAGATTATAGGAAAGAAATTGGTGAAAAACTGGTAGAGCTTTCCCCGGCCTATTGGAGAAGATATATGATCAAAGCAAGCTCAGCATCACAAATTTCTTCGTTTAGCAAAACTCACTCACTAATTGCCTGCCTCTTTATCTTCTTCTCTATTCTCTTCCCGCTTCCCATCTCTTCAATCTCTCTCTCTCTCTACAATATGATCTCCACGTACAATATATATATATAATCACGCACTAATATTTATAACTCACAAAAACACAAATCCTTTAATTTAATTTCTCTCCCTTTTTTCGTCTGATATTTAATTTATTACCTTTATGTATACAACATACAACAATTTATCTACTAGTACTACTGTATTAATATATTGTACAACTAATTATTACGTATTCATATGTACAGACGACATAATACAATACTTCAACTACTAGCTAGTAGTGACCAAGATCCATGGTTTCATTTGCATTCTAAGTAAGTAGGATCGGACGCACGTGTCAGTACGCAAAGTGGTGGTGGTGGTGTGACCAAACCCTAAAGAAGCTCAGATGACTATGTTTGGTTTGGTATGGTTACTACAATGCATGATATACCATATCCATAACTACTAGTCTACTAATACTCTTTGCAGCTTCACATTATATATTCTTTTTAATCATTTTGGCCGGAGTCCAATTATTAATTGAATCAAATTTCTCTAGTTTATAATTTGGTCCTCTCTGAATTTGACTTGTAGCCTTTCCAGTTTGTGGGGACAATTAGACAAGATAATAATGAATGCCACATGGCATGGCATGGCATCGCATTGGTTTGATCGAGTTCACCACATATATATATGTTAAGTATATATATATATATAGGGATCGGTCCTTTTTTTTTATTGCCTTTTCTTTTGCCGCCGAAGGTGTACAGTACGTAGACTGTAAAATAAAGAATATGGCCCGGCCCATTTAATTTGCTGCAAACCTTAGTACCAAATAAAGATGGCCCATCACCACAATTCTTATTTTTATATATAAGATATAAGCCCCAGCCAGCCCTAAACCAAAATTAATTAATTACTATAATTGGAATCATGATCAGAGTTAGAAATAAAGAATAAAATGAATTTAGTATATTTGTGATGAAGTGGAGCTGAGCATCCACTTTGCATATAAATCTCAGAAAGCAGATCTTAAATTATTAGTGCACAAGATTTAAACTATAATTTCGGGTTTTTTATGTTGGGGGACCAAGGAAGATATGGACTGTTAATTAATTAATGAATTAAGAGGTAATATATTTATAATAATAGGTGGTGGTGGTGGTGGTGGTGGTACAATTAGTACTGATGAATGAATGATGTGGGCGGGGGAAGGTACGAATTCTTTCATGATATAAAAACTTAACCGATCGAGTTCGACCTCAGGCATTACGACACGTGGACCTTGTTCCATTTTAGGAATTAAGTAACTCCCCATCGAATTGGAATCAATATGCATGCATGCATGGGTCTCTCCACCGTACCCCCATGCACCCCATACCCCGGCCCCGGCCCCCACATCAATGAATCATGAGTCTTGTCAATAATTAAACAAGATGAAGAAGAAGAATGAATAGTTCGTCTGTTCATGGCACCTGCTGCTTAGTTGTCCATCTCTGCTAATTAAATGTCACATTCTCTTTTGTCTCTCTCATACATGCATCAATATTATTATTCATTAATTATATATGGTCTTCTTCTGATTCTCATCCATCAGTCAACTCATCATCATCATCAATTACTAATCTTCAATAATTACACACCTAACAAACAACATATATGCTTACTAATTAATTTGCAGACAATTTTTTTTTCAAGTATATATGTATAATATTGCAATATTCGATTCCATCTCTATCACAATTTTCTATTTATGACATCCATGACCATTTAGGCATTTACCATCTACACGAATATAATTTGAATCAATGTAATTTGCTAGTGTTTTTATGATAAAAGTTGTGATCAAATTATATATAATTCAAACAGTAAAAATTGCATAATCCCATTATTATATTGTACTTGGGCTAAAAGTATTATTATGAGCTCAAACTCATTATTAAAATTTAACGTCTTAATTATTAATAAATAAAATAATGTCCATCCATCTGCTCATAACTCAGCTGCTTCCAATATTCAAACTTTACATCTTACATATCTCATTTCTTTTCTTTAATTACACATAATGCATTTGTTACAGGCAGTAGTCACATGCATGCATGATACACTCGCGCACATATACATATATTTAATTAATATTTAATATGGCAAACATCATTTTTCATTACTAAACGTACACCAGTATAGAGCAACCAACTATATTACTTATAAAAAAAGGGAGGGGGGGGTGGAGGGAGGGGGGGGGGGGGGGGGGGGGGAAGAAGATTATATATAATCCAATAATCCATATATATATATGGAATAAGGTACGCACAAGACAAGTAATTAGTTAATTAATGATTTCCGTTGATGATTAAATTAGATTCTTCAAGTTTGAGGCGCTCTTTGACCTGAAAAATGTAGCTGGTAGCTCTGTTGTCGACGTGTTCATCTCCACCACCGCCGTTGGGACCATGAATATAACCATCCTCGGACTTGATATGATGATGATGATGATGATGATCATGATCATCATCATCGTCATGCCTGAACGACACCAGCTGGGAAGCTGCCCTAATTGGCTTCACGGCGGTGACGGCTGCACACTGCACGGTTGATGGAGTCGGCTTCGCGGCTCTATAGAAAGACATTACCAACTTGCTTTTCATCAAACCCCGTTTGTGGCTGCCAACGACCTCCATTAATTCTCGACTCAAATATATTAATTAATATTTAAAATAAGACAATTGCCCTTGTTAATTCTTCTTGATCTTATAATTATATAATTTATTAGTAGTACGTATAGTAGCTACTGTGGTGAGTATATATGTATAGAGAAGGTGAGGGCTATAGCTATATATATACATGATGTTGAAAAGAAGAGATTTATATACATATGTTTAATATATTTGATTGATGAGATAGAAATGAATCTCTCTTTTGTAGTTGGGAGAGTGGTCCATATGATCATGCATGATGATATCAGATTAATGTATAATTGGGCTTGGATATATTCTTGTGCACATATTAAATTTGATTTGATGATCACTTTGTAAGATTTTAACTATATAATGAATGCATGTATTAGGAGATCGATATACAGGAATAGATCATCTAGTTTCTTCTTAATCAACCGCCGCCGTGTCACCGTCGTCTTTTATCTATTTGCCCCGTGCCGTAGGATCTGATTCCTCCAGATCTGAACCCAAATTAAATGTAATCTCACATATATAATTGATTGTGTAGTAATCCACTAATATAGAATATATTCTTTCCAATAATTTTGCTAGAAAGTGGATTTAAACTAAACTTGTTATTTAGTGCCTATCTGCTATCCCCTTAGACGGAGACATCGACTATAACTCGAGTGTGGCCGAGTTATAGTTGAAGTGGTGCCAAGAAGTATTGGCACGAAGCATGCTACACATGGGCCAAATGGTGGCCGAGAGATGGGCAAGTATTGAGGTGCTTGGCCGAGAATTACAAGGCAAGGGTTTCGAGTGATTGGCAAGCATTGAGGTGCTTGGCCGAGAAAGGCATGGCAAGTGTGGGCAAGACAAACGGGCTGAATAGCACGCGTGCGGGCAGATTCGATCCTCGGGCGCGCGTGGGCGCCGATTGGGCAAGCCGGACAGCTAATTGACTTGGGAAGTTACGGAAGGCAGTTGCGGAGCGGTTGACATCAACAATGACTTAGAAAACCGTCCATTTATGTTGTATTAGTGAGCCAAGTGGCTGGCCTGCGTGCCGCCATGTGTCCCTTGGCAGTTTAGTGTGTAAACTGCATTGTACCTTGTATTTATAGGCCCTTGAGTGCACAAATCCGACCCATTCATATAGAGGGACTCATATTGCAATTGTTAGCATCTGTTGTGAGGATTCATTGTGTGCACCAAAGGGCTTTCCTTGTATTATTCGTGAGTGAATCAATAAAGGTTGAGCGTTGCTCGTAAATTGCTTGTGTTGTTCGATTTCCGCTGCATACTTGTGATTGTTGCTGTTCATTTGATATAACGATGGTGCCATACGTTTGTGTGAAGAATTGTTGAGTGGGCTGACTGATTTAGTGTGTAAATCAGGATGTACGGTGGGAAATTTTCGACTATAAATTAACCCCTGTAACAGTTGGTATCAGAGCCCGGTTCTCGGGTTCTGAACGGTGTTCTTCGACATGGAAGATTCGGGTTCTTCCTCAATGATGAATCATACACGAGCAGCGTTGCTCGATTTGGAAGCGAGATTGTAACGTCTTGTGACTCTTGTTGGGCCGCCCGTTGATCTGAGAGCAACGCCTATTCTCCAACAACTTGTTGATGGGCAACAAGCGTTCGAACGGCTATCCAAATCTATAGCCGATCTACCAGAATTTGTGGAGTTTAGGATGACAAGTGCTGCTGAAGATCTCGGGTTGCTAAGTGATGCGGTTGAGGCCAAGTTTGAAATGTTTTTGACGGATTTGGCTGTGGTGAAACGGGCTATTCGTGAGGGGACGTCGAGTGCGGTTGAGAGCAGATCCTCGTCGTCTAAAGTACGGGTGCCTGAACCTGCTACGTTTGGTGGTGCACGTAGTGCAAAGGAGTTGGAAAACTTCCTTTGGGACATGGAGAACTATTTCCAGGGAGCAAATGTGTCCGATCAAGAGAAGGTGACCATTACAAGCATGTACTTGTCGGGTGATGCGAAGTTGTGGTGGCGAGCACATCTTTCCAACGATGCTAGTGCCAATCGGGACAAAATTGAAACCTGGGAAACGTTGAAGAAAGAGTTTAAAGAACAATTCCTACCTTGCAACACGAGTTGGTTGACAAGGGAATCCCTACGTCAATTGAAGCATAAGGGGTCCGTTCGTGAATACGTGAAGGACTTCAGTTCCTTAATGCTTGACATTAGGGATATGTCGGAGGAGGACAAGATCTTTACCTTCATGGCTGGTTTGCAACCTTGGGCACAATCTGAGTTGCGAAGGCAAGGCGTGAAGGATCTGCCGAGAGCAATTGCCATTGCAGATCGCTGAAAAGAAGGAATCGGTTGGTGCCAAGGATGCTGAAAAGAAGGAATCTGGGAAGGATAAGGGCAAGACCAAGAAGTTGGGTGGAAAGTTTGGCTGAGATGGGAAGTTCAAGGCCAAGAAGAATTTCGAGAAGCCCACGGGAACGGCCAAACCCGCGGGGCAATTGTCCGTTAACAAGGAAAACAAAGGCTGTTTCTTGTGTAACGGTGACCATCGAATGAGGGATTGCCCTAAACGAAGCAAATTAAATGCTTTGATGCTGGAATCGGATGGAGATGGTGATGACCCTAAGCAAGTCAACCCCATCCAGTTGCTGAGTGCCTTGACGGCCGAGAAGGTACCTAGCAACCCCAAACGTTTGATGTATGTCGAAACTCTGCTGAACGGTAAGAAAGTGATGGCCATGGTGGATTCGGATGCAACGCACAACTTTGTTGCCGTTCGAGAGATTGGAAAGCTGGATCTAAATCTCTCACAGCATGCAAGTAGAATTAAAGCCCTGAATTCAGAAGCCAAGCCAGTGAGGGGTGTGGCCAATGTAGAATTGTGCATTGGTCCTTGGCGTGGGCAGTGCTCATTTACCGCCGTACCACTAGATGATTTTGATGTGATTTTGGGGCAAGACTTTCAGTTGTCGGCCCGTGTTGGTGTCGTACCTTTACTGAGTGGATTGTTGTTCATGGATCCTAGTTGTCCATGTTTCGTGAAGGGAACGTTCGTGGAAAAGGCCAAAGAGCAGAAATCTGAGGGCTTATTGTCGGCATTGCAACTAAAGGCAGTTCTAAGACATGGTGAGCCAACCTGCCTGGCTGCAATGGTCGAAATCAAGCCGGATTAGTACAAGGAAGTACCGGATGCAGTTGCTGAATTGCTGGCTGAATTCGAGGATGTGATGCCTCCTGAATTACCGAGAGAGTTGCCGCCTCGGCGAGCCATTGACCATAAGATCGAGTTGGAACCGGGGGCCAGGCCGCCAGCACAAGCACCGTATCGGATGGGTCCTTTGGAGTTGGCTGAACTTAGAAGGCAATTGGACAATTTGCTGAGTGCGGGTCTCGTGCAACCTTACAAAGATCCTCATGGGTCGCCGGTGTTGGGAATCGGACACGTGTACGCAGCGGAAAAAAAAAATTTTATGCGATTTAAACAATTTAAAACACATAAACACATGCCCGATAATTGAAATCAATTAATTGCGTACCTTTGCGCTTCCAGCGAAATTAAAAACAACATACATGCTTAATTATTCAACCGAATTTAAATCAATTAGCATGCTCGCGTTTAAATCAAATAACATGCTCGTAACATATAAATCAATTTCATGTATCCACATAAAATCATACAAGAACGAACATACATATTTAATTTAAACATAATCGAATTCATCGATAATTGATTCGAAGGTTTACCTCTTGAAGCGTGAGGTAGGAGCGCTAAGCAAGACGTGATTGCTACGGAAACCAATCCGTACAATCCGGGGCAGCAGCGGTGGAGCGGCAGCAGCGGCGAGACGGCCACGGCGGCGCGTGTAACTCACGCGCGGTCTTCGGGCGGCGCGTGGGGATCCGTGCAGCTTCGGCTCGTGTGCTGCTCCTCAATTCTTCGATCTTCGATCTTCCTCCTCTCGGATTTCACCTCGTATACTTCGATCTACTAAACACGTGGCACTAGACACGTAATAGTTAGAAATAACGGAAAAAAAGAAAGAAGAAAAGAACTACCGAAAGGGATCAGCCAATGGATGGTCGATTCCGGCGAGACGGCGGCGGCGGCGGCGGTGATGGCCGCGGGAGAGAGTGGCCGAGAGAGAGAGGGACGGCTAGGGTTAGGGTCAGGTCTTGTCTCTTGTGTGCAAGACCTATAAATCATGTATTTATAGTGTCTTGCATAACACCCTAACGGGCTTAAGTTGGACCGGGCCCAACAGCTTAAGTCCGTTAGTTCTTTTACTTGCTCGTCTCTCTCAATTCAATGATCGGAAAATTGCAACGATTACATTTTCGGAATCATTATAATGTCCTCGTCATTACGAGTGCCAACTCTCAATTTCCAACTTTCCAAAAGTGGAAACCCTAATTGAGTGCACTTTCTAAATTTGGAAACTTCCCGATTGAGAAAGTTCACTAATACGTTTGCCTATTCTTTTCACTTTCTTATTCTCATTCGTAATTCCAAATTACGAATGTTGGACCCAATCATATTGACTTCCAATCATGCAAAGATAAACCATTTTATCTCTGACCGTTTATTCAAAGATCTCATGTGCACGAGCAGTGTGACCCTCGATGGTTCAGGTGTAAGCTAGCCGTGGGCCCACAACCCTTTGTGGTCAAAACTCGTCCCTTAGAGTTACGATTAAGATGAAGCTCGTTTCACCTTAATCACCCAACGAATCAAGATTGACGTCTAGCAACTACGCGTCATGATTCCCTAGATACAAATGAAGTGCCTGCAAGAACCTTCAGATATAGTTAACGTACAGTACGGTCCCTTCGATTCATATGTCCCGATTGAACTAAAGCATTGGTTCGTCAAGACCTCTCTATATGTTCAATTACGGTGCGATCGTTCTAAGTGTTGTAATCGTCACGTGCATGACTTAGAGAATCGAATTCTCTAATCATCACTTAGACAGCTCTGGCCAGAGACTTAGAATGATTACAAACTTTCAGAACACACAGGACATCCAAGACTATTCTAGCGATCGAATCCCCGCCTACAATGCACAGACCTCCCACTAGATTTCGGACTGCACGAACACTGGCCCTTGGGATGGTCCTCAGTGAAACTCAGGGACGGGTCACGATACAGCTGGTCCTCTAGTGAAGTCACGGTGATGTCTAGGTCATAAGGACTAATGGTGTACAACTATACCATATATATCTCTATCGATTATTGGGAACCACTTAGAGATTTCTAGGGTGAGGGAGTTCAGTGAACTCGTCAACTTACGAGCACCCACTTATGGATGCCGATATCACAATACCGTTTACTGATGAGATGAGTACACATACACTAAGTGCTAGTCTCTTAATGGGAAAGGCCGATATCCTCATTAGTGGCGTAACCCTTCGACTATGAACACGTTTAACAGTTATAATACTTAAGTAGATATCTCACGATCCTAACGATCAATTACTAGTACTTGTAATAACTGTAAGGACTATATCTATGCTTGTGACAAATGGACAAAGATATAGAATGCCAATGTGTTTTATCATTAATACGAATAAAGGTTCGTTTATTACAATAATAAATACGAAAGACCACAGCCACATGTTGGCTTGTTGGTCACCTACTCTAACAGTCGGTTCTGTTCCAGAAGAAGCATGACAGTTCAATGAGGATGTGTGTAGACTATCGGACATTGAATAAGGTTACTATCAAAAATAAGTATCATATTCCTAATGGGCTGGATCTTTTCGACAAGTTGGCAAGGGCACGGTTTTACACAAAGATTGATCTTCGGGCTGGATATTGGCAAGTTCGTATGGCACAAGGTGATGAGGCAAAGACAACTTGTGTGACGAGATATGGATCGTACGAGTTCTTGGTTATGCCTTTCGGCTTAACCAATGCTCCCGCAACTTTTTGCAACCTCATGAATGATGTGTTGTACGAGTTTCTCGATCGTTTTTTGGTGGTTTATCTTGATGATATCGTGGTTTATTTTGAATCGTTGGGCGAGCATGTTGGGCATATGCGGGCTGTATTCTTGAAGTTGAGAGAGTACAAGCTGTATGCCAAGAAGGAGAAGTGTGATTTCTGTTGGGAAGAAATCTCGTTCCTTGGCCACATTATTAGCCAAGGAAAGATCAAGATGGATATGAAGAATGTACGGGCTGTGAGTGATTGGCCCGCTCCTTCGAAAGTGGCTGAGTTGCGTTCGTTTTTGGGTTTGGCAAACTACTATCGCAGGTTTATCAAAGGGTATTCAAAGATCGTGAATCCTTTGACCGATCTTTTGAAGAAGGATCAGAAGTGGGAATGGACTTCGGATTATGATGGTTCGTTTAAGAAATTGAAGGGTGCTATATCTTCGGAACCAGTGCTGAAGTTGCCAGAGTTCGACAAGCCGTTTGAGTTGCAAACGGATGCTTTTGACCGTGCTATCGGGGGTGTGTTGATGCAAGACAAGCATCCCGTTGCCTTTGAAAGTAGAAAGCTGAAAGATGCTGAGATGCGGTACAATACTCATGAGAAGGAAATGACGGCAGTGGTGCATTGTTTGGATGCTTGGAAGCATTACTTGTTGGGTACGAAGTTTGTGGTTGTCACCGACAATGTGGCAAACACATACTTCAAGACTTAAAAGAAATTGTCGCCGAAACAAGCAAGACGGCAAGAATTCTTGGGTGAATTTGATTTCGAGTGGGTAAATCGATCGGGAAAGCATAACGACGTGGCTGATGCACTGAGTATGAAAGTTGTTGAATCCTACGTTGGTGCATTGACTCGTGTGGAGTCTGATTTTCTTGAACGAGTTCGAGAGGTAGCTAAGACTGATTTGGTCTACCAAAAGATGGCTGAACATGTACGGGCTGGGCAGATTCGAAAATATTGGCTACATGATGGGTTGTTGTTCGCTAAGGGTGGTCGTGCTTATGTGCCAAGCAGCTCCCTTAGGCGTGAACTATTGCGGAAAACACATGATCCGACGTGGGCCGGGCATCCCGGAATTGACAAAATGTAGGCCATTCTAGCACGATCGTACTATTGGCTAAAGATAGAGTTTGACGTTGAGGCATACGTCAAGACTTGTCTAGTTTGTCAACTAGACAAAACCGAGAAGAAGAAGGAGGCCGGTCTGTTGCAGCCTCTGCCCATTCCGGAGAGGCCTTGGCAATCGGTTTCGATGGACTTTGTGTCGGGATTTCCGAAAGTGAACGGCAACGCTTCTATCTTTATGATCGTTGACCGTTTCTCAAAGTATGGAATTTTTATTGCTGCACCAATGGCTTGTCCGGCTGAAGTAGCTGCTGAGTTATTTTTTAAGAACGTTGTGAAGTATTTTGGTATTCCCGAACACATTATCAGCGATCGGGATACCCGGTTTATGGGCCGTTTCTGGACAGCGCTCTTCAACATGTTGGGGACTGAGTTGAAGTTTTCTACCGCAAATCATCCACAAACGGATGGACAGACGGATCGGATGAATGCCGTGTTGGAAGATTATCTTCGGTATTATGTTAGCGCTAACCAAAAGGATTGGGTCGGTTTGCTTGATACAACCCAATTCTGCTATAATCTTCACAAGTCTTCAGCTACGGGGATGAGTCCGTTTGAGTTGGTGTACGGGCAGCAACCAATGGTGCCGCATGAGGTGGCATTGCAGCGAACCGGAGGGAAGTGTCCTGCTGCATATCGCTTTGCTCGTCCTAGACAAGAATTGCTAGACGAGGCAAAGGATTATTTGATGAAAGCACAAGCGGGGATGAAGAAGTATGCTGATGCTCATCAAAGAGACGTGGAATTTCAAGTTGGTGATCAAGTGTTGCTGAAATTAACGCCTCAAATTTGGAAGAAGATTAGTTCCAAATCAGTTCACCGTGGGTTGGTGCCAAAGTATGACGGTCCTTTTGAAGTGGTGTCAAAAGTTGGTTGAGTTGTCTATCGTTTGAAGTTGCCGGACAGATTGAAAGTGCATCCTACGTTTCATGTGAGCTTTTTGAAGAAGTTCAACCAAGATTTACTCGATGAAAGTCGGAAGCAAACGAAGAGAGCCCCACCCGTGGTCCGAAAGGAATTTAAGAGAGAAATTCAGCAAATTCTGGACCACAAGACCCAAGGTCAAAGCAAGAAGAACCGGCGGACTGAATTTTTAATGCATTGGCGAAATTCAGAGGTGGCCGATGCTACTTGGGAGAAGGCAGTGAATCTGTGGTAGTTTAAAGACGAGTTGGCAAATATTGGGAGAATCTGAAGCGAGTGAACAGTTCGACGAGGGCGTCGAACACCGTTGGTGGGGGAGGTCTGTTACCCCCTTAGACGGAGACATCAACTATAACTCGAGTGTGGCCGAGTTATAGTTGAAGTGGTGCCAAGAAGTATTGGCACGAAGCATGCTACACATGGGCCAAACGGTGGCCGAGAGATGGGCAAGTATTGAGGTGCTTGGCCGAGAATTACAAGGCAAGGGTTTCGAGTGATTGGCAAGCATTGAGGTGCTTGGCCGAGAAATGCATGGAAAGTGTGGGCAAGACAAGCGGTCTGAATAGCACGTGTGCGGGCAGATTCGATCCTTGGGCGCGCGCGCGCGCCGATTGGGCAAGCCGGGCAGCTAATTGACTTGGGAAGTTACGGATGACAGTTGCGGAGCGGTTGGCATCAGCAATGACTTAGAAAACCGTCCCTTTATGTTGTAAATTAGGCCTTACGGTTAGAAAATTTCGATTATTATTTAACCCATGTAACACTATCCATCATCATTATATATATATATATATATATATATATAAGATATACTAAACGTGTAATTAGATACTTGTCCGATCTCTCGTAATTCTGATCTTAACTATAGAAAAAGTGTGATAGAAGCATTCATGTAATTAATATTTAATTTCTTAAAACTTATGGCACCACGTATAAACGAGGTGGTGTTACGTTGTATATTGAAGTCAAATATTCAAAATTGGGTTGGAATCTATGTTGGCATAGTTATTTCTTTGATGGGCCCAAGATTGTGATCCATTATCGAATATCTGATCTATATAAAGGGCTGAATATTAATTTCCAAGCCCATTAAGATATTTGGTTCCACCATTACCCAAAAAAGAAAAAGAAAAAAAAGAAAAGAAATCTGGAGTGCTCCTCCCTCCTTAAGATATTAATTTCCAAGCCCATTAAGATCATATCTCGGACCTAGCTCATATGTCATCTTATGTGTGCTCTCAATATTTGTTGAGTTAACCATAAACCACCTGACACCTGTTATGTTGTATGTAACATTGTCCCAATAAACTATCACCAACACCATCAACAGATATGGTACTGTAAAACATTAATTTTTTTATTTATTTAAACAAATATAATTCCGTTCCTTCTTTTCCGTGGAACGTTAACAACGTGTCACCAATCATACGGAGACACGTGTCGGTTACATGTCTGGATCCCATCCGTAGTTGTCCAGGCTGGCTTACGCTAAGAATCAAAATCTATCCGTTAACCCTAATCTCTCCAACGTCTCTTTTTTCCCTGACAAATTAAGCAAAGGGGCAGAAAAAAAAAATAATAATAATAATAATGGGGAAGCTCATATGCGATTCGACGGCGTCGTCTCCGGTGATTCTTCCCTGGCGTGACCCTACCGATATCCCATCTTCCGATCTGGTTAACCAGAGGCCTATCTCGAAGCACCCCCTTGAAATCACCGCCTCCTCATGGGACAATGTGCCCGGATTGGAGGACCAGCAGAAGAGGCATTTGACCCGGATTTACAATAAGGGTGTTCTTTGGAAGCACCCACAAGACAAGAACAACAACATCGTCTTCAGGTTGATGCACGGCGGCGAGGTCGACTCCGACGGTAACTGCCTCTTCACGGCGGCGCGTAAGTCCATGGGCGTCGACGCGGCGGCGCGTGACCTCAGGATCCGAACTGTGAGGAGGTTTTCTGAGGATCTTGGATCTGTAGACGAGGTGACCAAGGATTTGATCGGATCCGCGATTAGGCATATGTACTCGCCGGATCTGAACTCTGGTTGGGGTATCCACGTGGTGCAGGAGGTTAAGCTTTTGGCGAAGAAGCAAGATCGTGAGTCTTTGGATTCCGCCATTGATGAGCTCGTTCAACTCGGCATGCAGAGGTAAAACATCACAATCCTCCTCCCTATTCAAATCTTTATAATAGCCTGCCTTATCCTCTAGATCTGCTGCAATAAGGGACGGGGTGTTTTCTCTATGTTTCTTTGGTACAAATAATTTAATTGATACATTGGATAACTTGGTAGATTTACGGAGAATCTTATTATTTCATCTTGCTCTGCTTTTCAATAAGTTTAATGTTTACATATATGTTTTGGTCCCTCCTCCCTAGATTAATTGAGGATAATAGAATAGGCAAAACATTTGAAATGTGTATTTTTTGAAGTATTAAAATGGTTATTGATGATGAGTGGGTTTTGTGAATGATTTGTGAAGAGAAATAGCAGCAGAATCAATATACAAAGAAAGATGCATAGCTGTGGATGATGGTGCGAGTTGGGCAAAGTACATGTCGATATCAGGTTCAGCTGAGGATGAATACGACATAATAAATATGCAGTATACAGAGGAGGGTCTATTAACAGTAGACGAGAATAGAGATGGAAGGGCTGCTGCTTTTGGTGATGATATTGCAATAGAGTGTCTTGCAACTGAGTTCAAAAGAGAAATATTTGTGGTGCGTGCTTGTCGATCTCTCTGCATTTGAATGAAACATATATATGTATATGTTGGTTCTGATCATTGACTCTTCATGACTCTGACAGGTTCAAGCACATGGATCAGATGCAATGGTTGATGAAGAAAACTGTGTTTTCTTCTTACCACATCGTCCAAGAAGTGAAATATGCGAACCTCCTTTCTTTCTCTTCATGAAAGGAACAGGTACTAATTCCTTCTTTCTCAGTTTCTCTTCATCAAAGGAACTAGTGACTGAGTGATTTCAGTTGTGTGAAATTATTTTATGACAAACGCATGCTGCAGGATGGTGCTGTGCGGGTGCGGATCATTATGAGCCGCTTATTGCACATTGCTCAACGCTCGTATCCCATGAGAAAGTTGCCTTGGTACTTTAGACATTCTTTCTTGGAATTATTTTTTTGCAGGTTAGGGTTAAAATAGATGATGATTTAGCTAGAGCTAGTCGGAATTTTTTGATGAGAGAGAGAGTTGTTGTGTGTGTGTGTGTGTGTTAGTGATTCGTTAATTAGTAGAAGAAGTTGTTGTGATGATTCAAAGATATGAAGGCCGCCGTGACTAGTTATTTGGTAACTGAGTGGGGTGGTTAGGGATTTTGTTGTGTAATTTAGGGAGGGAGGTTTCTTGTGTAGCTGCTGTTTTTTTCGCTAATCTCTCTATTCACTCAGAGAACTAGAATAAATAGCAGCACCTTCCTCCTCATAACTCTTAACTGGGATTTATTTTTTCTTTTGAGAGATTTGATTTATCTTCACAGCTATTTATTTTTTTCAGTATATTATTTTATGCAATATTAAAAAGTGCAAATACTATATGTATACGTATGTTGGGGTTTAGTTTGTAGAAGGGCACATGACATTATAAAGTGTGTGTTGTATTGAAAACCAAAGCAAAGCAAAGATGAGGCATGATTCATATATACATTTATACATACATGCATGAATGCTCAAATGAGACTTCACTTGTTATATATACATACATACATAGATATACATAAAAGTGAACTGTTGTCTGGTTCTAAGTAGTTTGTTCATCTTTCTTTCACTTGTTATTCCCAACACCTTTACAATTTGATAAGTAGTTTGTGAGTCAGCAGCCAGCCCAGCTTGTTTTGCCTCGTCTTCTTGCTAATGCCGAATCAGTTACCAAAAGTATTAATTTATTTCTTGTTATACCCATAAATAAATGATATTGAATATAATGTACGACGTGGGTACTTAGTTTGTTAGTTAGTCAACCTTACCAATAAACAATCACAACATTAATATTATTTCTTTTTCTCATTGCAAATTATATATTATACATGGGAATTAATTGGACATATTCATCCATTTCATCAAACTACATATTTTTATATCATACCAAATACTTTCTATTTGAACCAATTAATTTACTACACCTTCTCATATAAATATTGAATATATTATGTTCAAATTGATATACAAAATTGGTTTGCAGGCTAACTGCTACTGCACCACAGCCCATCCTCTGTGTGTGTGTGTGTGTGTGTATATATATATATATATATATATTCTATTCATATTCCAATAGTGAGCGAGTGCGTGAGTGAGTACGTGGGCGTGAGGGGGATCCCAGCAATAGATATATATTATAATGTAATAATACAATAAGTAAATAGAGACAAATGAAATATTATATATGTAGTTGATGAATTTTCCAACAACAATACAAAACCCAAAGATCCTTGATATCTTACTCTTGTTTTACATATTGTTGTCTTGTATATTATTTAAATTTATATTAATTTCTATAACTTACCCTCAAAATAATGAAATACAATATACGAGCTAGATTCCCTCCACCTATATAAGTTCAAAATAAATGGTGTTTAGCTAATTTTCTCATATATATATATATATATATATATATATATATATATATATATATATTTTTTTTTTTGGGATGATGTTTTGTGGTGTGTGGGAAAAGATATACACTTGTGTAACTATGAAAAGGGTCAGCTACAAGTCGAATTTTTGGATCATCAATTCTACACCTTTACCAATTAATACCCCCTAGACAAACCTAATTATAAAGTAGGTTTGCATTTAAAAAAAAAAAAAGGGGCAACCCAAAAAAGAAATTATTATTTCTTTTACAATTTCCCTATTACTGTTACAATTATATTTGAAGCCATATCCCGTATTTTCAGGTTTCGCGCATAATAATAATTATTTCTGTTACAATTTCATTTTTCATAACCCATTAATGTGTTTTCACTAACAACCTCACATGATTGCATCCAAGAAACACACATAAGACATTTTCCTCCACAAGAAATCAAATTAATATAAAAATAAAAATGGAATATAAAATAATAGAACCAAAACAAAATAAAAAATAAAAATGGCATGTGATAACAAATCGTAGAGAGAGAGAGGGGGAGGAGAGATGAGTGAGTTGGGGTCCACGTGACCAGCGACAAGTCCGTGGTGTGGTGGCAGTCCTCCTCATGACTCTCTCTCTCTCTCTCTCTGTATAATTTCATATTAATTATATATAAGATTTAAAAAACAAAATTGAACAAGAGTTGTTGTTTGATCTCTTCTTCTCCATATATGTATATATAATATCTCTCTCTTGGTACAGCTCAAGAGCCACTGTCCCATTTTATTATCCCCACCCTACCTACCTACCGGCATCATCTCATATTTCTCTCTCACAATTCATCTTTTTTACACTAATCTAATCTCTCTCATTTTTATTCTCTCTCAACACAACAACACTAGAACAAACAAACAAACAAACAAAAGCTTCAATCTTTCTTCAACACAGATATGGATCACTGGTCTACTTCTCTTGGCGTTGATGATGAGTTCGAGAAGCTTGTTCGTAGAGTCAACCCACCCAGGTTCCCTACCTCTTTTTTTTTTTTCTTTGTAATTAATTTCTGTCGAATGTATAATTAATTACCTCTCCACCCGGCCAGGCCACAATAATTGATTGATTATCCTCTCATGTCCTGTGTTGTTCTTCGATTATTTCTCAGGGTCACCGTTGACAATGATTCTGACAACAAGGCTACTTTGATCAAGGTAATTTTAATCAATAAATTAATTAATTTCTAGGTTTCTTTTATATCAAAACTCATAATTAAGAAATTTGCAGGTGGACAGTGCAAATAAGAGGGGGAGCTTGTTGGAGGTAGTACAAGTTCTTACTGATCTCAATCTTATTATTCGGAGGGCTTATATTTCTTCAGACGGGGGATGGTTTATGGATGGTCAGTTTTTTTTTTTTCTTTTATTAAAAAAAAATAATAATAATTTGCTGTCAGGTCTGATTGGGATTGAATTATGAATTCATAGTGAATGAATATGCTCTGTTGTTTCTTTTAATGCAGTTTTTCATGTTACTGATAAATATGGAAATAAGGTCCATGAGGGGAACATATCTGAGAGTATTCAGCAGGTATCAATCAATCACTCAATCACTCATCCTTTTGGGATATATAATTCTTATTAATCACTTACAGCTGTCATTCTTCCTTTTTGGGGGAAATATATATTTATATGTTTTCTTTAGACAGCCCATCTTATGTTAATGTTTTCTTTATTAGTTTCACGGCCAATGACGACTTAATAAGAACATGTTTAGAGGAGTACATGATTTGCTCAAATTATATATGTGTCATTCATATGAATTGCAGTCGCTTGGTCAAAGAGGACGCAGTTGCAGGTCGTTGGCAAGGTCTGTGGGTGTGGAGTCAGCTGCAGAACATACAACAATTGAATTATCTGGCAGAGACAGACCTGGTTTGCTTTCAGAGGTGTTTGCTGTTCTTACTGATCTCAAGTGTAACGTTGTTGCTGCTGAAGTATGGACCCACAACTCACGTATGGCTTCAGTTGTCTACATCACCGACCAAACCAACTCATCCCCAATTCAAGATCCTGACCGTCTTTCTAATATCAAACAACTTCTTCTTTATGTTCTCAAGGGTGATAGAGATAAGCGAAGTGCCAATACTGCTGTTTCTGTTGGCTCTACTCATACTGAGAGGAGGCTCCACCAAATGATGTACGCTGATCGTGATTACGACCACCTCAATACTCTCGTCCATTCTTCTGATCAATTACGGACCAAACCCCTTGTCACTGTCGAAAATTGTGTCGACAAAGGTTACACCGTCGTGAACTTGAGCTGTGCGGACAGACCTAAGCTTCTGTTTGATACAGTATGTACCTTAACAGATATGCAGTATGTGGTGTTTCATGCCACTATAATTACCGAAGGGCCACAGGCTCAACAGGTAATATATAATATAATCAATATTATGTACTGATCAGAGTTTGATCATTTGGAATCAACATGCAGCTATTGCTTGCCCTGCCGGGTTTCCTTAACTCGTTGCTGGTAATGTAGGAATATTTCATAAGGCATATGGATGGGTGCCCCATAAGTTCAGAAGCAGAGAGGCAGAGAGTAATTCATTGCTTGGAAGCAGCAATAAAGAGGAGAACATCCGAGGTACGTACTACATTATATGCATAACGAAATACAGAATGATTCATTTCTTTATCGGAATCCAAATAATAATTGAAAAAAAAAATGATGGGGATGGGCAGGGAATAAGATTGGAACTATGCAGCGAGGACAGGGTTGGGCTTCTAACAGATGTGACACGCATATTTAGAGAGAATGGTCTATCAGTTAGCAGAGCAGAGGTGACAACAAGGGGGACACAAGCTGTTAATGTTTTTTATGTGACGGATGCATCGTCGTCTAATCCTGTACAAAGTCAAACTGTTGAGGCTGTTAGAAAAGAAATAGGTTTGACTATACTCCGTGTTAAAGACGACACCTACTCCACTTCACCGCCTGATCAGCAGACAGCAAGATTCTCTTTAGGGACACTCTTCCGATCCAGATCTGAGAAGTTCCTCTACAATCTAGGCCTCATCAAATCATGCTCATGAGAAGACCGAAGAGACCTGTACGTACGTTAGACTAGTTTGTTGTTGGTGGTCATTTCAGTAAATATCAGTCAAGTTAGGGCTTAACATAGTTATTACGTACCTTGTTAGGAAATCTTTACTACTCAACGTACACAACCCCTTAATTAGCTTGTTGATGGATCAGATCATGCATGCATGATAATTGGTTTGGTTTAGGGCCTGAATTAATATAATGTGTGTGTGTGTATTTCGTGTTTGTTTTTTCAATTGAATTGAAAGGAAGTTGTACATAATTAAGTGCATTCAATTCAAATATATATATATATATATATATATATATATATATATATATATATATATATATATATATATATATATACATACATACATATATATATGTTGAAGTTGTTGCTGTGTATGTATCATCCATCCATCCATCACAAGATACATATGTATAATATTTGGTATATATATATTGTACCTTAATTTGGGCTGAGGTAGTTAAATATTGTTGTGTCTAGAATCTGAATCATAATTAATCATAATAATTGTGTTATGTACGACGAGAGAGACAAAGATTCATTTGACAAGGATATTAATTATTACCTTGACATTGGAAGATGAGAAATGAGAAACAAGAACCAGTCTTATATATGTAGAATTGATGAGTGACTGACTGGTTTAGAAAAAAAAAAAAAAAAAAAAAAAAAAACACAAAAGAAAAGAATAATTTAGAAATGAAGCAAAACAACATTAACACAAAAATCAAGATCGTTTTACATTTCAGCCAATTAAGAAAAAATATACTCCCTCCGTTCCGATTTAATCGTCGTTTTTTAGCTTTGCACAAAGATTAAGAATTTCATTAAATGTGTCTTAATTTTAGAAAAATGTATGTTTTTAGACTAAAATGACCTTATATTATAATTAATAAGAGAGAAATTAATTAAAAAAAAAAAGAGTGTTGGAAAGAGTTAATAAGAATGTCAATTGAAAATTAAATAATTAATGAAGTGTTGGAAATTTAAAGTGACAAATAATATGGAATAAAAAAAATTCTTCAGAGTACAGATATTATGGAACGGAGGGAGTAGATGATATTCATGGAAAAGCATGAAAGGAACGTGACGTACACGTGTCGGCGCCAGAATGAGAGTTGCCCAAGTTGGATGATTTTGGGTGGAGTTTGTTTTTTCTGTTGGAATCGTCGTGCGTGTGGGAATGAAATATACGGACCATTCCTTTCTTATCATAAATCATCAATCATGATGTTATAACACGTCCAAACTTGTCAAGTATCTCTAATTGGCCCAAGTTGTAGCAGGCATATATACACACATGACACCAATAAAATTGTGGTAATTAACAGAGAATAATAAATACCAATGAATATCCTAATTACTAGTAAATAGTAATACAACAACTAGTTAAATCTAGTTAATTATAACTAATTAATTAAATCCCAAAAAAAAGAGTGTGATTGATATAAATATATGATGAAAATTGAAGTATATATATGAAAATATTTAAAGCCAAAGAGCTCCGGCTTCCTTAAGAAGTGGAACCAAAGTGCCATTGATCGATATGGGAAGCCATAACACTGTCCATATATAGGTCCGACGAGAACGAACACGACGGGAAGGGAGGAGCCGACACCAAGACGGTTGTCTGAATATCCATGCCAGCTGTAGTACTGGGATCGAGGTCAAGGTCGTAGACAGTAGGGCTAACACCCAACCACAGCGCTGCCAGATGCAATCCTCTCCACCCTCACCATTAATGGCTCCCAACTACTGCCGCCCCCGCCGTGCCGATGATGTTGATGATGATGATGATGATGATGATGAGTATTGCATCTTTTTTCTTATTATAATATATTGTGGAAATATAAGCAAGCAGTTGTAGAATTGCACAAGAAGTAATTAACTAGCTAGCTAGTATACGTACTTTAACTGATGAGATTGGGGATGGTGGTGTATCTATATTATATATATATATATATACAGAGGGCACGCCATACACACGCATAAGTACTGGGGGTATATATGGTAATGGTACTTGAAAATAAAGTTAGTTTTTAGGGTTTAAAAGTATATAAATGCGGGGGCAGCACAAGGCCCAAGGGTGGCTTGTGCTTTTTTAGTATTCCAGTCCCACTCCAATATATATATATATAATAAATATATACACTCAATCGATCTTTAAATCAAGGCAGGCATATATATTAATTTGTCGGGCGCTAATATAATTAATGTATATATATATATATATATATATATATATATATATATATATATATATATATAGCTGGCTGCTTTTAAATGATTGTCACACATACATGCGAGTCACATAGCAGGCCGAGGCCTTAAAAAATGGAAGGGTAAATTACAAACACCCCCCTGAGGTATGGTCAAATTACAAAAACACCCCTCTTGTTTGGATAATTACAACCACCCCCTCAACCCATCAAATTTAGTGGAATCTTCGAGATTATATGGAATATTATCACTTTTGTACCCGTTTTATCCCATTTAAACTCTACATTATGAAGCAAGATGATCATAATATGTTATTTTTAGCTTGTATATATTAGTTTGTGGTGCATCGGAAACTGTATTTTTTACACAAAAAGAGTACAAACTAGAGCACATTTCACGGAATCTAGATGACTATGTTGAATTTGGCACTATAAAGGTGGAGGTCTAAGAAAAAATCATAGTTGAGGGGGGTAGATGTAATTATCCAAACAAGAGGGGGGTTTTTGTAATTTGACCATACCTCAGGGGGGTGTTTGTAATTTACCCAAAATGGAATGATAGAAGAAGAAGCGTTATTATCAGTATTATATCATTCAATTCATTTCTAAATATTAAAAAAGAGGTCCTACCGGGAGTCGAACCCAGGTCGCTGGATTCAAAGTCCAGAGTGCTAACCACTACACCATAGAACCCTATTGAAAGTATTTCGAACTAACCTTTAATTATTACATACTATTTTAATGGAGAACAACACAACCACTTCATATTCGAATCTCGTCATAGACTCATATCATAGTTCACCAGGCTGAATTCTCTTTGATAATTTGTATTTTACGTTTCATATCAAAATTATCATTTAAGCTTTTAATAAACTTTGCACCCTCAAATAATACAATTCTCACTATTAAAAACATATATCGTGATTTATATGTGCTTGCACTTGAGCCAATTATATTAATGTTCATCTCTTTTACCAATTAGAAATTAAATTCCCGAGACGGTCTATTCATGTACGTTGCGGCCCGTTACTCACTAAAACCTATTAATCATGGAGATAATGATTGCGTAAATTTGAAGATAAACTTTCCGTTTAAAATGAATACTAGCTATATATTTCCATTTTCCATCTTCCAACAGAATTAATCTCTTCTATATACGCATGCACGCATGTAATTTTTTATTTAATTAGAAAAAAGACGAAATATACTGACTTTTTGTTTTTTGTTGATGAGTTACGTTGAAAGATACGGACTTTGATTAATGAACGTAATCTACATGTGTTACTATATATGTACGTTCCATTTAGGTGGTGTTGGCAAATGTTCTAAACAATCATCTTTTATCACCTAATTTAGAAGTAAGTAGTAGTGTTTGGAAATAACTTAGGCTACCTAGTCAAGGAAGGTGGTTGATGCAAAAAAATTAAATACTTAGGCTATTGTTGCATCACGAAACAGAGCTTCAATTTAGAGTATGATCGTCAATCAAACGATTAATTAGAAGAGGTGAATGCACATATTACCTTTATTTATTTAGCGTAAACAATATTTGTACCGTTCAACCAAGATGCAGCAGTAAATAAGCTAAGGTCGTCGAATGAGAAAGAAAAGGGTGAAAGATATCGAAGCAACGTTGCCTTCCGACAATTTAGACCTTTTCACGTCGCCGTCAATCAAAAGCGTTAATCTGACATCTCACGAAATTTCCTTTTATGTATAAATTAAACTTTTTTTTATTGGAAGCATTGTCAATTACTCGCTGCTGCGCCGCCAATCAAAAGCGTTGATCCGGTATCTCACAACTATCCTTCTATGCTTCGAAATATTTTATTGGAAGTGCCGTCAATTACTGTGCCGTCAATCAAACACATTGGTATAACATCTAACCCATATAAGAAGAACGATATTATCGGAAGCGCCGTCAATCAAAAGCGTTGATCTGGCATCTCACAACCATCCTTTTATTCCAAACTAAAAAAGATTTTTAGGAAGCACCGTCTTGTCGTAATTTTGTTACCCGACAAAAAATGCCGTATATTATTATTATTATTATTACTACTACTATGTATTTTATTTTATTTTTGCCCTATTGAGAAAATTGATCGTAGATATAAATGATGTATATAGTAGTAATTATGAATTTATGAGCTTATATGTTTTATAATTTGCAAAAGAGATCGTATATGTTATGATTGCGTATTTGAAACATATGGTTCGCTCCGCAATAATATTAAAGTTGTAGTATGATAAGGTAAAGGGAAGAGATTAATTAATTGATGAATAAATATTTGTAGATCACATCAACACACACTAATTAATCGTGATAATATATATATGTGTGTCTTGACAAAAGCCATATATATAAAAGGATTCTTAATATAATTAGTGCGTATAGCTTCTGATAAGTCTTATATATATCCCATGGGACCATAGTTCCATTTCCACAAATTGATATATAAGATAAGATAGCTGAATGATTTGTTTTTATTTTGACTAATTTCACTCTAATTATGTATATAATTAATCAAGCAATATATCTTATCATCAATATAATGCACGAGAAGGACTGGTGTTGAATTAGCTGTGCTGCTAAATTTAGCCCAACCCTAGAAAAAATAATTAATATATGGTATATTAATGGCACCATATATCATATCATTAAAAAGAAGAAGGAAAAAAAGGATCGATGTGTATATATAATAATAAAGGAATTAAGGTATAGACGTAGTTGGGGTTCCACCTAATAGAAACAAAAAATAACAGCATCGTCACAATGTTGATGGATGTATCTCATGTTTAGTGTCACGACATATATCAATACCTAACAGCTGAGCTGATGAAGAAACAGAAAGCAATATATGCAGCGGTGCGACAAAACGACAAATCTTAATTAGGTGATGATTCTAAGGGTGCGTGTTTTCTGCTTATTATTTTGTTTGCACATTTTAGGAACTTTGTTTATTTAATTATAAAGTTGTTATGTATTATATGCATGTTTGTTGCACTCTCACGTGATTTTTTCACTCCTCTTTTATGACTCACACCCCTTTCATCCCATCCCATTCCCATACCATGCATCCACCAAAAACATATACCTTTATCCAATTAATTATTTTTTTCTTTTTAATTTATTAATTATAGGAAGACGGACTAATTAACCAATATTATATATACATGTGAAATAAATAAATAAAAATTAAATTATGTATGTATTAATTAAACTTGTTGAGAAAAATCCAAAAATAAGAGTGGCAGGCAGCATCGGATGAATCCTACGTAGGAATGAAGTGTAAAATGTGTAGAAAGCATGCAAGGGCACGTGAGGCGGCGTGTGTGTGTGATATATTGTACGTTTGATGAATGATTTTATGGTACGCCACCTACTAATCATAATTCCACTTGTCATGCAACATAGATGACTTGCATTCCCAAACGTCTGATCTCTCTCTCTCTCTATATATAAATCCCCCACTCTTCACTTTCCTTTCCATTCATCACTTCTCCCATGATATATTACTTAAACATTTCATTAATTAGCTAGCAAAAGGGTTTCTTTCTTTCTTTCTTTCTTTCTTTTAGATCGATCGATCGATCGAGACCCTGCTGCTGCTTCTGCACATTCCGTAGAGAGAGAGACAGAGAGAGAGAGAGAGAGAGAGAGAGAGAGAGAGAGAGAGAGAGAGAGAGAGAGAGAGAGAGAGAGAGAGAGAGAGAGAGAGAGAGAGAGAGAGAGAGAGAGAGAGAGAGAGAGAGAGAGAGAGAGAGAGAGAGGCGCACACACAGAGATCGAGCACATTCCATAATATATAATTAGTTTGTTTGTACACACTGCAGCTAGAGCTAGCGTATGGCTATCTTTGACATTCACCACCCATGGGCATTTACATTTGGTGTCTTAGGTATATATAACTATTTCTGTTTCATCTTCTTTTTTCCTTTCCTCTACTACTTTTCATTCTCTCTTTATATTTCAATCGAATAATAACCATTATTCTAATTCTTATATACTGCCTTTTTCTCCTACTTTCTATATGATTATATATTGTTACATGCATACACTCGGATTTCCTAAAAATTAAAAAATAAATGGAGAAACCAGCTAGCTAGCTAGCTTTACAAAGTTTTCTCTACTTAATTTTCTTGGTTAAAAATATTATTTGCATGATTACCCTTCTTCACCATCAGCAATAATTTTATATATATATATACCAAAACTCATGCACGCAAACACTGTGACATCAATTCTATATCATGAATAAAATACATATTTTTTATTGTTTTAATATATATATATATTATATTTAATTGATCAAATAAATGGACATTTCTTTTTGTGATATATGCAGGTAACATCATCTCAATCTTTGTGTACCTTGCTCCACTGTAAGTTAGCTTGTTTAGTTGTGCTATTTATAATTTCAACCGAACCAATTATTAATTAATTAATTAATCCCTGAACTAATTAATAATTGATGTCATTTAAGTTAACATAAATATTTTTGTGCAGGCCAACATTCAGAAGGATATTCAAGGAAAAATCGACCATGGGGTTCGATTCATTACCTTATGCAGTTGCACTGTTCTCAGCAATGCTGTGGTTGTATTATGCGTTCCTCAAGACAAATGCGGTTCTGCTAATCTCCATCAACACTTTTGGATGCATTGTAGAGACTATTTATATCTCCATGTTCCTCTTTTATGCATCCAAAAAGGCTAGGGTAATTATTTAATTAATTAATTAATCAAAGACATATATATAATAATTCTTATCTATTTATTTATTTGTAATTAACTTAGAAGCAAACTAGTTTTGGCCGGTGATTTATATAAATATAAATATAAATTTGCAGGGTCGTACGGCAAAGCTACTGGGAGTTGTGAATGTGGGAGTATTGTCTTTGATATTTGTGGTGACATTCTTCATATTCAAAGGTCAAAACCGAGTACATGTTGTTGGATGGATATGTGTTGCTGTCTCTGTGTGTGTGTTTGCAGCACCCTTGAGCATTGTGGTGAGATTTTCAAATTTAATAATTACTAAATATATATATGTTGATATATATACCAGCTTGCACATGTTTCATTATTGCCAATTAATAATAATATATCTTCTTCTTTTTCTTCTTGTCTTTTCTGGATGATGATCGATGCATGGACGTATTAATTATAGTTTCAAGTTGTGCGAACACGTAGTGTTGAATTCATGCCGTTTCCATTGTCATTCTTCTTGACACTGAGTGCAGTCATGTGGTTCGCCTATGGTTTATTTGAAAAAGATTTATGTGTTGCGGTAAGTAAATATTATTTTATGATACGTACAATAAGATTTTATTATATTATATATAATTAATTGATGAATTTGTGGTGCATGCATGGTGGTGTGTATATGTATAACAGGTTCCGAATGTGCTTGGATTTATATTGGGTGTGTTACAAATGGTGCTGTATGGTATATTCAGAAACGTCAAGGCAGAAGCGATTAATGATGTTGATGATGAGAAAAAAATGGGGGTTATTACTACTGATCATGATCATGTTATCAATATAATGGTGTTAGGGACCCCTCATAAAAAATCATCATCAACTTCCCAATATGATGACGTCACAATTAAGGCCCAGGTTTCCGACTACGACAACGACCATCATGAAAACAATTCATCATGTGCATTAAGTGTTGAACCAAGCCACGTTCAGCTCGACACACCGCCTGTTCTTGTCGTCTGTGCAGCAGCTTGATCCATATCTGCTTATTCATTTTCCTTTTCTTTTATTTTTATTTACCTACTACTCTTTAATTTCTGTATCACCACCCCGCCCTTGAATGTATCATGAATTATATTAAACAAATCTGTCTCTCTTTTTTTTTTCTTTCCAATTATAAATCATGCATACAGCATATATATTGCCTTGCACAAGTTAAAAAGCTTACGGTACATATGTCTTAGGCTAAGTTTATTTTAAATAGCTGATAAACTCTTTACGTCTGATAAGATGTTTTTAGAGCTGATAAGCTGTTACATCTTATTTTTATGATTAATTTTTAGAGTGTTTGGATAATGAACGTATTTTCTATTTTTACTCATTATAAGATCTTAAATAAAAAGGTGGGGTATAAGTATTTATTTAAAAAGATCTTATTTGGTCTCCAATAACTTGTTTAAAAAAAAATTAAGATCTTTTTTTAAAAATTTACCAAATATTTTGAAAGAGCTTATAAGCTTTAAAACATCTTATAAGCTTAGCTAAACACACTTTTAATTATGCGACTACCAAATGATGTACAACAGATCACCTCACAATCATTAATTATGCAAGCTAAGGTATCAAATTAAAATTCATTAATGGGCCTTAGCCCATTCTCAAGCTGCTTTATTCCTACAAATATAATAAGAAACTAGTAGTATCAACCAGCCCAGCCCGTAACAAGGGCGTGTTTGGGCTTACCAGTCACACTCAATCATTCTTCATTCGTCTCGGTTTACCGGTTTATGTACATCCTCCATTCCCAAAAGAAGTAAAGAAGAAAAAAGCAAAGAAGAAATGGAAGAAAATTACAGAACCCTAAAAATCAATCAGGAATCCCCCGATTCTGGAGTCTTCAATTTGTTGATCAACCGTCCATCTAGAGGCAACGCCCTGTCACGTGAATTTTTCACCGAATTCCCGGCGGCTCTCTCATCCCTCGACCACAACCCTCAAGTCGGCGTCATCATCCTATCTGGCGCCGGCAATCACTTCTGCTCCGGAATAGATCTCCAAACCCTCAATTCCATAAACCAGGATACCCGGTCTTCGGACACCGGACGTACCGGGGAGAAGCTCCGTCGGGAGATTAAGTTCCTGCAAGGAGCTGTGACGGCGATTGAAGAGTGCAGGAAACCCGTAATTGCTGCTATACACGGAGCGTGCATAGGAGGAGGCGTTGATTTAATAACCGCCTGCGATATAAGGTATTCAACGGAAAATGCATTGTTTTCGGTGAAAGAGGTGGACTTGGGTATAACTGCGGATCTCGGGTCGCTCCAGAGGCTTCCGGGTATTGTCGGGTTCGGTAAGGCTATGGAGCTTGCTCTGACCGCTAGGAGCTTTTCGGGTTTGGAGGCCAAGGAGTTGGGTCTGGTCACCACACTGTTTACCGATAAACAAACATTGGACAAAGGGGTTGCTCAAATTGCTCAAGGTATGAACACCGTTTGCTGCTGCTTTTTAGCCCATCATTTTTCTCTAGGTTATATATTCACTTATGCTGATTGCCTCTACATCAAAATAAAATAGTTCATTTAGAATGTGTGTGAAATTGGAATGTGCATAGCAGCATATCTTTGTTTTAACCATTGAAATATACATACTGACTCTTTTGAGTTTATGAAAATGTGGTGGTGGTATAGGCATTGCTGCAAAGTCACCGCTTGCTGTGATTGGAACAAAGAGAGTATTGATAAAAAGCAGAGACTTGACAATGGATCAAGGTCTCGATTATATTGCAACATGGAACTCTGGTGTTCTACTTTCAGATGATTTGACTCAAGCTATTGCAGCTCATCTTCACAAGAAAAAACCCTTATTTGCCAAGCTCTGACCCTTATAATAAATATTCATTCATCCATCCTTGCTTGTATTATTAATTACTACTTCTTCTCAATATATAATATTATTTATATATTATATATATCAATTTAGATGGGTGGATTAACTACTTACACTCGGCCGGGTGACTCTGTTTTGTGAGTTGATTAACCACACTGATCTAGTTGCCCCAGTTCCGTGTTAAAGTAGGGAATTAGAAAAAAAAAAAATCCAGTTTCGTATTTATCCACATGGACCAGTTCCAACCGGTTCCGGGTTACACAACACAGAATAAACCATCTGTGTTATGTAACCCGGAACCAGTTCGATTCGGTCCGTGTGGATACACACGGAACTGACAATTTTTTTTTTCTTTTCTTTTGTCCGTGCTGATTAGCCCGGAATTGGTTCAATCCGGTCCGTGTGGATTCAATTTTTCGATATTACATTTGTGTTCGATAGTAGAGAGGAATTCGTTAACTATTCGAAAGAAACTGCTATTAGTCATAGTATGTATTTGATAAAACAGTCTAAAAGTCCCAATGAGCAGTATATGAGAACATAGGCATTCCGTTGAGAATCACATGGAATAATTCGAAATTAATTATAAAAAAAAAAAATGTTCCGTTTATACGTTGTACACGATATTTCCTTCTAGATCTACACAGAACAGATTCTACTAAATCCGTGTGGATCTACACGGAACTCACAAAATTTGTTTTTTTTTTAATTTTCGACAAATTCATGATTCCAGATTTGTAAAAGTATAAAAATTATCTCAAATCTGTACTCTAGGAGCCTCAAATTGCCGTAGATAGATTATATATATATATATATATATATATATATATATATATATATATTTTCTTCCAAATATTTTGATTTGTTCTCGAATAATGTAGGGAGAAAATATATTTTTTTAAAAGAAATTATAGTTTTCATTTTCAGTAATTTATTCTGATATTTTTTTACGCTCAAATTATATTGAAAGTAAAAGAAAATACAATTTAGTTTGTTATTTTGCACCTTGTAAGTAAAGATGTAAAGGCCACAAATTGGGATTAAGCCAATGATAATTTGACAAAAAAAGTTTTATGGTATACGATCTGTGATTTAGCTAAATGATTCGAAAATTAATTATAAAGTAAAAAAGAACTAGATAATATCTTTCTAGAATACTAGTATTTCACCCGTACGTTGCACGGAGGTGAGTTTGAAAATGAGAAAAATAAACTTATGTAAACGACTATCTCTTTATAATAATACCAATTCAAGTAAAACAAAATGGAAGGAAATAAAAAACATAAACTTTATCTCTTAATTTAGAGTTGTAATATATGAAATTAAGTTAAATATTACAAATAAGAAAACATGAAAAAGTGCAAAACACGATATCAAGATTAAGTGAAATCATTTAAAACATATGGCATAACTCTATTTCTTGGATTGCAATCTACTACACCATGTGAATCTTCTGCAAAATAACTAAGGTAACAACAAACACGGTAGCAGAGAAGTAACACAATAGATATTCAAATAACCTGCAAGGTTATCACTAATGACGTTCAATTAGTGATGCACATTACTCAAACAATAATAAAACTTATAAATATTGCAAAAGAGATATGATGCATAGTGTATACGCCACTACCAGTACTGATACCAATGTTGATATCAATACCGATACCAATACTAATACCAATATTATTACCAATAGTGATACTAATTCGATTAATACTAATACTAATACTAATACTAATATTAATACTAATACTAATACTAATACTAATAGTGATACTAAAATTAATATTGGTACTAATACTAATACTAATACTAATACTAATACTAATACTAATATTAATACTAATACTAATACTAATACTAATACTAATACTAATACTAATACTAATACTAATACTAATACTAATACTAATACTAATACTAATACTAATACTAATACTAATACTAATACTAATACTAATACTAATGCTAATACTGATACTAATATTGATACTTATACAAATATTAATACTAATAATGATACTAATACTAATACTCGTACTCGTACCAATACTAATACTAATACTAATAATAAATTAAACTAATACTAATACTAATATTCATATTGACAAAATACTAATACTAAGAATAAGACTAATATTGATGTAAATACTAATAATAATATTGATATATACTTACATAGATAATAATAGTGATATTGTTACTAATACTAATACTAATACTAATACTAATACTAATATTGGTACTAATACTTGTACTAATACTAATACTAATACTAATACTAATACTAATACTAATACTGATACTAATACTAATACTAATACTAATATTAATACTAATATTAATACTAATAATAATAATAATACTAATACTAATATTGATACTAATAAAAATATTAATACTAATACTCATACTAATAATAATACTGATACTAATATTAATACTCATACTCGTACCAATACTAATACTAATACTAATAATAAAACTAATATTAATACTAATATTCATATTGATACTAATACTAATAATAATATTGATACTTACATTGATAATTATAGTTATATTGATACTAATACTAATATTAATACTAATACTAATACTAATACTAATACTAATACTAATACTAATACTAATACCACTACTAATACTAATACTAATACTAATACTGATATTAATACTAATATTGGTACTAATACTAATACTGACACTAATACTAATACTAATACCGATACTAATACTAATACTAATACTAATACTAATACTAATACTAATACTAATACTAATACTGATACTAATAATAATAATCATACTAATACTAATATTAATTCTCATACTAACATTCATACTCATACTCATACCAATACTAATACTAATACTAATAATAATACTAATACTAATATTAATATTCATATTGATACTAATACTAATACTAAGAATAATACTAATATTGATACTAATACTGATAATGATACTGATACTTACATTGATAATGATAGTTATATTGATACTAATACTAATACTAATACTAATACTAAGAATAAGACTACTACTGATACTAATACTAATAATAATACTAATACTTATTGTGATACTAATAGTGATATTGATACTAATATTAATACTAATAGTAATACTAATACTAATACTAAGACTAATACTGATACTAATAACAATAATAATTCTGATACTGATACTAATACTTATACTCATACTGATACTCATAGTAATAGTATATTAATACTAATATTAATATTGATATTGATATTGACACTAATACCGATACTCATAGCAATATTAATATTAATTCTAATATTGATATTGATACTCATACTAATACTGATACTCGTATTGATACTCATAGTAATACTAATACTAATATTGATACTCATACTCATATTGATACTCACAATCATACTGATACGCATACTAATACTGATATTGATAGTGATACTAATATCGATATTGATACTCATATTTAATTGATACCGGTATTGATACTCATACTGATACTGATATTGATACAAATGTTGATACTGATACTGATACGGATACGAATACTGAAACTGAAGTTGATACTGATACGGATATGAATATTGAAACTGAAGCTGATACTGATACTGATAATGATACTGATATTGATACTGATACTTATACCGATACCGATACCAATACCGATACCGATGCCGATACCAATACTGATGCCGATACTAATGCCGATACCGATACTGATATTGATACTGATATTGTTATTTAGACTAATATTAATATAATATTAATACTAATATCTTATATATAAAAGAAAGAAACGTTGGGCAACCCTAAAAAATCCTAATGGTATTTCTGTAATTATTTATTTTTAATATTTTTTTCTCTACTAATTTCTAACTATATTTTTTAACAATTATCAAAATTAAAACTAACCCGTGAAGAATCCTACCTTATTGCTACTTATGCAATTATTTATTTTTAATATTTTTTCTGTACTAATTTTTTAACTATAATTATCAACAATTATTGATCTCCAAATTTTCATCGATATATCTCAAATCTTAAGAGATAAACAATATGAATAATACTACATTATTAAATTTTATTATATTGGTGTACTATATTTTCTTATTATGTATTAAATTGATTATTTCTTTTCACTATTTAAATAATATCCGGTGCATCGCATGGGGGAAAAATGCTAGTTAATACTAATAATAAAACTAATATTAACACTAATATTAGTACTATTACTAATACTATTACTAATCCTAATATTAATACTAATATTAATTCTATTACTAATACTAATATGTTAATATTGCTAATGTTAATGCTAATGTACATATTCTAATGCTAATACTAATTTTAATGTTAATGTTAATTTGGATATGCTTATGCTAATTATAATTGTAATACTAATATTATCCAAATCCTTATCATATTATAATCCTATTCATAACACTAATCATAATTCTAATCCTAATCATAATTCTAATCCTAAACCTATTTCTAACATTAATTATAATCCTAATAATTTTATTACTAATAATACTAATGCTATGCTAATGTTAATTCTAATTATAATTCTAACCATAATCCTAATCCTAATGCTAATCATAATCATAATACTAATACATGTCACTAATTGTAGTACGAATCAATAATCATAATCTTAATTATAATTCTAATACTAACATTAATCATAGTCATAATCCTAATATTAATTATAATACTATATTAACCCGAATCCTAATCCTAGTATTAATACTAATACTAATTCAAAGATTATTAATTATAATCATAATTCTAATACTAATACTAATACTAATCACAATCCTAATTATGATTTTGCATTAATGTTTTTGCAATTATCTATTATTTTGTATCAAAAAAAAAATATTCAATCTCGCAACTTTTATATCGAATTAATCCTTATGTGTGGTACCTGAAACATCAAGAAACACACATTAAATATATTAGAAATTAGTATTTACTTATATTATCAAATAGACATTAAAATTATTTAAAATAATAAGGTTATAAGCAAACGTTAAGACGTGAAAATAACGATAATCGTTGTTAATAGGATAAATTACGAAAATTCCCATGAACTTAGACTAAATTACGGAAATCACCACCACTTATGGGTAATTACCAAAATCCCCCAGATGTTTGTTTATGTCTTACACGACCCCCTTATGGTGTGATTTTTTACGGAATCTTTTTTATTCCATGTAATATCCCAAAAATTGCAGATTCTACCCTTGTAGACATGACATTTCTTTTATATTACTTTTTAAATACAAAAATTACCCTTAGGGGAGGTAATAGTAATACTAAAAAGTTGTGAAGATGTTATTTAAGAAGAATAAATACTTCGTGTAAAGTCCTCCTCAGGGTAATTTTTATTTTTAAAAAGTACCATAAACAAATGTCGTGTGCAGGGTAGAATCTGCATTTTTCGGGGAATATTCCACATAATAAAAAAAATTCCGTGAAAAATCATACCGTAAGGGGGTCGATGTAAGACGAAAACAAACATAAGGGAAATTTTGGTAATTACGAATATATATTAAATTAGTAAAAAAAAAATAAACATATTCTCTGGTCATGTTCATGTAAAATGTATAATATCAAAAGATTTGTAAATTTTTTTTTTATATAAATCCAAGTTTATGAATTAAAATACAAAGTTTTCGTAACACCATCAATCATACAATTATAATAAGTGAAGATTTTAAATTGAATTTAAATAAATTTAAATTAAATTAATTACTATTAAAATTAAATTAAAAAATAAAATTATTTAGAGTTTCCAAGTAAGTTGATATATTTAGAGCATTTTATAAATGGTATGATATAAATATATAATAAAATAATTATATCTTTTTAATTTTGGAAAAAAAAGTTTTATGGTATACGATCTGTGATTTAGCTAAATGATTCGAAAATTAATTATAAAGTAAAAAAGAACTAGATAATATCTTTCTAGAATATTTATTAATAAAAAAGTATATATCCTATTTATTTGTGGGTTTGAAATATATGTTCATGTATGAGGCCATCTCTAACAGCTCGTTTAAAAACGGTTGTCTATATCTATAATTTAGCATATCAACAGTATTATACAACACCAATTTTAACATCACACTCCAACAACATTGTTTATATTTTACACAATTATTATATTTTATTATTTTGCAAAACTTATTTTTTAATTAATTTCAAAAAAAATATTTCAAGGACCATAGTCCAACAACTATAAAAATCATTTAATATATTATTAAAAATAATAATAATAACTAAAAATTTAATATTATTAATAAAGAAGTATTATATATAAATATTTTTGTCAATATAATTTCAAATTAGGATAATTTAATTAATTGAAAATTACATGGAGTTTTGTGGTTGAATGGGATTTAGTATGATTATTTTATTATTTTAAATGTTTACACAATTTGTTAAAAATTAACTTTGGTTTTCCAAATTTGAGAAACCAAAGTTACATTTTTACATATTCTAAAATTTTGCATTTTGTTGTTGGAGATGTGTTTTTTGATTGAAATTGTGTAAAATATGTAAATTATAGGTTTACATTACCTTGTTGGAGTTGCTCTGATGTACATAATCCATACATACATATGTGCATACTGAAAAAAAAACTAATTGGGGAAAAAGAAGCAACTCACGAAGAACCACTATCATCAACTGTGAAATCACGAGCCTCTCCAATTCCATATCCTCAAAAGCTTCTAAAGAAGAAGCTCGATGCCGAATACCAAGGATTTTTGGACAAGTTTAAGGGGGCTCTTTGACATAAACCCCCCATTACTTTTTTTAATGGGGATAGACCCAAAATATTTTAGACCATTTGAGAAAAGCCCATGTTCAATTTCAGCCATTGTGCTTTCCAACTTTACCCCACCCGCCACCTAATCACTGGGTCACCTAATCGACTATGAAGCATAGTCGATTAGTCTTAAATCGACTATGCTTCATAGTCGATTAAGGAAATTCTTTATTTTTTAACTTTTTTTTTGTTTCTAATTTTGTTTTTAATTTTTTTTTTTAATTTTTTTCTCTATCAGGTTTGTTAATGGATAGTCGATTAAAAAATTAACTATTAAAAATAACAAATCACAATTAAAAAAAAATACAAAATCAATTATATTTAAAAAAATACAAACATTGTAATTGATTTATACACTGGAATCAATAAACAAAAAATAAAAATAAAAAATAAAAAAAAATTAACAACTAGAGTCGGTTAACCTTAATCGACTACTGAACATAGTCGATTAAGCCTTAATCGACTATTGAACATAGTCGATTAAACCATGTAGTCGATTAAGGGCCCTGCCTGCGCGAATTTTTTTTTTTCTGCGCCGTCTTCCGCCACAATCCACCAAAAAACCCTAGATCTGTTCTTCATCGTCACCACGTCGTCGCCACACCACAGCATCACCACCCCACTTCCATATTCTAACTGTTTTTACACCAACTTTTCTTCGAAACCAATCCCTAACAAAGAATAAAATAAATAACCGGAGCTAAAGAAACACCAAGTCAACGCCGCCGCCGCCGCCGTCGCTGCCATTTTTGTTGGTTTCGCTGTGTGTGGGTAAGGACGACGCCGTTTTGTGATCCTCTTGCTTGGCGTTGCTGCTCTGATACAACTTCTTCAAGCCGAGAAGCTCCTTCCAGCGGCTGGAGCATCTCGATGTCGTTGAGTGCCGGATGTTGGAGAGATGCAACGACACGAAGTAATTGCCAAGAGAAGACGAGAAGAGGGAAGACGAGAAGACGAGAAGACGAAAGAAAAAAAAAAAAGAGAAAGGTTACGTAGATGAGGGGTATTGCTAATTATCCCTTTGGAAATACAAATCCACGTTGGGCCGCCAATGTCATCATTCTAATTTCTAACCATCCACGAACCCATAGGCTGACTAGTTGGTCACGAGGAGCCAGGTGGACGGTCTAGATCTAACCTTACCATCCCATCCATTTACTCTCTTAACTCTCTCCTCTAATTTTATTTTTCCTCCAAAATTCCCTCATAGTTCCTGGACTCAAGTCTGATTCCTAGTTCAGTTCAGACTACTCATCAAACCCGTCAATTTCATTTCTTTCTGTAGGGGTGAAACAACAATTCCAAGGATCAATCCAATTGGTATATGCACATCCGCTAACCCAAGATCCAATTCTATCCCAAAATCCAATTTTGGTAGGAGTACTAACAATAATCATTTCAAAATCTTACAGAATCCTTCTTGTGGTCAAATTCCTAACAAATATTTCTTTTTCCTTTTTTTTTTTTACGAAAATCCTGTCAAATTAGATTTCGTTGCTTTGCACCCCTTTTCAATTTCTGAAGGATTGAGTTTTAATTTATTGATTTGGTACCGTAAGTAGCACGATTTTTGTTATTCTTCATATAATTCCGACATATACTTGTCGGTGATTTCAATTTAATTTGTGTAATTAAGGAAATAAACCCCTTTTATTATTTATGGAAGACGATTATAAAGCGGAGCATCTAGTCAAAGTTGAGGTTCACGATGTAGAGGAAGGTGAGATCTCAGATTCCGCCTCAATTGAAGAAATTTCTGAAGAAGATTTTAATGCTAAGCAAGCACTACAGCCGTCGCCGCCACCTGCCCCGCCGCTGAAAAGTAGTTTAAATTCAAGTCATATCAATGTTGTCACCAGTAATAACAATAATAATAGTAATAATAGCGCTGGTGGAGGTGGGGCTAGGGTTTGGACGATGAAAGATCTATACGAATATCAGGTTGCTTCGAAGCATTATCCGGGTTTGTACAATTTGGCATGGGCGCAGGCGGTGAATAATAAATCACTGGATGAGGTTCTAATGATGAAGGAGGATGGTAACAACGATAGAAGTAATGGGGGCATTAGTGATACTAGTAGCTCGAAGAGTTCAAAAACGAACGATAGTAAGGTTGTGATTGATGTCGAGGTTGAGGGTGGGATGGAGGAAGGTGAGTTGGAGGAGGGAGAGATTGATTTGGATTCTGAGTTGGTCGTTCGAAATATGGATTTTAATGTTGAAACAAATAGCAATGAGAAGAGCAGGCGTGTTGATTCCATAAAACGAGAGCTTGAGAGTCTGAATGTGGCTGATGCACAAATGTAAATCATCTTATATTTTTTCATTAATTGTTAGCTTGGTGTTGAAAACATAATTTCTTGTGGAGATTAATATTTTGTATTTGTGTAGATCATATCATAGATTGTGTTCAAGTCTGAAGAACACAATAGTCAGCTTGCAGGAAATGGTTTTGGAGGGATCTTTTGCTGAGAAAGACACTCTTGTTCAACTGCTATTAACTGCAATACAGACTCTCTATTCAGTATGTTGTTCAATTCAATCAAATTCCTGATAACTGGCCTGTGTGGTCTCAATTGTTCTCGCATTTGTTTCTCACGGGCCAGGTTAATTGATTAACTTTGTTCAGCCAAAGGCGACCTTTTCCCATAACATTTAGATGTTGGTATTGCAGGTGTTCTCTTCCATGTCTCCGAAACTCAAAGAGCAGAATAAACCCATTTTGTCGAGGTTTATATTGCAACTGCTGCATTTTTTGTTTGGGTTTTATTTGGTGTGGAGTCATCTTGAATTCATGAGCATACCATCCTTGTAAATATCTGTACAGGTTGTTAGCACGAGTAACAAGCTTGAAGCCACCTCTTTTTTCTCCTCTGCAGTTAGAAAAGGTGTGAGTTTTTCTTTTTTTTTTTCTGCCCACCCTCACTTTTCTCAACCTCTGGGGTCTATAGTAGCTATTTTGTCTCATTTAGAAATCTGTTGTCACAGGCAGAGGCTATTAGGTTTTCCATGGAGTCTTCTGTTGAATCTTTCAGGAATGACAGTAATAATGGAAGGGAACGAGTAGGTACAGCTGATCTACATGTGTTGCTAGAGACTGCTAATACTGATTCTATTGACCTAAGGAAGTGTGAAATAGAATCTGGTCCTAGTGGATCACCGGATCAAACTGAATGCAGATCAAATTTGGGCCTAGTTATTTCTAGGCATAAAGGAGTGACTCGTCCACTGATAGACCTTCATAAAGATCATGATGCCGACAGTCTCCCTTCACCCACTCGAGATCTTTCTGCACCTTTGCCTTTTGACAAGGGATTCATTATGGGGCATGGTTTGCTAAAACCGGAATGGCCAGTTCCTGGACGAAATATTGACAGAGATAATATTTTGATGCATCCTTATGAAACTGATGCTGTCATAGCTGTTTCCAGTTATCAGCAGAAATTTGGTCGAAGTTCGTTTTTTGTGAACGACAAGCTGCCTAGTCCAACTCCTTCGGAAGATGGTCAGACCAGTGGAGATGGTGAAATCAATGGCGAAGTTTCCAGCTCTATTATTCACCATGTTAACCCTGCTGTGAACATCTTAACTTCAGTGCAGCCAGTGGTTTCTTCTTCTGTTGCCATGGATACTTCAGCGACTCCAGAAATCAGCAATAGTCTCCGGAATCCTGTGTTGAAATCCACCTCAGCGAAAAGTAGGGACCCTAGGCTTCGATTGTCCAATTCTGATGCAGGAGCCAAGAATCCCAACAAAAGCCTCTCCGCTGTGGGAAGTGAAGAGTCTAAATGGGAGTCCTCTGGCATGGTGAGTTCACGGAAACAGAAGACAAATGAGGAGTTAGTCCTGAATGGTCCTGCTCTTAAACGACAAAGAAACGAGTTATCAGGTCCAAGCACAGCCATGCCACTTGTAAGTGCGACCTCAACCTCTCAGATGACTCTACCTGTTAGTGCTCCAATTATGTCGCTGTTAACAAGTCAAAGTGAAAAATTTCCTTCGAAGAATTCCAATGCAACTTCTTCTCTTCATTCTCTACTTAAAGATATTGCTGTGGACCCATCTATTTGGATGAATATACTCAAAATGGAAAATCTCAAGTCTTCAGATGATATCAAAAGTATGACACAAATATCCAACTCGAATTCTGTTCTAGGAGCAGTTCCATCGCCAGTTGGAGTTATGCCTTTGTCCTCAACGATTGGGCAGATATCAGCTGGAACAGTGCAAATTCCTTCCCAGGCGGTCTCTGTGGTAGGCACTTATGCATGTTTTCAGTTTTGACAGCATTATCTTCTTAATTGTGTTCAATGATTTCCCACTCGCTTGTGCCTCATCTATTTTTCTAAGCTTGAAAAAAAAACCTTTTTTTCTTTCTTTCTTTCTTTCATCCCCTTTTCCGCAGAGCCCAATTGATAGGCAACTGATTCTTTCCAGGAGATTATGGGAGAATCTCTAGCTACACAACTTGAATTCCTTGTCCCCTGTGTTCTAATATAGTTGAAACCTAAGAACCAGAGATTTTCATTCTAGTAATCTATTTGTTAGCAATGTTGCTTTTCATTCTAGTATCTTTATTATGAGTTTGCTAGTAATCTATTTGTTGGAAAATTAAATTGGCAGGAAGAATCTGGAAAAGTTCGAATGAAACCTCGTGATCCACGTCGTGTTCTTCATAATAATGCACCTCAGAAGGATGTGACTTCAGTAGCTGATCAACCTAAAGCAGATGCATCATTTGGTTCAGCAATGAATACCCCAAAACAGGAAGATCAGTTGGAGAATAAAATGTCTTCCAGTAGCATGAAACCACCTGATATCACTATGCAATTTACTAATAACTTGAGGAACATTGCTGATTTATTGTCTGTATCTCAAATATGTACGACCTCACCGGTACTTGCTCAGATTCCCTCATTGCAACCCGCACAGGGTGATTTAATAGCTGGAAAGGAGACGAGGGGACCAATTGCTGAATATGGGAACATAAGAAATGTAACTGACATAACAACTTCTGAAGCAGCTACTTCTAGCCCTCCCCGACCACTGAATGCGAACGCGTGGAGTGATGTTGAACATTTGTTTGAGGGCTTTGATGACCAGCAGAAAGTTGCTATTCAGAGAGAAAGGGCTAGGAGGCTGGAAGAACAGAATAAATTGTTTGCTGTTCGCAAGCTTTGTCTTGTCTTGGATCTGGATCATACTCTCCTTAATTCAGCTAAGGCATGGGATTGTTTTTACTCTTATAATTAATTAATTTTATTAAAAAATGTATACGATCTTCAAGAACTTTCCGCTGTATTTCAGTTTGTTGAAGTTGATCCACAGCATGATGAGATGCTGAGAAAGAAAGAGGAACAAGATCGCGAAAAACCCCATAGGCATCTATTTCGGTTTCCTCATATGGGAATGTGGACCAAGTTGCGGCCTGGGGTATGGAATTTCTTGGAAAAGGTGATCACTAGCAGCCTTTTGAGCTTGTTTAATTAAAATTTAACATTAATACTTTCATTGTTGCCTGAAGCTTCTTGATCTCCATTTTAGGCAAGTAAACTCTACGAGCTGCATCTCTACACCATGGGAAACAAGTATTATGCAACGGAGATGGCAAAACTGCTTGATCCAAAAGGGGAATTGTTTTCTGGACGAGTTATCTCACGGGGTGATGATGGGGAACCATTTGACAGTGATGATAGGGCTCCCAAGAGTAAAGACTTGGAGGGTGTTTTGGGTATGGAATCAGGTGTTGTAATTATAGATGATTCTATACGAGTCTGGCCACATAACAAACTAAACTTGATAGTTGTGGAACGGTAAAGATTTGCCTTGTTTTTGCAGTTAACCTGGCCTCGTTTCTTTACTGAACTATTTTCCTCCCCCCGCCCTTCCCTTTTTCTGGTGCAGGTATATATATTTTCCATGTAGTAGACGGCAATTTGGGCTACCAGGTCCTTCCCTTCTTGAGATTGATCACGATGAGAGACCAGAAGATGGGACTTTGGCTTCTTGTTCGACGGTGAGCTTTGTTTTAGCAACATTGTGAAACTTGTTAAATGATATTTGGGAAAATGAAGTTAAAATTGCTTAATAAAATAAAAGACTCGAGTAAACAAAAGTGTTTCCGGTACATGAAAAGATTTGACTGAAAGGAAAGAGGAGCACTGGTATTGGGTTTCTGTTATGGGCGGGTCTTTTAATGCTGAGTGGGATGTTCCACCTTTTGATCAGATTTTGGCACATAAAACAGGTTATTGAAAGAATACATGAAAACTTTTTTGGGCATGAGTCACTAAATGAAGCTGATGTTAGAAACATTTTAGCTTCTGAACAACGGAAGATTCTAGCTGGTTGCCGTATTGTCTTCAGCAGAGTATTTCCAGTTGGTGAAGCGAAGCCTCACATGCATCCACTGTGGCAGACAGCTGAGCAGTTTGGTGCTGTCTGCATTAATCAGATAGATGAGCATGTGACACATGTAGTCGCAAATTCACTTGGGACAGATAAGGTACTTTTGTAGGTTGCATAATATGAAGTTGATAATGTGATACCTTTGGTTGAGTTCAGTATATGTGACGATTCTTTCTCATTCTTTTAACTGTGGAACAGGTGAATTGGGCCCTCTCGACAGGAAAATTTGTTGTGCATCCTGGCTGGTAAGATTGAAATTGTCATTGAATGCAGATTGAAATTGTCATTGCTGTCACATTGAGTTGTTTTCCTACGAAATAATACATGCAGGGTGGAAGCATCAGCTTTGCTTTACCGAAGAGCTAACGAGCACGATTTTGCCATTAAACAACAATAAACTTAACACCATTTCTTCGATTTGATAAAAACTGCCCCCAATTATAAAATCTTCGAATGTGCTTGAATTGGGAAAAGGGGACTATAAAATTGGAATTGGGAAACCAGTCTTGAAAATTGCGAAACTGTCTTGAAACTGTCTATAAAATCTTCCCGTTGCTTGAAAGTGTCTTGTAAATGGAGGGTGAGTGCTAAGTTGTCTGAAGCTCTTGGGCCATGTGATTTGCCAATATCCTCGATCAGTGCTACCAATCCTGGACTTATAAATAGAGTTTTGGAATTCAAACCTAACTAAATTTAGGATTGTTGATCCATCTGAGGTGAAACTGACCAAATGGGTAAAAAAATGTGGAACAAAAGCATATGAATGATTGACAAGTGTGCCCAGAGTTGAAAGAGTTAAAACAATGAAGAGATTCTCAACATGGGAAGTTGCTATATGAAAATCATTCCCCTACAGGAGAAAACAAAATGGTTTTATTTAAGCACTATTTACTTATTTATTGTTTGGTGATTCTCTTGTAAAAGTATGCTGACGAATTGACTGTCAAAATTGTTGTGTATACGACGAATTGACTGTCAAAATCTTTTGGGTTGGTAGCGAATGCCAGATTACGTTCTTGGATTCTATGTTTCGGGTTTGGTTCAAAATGAAGTTTTAACTACTTGGTTTGACTTTATAATTTCTGAAGAATGTATATCTTTTAATTTTCTTTTAAAGAACTATGTAATTACTTTTTAAATATCAATATATATTCACGATTTGATTCATGACTTAACAATCATGCTTAACAGTACCCAACATAAAAAAAGATTAATTAGTTATAAATAACGAATAAAGAATAACAGAGTATTGTAATCAATGTTTCAGAAACTTGGTTGGACATCTGGACAAGCTACTGGGTTACGGTTGGATCGGTAATCATATTTGTTTTAACAGAATTATCTGGCTGTAAGTAGAAGCTCCATCCATCCGGGTTTGGTTCAAAATGAAGTTTTAACTACTTGGTTTGACTTTATAATTTCTGAAGAACGTATATCTTTTAATTTTCTTTTAAAGAACTATGTAATTACTTTTTAAATATCAATATATATTCACGATTTGATTCATGACTTAACAATCATGCTTAACAGTACCCAACATAAAAAAAGATTAATTAGTTATAAATAACGAATAAAGAATAACAGAGTATTGTAATCAATGTTTCAGAAACTTGGTTGGACATCTGGACAAGCTACTGGGTTACGGTTGGATCGGTAATCATATTTGTTTTAACAGAATCACCTGGCTGTAAGTAGAAGCTCCATCCATCTAAATTGAAAAGGATCCTTGATAACGGTTGGATCGGTAATCATACTTGTTTTAACAGAATCACCTGGCTGTAAGTAGAAGCTCCATCCATCTAAATTGAAAAGGATCCTTGATACGTGCATATTGCCATGGAAGTATCAACATTAATATTAATAAACTATATCGTCATTCACATGAAGAGGTTGTTATAAATAATATTATATATTAAGATGTTATAAATAATATTATATATTAAGATGAACAAGTAGTAATTATGTAGAGTTCTTTTTTTTTTTTTTGATAATTGAAATGGATTAATAAGGAAAAGTAAAATTACAAGCGTCAACGAGGGGAAATCCTCCGTCACAAAAACAATTAACAAGAAGTACATCAAATGGAATAAAACCAATCCAATTACTAGAAACAACCCAGGCCGCAAGGTTATGAGAAGCATAATTGGCGTTCCTTGAGATAAATTTGAAACGCCATTTAGGCCATAATGCCCAATATCTTTTGATATCTTCAATGACGACTCTGACATTCCAGTCGATGATGCAAGAAGGCCTGTTAATGAACAAAATGGCTTCGAGACAATCTGATTCGAAAATGACTTTGGAAATTTTTGCCCGATCAAAGATGGAGCAAGCGTCTCTAATCGCACAAGCTTCTGCAACAAGAGCATCCATGCATACGTGAAGGTTTGAGCTGGTGAAGATGATCGAGCCATTTTTGTTTCTGATGATAGAGGCAGTGGTCGCTTTTCCGTCCAGGAAGGATGCATCGGTGTTTGCTTTAAGCCAGTCGGATGAGGGCTTTTCCCAGTCTTGGCAGGAATCTTTCCCATTTTTGACAGTCGAGAGCATTTGTGATTTTCAGTGAGCCGCCGTGCATGAATCCACCATGGAGGAGATAACATTATGTGGAGGAAGAGGCAAACCATGTGAGGTCTTAGTACATGTCATCCAAATAGAATCAAAGAGCACAACAGTGAATATGGTAAATTCTTCACAGAGGTCCCTAGAAGGGAGAGAAGCGCTCCAAAACTTTCTCCAGTTGAAGTGCGAGAGAGAGGAGGCAGATTCAAAGCGAGCAGATTGAATGGTGTGATATGCACTCTTGAAGGTAAAAAGCCCTGACTTGAAGGGCTTCCAAAAGAGTGTTTTAGGCAAGGCCACTGGGAGATATGGATTTTTAAGATCTCATTAACTACATCAACTGGGAAGAGTTAGTGAAGGAGATCTTGATTCCATAAAAAACTCCCTTCAAAGAAAAGGTCTTTCACATATGAGATGTTGTGAGTGGAGAGAGATGCGGGGGAATGAAGCTATTGATGGTTGGAATCCAAGGATCGGACCAGATTTTGAGAGAACAACGAGGGTCAATAAGATGGCATAAACCCTTTTTGATGAAATCCTTGGACTTGAAAATGTCCTTCCAAAACCAGGAAGCAGATTGAGGACAAGAAGTAATATTCAGGAAATCTTGAGATCTAAGGTACTTAGAAGAGAGCAGTTGGACCCAAAGATTATTCGGTTTGGAGGCAATGTTCCAGGAATTTTTTGAGAAGAGGGCCAAGTTGCAATCACTCATTCTTCTAAACCCTAATCCACCAACACATTCGGGGAGACAGATTGAGTCCCAACTTTTCAACATGAGAGTTACCTTTATTATTCTGACCCCACCAGAATTTTCTAATGTTTATGTCAAGCTTATCACAAATCCTCTTGGGACTGACATAGAGTAGGATGGTAAAGCTTGAGCCACATCTTTGACTAGAATTGTTCTACCAGCTTGGAATAGATTTCTAGCTCTCCAACCACATAACTTGTTACCAAGATTTTCAGAGAGGTTCTTAAAGGCTGAATATCTGGTCTTTTGGTGACAAAAGGGGAGGTCAAGGTGCTTGGAGTTATGGTCACATTCCTTAAAATTCAAGATATTCAGAATGGCAATTTTGTCTTGGGGGTCAGTGTTTCTGCTGAAATGAATAACCTATTTAGAAGAGTTTGGATGTTGACTGGACCCGAGGGAAAAAGTTTCAAGAATTTGTTTAATGTAGAGAGCATCTTTGGCAGAAGCTCTACAAAAAATGACCAGGTCATCTGCATAGAGAAGATGGTGAATGGAAGGACAGGTTCTGGATATTTTTATACCTTTGGAGTGGCCATTGCTTTCCTTCCTACTGAGCAATCTGGAAAGAAGTTCAATATAAATAACAAAGAGGAAAGGGGAGAGAGGGTCTCCCTGTCTAACACCTCTTGAGGGTTTCAGATTGCTATAGGGAGCACCATTGATAAGAAATGACATGCTAGATGTGAAGATGCATTCCATAATCCATTTGATAAAGGTCCTGCAGAAGCCAAGAGATGTAAGTATGCAGTTAAGAAGGGGCCATTCAAGTCTATCTAAAGCTTTTGCAAGATCAATTTTTATAGCCATAAGAGCATTTCATCCCTTTTTCTTGTGGAGATGATTCATGATTTCATGGGTGATGATGATGTTGTCTTGAATGTTCCTCCCACTTACAAAAGCCATCTGCAATAGAGAGATAAAAGAGTCCAAGTGAGACTTGAGTCAGTGTGCAATAATCTTGGATATAATCTTATATGTAACATTGCAAAGACTGATTGGTCTAAAGTGATCAACTCTAGAGGCATTTGAGTTTTTTGGAATGAGGGTAATGAAGGTGTGATTCAAAGCTTTTAAAAGAAAACCATTTTTGAAGAAGTGTTGGGCAACAAGAATGAGAGCTGTTTTTGTAGTTTTCCAAAAACTTTTAAAGAAAATAGGAGAGAGGCTATCAGGACCAGGACTCTTTTTTGAGGCAAAGGATAAGAGAGTTTTTTTGATGGTTTTGTGGCAAGGGATAGTGACAAGGTCAGAATTGCATTGACTGGAAATGACATTGGTGAACATGCCATCTAAGTTGGGAGGAAAAAGTGTTTCATTTGGAAGGAACTCAGTTTGAAAGAGAGAGTCATAAAAACTCAAAAAGCAGGAGCCAATCTGATCCCAACTGGTGAAGACCTCACTGTTCAAATGTTTAATGAAGTTGATTTTGTTATTTCTAGAATGAAGGATAGTGGTGAGATGAAAGTAGCTAGAGTTAGCATCCCTTTCACTTAACCACTTGTCCTTAGATTTTTGGTGCCAAAAAGTCTCCAGGTTTTTGTATAATTCATCAAGAGCAAGTTGCAAGTTCTCATCCAAAGTCAGATTATGTGCAAATTGCTCTTCCTTTTGAATTCTTTCAATTTCAGATTTTGTGTGATCAATTTCGGAGTGAATGTTCCCAAAGTGTGTAGAGTTCCAGTGCTTGAGAGCCTTTTTCACATTCTTGGTTATGAATGAAGTTTGAAGAGATGGGAGCCATGGGTTGGTTCCAACCGGAGTAAACAACATTAGAGCAAGAGGGGTCTGTAAGCCACATGGCTTCGAATTTGAAAGGTTTTGGCCGGGAGGTTGTTTGGGTCAATCAAGGAATTTAAAAGAAGAGGAGTGTGGTCCGAAGCAATAGCGGGGAGGTGGGTGATCTTAGCATGAGGGAAAGCAGTGAGCCAAAGGAGGTTAGCAACACCTTGATCAAGCCTTTTTTGGATATTAGCCAAACCAACTCTTTTATTATTCCATGTGAATGGTCTGCCATGAAAACCAAGGTCTAAAAGACCAAGGTTGTTGAAAAGAGAGGAGAGACAATGTTTAGAGTTGGAGGCAAAAGGAAGACCACCATGCTTTCCGTTTTGGGAAGTGACAGCATTAAAGTCACCGATGAGTAACCAAGGGCCGTTGATGGTAGAAGCGATATTGGACAACATGTCCCAGAATAGGGTTTTACCATCCAAGGAAGAAGGACGGTAGACCCCAGTAAAGAACCAAGAAGGGGAGTTTGAATCAGAGAAAACGAGGGTGTGAATGAGAAAATTGTTATGGGAGAGAGCATGGAGTTATGGGAGAGAACATGGAGAAAATTGTTACACTAAAAACACGCACTTCAAAAAAACATGCACTACACCAAAACTCACATTGAAAAAAATCCACGCAGTACATCAAAAACACATACTGAAAAAAAACACGCACCACACCAAAAACACACACTGGAAAAAATACAAACTGCACCAAAAACACACATTGAAAAATAAAATACGCACTACATCGAAAACACACATTGAATTACACAACAAATACACTGGAAAACATTCACTAGAAAAAAAATCACGCAGTACATCAAAAACACACACTGAAAAAAAATACGCACTATACCGTAAACACTCACTTAGAAAAGAAACACACTACAAAAAAAAAAAACACACGATGAATAATAAAACACGCACTACATCGAAAACATACACTGAATTACACAATAATTACAATAGAAATTAAACACCCGAAAAAAACCACGAACTAAACCAAAAACTCATACTTAACAAAAACACGCACTACACCAAAACACACATTAGATAAAATGCACTACACCGTAATTGAGTGTGCGTTTTTTATGTAGTATGTGTTTTACACAAGAAGTACACTGAATTTCCAGTGTGTGTTTCACGGTGTAGTGCATTTTATTCAATGTGTGTTTTGGTGTAGTGTGTGTTTTTTTTAAAGTGCGTGTTTTTGGTGTAGTGTGTGGTTTTTTATCGCTTTGAATTACTCAACAACTACACTGGACAACACATACTGGAAAAAAATCGACGCAGTACATCAAAAACACATACTGAAAGAAAACACGAACCACACCAAAAACATACACTGGATAAAATACACACTGCACCAAAAACATACATTGAAAAATAAAATACGCACTACATCGAAAACAGACATTGAATTACACAATCAATACACTGGAAAACACTCACTTGAAAAAAAATCACGCAATACATAAAAAATACACACTGAAAAAAATCACGCACTACACCGTAAACACTCACTTAGAAAAGAAACACACTACACCAAAAACATACAATGAATAATAAAACACGCACTAAATCGAAAACATACACTGAATTACAATAGAAAATAAACACCCGAAAAAAAACCACGCACTAAACCAAAAACGCATACTTAACAAAAACACGCACTACACCAAAACACACATTGAATAAAATGCACTACACCGTGAAACACACACTGGAAATTGAGTGTACTTCTTGTGTAATTGAGTGTGCGTTTTTTATGTAGTATGTGTTTTACACAAGAAGTACACTGAATTTCCAGTGTGTATTTCGCGGTGTAGTGCATTTTATTCAATGTGTGTTTTCATGTAGTGCGTGTTTTTTTTGAACTGCATGTTTTTGGTGTAGTGTGTGGTTTTTTATCGCTTTGAATTACTCAACAACTACACTAGAAAACACATATTGGAAAAAAATCCACGCAGTACATCAAAAACACATACTGAAAAAAAACACGCACCACACCAAAAACACACACTAGAAAAAATACAAACTGCACCAAAAACACACATTGAAAAATAAAATACGCACTACATCGAAAACACACATTGAATTACACAACAAATACACTGGAAAACACTCTCTGGAAAAAAAATCACGCAGTACATAAAAAACACACACTGAAAAAAAAACACGCACTACACCGTAACACTCACTTAGAAAAGAAACACACTACACCATAAATACATAATGAATAATAAAACACGCACTAATCGAAAACATACACTGAATTACACAATAATTACAATAGAAAATAAACACCCGAAAAAAAACCACGCACTAAACCAAAAACGCATACTTAACAAAAACACGCACTACACCAAAACACACATTGAATAAAATGCACTACACCGTGAAACACACACTGGAAATTGAGTGTACTTCTTGTGTAATTGAGTGTGCGTTTTTTATGTAGTATGTGTTTTACACAAGAAGTACACTGAATTTCCAGTGTGTGTTTTACGATGTAGTGCATTTTATTCAATGTGTGTTTTGGTGTAGTGCATGTTTTTTTGAAGTGCGTGTTTTCGGTCTAGTGTGTGGTTTTTCGCCGCTTTGAATTACTCAACAACTACACTGGAAAATACATACTGGAAAAAAATCAATGCTGTACATAAAAAACACATACTGAAAAAAAACACGCACCACTACAAAAACACACACTGGAAAAAATACACACTGCACAAAAAACATACATTGAAAAATAAATTAAGCACTACATCTAAAACAAAAATTGAATTACACAATAAATACATTGGAAAACACTCGCTGGAAAAAAAATCACGCAGTACATAAAAAACACACACTGAAAAAAAAAACATGCACTACACCGTAAACACTCACTTAGAAAAGAAATCCACTACAACAAAAACACACAATGAATAATTAAACACGCACTACATCGAAAAGATACACTGAATTACACAATAATTACAATTGGAATAAAACACCCGAAAAAAACCCCCGCACTAAACCAAAAACTCACACTTAAAAAAACACGAACTACACCAAAACTAGGGGTGTGCACGGGTCGGTTCGGTTCGGTTTTAGCCAAAAACCGAACCGAACCGAATATATCGGTTTTTGTAATATTAAAAACCGTGTATGTCGGTTTTTTATCAGTTCGGTTTCTTTCGGTTTCGGTTCGGTTTTGGTTTTTTTTCTGTTCGATTTCGGTTATTTTTCGGTTCAAGTGTCAATATATATTCAAGTTGTACAAACAAAAGAATACAATTACAATTACTTTCACAACTTACTAATGCAATGAAAATATAAAATCTTTAATTTCATAGGACTTAACGTAATTTAGATGATGTATTATGCTTCATTTTTTTTTCCTACTTTCATCTACCACATTATTAAAACCATGAACTCAAGTAAATTTTTGCTTACTAAATAAATAAAATAGAATGTCTCAATTTATGAACAAATGCTTAGAATGAGACAAGTAATTGAAAGATAGAAAATAAATATTAGGGTAAAATAATACATATATTATATAAAATGAAGTCATTTTATAGTTTCGGTTCGGTTCGGTTTTTCGGTTCGGTTATTTACCTTCCCACCATACCGAACCGAATAATTCGGTATTTCAAAAATAAAAAACCGTACATGCGGTTTGCTATTCGGTACGGTTTAAAACGGCTCGATTTTTCGGTTTTTAGGTTCAGTTTTTCGGTTTTTCGGTTTTTTTGCTCACCCCTAACCAAAACACACATTGAATAAAATGCACAATACCGTGAAACACACACTTGAAATTGAGTTTGCATTTTTTATGTAGTCTGTGTTTTACACAAGAAGTACACTGAATTTCCTGTGTGTGTTTCACAGTGTAGTGCATTTTCTCAATGCATGTTTTGGTGTAGTGCGTGTTTTTTAAAGTCCGTATTTTTGGTCTAGTGTGTGGTTTTTTTCGCTTTGAATTACTCAACAACTACACTCGAAAACACATAATGGAAAAACATCCACGCAGTACATCAAAAAGACATACTAAAAAAAACACGCACCACACCAAAAACACACACTGGAAAAAAAATACAAACTGCACCAAAAACACACATTGAAAAATAAAATACGCACTACATCGAAAACAAAAATTGAATTACACAACAAATACACTCGAAAACACTCACTGGAAAAAAAATCACGCAGTACATCAAAATCACACTGAAAAAAAACATGCACTACACCGTAAACACTCACTTAGAAAAGAAACACACTACACCAAAAACACACAATGAATAATAAAACACGCACTACATCGAAAACATACACTGAATTACACAATAATTACAATAGAAAATAAACAACCGAAAAAAAACCACGCACTAAACCAAAAACTCATACTTAACAAAAATACGCACTACACCAAAACACACATTGAGTAAAATGCACTACATGGTGAAACACACACTGGAAATTGAGTGTACTTCTTGTGTAATTGAGTGTGCGTTTTTTATGTAGTCTGTGCTTTACACAAGAAGTACACTGAATTTCCAGTGTGTGTTTCATGGTGTAGTGCATTTTATTCAATGTGTGTTTTGGTGTAGTGCATGTTTTTGGTTTCCAGTGTAGTTCTTGAGTACTTCAAAGCGAAAAAAAACCGCACACTACACCAAATACACGCACTTCAAAAAAACACGCACTACACCAAAACACACATTGAATAAAATTCACTACACCGTCAAACACACACTGGAAATTCAGTGTACTTCTTGTGTAAAACACAGACTAAATAAAAAATGCACACTCAATTACAAAAGATGTACACTCAATTTCCAGTGTGTGTTTCACGGTGTAGTGCATTTTATTCAATGTGTTTTTTGGTGTAGTGCGTGTTTTTTTGAAGTATGAGTTTTTGGTTTAGTGCGTGGTTTTTTTTCTGGTGCTTATTTTGTATTATAATTATTGTGTAATTCAGTGTATGTTTTCGATGTAGTGCGTGTTTTATTTTTCATTGTGTGTTTTTGGTGTAGTGTGTTTTAGATGTTGTGTAAAACACAAACTACATAAAAAACGCACACTGAATTACAAAAGAAGTACACTCAATTTGCAGTGTGTGTTTCACGGTGTAGTGCATTTTATTCAATGTGTTTTTTGGTGTAGTGCGTGTTTTTTTGAAGTATGAGTTTTTGCTTTAATGCGTGGGTTTTTTTCGGGTGTTTATTTTGTATTGTAATTATTGTGTTATTCAGTGTATGTTTTCGATGTAGTGCGTGTTTTATTTTTCATTGTGTGTTTTTGGTGTAGTGTGTTTTAGATGTTGTGTAAAACACATACTACATAAAAAACGCACACTCAATTACAAAAGAAGTACACTCAATTTGCAGTGTGTGTTTCACGGTGTAGTGCATTTTATTCAATGTGTTTTTTGGTGTAGTGCGTGTTTTTTTGAAGTATGAGTTTTTGCTTTAATGCGTGGGTTTTTTTCGGTTGTTTATTTTGTATTGTAATTAGTGTGTTATTCAGTGTATGTTTTCGATGTAGTGCGTGTTTTATTTTCCATTGTGAGTTTTTGGTGTAGTGTGTTTTGTTTTAAGTGAATGTTTACAGTATGTAGTGCGTGTTTTTTGTCAGTGTGGTTTTGATGTACTGCGTGATTTTTTTCCAGTGAGTGTTTTCCAGTGTATTTGTTGTGTAGTTCAATGTGTGTTTTAGATGTTGTGTGTATTTTATTTTTAATGTGTGTTTTTGGTGCAGTATGTATTTTTTTCCATTGTGTGTTTTTGGTGTGTTGCGTGTTTTTTTTGAGTACGTGTTTTTGATATACTACGTGGATTTTTTTCCAGTATGTGTTTTCCAGTGTAGTTGTTGAGTAATTCAAACCGAAAAAAAACCACAGACGACACAAAAAACACGCACTTCAAAAAAACATGCACTACACCAAAACGCACATTGAATAAAATTCACTACACCGTCAAACACACACTGGAAATTCAGTGTACTTCTTGTGTAAAACACAGACTAAATAAAAAACGCACACTCAATTACAGAAGAAGTACACTCATTTTCTTGTGTGTGTTTCACGGTGTAGTGCATTTTATTCAATTTCTTTTTTAGTGTAGTGCGTGTTTTTTTGAAGTATGAGTTTTTGGTTTAGTGCGTGGATTTTTTTCGGGTGTTTATTTTGTATTGTAATTATTGTGTCATTCAGTGTATGTCTTTGATGTAGTGCGTGTTTTATTTTTCATTGTGTGTTTTTGGTGTAGTGTGTTTTGTTTATAAGTGAGTGTTTACGACGTGTAGTGCATGTCTTTTGTCAGTGCGATTTTGATGTACTGCTTGAATTTTTTTCCAATGAGTGTTTTCCAGTGTATTTGTTTTGTAATTCAATGTGTGTTTTAGATGTTGTGCGTATTTTATTTTTAGTGTGTGTATTTGCTGCAAATGTATTTTTTTTCCAGTGTGTGTTTTTGGTGTGTTGCATGTTTTTATGAGTATGTGTTTTTGATATACTGCGTGAATTTTTTTTCCAGTGTAGTTCTTGAGTAATTCGAAGCGAAAAAAAACCGCACACTACACCAAATACACGCACTTCAAAAAAACACGCACTACACCAAAACACACATTGAATAAAATTCACTACACCGTTAAACACACACTGGAAATTCGGTGTACTTTTTGTGTAAAACATAGACTGCATAAAAAACGCAGACTCAATTAAAAAAGAAGTACTCTCAATTTCCAGTGTGTGTTTCACGGTGTAGTGCATTTTATTCAATGTTTTTTTTGGTGTAGTGCGTGTTTGTTTGAAGTATGAGTTTTTGGTTTAGTGCGTGGTTTTTTTTCGGGTGTTTATTTTGTATTGTAATTATTGTATCATTCAGTGTATGTTTTCGATGTAGTGCGTGTTTTATTTTTCATTGTGTGTTTTTGGTGTAGTGTGTTTCGTTTCTAAATGAGTGTTTTCGGTTTGTAGTGCGTGTTTTTTGTGAGTGTGGTTTTGATGTACTGCGTGATTTTTTTCCAGTGAGTGGTTTCCTGTGTATTTGTTGTGTAATTCAATGTGTGTTTTATATGTTGTGCGTATTTTATTTTTAATGCGTGTTTTTGGTGCAGTATGTATTTTTTTCTAGTGTTGGTTTTTGGTGTGGTGCGTGTTTTTTTTCAGTATGTGTTTTTCGGGTTTCGGGTTTCGGGTTTCGGGTTTCGGGTTTCGGGTTTTCGGGTTTCGGGTTTTCGGGTTTCGGGTTTTCGGGTTTCGGGTTTTCGGGTTTCGGGTTTTCGGGGTTTCGGGTTTCGGGTTTTCGGGTTTTCGGGTTTCGGGTTTTCGGGTTTTCGGGTTTCGGGTTTCGGGTTTCGGGTTTCGGGTTTCGGGTTTCGGGTTTCGGGTTTCGGGTTTCGGGTTTCGGTTTTCGGGTTTCGGGTTTTCGGGTTTCGGGTTTCGGGTTTTCGGGTTTTCGGGTTTCGGGTTTCGGGTTTCGGGTTTCGGGTTTCGGGTTTCGGGTTTCGGGTTTTGGGTTTTCGGGTTTCGGGTTTTGGGTTTTCGGGTTTCGGGTTTTCGGGTTTTGGGTTTCGGGTTTCGGGTTTCGGGTTTCGGGTTTCGGGTTTCGGGTTTTCGGGTTTTCGGGTTTCGGGTTTCGGGTTTCGGGTTTCGGGTTTCGGGTTTCGGGTTTCGGGTTTCGGGTTTCGGGTTTCGGGTTTTCGGGTTTCGGGTTTCGGGTTTCGGGTTTCGGGTTTTCGGGTTTCGGGTTTCGGGTTTCGGGTTTCGGGTTCGGGTTTCGGGTTTCGGGTTTCGGGTTTCGGGTTTCGGGTTTCGGGTTTCGGGTTTCGGGTTTCGGGTTTCGGGTTTCGGGTTTCGGGTTTCGGGTTTCGGGTTTCGGGTTTTCGGGTTTCGGGTTTCGGGTTTCGGGTTTCGGGTTTCGGGTTTCGGGTTTCGGGTTTCGGGTTTCGGGTTTCGGGTTTTCGGGTTTCGGGTTTCGGGTTTCGGGTTTCGGGTTTCGGGTTTCGGGTTTCGGGTTTCGGGTTTCGGGTTTCGGGTTTCGGGTTTCGGGTTTCGGGTTTTCGGGTTTCGGGTTTCGGGTTTCGGGTTTCGGGTTTCGGGTTTCGGGTTTCGGGTTTCGGGTTTCGGGTTTCGGGTTTCGGGTTTCGGGTTTCGGGTTTCGGGTTTCGGGTTTCGGGTTTCGGGTTTCGGGTTTTCGGGTTTCGGGTTTCGGGTTTTCGGGTTTCGGGTTTCGGGTTTTCGGGTTTCGGGTTTCGGGTTTCGGGTTTTCGGGTTTCGGGTTTTCGGGTTTCGGGTTTCGGGTTTCGGGTTTTCGGGTTTCGGGTTTCGGGTTTCGGGTTTCGGGTTTCGGGTTTCGGGTTTCGGGTTTCGGGTTTTCGGGTTTCGGGTTTTCGGGTTTCGGGTTTCGGGTTTCGGGTTTTCGGGTTTCGGGTTTCGGGTTCGGGTTTCGGGTTTCGGGTTTCGGGTTTCGGGTTTCGGGTTTCGGGTTTCGGGTTTCGGGTTTCGGGTTTCGGGTTTCGGGTTTCGGGTTTCGGGTTTCGGGTTTCGGGTTTCGGGTTTCGGGTTTCGGGTTTCGGGTTTCGGGTTTCGGGTTTCGGGTTTCGGGTTTCGGGTTTCGGGTTTCGGGTTTCGGGTTTCGGGTTTCGGGTTTCGGGTTTCGGGTTTCGGGTTTCGGGTTTCGGGTTTCGGGTTTCGGGTTTCGGGTTTCGGGTTTCGGGTTTCGGGTTTCGGGTTTCGGGTTTCGGGTTTCGGGTTTCGGGTTTCGGGTTTCGGGTTTCGGGTTTCGGGTTTCGGGTTTCGGGTTTCGGGTTTCGGGTTTCGGGTTTCGGGTTTCGGGTTTCGGGTTTCGGGTTTCGGGTTTCGGGTTTCGGGTTTCGGGTTTCGGGTTTCGGGTTTCGGGTTTCGGGTTTCGGGTTTCGGGTTTCGGGTTTCGGGTTTCGGGTTTCGGGTTTCGGGTTTCGGGTTTCGGGTTTCGGGTTTCGGGTTTCGGGTTTCGGGTTTCGGGTTTCGGGTTTCGGGTTTCGGGTTTCGGGTTTCGGGTTTCGGGTTTCGGGTTTCGGGTTTCGGGTTTCGGGTTTCGGGTTTCGGGTTTCGGGTTTCGGGTTTCGGGTTTCGGGTTTCGGGTTTCGGGTTTCGGGTTTCGGGTTTCGGGTTTCGGGTTTCGGGTTTCGGGTTTCGGGTTTCGGGTTTCGGGTTTCGGGTTTCGGGTTTCGGGTTTCGGGTTTCGGGTTTCGGGTTTCGGGTTTCGGGTTTCGGGTTTCGGGTTTCGGGTTTCGGGTTTCGGGTTTCGGGTTTCGGGTTTCGGGTTTCGGGTTTCGGGTTTCGGGTTTCGGGTTTCGGGTTTCGGGTTTCGGGTTTCGGGTTTCGGGTTTCGGGTTTCGGGTTTCGGGTTTCGGGTTTCGGGTTTCGGGTTTCGGGTTTCGGGTTTCGGGTTTCGGGTTTCGGGTTTCGGGTTTCGGGTTTCGGGTTTCGGGTTTCGGGTTTCGGGTTTCGGGTTTCGGGTTTCGGGTTTCGGGTTTCGGGTTTCGGGTTTCGGGTTTCGGGTTTCGGGTTTCGGGTTTCGGGTTTCGGGTTTCGGGTTTCGGGTTTCGGGTTTCGGGTTTCGGGTTTCGGGTTTCGGGTTTCGGGTTTCGGGTTTCGGGTTTCGGGTTTCGGGTTTCGGGTTTCGGGTTTCGGGTTTCGGGTTTCGGGTTTCGGGTTTCGGGTTTCGGGTTTCGGGTTTCGGGTTTCGGGTTTCGGGTTTCGGGTTTCGGGTTTCGGGTTTCGGGTTTCGGGTTTCGGGTTTCGGGTTTCGGGTTTCGGGTTTCGGGTTTCGGGTTTCGGGTTTCGGGTTTCGGGTTTCGGGTTTCGGGTTTCGGGTTTCGGGTTTCGGGTTTCGGGTTTCGGGTTTCGGGTTTCGGGTTTCGGGTTTCGGGTTTCGGGTTTCGGGTTTCGGGTTTCGGGTTTCGGGTTTCGGGTTTCGGGTTTCGGGTTTCGGGTTTCGGGTTTCGGGTTTCGGGTTTCGGGTTTCGGGTTTCGGGTTTCGGGTTTCGGGTTTCGGGTTTCGGGTTTCGGGTTTCGGGTTTCGGGTTTCGGGTTTCGGGTTTCGGGTTTCGGGTTTCGGGTTTCGGGTTTCGGGTTTCGGGTTTCGGGTTTCGGGTTTCGGGTTTCGGGTTTCGGGTTTCGGGTTTCGGGTTTCGGGTTTCGGGTTTCGGGTTTCGGGTTTCGGGTTTCGGGTTTCGGGTTTCGGGTTTCGGGTTTCGGGTTTCGGGTTTCGGGTTTCGGGTTTCGGGTTTCGGGTTTCGGGTTTCGGGTTTCGGGTTTCGGGTTTCGGGTTTCGGGTTTCGGGTTTCGGGTTTCGGGTTTCGGGTTTCGGGTTTCGGGTTTCGGGTTTCGGGTTTCGGGTTTCGGGTTTCGGGTTTCGGGTTTCGGGTTTCGGGTTTCGGGTTTCGGGTTTCGGGTTTCGGGTTTCGGGTTTCGGGTTTCGGGTTTCGGGTTTCGGGTTTCGGGTTTCGGGTTTCGGGTTTCGGGTTTCGGGTTTCGGGTTTCGGGTTTCGGGTTTCGGGTTTCGGGTTTCGGGTTTCGGGTTTCGGGTTTCGGGTTTCGGGTTTCGGGTTTCGGGTTTCGGGTTTCGGGTTTCGGGTTTCGGGTTTCGGGTTTCGGGTTTCGGGTTTCGGGTTTCGGGTTTCGGGTTTCGGGTTTCGGGTTTCGGGTTTCGGGTTTCGGGTTTCGGGTTTCGGGTTTCGGGTTTCGGGTTTCGGGTTTCGGGTTTCGGGTTTCGGGTTTCGGGTTTCGGGTTTCGGGTTTCGGGTTTCGGGTTTCGGGTTTCGGGTTTCGGGTTTCGGGTTTCGGGTTTCGGGTTTCGGGTTTCGGGTTTCGGGTTTCGGGTTTCGGGTTTCGGGTTTCGGGTTTCGGGTTTCGGGTTTCGGGTTTCGGGTTTCGGGTTTCGGGTTTCGGGTTTCGGGTTTCGGGTTTCGGGTTTCGGGTTTCGGGTTTCGGGTTTCGGGTTTCGGGTTTCGGGTTTCGGGTTTCGGGTTTCGGGTTTCGGGTTTTCGGGTTTCGGGTTTCGGGTTTCGGGTTTCGGGTTTCGGGTTTTCGGGTTTCGGGTTTCGGGTTTCGGGTTTCGGGTTTCGGGTTTCGGGTTTCGGGTTTCGGGTTTCGGGTTTCGGGTTTCGGGTTTCGGGTTTCGGGTTTCGGGTTTCGGGTTTCGGGTTTCGGGTTTCGGGTTTCGGGTTTCGGGTTTCGGGTTTCGGGTTTCGGGTTTCGGGTTTCGGGTTTCGGGTTTCGGGTTTCGGGTTTCGGGTTTCGGGTTTCGGGTTTCGGGTTTCGGGTTTCGGGTTTCGGGTTTCGGGTTTCGGGTTTCGGGTTTCGGGTTTCGGGTTTCGGGTTTCGGGTTTCGGGTTTCGGGTTTCGGGTTTCGGGTTTCGGGTTTCGGGTTTCGGGTTTCGGGTTTCGGGTTTCGGGTTTCGGGTTTCGGGTTTCGGGTTTCGGGTTTCGGGTTTCGGGTTTCGGGTTTCGGGTTTCGGGTTTCGGGTTTCGGGTTTCGGGTTTCGGGTTTCGGGTTTCGGGTTTCGGGTTTCGGGTTTCGGGTTTCGGGTTTCGGGTTTCGGGTTTCGGGTTTCGGGTTTCGGGTTTCGGGTTTCGGGTTTCGGGTTTCGGGTTTCGGGTTTCGGGTTTCGGGTTTCGGGTTTCGGGTTTCGGGTTTCGGGTTTCGGGTTTCGGGTTTCGGGTTTCGGGTTTTCGGGTTTCGGGTTTCGGGTTTCGGGTTTCGGGTTTCGGGTTTCGGGTTTCGGGTTTCGGGTTTCGGGTTTCGGGTTTCGGGTTTCGGGTTTCGGGTTTCGGGTTTCGGGTTTCGGGTTTCGGGTTTCGGGTTTCGGGTTTCGGGTTTCGGGTTTCGGGTTTCGGGTTTCGGGTTTCGGGTTTCGGGTTTCGGGTTTCGGGTTTCGGGTTTCGGGTTTCGGGTTTCGGGTTTCGGGTTTCGGGTTTCGGGTTTCGGGTTTCGGGTTTCGGGTTTCGGGTTTCGGGTTTCGGGTTTCGGGTTTCGGGTTTCGGGTTTCGGGTTTCGGGTTTCGGGTTTCGGGTTTCGGGTTTCGGGTTTCGGGTTTCGGGTTTCGGGTTTCGGGTTTCGGGTTTCGGGTTTCGGGTTTCGGGTTTCGGGTTTCGGGTTTCGGGTTTCGGGTTTCGGGTTTCGGGTTTCGGGTTTCGGGTTTCGGGTTTCGGGTTTCGGGTTTCGGTTTTTTTCGGGTTTCGGGTTTCGGGTTTCGGGTTTCGGGTTTCGGGTTTCGGGTTTCGGGTTTCGGGTTTCGGGTTTCGGGTTTCGGGTTTCGGGTTTCGGGTTTCGGGTTTCGGGTTTCGGGTTTGGGTTTCGGGTTTCGGGTTTCGGGTTTCGGGTTTCGGGTTTCGGGTTTCGGGTTTCGGGTTTCGGGTTTCGGGTTTCGGGTTTCGGGTTTCGGGTTTCGGGTTTCGGGTTTCGGGTTTTCGGGTTTCGGGTTTCGGGTTTCGGGTTTCGGGTTTCGGGTTTCGGGTTTCGGGTTTCGGGTTTCGGGTTTCGGGTTTCGGGTTTCGGGTTTCGGTTTCGGGTTTCGGGTTTCGGGTTTCGGGTTTCGGGTTTCGGGTTTCGGTTTCGGGTTTCGGGTTTCGGGTTTCGGGTTTCGGGTTTCGGGTTTCGGGTTTCGGGTTTCGGGTTTCGGGTTTCGGGTTTCGGGTTTCGGGTTTCGGGTTTCGGGTTTCGGGTTTCGGGTTTCGGGTTTCGGGTTTCGGGTTTCGGGTTTCGGGTTTCGGGTTTCGGGTTTCGGGTTTCGGGTTTCGGGTTTCGGGTTCGGGTTTGG